>NC_091442.1:12149060-12749060 GCF_964237555.1 Oryctolagus cuniculus | reverse complement strand
CGGACCGGACACTGGTCTGAAGCAAGTGGGTTCTCTGAGCTTCCGGCGCCCGCTGCCGCTCAGGTGGAGGAGTCACCGTGGCGGAGGAGGAGCGCCCTTTTCCTTCCGTGTGGCACCCAGCAGGCTCTGCGTTGGCAGTGGAGGTGACACGTGGGCTGCCTCGGGTTAATCACAGGGGGACGTCCACGTGTAACTCTGTAAGATATCCTGGAAGGAATCCAGCAGTGGATGGGAAGTGAGACCATTTTAAAGACTTGGGGGAGACTCTTCAACCTTTTATACCTGAGAGGCCATGGTGGATGTGCCTTTCAGATAGACGCGTCTGCTCTGGGACGTGGGTGGTGGAGAGTGGACAGGGGCCTGGTGACACCTGGCTGTCCACTGCCGCTCTGGGCCTGAGGGCTGCGGCTCGAGGGGTGAACAGCACCAAACCTGGTTCAGCTTCCTGACGTGAGATCTTGGTGTACCAAGAGGAACCCCAGGGCGTGAATCCTGTTCCCCAAACTGCCTTGTGCCCGGTGAGGGCTTTGCTCTTGTCCTTTATCTCCCCCCCGCACCCTCTCTTCCCCCATCTCAGGCCTGCCAGGTGTCTGAAATGTAGTCGTGCTCTGGTTTCCCACGGAAACCGTCCTGGCCGCCATTCAGCCATTGAGCACCTGGTGATGGACAAGCAGCCCTGTCCCTGTCCCTGGCGGTGGACAAGCGGCCGGGAGCCCTGCCTTCGTGGAGCTTTTGTCCTGTGGGGGAGGAAGACAGAGCACGGTGAATGTCAACTGTTAGAAGCTCTGCGAAAGTACAGTGGGGCAGGCAGGGTGGGCGCTGTCGGAGCAAAGCCAGAGGAGCCGATTTCTACGTTTGTTCTTGGTCTGAGTGGTCCCTGCGCTGCCTGCTGGTTCGCGGAGTCTCTGGGGACAAAAGGCCCTGACTCACAGTCTCTGCCGCTTACCCTGGTGTCAACACTGCCGGCTCCCAGCGGTTTAACGCCCAGTTTAACTCCCAGCTCGCGGAACCCTTGCAAATGCATCAAGTGTTTCCTGCAGGCGGGACCAGGCTGGCTGGTGCGCATCGCTGGGGGTGGGAGGGCCTCTCGGGGGCGTGGAGTGTTCAGGAACAGCCAGGAGTCTGCCACAGCTGCAGCTGAGGTGGCGGGAGGGAGGGCAGGAGACACGGTCCGGAGCACCGGATGGAGACCCGTGCTCTGGGGAGTTAGGTGGGAGCCACCGCAGGGCCATGAGCAGGGGAGGGACAGGGCCTGACTTGGGTTTAGCAGAGTCCCCATGGCTGCTGGCAGGGGCCTGTGGAGGCCAGGAAGTGGCACCGACCCGACCAGGAGAGGTGAGCGGGCTCCGTGGGAGGCAGTGGGACTGTGGGTGCGGCAGGATTCGCTGGAGGAGCAGGTGCAATGGGTGCTGGGAGCACCTTGGGCCCAGCGCCAGGCGGTCCTCACGGTGGGGGGTGGGATGTTTACGGCACCTGTTTCAGAGGTGGTGCACCAGGGGCTCCAGGCCGTTAAACGGCACGTCCAAGGTGGCCGCGCCCGCCCCTCTGCCGCTCTGCCACCTGACCTGGCTGTCTCCACTCTCTCGGGCCAGTTTCCCCTCTTTGTTTGGAGGTGATGGGGACAGAGGGACCCCCGCCCCACGGAATGGAGACCCTCTCCCTTTTCTGGGAAGAGCTGCTCAGCGGTCAGCCCCTAGGCACGTGTCGCTCCTGCCCCTCGGACCCGTGCCGGGCCCCTGTCTGTGGCCAGTTTGCCGGGTTGACCTTGTGAAGGTTCATCTTCCATAGCAGGACTCATGGTTTCTAAAAAGAAATTAAACAAAAAGAGGGCTTTGAGTTCACTTAGGTTTCCATCACGGTTTCCTGGCTGAGCCTCAGTTTTCTCATCCGTGGAGTGGGCATGGCAAGAGTTCCTCACGGATCCAGTGAGATGGGTGCACAAAGGGGCTGGGTGCTTGGCCTGACCCCGCAGTCCGTGTGCCCCGCTGGAGGCCGGCTGCCCTGTGGGGCTGGGCGCAGGTAGCTGCGGGGTGCCTGGTACTTGGGAGCTTCGTGGGGTGCCGTTTTCTCTCTTCCTCCTGTCCTAGAGACCGGAGCGTCTGTGTGTGTGTTTCTGCTCTGCTAACCGGGGGGCCCATCTGGGCCAGTGACCGCGCCCCGGGCTCCCAGCGGGGCCGACACCAGCCTCGCCGCGTCTTCAGCCTTGAGCTGTTGGAGGCTGAGCCGTGTGTACCCCCAGGAGCACAGCCCCACATGTGAGCCGTGCGGGGCTGCCACGTTTTTCCTGCTGAAATTCCTGACTCGGTGTGTTGTGTTTTTTTAAAAACACACCCACTGCCTCCCAAAACCTCAGCCGAGGAAGAGAAACACTGCTGGTTGAATTACCGGTTTTGGAAACGGTGTCAAGTTCTGTCCCACCTTCTCGGCCTGGATGCGCCATTCTTTCCGCTGACGGCTTCTCGGAGAAGCTTGGATGGCGGAGTGTGGACGTGACCGAGGCCGGTCCTGGCGTGGTGCAGGTGGGGATACTGAGGCAGAGGCGGCCGAGGAGGAGCCCCACGCGGGGGGCTGGGGAGGGGGGCGGCTCCAAGAGCGGCTCTCAAGTCCAGGCTGGCTTTCTTCCTCCTTCACCCAAGGTCACGCAGGGCAGCCTGCGGCCACCTCTGCCCCACAGATGTGCTTTCTTTGGCCAGAGACTGTTTGGGTTTCAGTGAGTTGCCAGCATTTAAAAATCAGGAGATTCCATATAAAAACCCAGATTCCTGGCTTCTCCTGGGCCGTTGGGAGATCGGCCAAGTGAGGTCTGCATTCCTGCCTGGTGACAATCGGGGGTCTCGGTCGCGGACACTCCTTCTAGCCAGAGCGTGTCCTCTTCGGTTTGCCGCAGTCCTCACCCCGCCCGCTAGTCTCCCCGGATGTGGGGGCTCAACACCGGAGCCACCAAAGGACTCTCTTCCTGCTTCTCTTAGCTGGTAGCGGACAGGAGAGTGGATCCATCCCACGTGAGGAAGCGAGAGGACCGCTGGATCCCCAAGGATACGGAGCGGTGTTTCTTCGTGGCAGGGAATTTAATGTGCACCCAGAAGATGGGGCTGGGACCCCAGCCGCCGCGCTGACGCCCCCCAGCCCTCCCCGCCGGCTTCCACCGTCCCCGCGTGCCCCGGCCCTTCTTCCCACTTACTTTTTTTAAGGCAGAATGAAACGTATTTGACCTAAATCTGCCCCACTGCTCTGGAACTTGAAGTGCTATTAAACCAAATTAAGAAGCTTTTAAGACGTTGACATAATGGTTAACTGCTCTGTGAAGGAGGGGCGGTGTGAGCGCGCGGGCGGGAGTCTGTTGGTGTGTGTGTGTGTGTGTGTGCGCGCACGCAGATGTGATGGGTTCTTGATTTATGGGATTTCCCCCGAATAGAACTGAACAAAGTGTTTTTCCTGTCCCCGGACTGGCACTGCTGTGTTTTCTCAGCCACTGAAGCAAAGCCACGCTGGTTTTAACCCTGCTCTCGCGGTGCGCTGGGGAGCTGGGCGTGAGGTTGACTGTAGCTCCTGGGGTAGACTGGGGGGCTTGTGGAGAGAGGAGTTAGGGGACAGCAGGCTTTAGAAACGACGCTTGCCTTCTCTCTGGAGGAGCCGGCCGGAGGACGAGACCTGCGCCTTCAGGGTGCCCGCTGTGTGCCTGAGTTCTCGCCCTGCCGCCCGGAGGGAGCTTTGGGACTCTCTCTCAACACTAATGTGTTCATTTCCGTGTGTGCTAGGGCCGTGGACAGACGGACAGCCTGTGGAGGACATGAATGAGTGGTACCTCTTCAAATGAGGCTCAATTTATTTAAGACTAAGAAAAGAGTCCACTTAAAGCAAAAATATGTCAACAGCGCAGGCAATTTGTGGATGTGACAAACTGTGAGTGATGTAATCCTTACTCTCCTCGGGGTGGGCAGGCAGTCAGCCCGTCCCTACGTACACCTTCCTAACATCTTGAACTTCTGCAAAGCACTTGAACTTGTCACTCAACACTTAGTTGTGTAGTCTTGGCGTAATTATGTCTCCCTTCGGCTGGAGCTCACCTGTCCTTTCACGGTCGTCTTCCCGACATCGAGCAGAACGCCACACGTGCAGTGGGTGCTCGGGAATCTCTGGCGGATGAGTGCAAGGACACCTTGGAGGCAGGGACTGCGTTGCCATTTTACGGATGAGAAAACTGAGGCTGCGCGGAGCTAAGTGACACACTGGAGGCTTGGGAACGTGGATGCGGCAAAGCCAAGATTTTAACTCATGGCTTCCGGGCTACGCAGAGCCTGGGACCTTTTTCTGGACATGAAGACACTGGGCTCAGGGCAGAGTGGTTCAGCTGGCCCGTCGCGCAGTGAGGACAGTGAGTAGGGGCAGAGCTCCGTAGCCACACCGGCTCCATTGAAGGGGTGAGCGGCTGTTCCTGTGTCCTGTTCAGTGAGGCTGTGAGTGGGTTTCCTTGTTAGGATTAAAATTTCTCGTGTCATTTTTACATGTTTTACTTAATAGATCACAGGGCAGCCCTCCTTTTTGGGTCCTCCCAGTGATGTTTTCCCATTTTTTGTTTTTTTGGAGATTTTCTAGCCGTTGGAATCTCAGGGTCTGAGAAGAATCAGACAGCGTGAGCCTCCTCGTGAGCCGTGGTGAGGTCAGCTGGGTGGGGCTCCATCTCCACGTTGCCCAGGTGGGGGGAGGTCCAGGCCCAGCTGGCCATGGGGAGCCCCTTGGGGAGGCTGTGATGGCGCTGGAAATACTGCATCCTCCCACGCCCAGAGCCCAGGAGGTGAGACCAGACAGGCAGAGAGGTGTTCCTGGGGCAGGCTCTGGGCCCCGCGCTGAGGCCTGGAGGCCGGCCTTGTGTGTGTGCACGGCACCTGCAGCTTACAGAAGACCCACGGATATCTTCTCCTGTTCCGTGTTTAGCTCTCTGCAGTGGGTGATGGGCGTCTTGCCTGCCCAGCATCCGCTCAGCCTCTGATTTCCGCTCTCTTCTTTCCTTCTTGGCTCCCGCTGCACTGTCAGACCCTTGCTCGACCCCCAAGTCAAGACGCAGACGGTGGCCTCAGCCTGGGCGGTCACAGGGATGGGACTCGGGTTGAGCAGGACCCCATCCTGGAGCTTGGCACCAGCCCAGTGCAGGGCCAGCTTCCGGAATGGGTGCTGGGCGGCGGGAGCAGACTGGGCTACCGCAGGTCAGTGTGGGCGATGGACCGGGTCAAACCCTGTGGCCCTGGTAAGGTCACTGCGCTGCATGCTGGGGCCGAGGTGACGTCACCGTGTCCCTGAGAGCAGTGCACACACGAGTATTGAGGAGGAAAGCGCTGGGATGCGTCTAACTGACTCAAGTGGTTCAGCAGAAAATAGAACGTGTGTGTGTGTGTGTGTGTGTGTGTGTAGAGCGAGCATGCTTGGCAGAGCAGTGGGTGGAGTATGACCAGCAGGTGCACCTGGGTAAAAGGCCTGGGTGTGTGTTTTGTGTTCTCTGCTCCCATAGGCCAGTCTTTATTTTATTTTTTTTAGACAGGCAGAGTGGACAGTGAGAGAGAGACAGACAGAAAGGTCTTTCTTTGCTGCTGGTTCACCCTCCAATGGCCGCCGCGGCTGGCGCACCACGCCAATCCGAAGGCAGGAGCCAGGTGCTTCTCCTGGTCTCCCATGGCATGCAGGGCCCAGGCCACAACAGAGAGCTGGCCTGGAAGAAGGGCAACTGGGACAGAATCCGGCGCCCCAACCGGGACTAGAACCCGGTGTGCCGGCACCGCAGGCAGAGGATTAGCCTAGTGAGCCACGGTGCCGGCCCATCGGCCAGTCTTCCTCCAGGACCCACACACTCAGCTGCTGAGCCGTTGCTTCCTGATGCATGGAACACTGTCCCTGCAGTGACTTTAGGTGGCGTGGAAGTAGAGCGTTGGAGAGCATGAAATCTTATAGTGATTTTAAAATCTCACTTCTCAGTGCCTGAATTGTGGAGCAGCAGGTTAAGCTGCTGCCTGTGACGCCAGCATCCCGTGTGGGCGCTGGTTCAAGTCCTGGCTGCTCCTCTTCCTAACCAGCTCCCTGCTAGTGTGCCTGCGGAAAAAGGCAGCAGAAGATGGCTCAAGTCCTTGGGATCATGTCACCCATGTGGGAGGCCCGGATGGAGCTCCTGGCTCCTGGCTTTGGCCTGGCCCAGCCCTGGCCATTGCAGCCATTTGTCTCTCCCCTCATCTCTCTGTAACTCTGCCTTTCAAGTAAATCTTTTTTTTTTTTAATCTCATTTATGTTAACTTTCCTCTGTAATTAAGTCCAGAAGACAGATACCAACTAGCAGCGGCTGGGAATTTTGGGAATTCTCGTTGTATAACAAAGCACCCATCTGGCCGCTGGAGAGACGGAGTATCCTGTGGGTTCATGATTTTTATTGTTTTAGTTGCTTTCTATTTTGACAGTGATTTATATTTGTGACTTTTAAAAACTTCCTCTTCAGCTAGGTTGGTTTTAGTTTGCTTTAAAAGTTGACGAGAACAGAGCTGGCTCCTCGTGCTTGGGTTGGAACCGTAGATCGCTCTTCCCTTGAGTCAGGAACGTGGCCCGGGTCACCTCTGATGCCCAGAGGACCTTGCAAAAGAGCAGGGGTGCGGCAGAAGGTGATGCACGTGAGCCCCCGCCCCCAGGATCTCCCGCTGCAGCAGATGGCGGGGTAGGGGGTGCAGTATGGTTCAGTGGTTAGTGTTGCAATCATAGCACGGCTGCCTCTCTTGCTGAACCCTGCGCATGTCACTTACAGGTTTTGTCATCTGTGAAATGGGTATGTTGTTGTACCGCGGGTGTATGGGGATCGGATGGAGGGGGTAATGTGGTCACGTGCACCCAGTAGGTTTTGAGTCAATGCGACGCTTCCCGTTATTTCAGACCTGACAGCAACTGACGTGCCTGTGGCCTTCACTTTGAGTTCCCCCTCCTCCGTCTGTCCGGCCTGGCCGCCAGCACTGTGACGTGGCAGCTTTAATTAGCATCCTGTTACCAGGGGGCGCTGAGGTCCCAAGGTGGGGTAGCCTGCCCGGACCACTCGGCTCTGGAGTGGAGCGGTGGGATTTGAACCCAGGCTGTCGGCCTCGGGCTCCGCTCCTCTGTTCTCCGAGTTCAGGGGCGTGCGTGTGAGTGGATGGAAAATAGGGACGGAAGCCTCAGGGAAGTTCGTCACAGGCCTCAGCCTCTGGCCTCCCAGCGGCTGCTTTAGCCACGCTCGCTCTGCGGCTTCGCGGATCCTATTTTCCTCGATCATGAATGGGACAAGAATTGGAGGACACCCCCAGCTTACTGTGCACCTGCTGGGTGCCCGGTGCTGTCACGCGTGCCTTCCACGTCTCGCCTTGTCCTCACCTGAGCCTGGTGAGATGAGCAGTGCTGTCCCATTTGACAGATGAGAGGACTGAGGCCCAACCTCTTGGACAACCAGGACATGGCAGAGCCAGGCTTTAGAGCCCTCCCCTGGCTGCACCCCCGGGGAGCTATCTGATGGAGGCCGAGAGTCGGTGTGGGGGCAGCGTGGGGCGCACGGTCACCAGGGCCTGGGGTGTGGCCACTCGGGAAACTTGACCTCGCCACGTGGAAAGTCCTTTTTTTGCTCTGCCGTGCTGGGAGGCGGGTGCTGGTGGCTTCCGGGTGCTGCTCCACTCACAGGGTTCTAGAAGGCTGTGCGGCCTGGAAGTGGCCCTGCGCTGGTGTCGGGGCCTCTGCCCGTGGCCTACACGCGAATTCTCCCCTGCAACAAGAGCACATTGTGTCCGGGCCCCCGGCTCCCACCCGCGCCGCTTTACGTGTGGCTTCTGCCAACAGCTGCTCTTAGCAGGAGAGAGGCTTGTGCGAAACCAGCAAAATGGAAGCATTGTTTCTGAGGGTTTGGAGCCGGCTCAGGGAGCCGTGGGGTGGGAGAGGCTGGGGCCGTGCTCCGCCATCACGAATGAGCTGTGCAGAAAACGTCACCAACGGTTTTCCCTGCAAACTGAGCGGCGGGCCCAGGCCACCGGGCGAGGCCCTGCGGGGGCCAGGCGGGGTGTGTGCAGAGAGGGGGATTGTGTGTTGAGGCTGGGAGGCGCTCAGAGAGAGTGCAGGGCTGAGCCTTAGGGGTGCTGGTGGGTGGGTTTGGGGCGGTGGGGGGAGCCTGTTTGTGAGAAGACCAGAGTTCCCGGGGTGAAGCCAGCTGTGTGAGAAAGATGGCGAGGACGGCTCCAGCTCTGCTCTCGTCAGAAGCGGCTGCCTTGGGCAGTAGTGAGCGGACCATCCCCAGTGGCATCCAAGCAGCATCTGGTTAATGATACAGGATCCCGGCCGTGAGCGGGACACAGGGCTTGAGCAGAGGTTCACGGGCCGCGTCTCACGCCCAGGCACGGGGAAATGAGAACCAAAAGGAGCCACAAGATGGGATGGACCCCGGTGCAAGGACTGTCCCTTGAGACTCTGCCCGTCCTGTCTAGCTCTGGGCTTTCCGATGCCCTTCATAACACGACCAGTTGGCCAGTGCAGAAGCCTGGGCGTCCCGAGGTGAGCTAATGCCCAGGTCTCTTCCACTGCTGAGTCTGTACTCCTAGGGAAATGTGCTTCCACTTTTGGTGAGACGAGATAGAAAGAGCAAGTGGCCCGTCCGCCTGGCGTTAGGGGACGGGCAGCTCATTACCCGCGGCGGCTGCGAATGCATGGCGAGGGCCCCTCGGGGAGCTGGGCTAGGGTGGAGCGCTCTCTCATCTGCCTTACTGTGAGTTTGAAGAGGACATGTCTTCTATGACCTTGGAGAACAATAAAGCTGTGTAATACTAATTGCCACGATTTGATCAGTGCCCTCCATATAAACATCTAGTCATATGCCCAGTTGTTATATATGAATCAAAAATGCATAAAGTCTTGTGGGATGTAGGAAAAACTTTGTTATAAAAACTTGAAACTTTTAAGAAATAAAAGATAAGGGAGCAGGTGTTTGGCACAGTGATTAAGATGCTGCTTGGGACACCTGCGTCGCGTATCAGGTGCCTGGGTTCGAGTCCCTGCTCCCCTTCCAGTCCGGCTTGCTGCTGATGGGCACCCTGGGCCACAGCAGGGGAGGCTCTGACATGGGAGACCTGGACGGAGCTCCTGGCTCAACCTGGCGCAGCCCTGGCCGCTGCAGGCATTTGGGGAGTGAACCGGTGGATGGATGATCTCTCACTCACTCTGCCTCTCAAATAAATTTTTTTTCAGTTTTCAAAAGGCAGACGATAACAGCTTCCCTTCACTAGGTCCTATGCCTAGAGCTTGGTGTGTGGTTGTATTTCATGAATCCCATCTTAGGGTTGCGGGAAGCCTCTTGCTTGGTTCTGCAGAGAGCTGACCGTGACGTCCTTCTAACCCCCGAGTCCTGTCAGGTTTGGGGAGAGGCTGAGGATGGGGGAGGGTGCAGGAAGAACAAGAAGACAACGATGACCATGGCAGGGGGGCATGGTCTCATTTCCAGGTCGCACGTTTTGGGGGAATTGTGCAGCTTAGCGCAAACTAAGAGGAGTCGCGGCCGTCTAGGATGCTGTATTCTGTCTCCCGTCATTTTGAACTTGACAGTGGGAAGGCAGCTGTTTCTGATACACCTGCTCTGTGCCTCACGGGCGCATGAAGCCCTGGAGTCCTCACCGTGATGTCTGAGAGGTCACTCAGGAGCTCCTATCACGGGGCTCCAGGCCCTCGGCGTGGCTGATGGCGTGAGGCCGGGTGCTTGTGTGCTGCAGGGGCAGGCCATTGCAGGCCAGGCAGTAGCTCCCGGGCCAGATGCCAGCAGCACGTCCCACCCCAGCTGTGAGCACTTGGAGCGTGTCCACACAGTGCCACAGCGCCTGTGGAGGCAGAGTCGCCTCTAGTTGAGGATCGCTGCCCTTAGGTGACGAGGCACGGTCTCTGTTATCGTTATTTTTTTTTTAAATTTTTACTTATTTGACAGGCAAAGAGATAGGGGCAGAGATCCTCCAGCCACTGGTTCCATCCACAAATGCCTGTAGTCGCCAGGGCCGGGCCAGGCACCTGGGTCTCCCGTGTGCGTGGCAGAGGCCCACTTACTCGAGCCATCACTGCTGCTTCCCAGGAAACTGGAACTGGACACTGAGCCGGGACTCGAACCTGGCACTCTGTGTAGGATGCCAGTAGCGTTTTACCACTGCACCAAGCCCTCAGCCCTCTAGTATCTTCCATCAGCCTGTTTCTGTTACTGTGATGCCCATTCTATAGATGAAGAAACTGAGGGAGGCAGAGAGAAGGGGTCTCGCAGTGGTGAGCAGCAGGCCTGAGAACTGAGCCCCAGCTTTGCAACACGGAGCTTGGAGAGCAGCCCATGGCATGCCCGGGCACACGCTTAACCGCGGGCGGGCGTGCGGAGTCCCCACGCACCTTCTCCGTGTCAACCACAGGAGGGGCGGGCGCTTCCGGAAGTTTGTGGAAGCAGGCTGGTGGTGTGGTGGCTGAGAGCAGGCCCATGGGGAGACGCCTTCCTTCCACCCACCCACGTCTCTGCGACCCCGACGGGGCACCCCGCCTCCTTCTCCGTGCAGTGAGGTTGCCGCTCTCACCTCCTCGCAGAATCATTGCAAGGATTCTCTTGGGAGCCAGGCAGATGGATCCGCAGCACGCACAGACCAAGCTCTCTCTCCTCCTTGCAAGCCTTAGAATCCCTTCCACAGACTCGGACCCGGCACACAGGCCCCAGGGACACCCATCAGGGCACCGGCCCTGGGAGGGCTGACTCTGCTACGCTACGGCCGAGCCCTGGAGTTGCAATTTGGGTCGATTTTTCGCTGACCACCGAGCAATCACCTCCGGGCCGCAGGAGTAGCCGGGTTTGGCTCAAGCGTCCCGTGGAGGAGCCATCCAAGCTGATCCGGCATTTGCCTCCCCACCAACGGGCGTCTCTGGAGAATCCTGCAAATGTCTTTGCACATGGAAGAGATTAATTCACGTGGCCACAAATAGCTCGAACACTGTGTCCTCGGCGCTGTGATCCGCGAGCCCCTGAAATATACTCGGGGTGCCAGCTCGGCAGCCAGAAAGCCACAGGGCCGCTCTGAGCTGCCCCGCGCGCCGAGCTGGGGGACCCCTCGGAAATTCAGGGAGGTGGGGGCACCAAGCATTTGATTGCTTCTCATTTCATTCCCCCGCCCCCCTCAGCCTTCTCAACGGCCTCCCACACATCAGCCGAATGGAATGAGCGCCTGGCCCGCCGGGGCCCCACCTCCGGCCTTTGCTCCGCCTGCCACCTCCTCCCGCACGTCTCTCTCTCTGGACCCCCAGGGCCATCTCCCAGTGTCCACGTGACCAAATACCACCGTCCCCTGGGCCTGGTGCCACCACCTCCGCCACCCTCTGCAGATGGCACATGGCTCTAAGGAGTGTGGGCTCCAGAATGGGGTTTAAATGCTGTCTCTGCCTCGGGGAGGTGGGGGTGCTACCCTCTGTGATCCTTGGTTTCAGCCCGTGAGGGGTGGGTACTGATGGCCGATCTTGTTTCTCCCAAGATCCTTTGAGACTTGGGTCAAGGCAGCCACGCTGGATGCCTGGTGCCGCAGGGACGTGATCGGTGACAGCTCACAGCAGGTGAGGCAGACAGGGACCCTTAGTTGGGCTCGCTGCCAGATCAGCTGGCCACACTTTCCCAGGGCCGGCCTCGCACGAGCCAGTGTGCCCACATGGACGGAGAGGGTGTTTGACAGCAACAAAGATGAGATCAGCTTGGGGCCAACGCCTGCCTCCTAGTCTCGTGGGGTGACACCGTGCTGGAAGGCTCAGGTGACGTGAGCGGTCGTCACCTGTCATCAGTGGGCCGACGGCAGACTGCAGTGAGGACGGAGTGTCCCAGCCCCGCTGGAACCACACGTGGGGCTGCCGTCTTGCCGAGTCCGTGGGGGGCCCCGGGGCGAGGGTGAGGCTGTGGTTGCCCTGGCCTGGGTGACTCTTATGGAGACAGGTGAGGCCGCCAGGGCGCAGGAGTCAAGCAAAGAGGCAGGAGGGCACTCATTTCGGCTCCTGAAGCCGTGCCCGACTCCGGGCGGGTGCTCAGTGAGTCGTGTGAGTGAATGGATTTGTCCCAACGATACACTGCGCCGCTGGAGGCAGCGAGGCCGGCCAGTGTGGAGAAGGTGGCTGGGGTGCCGAGAACTTTTCCCCTCTGCATCCGCTCTGCCCGAAGCCAGACCCCTCCTGTGTCGAGCTCATGCCTGAAGCAGACTTCTGGCTCCTGTTTGATGCCCTTCAGGGCTCCTACCTGGGTCTTGTCCACGCGCCGCTTGCACCTGCTGCTACCTACAGAATTGCTCAGCCTGGATTTGAATCCTAAGTGGGACGGTGCCCAGAAAGCACTTGGCCCAGCACCTGGTACCCCAGAGGTAGATGGTGATGTGATTAGTCACTGGCGTGACAACCGGCTTCAAGGCTCGCCGCCTCCTGGTACCCCTCTCTCTCCATATGTGGGGACCCTGATGGCATCTGCCGTTAGCGGACTGGCCAAGCCCTTATGGCCTTATGACCTTGAGCAAGTGACATCACCTCCCTGTTGGTCTGGATTCCTCAGCTGTAAAATGGGTCTAATATTAGCACCTGATTGTAGGGCTGTTATGCAAACTAAGGAAGTCATAACAAATACTTGGATTCCTGGCACACAGTAAGCGCTCAATAAATGTCAGATACTGTCTGTAATATCGCCATATTGTAATAAGATAATATGGATTGTATTATCAATATTATTTAGTAGTAGCATATTAGCAAAAAGCGGTGGTAGTGATCTCTCGACTACGATACAACAAGGGCTTATCCCGTGGCGGCTGCTGTCGGCGGCCTCACCCTTATCAGATGCGTTCAGAGAAGATGACGGCATCTGGCTTTGGGGACAGAGGGACCACGTGTTGTGCCACCGAAGCAGGGAATTTCCTCCCTGGAACAGAAGGCTATTAGATCTTGCTCTTCAAAAGTCGGGTGGAGTGAAACAACACCTCAGGGGAAGCTGCCCAGACCCCTCCCCACACAGGGCAGGAGCTGGGGGCTGCTCCCCAGCCCCAGCCCGCTTCTCCCGGGGCACCCCCACCTCCCCTGCCAGCTCTGTCGCTCCCAGAACGCGGCTCCTGTTGACTCTGAGACTCGGAGATTTCTTTCTCCCTCGTGCCTGGAATGCTCTGTGGCTCCACTTCCCAGCATGGAGCTCTTGGGATCAGCCCGCCTCAGTCCCGGAAGCAGGAATGCCTAGAAAGGGGCTTGGGAGGGTCGGCTGGGGACAGAGTCCGTGGCAGCTCCAGGAGGTCCGGCCCAAGCGTGGAGCACTTGGGTTCATGACAGTGTTGCCCGGGCAGAGAGGGACAGCGCTGCCCTTGAGAGCAGCCTGGATGCAGAGCTGCAAAGCCCTTTGTGGACAGAAAGAACACAGATGTAGCCAGCTCCCATTTCAGAAAGAACAGTATCTCCGCTGGTGGTGCAGGGGGCTGAACGCGCGTGCCTGGCTCCCTGGGAGGGACCTCAGGGAGGAGGAGGAGTTTATCGCCACCACTCCTATTAATTTATGAGGGTTTGCTCAGAGGCTGCCGGAGACCTCTTGAAGCTGTGTGGCCTTGAGCCAGTTGCTTTACTTCTCTGTGCCTCATCTGTGCGATGGGAAGAATAGAACTGGTTTCTGGGGTTGTCGTAAGGATTGCTGAGTTACCAGTTGCGATGGAGGCAGACCAGCACCTGGAGAGGGTGAGTTGGTGTGCAGGTTGGTGCTGTGGTTTGCCCACGACGCAGGAAAGCCAGGCCAGAGAGCGGCCCTGTTGTCTGCAAGCAAACCCTGCAGTTGTCTGTTTTGCCTCGGTTTTTCTGGCTCGGGAGCCCCGTGCACACATTTCATCATGCCTGGATTTTTCTTTTCCTTTCGGGACAGCAGTCCAGCAACGCAATTTGGAATTCTTGAATCCCAGAGAGATTTTTCTGGCCACTTGAACTAACAGAGGAGCTCTTCAAAATCAAGAGGAGTCTGCAAGCCCCTGGCTAGAGCGCCGGCCCATTCATTCCTTCATTCTGCAAATATTCCTCATGGGCTTCCTGCGTGCCAGGTCCCTGTGCCAGGCTGCGGGGGCGCGCAGTGAACAGGATGGAACGGGGAGCCGGCCCTGACCTAGGAGCCAAGCCCTGTCCATCCACTCGTCCACTTCACCCTCAGCACAGTCCTGTGAGGTGGATGCTTTTTTTTTTTTTGAAAGCTTTTATTTAATAAATATAAATATTGTGGGTACAGCTTTAGGAATATAGCGGTTCTTCCCCCCATACCCACCCTCCCACCTCCTACTCCCTCTCCAATCCCATTCTTCATTGAGATTCATTTTTAATTATCTTTACATACAGAAGATCAACTCTATACTATGTATAGATTTCAGCAGTTTGCACCCACACAGACACACAGTGTCAAGTACTATTTGAAGACAAGTTTTACCATTAATTCTCATAGTACAACTCATTAAGGACAGAAGTTCTACATGGAGAGCAAGTGCACAGTGACTCCTGTTGTTGATTTAACAATTGACACTCGTACGTACGACGTCAGTGATCACCCGAGGCTCTTGTCATGAGCTGCCAAGGCTATGGAAGCCTTTTGAGTCCACAGACTCCGACATTATTTAGCCAGGGCTGAAAGCAAAGTGGACGTTCTCTCCTCCCTTCAGAGAAAGGTACCTCCTTCTTTGATGGATTCCTTTTTCATCCCCATTATACAGTCTCCCAGGTGGGTGGCAGAGGTCCGAGCACTTGGGCCATCCTCCGCTGCCTTCCTAGGCCGTTAGCAGGGAGCTGGATGGGAAACAGAGCAACAGGGATTGAACCGGCCCTTCAATGGGGACAGTGGCTTGCCCCCTGGGCTGTCCGCCGGCCCCCACGATGAGCCATTGTCCTGCTAAGGAATCCAGGGCTCAGAGGTGTTCTGCCTATGCGTCGGATCGCTTTGTGCCTCCGGGGGGTTCGGGGTCCAGGTCTCGAGTGTCTGGATCCACAGCTCACCATTCTGCTCGTGCGACCTCTGTTGTGAGCAGTGAACAGTGGCAACAGCAGCCGTGCAGAGCCCGGCCACTGTGGGGACAGCAAATGTCCGGAGCCATGCTGAAGATGTGACAGGCTGAGACCAGCCGGGGCCCAGAGCAGGTGGCTGTGGCGAAAGCTACATGTGGGCGGCCCCGCCCAGCAGAGGCCCCCGAGGGAGGGGTGGGAGAGCTCTAGGCGGCTGGCCAGCGTGTCCCAGTGGTCAGGCCTGAGCAGCCCCAGGCCTCTTAGAGGCGGGATCCCAACAGCTGTTGGAGAGACATGGTGCCTGCTGGCCATGGGCACCCTGCAGAGCGGGGCCGGTGACCCTGGGGTGAAAGGTTTGCCTGCGCCCCCTGGCCTCCTGCCTCGCCATCTGTCCCACCACTGCAAGTGCCAGTTCTGAGTGTCCCCGGCGGCGTCGGGGGTGGGGGGTGCGAGCCAAGCTCGACCGTGGGCCGTGAGTGGACGTCCCATCTTCCCGAGGCCCCGAGCCTCCTGGATCTCGAGCAGGCTGAGTGGGGCAGGGGGCCCTGGTGTGGAGACCACAGGCTGGGTCGCACAGCTGGAAGAGCTGTGCCTTGGGATCCCGCAGACCCAGGTTCGAATCCTGGTCAGGTCGCCCACCCTGTCATGTGCAGCATCTATAGTGGGCTGTCCACCTCCTCCCGCAGAGGAGCCAGAGGGGGTCCTGCAGGGGTGCAGCCGCGGGAGGTGGAGCCGGATTCTGCGTCAGGTCCTGCTCTGCCCCTCCTTGCCGTGTGGCCTGGTGCGGCTTCCTTCGCCCTGCGGACTCGGCGTCTCAATGAGCAGCGCTGCTCCTGTCCGTCCCTCGGCTCCTGGGCCAAGTGCTCAGAGCGTGGGCGACACCACCCAGAGAAGCGTGTATTAAGCGTAGTGGTTAAGCCGTGTGACCTCGAAGTCTCTGCCTCAGTTTCCCTGTTTATATCGCGGAGACGCTCGCGGCCCCAGCCTCAGACACGCGACGGTGTCTCGGCGCTCGGCACTCGGCAGGTGGTGAGCGCGTGGTGGATGCTGGGGTGCTGGGTCATAAGGCTGCAGAAGCGCCTGGCGGTCGTGGGCAGTCACAGCCAGAAGGCTCTCGCTGGTGGCGTCCTGCTCACCGGGCGGGCGCCGTGGACGAGCTAGGGAAAGGAGCCGCTTGGGAGCCGAGGGCCCTCCCGGGAGAGTCAGGCACGGGCTCTGCTGGCCTTGAGCGACGTCTTCCGTGTAGTGGCTGAGCGCTGAGCCCAAGCCCAGCAGGGGACGTCTCAAGGGCCTTCGGCCAGCAGCTGGGCAGCCTCTGGGCTGTTTTCACCCGCAGCGCGAGGCCTGAGAGGAGTTTCCCAGCCGGCCTCTGCACGGAGACTCGTCAGGTGCATGTGGGAGCCTGGCCGGGCAGGCTTGACCTGCGAGGGCTGGGTCCCGTCCCCCGGCGCAGGGAGGATTCTGGAGTTAATCCAGATATGGGAGGCGTTGCCCCCCAGGGAGCTGGGGGGAGATGTGCTTCAGCACCCAGAGGGTAGAAGCCAGGACACTACTGCTAAGTCTACACCGCACAGGACGGCCCCGCGGCAGTTGGCCACCCCCCTGTCGTGCCAGCACAAATCCCTGGCTTCTGAACCATGCCTGCTGAGAGGGAGTGCTTGTGTTTGTTGAATGACTACATGAACTCTCTCTCTCCAAGTCTCAGCTTCTCCTGGCATGGAGGACTTCAAAAACTTCTTGGCGAATGGAAGCCAAGGAAGTTTATCTAGTGCCAAGATGTTTTGAAATGCGTGCATGGGGGTCTTCAAAAAGTCCAGGCAGGCCCGGGCATTTGGCACAGCAGGTGACAAGCCCACTGGCCACATCAGGATGCTGGGTTTGAGTCCCGGCCCTGCCTCCAATCCCCGCTCCTGCTAATGTGCACCCTGAGAGGCCATGGCAATGACCCAGGCAGCTGGGTTCCAGCCACCCATGTGGGAGACTCAGGTGGAGTTCCTGGCTGGTGTGGGCATTTAGCGATGGGAGCCAGCGGAGGCAGGATACACGCCCACTCCCTCTGCTGCTTTCTCTGTGTCTTTCTGCCTTTCAAATAAGTAAAAAATTTAAATTTAAAAAATTTAAGTTCATGAGAAATAAGTTATCAAAATACTGTACTTGCATTTCAAGATTTTTTGCTCCAAAGTGCACTTATCTTTTAACTGCATTCTCTCAAGCTTTTTCCCTTTTTAAATACAGATTTATTTATTTATTTAAAAGCCAGAGAGAGAGATTTTCCATCCTCTGGTTCACTCCCCAAATGACTGCAATGGCTGAGACTGAGCCAGGCCGGAGCCAGGAGCTCCATCCTGGTCTCCCACATGGATGACAGGGGCCAAGCACTGGGCCGTCCTCCACTGCTTGCCCAGGCACTTCAGCAGGGAGCTGGATCGGAAGTGGAGCAGCCGGGACTTGAACTGGTGCTCAGACGGGATGCCAGCATTGCAAGTGGCAGCTGAAGCCACTGTGCCGCAGCGCCAGCCCCTCTGCAGACCACGTGAGGGCCCCTTGCACTCATAACCTCGTCACGAGACCTTCATGAGACGGGTACACCAGAGCGCCCGCTGGCTCCCGGCGTGGCCCTGTCCCGGGCCTGGAGACCGCTGCTGGCTGTCGAGTGGGCACTGCTGTGAGGGCTCGGGCAGGCTCAGGTCTGGGGCAGAGGCAGGGGGGAGGCCCTGGGGGACAGCGGCACTCCTTCTTCCGGCTCCGGCTGGCTCCTCCCTCGAGGGCTTTCAGCGGGAGCCACGCCCGAGCAGAGGGGGCCAGCAGAGCCAGGGGAAGGCAAGAGGCCCGGGGCCAGGTGGCCGCCTGCCTGCCTCCTTGCTAATTTCCAAAGCCGGAAGGATTTTAAGGAAAACGCATCCCCACACTGGTGCCTCATTCCTTCGTTGGACACCAACCCCTGAGCGTTTGTCCTTTGCCCTTCCCTACACTCCCTGCCTCTCCCCCTCTCCCCCCTCTCCCCCTCTTCCCCCTCCCCCTCTCCTTTCCTCCTTACCTCTTCCAGAGCCTTTTCTCTCAAGTGCAGGAAGTGGCCCAGGGCCAAGAACAAGAGGGCAGGTGCAGAAAGCCCCCAGGGCTGGTGTGCGGCCTCCCAACGCCACGTGAACGGAGTAGGTCCGGGTTCAGAAATGGGGGAGCCCCAGGGATGGCTGATCCAGGGGAGGCAAGTGCGTGCCTGGTCCCTTCTGGGGCAGGGGGTGTCATGGTCCCTGGGCCAGGCAGGGAGGATCCCATCTAACGCTCCTGTGCCCAGATCCCTGTATGTGATTATGGGACACTCGCTCCAGCCCTGGGGACAAGGGCTGGGGACAGGATGCCCGAAGGTCCCATTTCTGGGTGGACATCTCTGACTTCTGAGCGGGTGCGTCAGTGGCCACCTCGGTCTCCTCACCTGGGCAGCGGGAAGGGTGAGGAGGGAGACGTGAGCGAGATGGTGCGTGGCGGGCATGTTGTGACCTCGTGGGGACATGCAGACACGGGGAGACCCAGCAAGCTCCCGGCTCTGCGAGCACCTGGCACTCAGGCAGTGGTTGAGGGTATGTGTAATATTTACGTCTCCGATCTTGCCTCACCCCTGCCTCCTGCATACAGAGCAGAGGAAAGAAACCAAGAGTGGGAGAGGCGAAGATGCTGTGTTCCCACCTCCTGGTGGCACGGTCGGCTCCGGGACGAGTCTGCCTCCTGCAGGGAGCAGTGTCAGAGTCCCACCAGCTCCTCCCAGCCCCAGTCTGCTCCTCTGTGCACCTGCAGCCAGGGTGCTGTGACTTGAACTGCTTGGGGCAGTGCCTGGTGTTCTGGGAACGCCACCGTTTGAGAGTTCTGAGCCTGGGGCTGGGCCCTGGGGACTGACTGTTCGGCTGTCTGCTTTTCACCAACTCCAGGGCATCTCAGAGGGCTGAGACATCTTTCGGCCCCTGTCCTGCGGATGGGCAGCCCTTTGCCTGCCGCCCACTGGGTTCCCATGGTGCTTGCTAAGCGCGGAGCCCCTTGGATGAGTTCCCTTAACCCCTGCTCTCCAGTGCTCTCGGAGACGCGGGGAGCATGCGTGTGTTCGGACTTCTCACCACCTGACTCCGGGCGTCCTGGGGGCAGTTGGTGATTTTGGACAGGAGCTGCCTTTCACCCCTGCGGTCTGTGGGGCACTTCTGGGCACGGTGCATGGAGGGCACACATCGCCCCTCCCTCTTGCCCAGTCGGCTCGCAGCCTGCTGGGGGTGGGATGGTTTTGTGCTTGGGTTTTACATGGAGGTTGGAGGTACTGGGACAGTCGACCCCACCATCGCTGTCCATAGTGGGCCTGGTGAGGGGCCTCTCGGGACAGAGACGTTGAAGTGGCATTGTTCACTTGCGTGCTGGCACTTGAGATCCTGGGACGAGGGCACACTCAGAGGGGCTCAGGATTTGGGTCCCCTTTCCGGGTGGCGACCAGAGCCCTGGTGGCCGAGGCTGTCCTCTTGCAGGGCCTGCCTGCCCCGGAGCTGCTTCCTCCTCTGGGCCTCGCCCCATGGGTGCCTGCAGGGGTGCCGGGCAGCTGCCAAGGCAGGCCGCGGAGGAGGGGCCGCTCCCCGCCCACTTCCAAGCCCCGAGCCCCGGGGAGGCTCGCCCGTGGAGGCGGGGTGCAGGGCTTGTGTTTTAGGACTGTTTGTTGTTCTTGTTATTTTAATATTTACGGAGCCCGTCTCAGCTGTGAACTCATTTCTTGAGCATCGCTGTGGTCGAAATCTCCCCAGGCTGTGGGGCCAGGGGTCACTGGGATTCCTTTTTTTGGCTTTGGCCCTATTTACTTTATGGAAAGCATAATCCTGCGTGGGGCTCTCTTTGTTCCCAGCACGTTTCTGGATGTGGCCCTGGGTCTACCCGGGACCCCGCGGCTCAGACCCAAGCCTGGACACACGAGTAAGGCCACATCGGCCAGAGGACAGGGAGCGTTTTCCGTGCAGGATCAGGGAGTGATGGAACCAGGCGTTGTGGGCAGGTGTCGTCTGGTGCAACTGCTCAGCTCTGCTGTCACTGGGGGAAGGCACCGATATGGCTGGAAATGACCGAAGCTTTATGTCTGAGAGCAGGCAGCAAGGGTGTTGAGGTGCAGCGAGTCAGCTGCCCCCTGAGACGCCCACATCCCATAGGGGAGTGCCACCTCAAGTCCTGGCTGCTCCTCTTCTGATCCAGCTTACTGTTAATGCGCCTGGGAAGGCAGCAGAGGACGGCCCAAGTATCTAAGTCCCTGCCAGCCACGTGGGAGACCAGGATGGTTCCAGCTTCCTGGTTTTAGCATCACTGGGCAGCACAGCTCCTGTGACTGTAACTTGAAACGGGCTGAAGACCTGCTGTGGACGCGTCTGAAATGTGGGGTGGACAGCACCAGTAATGACCACATTCGTCCATCCCGGGCATCGGCAGGCTTCTCCGTGATGGCCCAAATGGTTGTCGTTTTCAGCTTTGCCAGCCACACGGTCTCCGTGGCGATATCCCCACTCTGCTGTTGCAGCAGGGAATGGCTTTAGACAGTGTATAAACAAGTGGACATATCTGTATTCCAATAAAACTAGGTTTCTAGAGGCAGCGTAACTGCAGGCGAGCGCGCGCACACCCCTGACATCTGCAAGACAGGTGGGCACGCTCCCGCTCCCTCTGCCACTGGGTCCCTGCACAGCTGTCGTGGAGGCCACAGGGGCCAGGCACCAGCTTTGCATGGGTGAAGAGGCCCGGTGTGTTCTTCTGGGTCCCACAGAAACTAACCCCAAGATAAGCATTCAAGTGCACGTAGTTCCTCCAGGAGGTGCTCCGGGGAACACTGGGATGGGGGCGAAGAAGGAAGATGGGGTGGGGGGAGGCAAGCTCCGGAAGGTGTGTGAGCCACAGCTTCCTCTCTGGCGTTCAGGGCAGAGCTCTGATGGGGAACGCTAGGAAACGTGCCACGGCGTGGTCCCCGACCAGGGCCAGGGCAGCTGCCCCCAGGCAGAGAAGTGCACCTGCTGGCTGGTTTTCGCGTGGGTAGGATCATGGCAGTGTCCACGACATGGAGCACGGGGCATCCCTCTTAGCTGGGAGCACTCTGGCGAGTGCGGTAAGGTCAGTGCTGCCGTGATGTGTCCCATCCCCAACCAGCAGGGTCCTGGTCCCAGGAGATGTGGCCGCCGCTCTGCTGTCAGCAGCCACAGCTCACTCTGACATTCCCTGAAGGTGATCCTGGGGTCTGTGCCGCCACCTGCCGTGGAAGTCCCCGAGTCACTCACCCGCCTGAGTTACCCCGCGCCTGCTTACGCCAGCTCTCGTGGGTTCTGCTTCCTGCGGCTGTGCTCTGGCTGCCACCAGTGCACTCCCCACCGTGGCTCTGTTGGGCCATCAGAGGAGTGAGGGTCCCTGGGACAGCAGACAAGGTCCAGCATGGCCCTGGAGAGCGCATAGGCCACGCCCCCCCCACGCGGGGCATCACACTTGGGGTCTTAGCTCCTGGTTCACTGGCGCCAATCATACCTGTGCACAGATAATGCCCCCTCTTTGGACTTCTGCCCATCCGTGCCCCAGGTGGAAGAGTATCGTGGGCGAGAATGTAGGTTTCAGGATTGGGTGGGCCCAGTTCCACCCCGGGAGCCTGCATCTCTCCATTTTTTTTTTTTTTAAAGATTTATTTATTTATTTGAAAGAGTTACACAGAGGAGAGGCAGAGAGAGAGAGAAGGAGGTCTTCCATCCGATGGTTCACTCCCCAATTAGCCGCAACGGCCGGAGCTGCGCCAATCCGGAGCCAGGAACCAGGAGCTTCTTCTGGGTCTCCCACCTGGGTGCAGGGGCCCAAGGACTTGGGCCATCCTCTACTGCTTTCCCAGGCCACAACAGAGAACTGGATCAGAAGTGGAGCAGCCAGGACTAGAACCGGCGCCCATATGGGATGCTGGTGCTTCAGGCCAGGGCGTTAACCCACTGCGCCACAGCGCTGGCCCCGCATCTCTCTGTTTGTAAGACAGGGATTTTGAGTTTTAGAAGCATGGCAGCCTCTCTGGAAAATTCCCCTCGTACCGCACCTTCCTGACTGCCGCCACCCACGTGGGAGACCCGGATGGACTTCCAGCTCCTGGCTTTGGCCTGGTCCGGCCCTGGCCACTGCAGGCATTTGGGGAGTGAACCAGTGGGTGGATGATCTCTGTCTCCTTGTGTCTCTGCCTTTGAAGTAAATTTAAGAAAATTTTAAAAATTTTAAATTTGTGGTTCACCTTGTGTCAGTTGTATAGACCTACGTCCGTGTGACAGGAGCGGGCTGGCTGTCGCCGAGCGGGTTTGCCGTAATAGCGTGTTCTGCCCCGCTGCCTTCCACGTGCCTCTGCCGTGTGTCGGCTCCATGCTCTCGGGCTTCCTGGTCTGCAGGACTGTGGGCGAAGCGTGTCTCTCCCATGCTCGGTTACAGCAGGCACTGTGCACGAAGGCAGGGCCCAGGGACCCCGCGCTGTGGGGCTGTGCCAGGCTTGTATGCGGCAGGACACCCAGAACACCACCCCCAGCTGTGCCGGCCACACGCGGCCAAGCGTCCCCTGGAGGACAGGGTCGCCCTAGCAGGGCGCCGGGTTCACCTTGGCATTTCTCCTCTCCTGTGGTTCCCACATCTCTGTGAGAAGGCGTGTGTCAGAGGAGGACAGTGGGACAAAGCAGCCCCTGTGGGCTGATCGGGCCGCGCCCCTGTTCAAACCCTTCCGGAGAGTCCCCGGGGTTCTCCGCTTTCCCCGGGCCTACCAGGCCCTGTGCGACTCGGCCTCTGGCTGCCCCTCGGGCGTGTTCTGCCGGCCCTCTGGCCCACGCTCGGCGCATTCTGTCTTTCCTGTTCGTCAGACCTCTCCGTTCTCGTTTCTACATCTGGGCCTCTGTGCGTGCGCTCCGCCCGCTGGCTCTTGCCACCTCCTCTTCCTGTCACTTGCTCATCCACTTCAGGCCTCTGCTCCAACATCACGCCTCCAGGAAGCCTTCCCTGCTCAGCCTGTCACGTGTATGTAAGTCCGGCCTTTCCTGTTTGTTGTGTCTTCCCCACTAGGAAGTCAGCTGCAGGAGGGCTAAGGCTTTGTTTTCAGGTCTATCTTGAGGCCGCCTAGGACAATGCTTGGTATCTGTAAAGGCTCAGTAAACATTTGTGGAAGGAAGGAAGGAAGGAAGAGTCTACCCTGTGTTGGAGTTGAGAGGAGACAGGTTCCAATGAGGCTTGGTTCTCCCTGGGGCACGGGTGGTGGCTGGCGGGGCTGCGAGCCCTCAGTGTCGGCCGAGGACTGATTCGAGGCTCAACCTTGACTTTGGGCTGCAGAAGAAGCATTGCTGTTACAGAGGTCAAGTGGAAGGTCAGTGCAGCCTGCGGGCCGATTGCCCAGGGCTCCCAGCAAGCCGTGGGCTGTTCCTTTTCTCTGCGTTCTTTTGCTGTTGCATTCATTTGCTTCAACACTGTCCATGCAATCAGTTTTTTTAGTGACTATTTTTACATATCTGAAAGGCAGAGAGAGAAAGAGAGATCCTCCGCAAATGTCCCCAACAACCGGCGCTGGGCCAGGTTAAAGCCAGGAGCCCAGAACTCAATGCTGGTTTTCTGCGTGGCTGCCAGGAACTGAAGTACTTGAGCCATCGCCTGTGCCTCCCCAGGTGTGCGTCAGCAGGAAGCAGGATAAGAAATGGACGAGCGGGGACTTAAACCAGGCACTCTGGTGGGGATGGAGGTGTCTCGGGTGGTGTCTTCACCACCACGCCAGTGCCTGCCCCTCGTCACACACCTGATCCACCAGCCAGGCCTCGTGTGGGGCATCCTGGGAGTCTGAGCAGGTGCGAGATCCGCCCCCAACAGATTCCGCCTCTCGAGACCTTGGGACTCTTCTACGTCTGGGGTTGTTGGGACTTTTTTTCCTTTGCTTTTAACCTCACAAGAAATTAAAATGCTCATCATAAAGATGACCTTAAAGGATGGGAAGTACAAAGGAGACGTCTTCTGGCCGCTGTTCAGTGTTGGGCGCCTGCGCGTGTGGATGCGTGACAGTAAAGCCACAGAACCGTCTCACAGCTCCGTGTCATTTTCTCTGTATGGAAATGGAGTCAGGCTTTGAAAGCCGCGTCCTGGTGCTGTCCCCTTCCATCGCAGGGCTGTAGGCTGGTGTCAGAGCACCGGTACCGACCACGTGCCATTGCGGAGCCGTGGGCCCATGTCAGAGCAGCCGTACCGACCGACCATGCGCTGTCGCTGGGAGCAGCTCACGGCACGTTCGAGCGTTGCCCCGTTCTCATGTCCCCGTATTGGTCACCGAGTAAGGGCCCGGCAGATGCTTTCTCTATAAACCCAGGCAGTGGTCTTGGTTTTGGGAGCCAGACGTCTCCAGCGCAACCGCTCGGCTCTGTCGTGGTTACAGGAAAGTAGCTGTAGACGGTATAAGAACAAAGGAATGTGGCTGCATGCTAATAAAACTTTATGGACAAAGTCAGGCTGTGGGCCAGATGGGGCCTTTGGGTCATTACTTGCCAACCCCTGACCTTCTCCTCTTCCACATTTTTCCTATACTCTGACGTTTCTAAATGGTTTTCGTTGAGTGTGGTGCTTGGTTTGGGTTTGAGGTGGGAGGCAGAAAGGATCAGTTATTATTTTTTTTTAAGATTTATTTATCTGAAAGACAGAGTTACAGAGAGGCTGAGAGAGGGGTCATCCATCCGCTGGTTTGCTCCCCAAATGGCCACAACAGCCAGAGATGGGCTGATCAGGAGCCAGGAGCTTCTTCCCGGTCTCCCACATGGGTTCAGGGGCCCAAGGACTTGGGCCATCTTCTGCTGCTTTCCCAGGCCACAGCAGAGAGCTGGATTGGAAGTGGAGCTGCCAGGGAGCGAACCGGTGCCCATATGGGATGCCAGCACCGTAGGCAGTGGCTTTACCTGCTACGCCACAGTGCCGGCCCCCAAAATAATAGGATACATGTACTTAGCATCTTTTTCTCTCAGTGAAATTCATAAAATTTCCTGTAAGACAATTGATAAAACCCACACTTAGGCTTTTAGCAGCCGTGTGGAATTCTGTATTGGCTCAGGCAGTGTGGCTACAGGTGAACCGTGTGGTCTGGGGGCTTCGCACCATTACAGGTGGTTTCCCACTCAAAGTGGTAGACAGGCATCCGCAGGGGCCAACAAGGGGGCAAGGCCCCTCCCCTGTGGAGCTCCCCCACACACACACAGGTCAGCGGGCAGGTGAGACAGGACGGAGAAGATCGGGTGTAAGGAAGGCTCCAACCGGCCAGGGTTACAGAGTGCGTGCGTCAGTCCTGCCGGGGCGCCTGGGCTGGAACTCAGTGGCTGGGAAGCACAGCTGGGATCTGTGCTGGGGAGGGAGAGGAGCTAGATTTGGGCAAGCACAGGGACATCGCCTTCAGACTCCGATGACTTCATCAAAGTAAAGCGGTCACAGCAGGCCCTGGGGAGCAGGAAGCACTCCAGGATGCCCCTCTGTTCCCATAGCATGCATCTTTTTTTTTTTTTTTAAGATTTATTTATTTATTTGAAAGTCAGAGTTACACAGAGGGGAGGCAGAGAGAGAGAGACAGAGAGAGAGGCCTTCCATCCGATGGTTCACTCCCCAGATGGCCGCAATGGCCGGAGCTGCACTGATCCGAAACCAGGAGCCAGGAGCTTCTTCTGGGTCTTCCACATGGGTGCAGGGGCCTAAGCACTTGGGCCATCTTCTACTGCTTTCCCAGGCCACAGCAGAGAGCTGGACAGGAAGTAGAGCAGCCGGGTCTCGAACCGGCGCCCATATGGGATGCTGACACTGCAGGCCAGGGCGTTATGCGCCACAGCACCGCATCTTTGTCCTGCCCTGTGATGCCATGATGCTCTCGGGACCAACCGTGGGGTCTCGGCCCTGCAGGAAGCTACCTTTCTCCCTCTGCGAGGTTTCTAATCCGCCAGTCACTGGCAAGCCTGTCCCTGCCCAGACGCGTTAGGGTTTCACTGTAAGAATTAGTAGCCAGTGTGGGAGGCTGAACAATGGCCCCCAGAGCTCTCAGGTCCTCATCCCTGCAACCTGTCGATGTCACCGCTGTGGCAGAGACTTTGTGATGTGTCCTCCGCCCCCCGGAGAGGGGACCCTGTACTGGCCAGGTTGGCCGCAGCAGTGATCACAGGTGTTCTTATCAAGAGGCAAAATAGTGCATGGAGACACGCGCATGGGCAGGGGGTGGGGGACGGAGCACAGAGGGAGGGGCAGAGGCTGGAGGGACGCAGCCACAGGCTGGGCGGAGCTGGCAGCCACCGGAAGCTGGGGGGGCAAGGACAGGTTCGCCCTCGGAGTTGGCTTGGGTCTGGTGAAACTGACTTTGAACTTCTGGCCTCCAGAACCACAAGGAAGCACGTTTTTGTTTTAAGCCAAGCGTGTGACGCTTTGATGCAGCAGTGACCACAAACAGTATGCCGAGGAGGCTTCTGGGACATCTGTGAGCAGGCTACCCAAGTGTCTCTGCTTGCCCAGACCAAATTCCCTGCTCCCCCAAGCTTTCCTCGCCCTGGACGTGAGCTCCACCGTCCACCTCGGGCCACACGAGGGACCTGCAAGGGCCGCCGGCCTCCTCTGCTCCCGGGCGATCCCGAGACCACCAGGCTTCGTGGCATTGGCTCACGAAGAGCCCAGCACTCTGCTCTCATCATCACACCCTTGGGTGCAGTGCTGGCGGCTTTGGTTTAACCCAGGGAACTTCGCCCCTGCGCCGGCCGCCTGCCGCCTGCCACTCGGGGACGCTTTCCCACAGTCGGCCCTCTGCCCGGCATTGTCCACAAGCTGCCCGCTCTGCTAGGAGAAAACCCAAGCCCCCAGCCGCGCCTTGAAGACGCCCTCGTGTCCAGGAGGCTCGCAGCCTCACGGGGCTGAGGTCGGCACAGACGCCTGGATGCGGGGGAGCTGCATGTCCTGGGCGCCTCTGAGCCGCTGTTTCCTGCCGTCATGGAAAAGCCATGAAAGGATTCTGTCGTCTTCCATGGATGGCTGATGCGGAGATGGTAGCACTATGGAGAGGAGAAAGAATTCTCCCCTGGGAGACCCTCGTCTTCCTCCCTGTGTGCACTTAGGAAATTACCCTAATTCTAAGCCCGGGTCCCCGGGTACAAGTCTCTGGTCAGTGCCTGGTCCCAGCCATGTCACCTGCCGGGGACGGCTCGAAGCTGTGTGTCCCGCAGCTCCCCGGTATTCGCAGCATGAACTTGCTTGACGACACAGCTCTTCCTGTCTTCCCTTCCCGTCTCACTCCCAGCCCCTTCCTGACACTCCCGGGATTAGCTCCCTGATGACCTACTTGCCCTGAATCCTCGTCTCCATGCCTGCTCCCGGCATCCCACTGACGCCAAGTCGGCATCTTGTCTCCTCCTGCCTGGGGCGAGAGCGACGTCTGTATGCGTCTGTCTCCCCAGGACCCACCAGGTGCGCCCATCAGTCAGTTGTTGAAAAAGAGAAGTATTGAGCAGCTTGCGCTGTGCGAAGCCTGGGGACAGCACAGGAAGCCATCACCAGCGCCCTGAACTCCCACATGGAGGTCCCAGAGGCAGAAGCAAGCAAGCAAGTTCACACACTGACTTCAGACTGGCCTGCTCCAGAAGAGACGAGCTGGGCCCTGGCATTCTCCAGGCTCTCAGCGGAGTTGTTTTCTCAGGGCTTGTTCTGCGGATGAGCAAGTAGCCCTCTGGGAGGGAGCCTTTGGCTAAGCCAGATGGACAAAACCCTGCTTTGGCCAAGCAGGAGTGACCTGGATGGTGGGAGTCACATGTGCAAAGGCCCTGTGGCTGGAGGGCATACGATGTGGGGATTTAGCAAGAGTAGTGTATGAGCTGCTGGGAAAGAGTGGGGAGCATGGAGGCCGAGGGACTGCTGGTCCCAATCCCCTAACGCACTAGGGGGTCTCGACACCAGTCTGGGCAGAAAGAACAGAAAACGGCAGTGTGGTGGTTTGCAACTTTTGCCTCCCGTTTTATGGAGGTGTGCTGTGCGCGACCTCGTAAACTCGGGTTCTGCCTGGGCGTCTCTCGGCGGTGGCTGACTTGGAAAGCCACCGCGTTCAGTCCCTGTGAGAGCTTGGAATTTAGCCGGCGGGCAGTGAGAGCTGTTAGAGAGGCTGTAGTGGGGGCATGACGAGGTCAGGTTGGTGTCTGAACCGCCTACTCCAGGAGGGGGGCAGGGCAGATGAAGGGAGGCGCCCCAGAGGCTGGGCGGTGCCTGGGAGGCTGCTGGAGTCAGCCGGGGAGTGATGAGATGGGAGAAGCACATGGCCCCCGGGGGCGGTGGGAACAGGGTTGGCGGGGCTGGCGCCTTTCCCGTGGCACAGGCGTGGCCAGCAGAGGGCTTTGCCAGCCACACTCCGTGCCTTTGCAGCAGCCCCATGGGTCTCCACTGTGAGGGTCCCCCATTGGCAGAAGAAACAGACTTGCCCAAGGTGATGGCCATCAGCAAGCGGCGGGGCCCCAGCCTCTGCGGCCTGAGCACCAGGTCGGGGCTGCTCCTAGCAGAGGTTAACACACTCAGTGCGTGACGCTCCGGGACGACGAGGGACAGGGGCTTAGGGAAGGTGGCAGAGACTCGCGCTCTGCAGTCCCTGACATAGCGGGCTGGGTCGCGTAACCTGTGGATGCACAGTGCAACTTGCAAGCCCTGCCACTTTGTCCCCGGGTTGCCAGCGCAGGCGTCAGTGTTAACTGTATCTCTGTGTGCTCGGGGTCAGGTGCTTCGGCCCGAGCCTGGCCTGCAGGGCTCCCCTCTTCCCGGGTGCGAGCCCTCGACCCTGTCACTGGAGTCGGGCAGGAATGGGAGCGCAGGCTGGGTTCACGTCCAAGGCCGGCTCGCTCCCGAGCAGCTGAACAAGGCCAAGAGGTCAAATCCATCGTCGCTCTGCCTCATCGCTGGCCCCCAAGAGGGCACCCTAATGAGAGCTATAGGCCCCCGGGGTGGGGGAAAGGGGTCTGCATCAGAGGTGCTTAGGACCCCAGGACACAGGCCCACCACGGCCTCGAGACAGTCACGGCCCCTCGGAGCCCCTCCAGGCCTGGGCCCCACGCCTCGCAGCTCCCGAGTCTGACCTAGCGAACCTCTTCCCTCGTGTGAAACTGCTTTCCTTGGCACACGCTGGAGACAGGTGATCCCGCCTGGTTGGTTCGGGCCCGGGCTTGTTGAACTCCCCTGAGGCTGGCACGGCCTTGCCGGCCTCGGCTGCCACCCCCAGAGCTGGCCCTGCCAGTTGGAGGGGCGCTTGCCAGGCTGTGTTTGTCCAGTCAAGGTTGACAAACTTCCCAAGCCACCGTCTGTTGACTTTTGTGGGAAGCTCTGGCACCTGGGCCGCCGTGGACATTTTCTGCAGGCCTTGGCCTCTGCCTGGCGGAGTGCAGCCGGCCAGGAGGGCAGGGGAGCGGCCGGTGTGTGCAGAATCCAGCCGGTGCCCGTGTGGGCTGGGACAAGGCAGGAGACGGCCTGCTGATTGCACAGAGGTGGCCTTGATGGGTCCTGGAGAACCTGACCTGTTCCAACCGCCAGGGCGGGAGCGAGGCAGCCTCTCAGAGCCCGTGAAATGTCATTCATTCATTCATTTGCTCATGCATTCGTTCAACAGCTGCTTCCCCAGCACCCATGCTGTGCCAGGCACTGCTGTGGGCACAGGGATGGAGCAGGAGCAGTCTGGTTCTGATCTTGAGGATGCAAGCAACTGTCATAAATGTAGCACAGGCGGAGTGGACGTTTGTGCAGTGGTTAAGATGCTACAGGGGACCTGCACGTCCCTAGGAGTGCCTACGTCACTTCCGATCCAGCTTCCCGCTAACGCACACCCTGGGAGGCAGCAGATGGCGGCTCAGGACTGGAGTCCCTGCCGTCCTCGTGGGAGGCCCAGATGGGGCTCCAGGCTCCTGGCTTCAGCTCGGCCCCACCCTGGCGCTTGCAGGCCTTTGGGGAGAGAATCAGCAGATGGGAGATCTCTCCCTCTCCACGTCTCTGTCTCCCTGCGTTTCAAATAAAATAAAAATAATTAATAAAACTGTGACATTACGAAGGTGAGCCACATATGTAACTTTAAATTTTAGTCATATAAAATCTTTTTTTTTATTTTTATTTATTTATTTATTTTTTATTTTTTTGATAGGCAGAGTGGACAGTGAGAGAGAGAGACAGAGAGAAAGGTCTTCCTTTGCCGTTGGTTCACCCTCCAATGGCCGCCGCTGCAGCCGGCGCACCGCGCTGATCCGATGGCAGGAGCCAGGATCCAGGTGCTTTTCCTGGTCTCCCATGGGGTGCAGAGCCCAAGCACCTGGGCCATCCTCCACTGCACTCCCTGGCCATAGCAGAGAGCTGGCCTGGAAGAGGGGCAACCGGGACAGAATCCGGCGCCCCGACCGGGACTAGAACCCGGTGTGCCGGCGCCGCAAGGTGGAGGATTAGCCTATTGAGCCACGGCGCCGGCTCATAAAATCTTTTTAAAAAGATTTATTTATTTACTTGAGAGAGTTACAGAGGGACAAAGAGGTCCTCTATCCACTGGTTCACTCCCCAAATGGCCACAGCGGCCCAAGCTGGGCCGATCCAAAGCCAGGAGCTTCCTCCGGGTCTCCCACGTGGGTGCAGGGGCCCAAGCACTTGGACCATCTTCCACTGCTTTCCCAGGCTATCAGCAGGGAGCTGGATCGGAAGTGGAACAACCAGGACTCGAACCTGCACCCATATGGGATGCCAGTGCCGCAGGCTGAGGTTTAACCTACTGCGCCACAGCGCTGGCCCCTACTTTCCGTTGTACTTAGTCTTTGAACTGTGATGTACCTTAGGGCATAGGAAGGAGTGCCTGGGAACCACATATGGCTCCTGGCCACTGTATGGAGTCCAAACAGGGAGAAGCGAACGTCACACGGCTGAGTATCAGCTGCTGACCCCAGCGGTAAGCAATGCCAAGTTCAGAGTGCACTGAGGGCTGATCCGGTAGGGGAGGCTGACGATGGCAGTGGTGAGGTCTGGAAAGGCTTCCTGGAGGCAGTGACGTGAAACGCATGCAGAAGCCTAAAGATGCGGAGAGGAATGCGGGTCAAGGGCAGGGGGCCAACTGTGCAGAGACCTCGAGACAGCGAGGAACTTGCTGGTTTTCAGGGACCACAGGGGTGCAGGGGAGGCAGGAGTGGGGGGGGGTCTGGAGGGGGCTGGTTAGGAGGCACCAAGCCCAAGAATCATTAGCACGACTCAGAGTAGCCTCCCGGAATAGTGACAGCTGGCGCGGGGAGTGTCCGCTCTGTTCACAGCTGTTGCCCACCTCTGGAGGGTGGGTGTGGCCCGTCCTGGGACAGTCTCTCCAGGTGCTGAGATGGAAGCCATTGCCCTCCTCTGGGCCGTCAGAGCCCTGTTTGGTTGACCAAGTGGTCAGTCCAAAGGGACGAGGACAACTAGACCACGCCCCTTCATCAGGGAGCAGCCAGGCACAGCCGTGTGCTGGGGTCTGGCCGGCGGAGGTGATGGGAAGCGGGCATGGGAGAGGAGCCCTCTGCCACCTCCTTTCTTCCTGCTTGGGGCAGGGCCGTGTCAGGTTGTGTTTCTTGGAGCTGTGGCCAAGAGCTACGGCAAGGTGCTGGCCAGGGCAGTGGCACTGCTGAGCCTCCTGGGCCAGCGTCAGCAGGTGGGAGTTGGAACAGTGCACGTCCACACCACGCACTGTGTGCAGCAAGCCCAGGACAGCAGACGCCAACCCGGCACTGGTGGCGTGCCAGGCGTTCTTCCAAGCCCTTCTGCCCACTTCGTCCCCGGGGGGTGGGTGCCCTCCTCCCCTGGTGTGCAGGAGCGCCGTGACTCGCACCAAGCCTGTGGCTGGCTGTAGCCCGGCACCTGCTGCCTCCTGCTTTATCAACCTGCTCCTTTGCAAAGTTGACCCCCGCCCCGCAGGGCCTCCCCCTGCAACAAGGCTGTGCAACCTCAGTGCCTGGGGATGTTGGGGCCCGACTGTTTGTAGTGGGGCTGTCCTGTGCACCACAGGGGGCTGTGCAGCGCTGCGCCCACCACCGGGATGGTCAGAGCATGCCTGCCATGGGCCATTCCCCCGATGGTACAACAGGAGACATCTCCAGACACTCAGGTGTTCCCGGGGGACAAACTTACCTTCCACTAAGAACCTGGCTCTGGAAGGGGTCCCGCGCCAGCCTCTGGCGGAGCTCTGTGGCCTGTGTGGGCTGCCAAACCTCTCTGATCCTCAGCTTTGCTTCTGTAAAACCCAGGGGCAGTAGGATTTGTGCTGAGGATGAAATGGACAAGTGGACGTGCGTACCAAACATTTCTGGTCCTGCTTGGTGAATTCCCTTCCCTTGTTTCAGCCCCACAGTGTATTCTGGGTGCTGAGCTTCCCCCAGCGGGGTCTGGCTGAATGTGGAAACGTGGCCACGTGGGATGTTTTCCTCCATGGGCTGCTCCTGTCTTAGAGATTCCCCAGTTGCCCTTCCTCTCCTGGCCTCTGCCGTTAGAACCGGCGTCTTGGGCTGCCATCAGGCTGGCATCACTTGTCCATCAGGGTTGATGTTTGGTCCCCAGGGGCCGCTCGGGGGTGTCTGGAGAGGTTTTTGGGTAGAGCGGGAAGCTGCTGGCACCTGTGAGCAGAGGGGCCGCGGGTGTCGCTACACAGCCTACGACTCCTACACAACTGAAATCACTCAGCACAGATCAATTATTTTTCAAAACGTGGAAAAACAGCCCGGGGGTGCAGTGTCATGTAGCGGAACGAGAGGCCTCGTTCCCTGCCCGGCGTTAGCCGTGGGGCCCGAGGAATCTCATTTCCTCTGTCGGCCTCTCCAGGTCCACTTCCAAGGGAGGAGAGAGTTGACTGCACCCGGCGCTGCTCCAGGCCTTCCAAGCGGGACATCACTTCGTCCTCCCAGCAGCCCAGGGAGTCGGGCACCGTCATCATCCCCATCCAACAGATGGAACCACTGAGGCAGAGAAGTCCAGCCAGGCCCCACACGACCCCTAAGTGGCAGAGCTGGGATTCGAACCCAGCACCTGTGTGGTCCTGCCGGCCCCGCCCATCTCGCAGGCTGGCTGGGAGGGTGCGGTGTACAAGAGAGTAAGAGGAAGTGCTAAACAGCTGTTCAAATATCATCATCCTCTCTCCACCACCCCCTAAAGTATATGGAAGTTTCTAAGCCCATAATGAAGCCGTGGAGTCGGGCGACGAGCCGTGGTGGACGACACCCTTCCATTAGAGGGTCATGGGAACTTGATGGTGGAGAAAGCACCAAATTGCCCCCGACCCCGAGGCCCCCACGGGCATCCCTGGAAGGGGGTCACGTGGACGTTGTGGGCCTCCTGACACAACTCGTCGGGGAGACCTCAGTCCCCACCCCAGTCATTCTGAACCCAGTCACGTCCTGAGACTGGTTTAAGGGAGACGCAGTGGTTTAAGGGACGCCCCAGATGCAGCCAGGACAGGAGCGGTGCCGCGAGGCAGCTCTGACCACAGAGCTGTGGCACCAAAGGACAAGGTGGCCGGGCAAGGCGAGAGAAGTTCAGGGCTTGTCGTGAGCAAGCCTGCTGCGTGTGTGGACCCCGAGTCTCAGCAGCCAACCTTAAAAGGGCGTGTGGAGACGGTCGGAGGGGGTAGAAAGGGGACTGTGTTCTGGAAGGTACAGGAATCACGGCAGGTGTCTTTAACTGAGATGCTGCCCAGTGCCCTCACTCGGAGCTGGAGTGTGGTGGAGACGAGACACATCCAGTTTTAACTTGTTTTACCCACTTCATCCAAGAGAAGAAGGAACCAGACTGCTTGCAGGAGACGCACGGGTGCAGCGGCTGCCTGGGGGCGGAGGGAGGGCGGAGGATGGGGCTCGGCGGGTGGCGTCACCTTGAAACCGTGTTGTTAGTAAAGGAGGAAACATCCAGGACCTCTCTGTGCCAAAGGCCGGAACACGGAGCCAACCGCGACACGAGAACGAGAGCGTCTGAAAACCCCAGAGTCTGGGGGAGCCGCTCCGGGTGCGGGCGGGACGGCGGGAGGCAGCCCGGGAGAGACTGACCTGCAGACATCTGCCGCCTTGGATGGCAGATGGCGGGAGGGTGGAGCCAGTGTTCAGCCCTCCACCTTCCTCCACGGTCTCTCCCCAGCTGCCCCCTCCCCCCAGTTTCAGTGCCCTCGTTCTCAACACTTGAGAACAAGCTTTGCCACCGGCTGCCACGGCTCTGGGTTGCGGCTACAGGCTGTGGCCTCGGCAAACAGGGAAGAGAGGCAGCAAAGGGCGGCGACACTGGCAAGCGGGGACTGGAGCTGTGGTGTCCCCCACCCCCCACTGCTGGAGCGGCGCCCAGGTCCCCTCGAGTGCCCGCCGAGCCACCCTTGGCAAGGGCTTCCGCTGCAGCGGGAGCATTTGGTGTTTGCTTGGTGCCTTATTTGGTTGTGGGTTTGGCTTTAATGGCTCTGCATGAGAAATATTCTATAAAATTCTGCCTGTTGCTCCAGGGCCCCGCTGAACCCAAGTGGAGATCCAGCAGAGCGTGTGTGGTCCTGTCCCGGGTGCCACCTCCCACTGGCTGCTCTTTGGAAGGTCTCCTCCTGGGGAACCAGGGGCTCTTGCAACGCGCGTCATAGAATGCAGGCATCTGACGTGCGTCGTATGTTTGAAAAAAACAAAGAGCAGGTCTCCAGAGGTCACGTCCCTTGCAATTCCATTTAGATTCCTTTCTTACGTGACATCTTAGAGGTGGGCGCGGAGCGGCGGAGGGCGGGGATTGGAGGGGAGGGGTGCCTGTGGCTGGCGTGGCACAGGGAGAGCTTGGTGGCGAGGCCGGCACTCTATTTTGACTACACAGATCCACACGTGTGACAGGGAGCAGGGCTGTGGGTTCACAGCTCCAAGGTCAGCTTCCAGGCTTGGATGCAGAGCTGTAGTTACCAAGGACGGAACCTCCTGGGGGTGGCGCCCTCAGGACCCCTCCCTACTACTTGTTTGCAACTTCTTATGAATGCAGTTAGGTCCAAATGAAAAATTGGGGGTGGGGGGGAGACATCCTATGGACAACAAAGCTGGATTAGCCAAATGATGGACTCTGGTTTTAGATGCTTCTGGGCACAAGGGGAGCAGGGGTGGGCGTTGCGTGCGGTGGTGAGGATCCGCTCGGGACGCCCACATCCTGTATCGGAGTGCCCGGGTGGGTTCAAGTCCCAGCTCTGACTCCAGTTCATGCCTCCACCCCGGGAGGCAGCAGGTGAAGGCCCAAGCACCTGGCTCTCTGCCACCCCCATGGGAGACCCCCATGGAGCTCCAGGCTCCTGGCTTCAGCCTGGCCCAGCCCCCGCTGTTGCAGGCATTTGGAGAGTGAACCAGCAGATGGGAGCTCTCTCACTTGCTCACTCGCTCACCGTTGCAAATACATTTAAATAAGTAAAAAGTTTAAAGAGGGAACGAGGAAGTGTGACAGCTCTCCTGCTGGCCGTCTTTATTCTGCGCCGAGCTCCTGGGCGCGTGAATCCGTCCAGCACAGGCGCGCGTGCTGGGCTCCAGGAGCCAGGCTGGAGTCCCGTCTTGGGGGGCCCTGGCAGCGGAGTGGGGGCAGCCCACTCGGTGACTCCGTGAGGGACTCTGGGGTCGGCTGTGTCCCTGCGTGCCTTTGGAAAGGAGATGGACAGCATCTTGGTCGTCTGGAGAGAGACGATTCCCTCGGTACCCAGCCCTGCCGCTCTGACTGTGTGCGGTGACACGGGCCCCGGACGTGGACAGGAGCAGGGTGTGTGGTCACTGAGCCACTGCCACGGCAGCCCCTGAGCCAAGCCGAGCCCAGCACCTGGCGTGTGAGGCGCCTGTGTCCAGACACAAAGGGGGTCTGCGGACCCGCACCCAAGATGGCCGCTGGCGCTCCGGGCTGACATCCTTAGTGCGCATGCTCAGTGGCAGAGAGGGGCGGCTCTTCCCCGGCAAGTTCATCCAGGGCCTCCCATTGGCCCCAGCTAACCAGGTGATCACCGGCCCTGAGCCAATGACTGTGGTCCGAGGACGCCGATTGCCAGGCAGACTGAGAGATGCTGAGGCCGGAGGAGTGCCGGGGCCGCTGGGTCAGGCACCTGCTGCTGCCACGCCACGCCTTCCCTAAACGACGCCTGTGCCTCGGTGTCACGGCGCCGGACCAGCCTGCCCTCCCCTCCTGCTCCTTGAGCCCCAGGCAGGCCCACCCGAGGTCGTGCAGGCCGAGGGGCCACACTTGAGTCAGCTGCGTCGTGCAGACCACTCTGCCTTCAGGGATGGCCTGGGGAGCAGCAGCGTCCACTCACGTGTGAGCACGCCCTTCCTACAGGACTAACGCTGGAGAGAAGCAGAGGGCAGGGACCCCCCACTTAATGCCTGGCGGGGCTGGGCAGGCTGTGTTAAGTCAGTGCCGTGCCTGGGGCAGTGACCGTGGACATGACCAACACGGTATCAGCTGAGTGCATTTATTCCCACGGTGCAATTGTCCATCATAGCACACAGAGCCAGTAATGGCTGCCCAGGGCCAGGTGCTGGAGGAGAACCTGGAAGTGTAAGAGTGGGGGACAAAGCAGATGGAATCCCCACGGCTGAGGAGCTCCGGATCTAGTCGGGGAGGTGGGTGGAAATTAACTCCCAGACCCCTGTGAGCGTGGTTACGGTGGCCGGGTGTGAGGGGGGCCTGGCACATCGTGCTGGAGCTGAGTGGGAGGAATGGTGTTCCAGGCTGTGGGAACAAGGTGTGCAGAGGTCCAGGGGCTGGCGGGAATGTGCTGGAATGCTCAGCATTGACAGAGGAGGGGGCAGATGGAGGCTGAGTCCTGAAGTCTTCGCTTTATCTTAAGAAGGAGAGGAGACGTGGCCGGAGGCCATGAGCAAAGTGTGTGTGTGTGTGTGCAGGTTCGTGATGTCAGCTGCTACCCAGAGAACATACTGGAAGGAGACCAGCGTGGCCTCACAGAGGTGGGCAGGGAGGCCATGGAGGTCTTCCAGGGCAGGAGTGCAGTGGCCTCCCTGAGCGACGGCCACAGAGCTGAGCTTGCCGAGAGCTGGTGATGCCTGAGATGCGACAGACAGTCCAGGGAGACAGAGGGCTGAGCCTGACCCTGGGCTTTGGGTGTAAGCACCTGCCCCCCCCCATGGGGCAGTCTGGGGCCGGGTCGAAATCACTGTGGGAGGTCGAAGCGGCTGGCAGTGTGCAGCGGGGGCCGCAGCTGCTGTCCGTGCACAAGCCTGAGCTCACTGGGCTGCCTGGAGTGGGCCTGCCTGCAGTCGCCGCGGTGGACAAGGCCATCTGTCCTCCCCTGCCTTGGCCAAGGTAGCCTGTGCACTCAGGGAGGGTGTGGAGAGGTGAGCGGCCGCCGCCCGGGGACCCTCCATCTGCTTTCCATCCTGCCCAGCCTTTGAAGTCGCCCCGCCCCCACCCTGCAGCTGTCATCTCTCGGGCTCCTCCAGCAGCCCGGAGCTCCCCCAAAGCTTCCCGGCCCCTGGGGACAGGGGTGGTGACAAGGGTGACAAATGGTGCAAGCCACCAGCAGCAGCAGGCCCAGAAGGAGGGAGGGGGCTCCTGGATGCCTTTTTCTTCCCACTTGACCCGAGGCCCTGTTCTGAAGCAACCAGGCAGCGGGACTTTGCAGCCGTGCAAGGCAGACAGAAACCTGCATTTTTTGTAAACGAATGCTGAGCCTCTGCCTCCGAGAGAGGGAAGCTAAGTCCTTCTCCTCCCCCAGGCTCTCTCAGGGCGGCTGATTTCTCTCCTCCCTCCCTGGCGGGGCTCCTGTTTCACGTAATTGCAAATGTGAGGAAGCCCCCCCTGCCCCCACCAAAGCCGCACCCCTCAAACCACAAGAGGAACCAGCGGTTTCCCGGTGAGCCTCGTGACAGCTCCCGGCGTCTACCTGGGGTGAAGGCATTGTGCCGCCAGGCTTTCGTCCGTGTGAACGCGCGTCCTGTCGGGAGCTGCCCCTTGTCCAACACGCGCTCATCTGTGTCTTGCCCGACTTCATCTCCAAGGCAGCCCGGCAGAGCGAGCCCTGTTGTTTCCTCTGCCCCTGGGGCTGAGTCGCTGGGAAACGAGACAGGCTTGTCCCAGGTCAGGGATTTGAACCCTGAGAGCAGATGACAGATGTGAGCCCTGAGTGTGTGGTTTGGTGGCTTCTGGAACCCTACGGGTTCACCATGCTGCTCGTGAACTGCGGTTAGGCGCAGACCCTGGCGCCCGACCACCTGGCTGAGTCCTGGCTCCACCCCTAACTGGAGGCCACTCTGAGCTCTGTTCTCTTCTCCACCCGTCTCCTAGGAAGAAATGAGCCAATCCTTGCAGGGAGCCCTTGACCCCAGGGCGGACGCCCCGTGAGCCATTTTGGTTTCCATAGTCTGTGAAGTGAGTACTGGGATCGGAGCCCTCACGACACCACAGACGTCAGCCTCATTCCCCCTACTCGCCACCCCTGTCGCTCACGTGGGACCCTTGCGCGGGAGCCCACTTCCTCTCAGATGCTCCCCAGCATCCGGGCACCCAACGGGAATGCGTCTCGTTTTCCTGAGGCCTTTGCTTTGCCCAGACCCAAGTCTGCCTCTGTCGACCCCGTGGGAAACAGGGCCACTCATCGCATCTCCCAGGGGGCTTGGGAGATCCCACAGAGGGGTCGGGGAGATTGCCTGGGGCATCACAGGTGGGTGAGAAGTGAGGGCTGTGGTTAGGACTCGGGGGAGGGCGTTGTCTAACCCTGGAGCCCGGGCCGCCTCGCGCCGTCTGCGCCTGTTCCCCTGCCCTGTGGCTCACGTTTGCTCCTGCCCGGCAGCGGCGGTGCGGTTTGTTTGTGCACCTGCACAAGATGACGTGTTGAGTTGCCACCAGCATGCTTAAATTTTAGATCCTGCTTTGCCTAACGGAGACTCGGGCTCAGTCAACTGTCTTCATCCTTCTCCGGCATCAGTGCCACACACTGGAAAGCAGTCCAGTGATTGCTTTACCGTTGTTCTGTGTTCCTCTGGACCTCTCGGTCCCTACTCATGATGGTGGTTTTTGGGTCCACCTGGAGTTATGCGGGCTTCCTGCCTTTGGTGTTTATATCATATGATTTCTCCGACCCTTGGCTTTGCGTCCGAGGCTCTGTGCAAATCCTATGCCGCTTTCTATCAGGGACTTGCCCCTCTGTGGTCTTGTTATTCTGGGAGGTGGGGTGTCCTAGAGCCAATCCCCCTGGATTCCCAGGGGTAACCACGTGTCTTTATGTTTCACAGGGGACCTCTTGTAATAAGCAGGTGGTTGATTTTTTAAATCTTTGTCTTTTAATTGGAGTATTTGTTCTGTCTACCTTCCCTGTAATTATTGTCGAGCAGTGCTACATAAGCATATGTTAAAGGTTTATATTTCCTGTTACTGTTGAAGTGGTTGCCCCGGAGAGTGGAGCAGGCACTCCTGATGTAGCAAAGGGCTTACCATAAATTAGCACTGTTGCCACTCTCAGGAAAATACAGGAGCCTCGGGAGGGGGTGGCTGCCTTTGCCTCCTCCTGCTCACGCATGCCTCTAGGTCACTTTCCACCCTGGTGGAGCCCCCATCCTCACAGAGCATCCTTCTGGTGGAAGACAGTCTTGGTTTGGTTTGTTTCATTCTTATTTTTGTCTTTATTTTTAATGGGTATTTTTTCCTGGCTGGGAACTCGACATCAGCCAATGAAATTCCATTGTTTTCTGACGGCCATCACTTCTTCTGAGAAGTCACTTGAGCGTCTTATTGGTTCTTTAAAGACGAGATGTCTGGTATCCCCCTGCTCCAAAGGGTCAGCTGTCCTGGGGTTTTTGCTGGTGGACCATGGTGTGGTGAGGAGGAGGGCTTTTCTCTGCCTTTCTCCTGTTAGGGATTCACAGAGTTTCTGGACTCCATGGCTTGTCTTTCATCCCACCTAGACAATCTGTTACTTTCTCTTTAAATTTTGATTTTTTCATAATTTTAAAAATATTTTTATTTATTTGAAAGGCAGAGTTAGAGAGGGAACGGGGTGAGACAGAGAGAGGTCTTCCATGCCCTGGTTCACGCCCTAGATGGCTGTAATGATCGGGGCTGGACCAGACCAAAGCCAGGAGCCAGGAGCTTCCTCTGGGTCTCCCACGTGGGTGCAGGGGCCCAGGGACTTGGGCCATCTTCCTCTGCTTTCCTGGGCACACGAGCAGGGATGCTTTTGACTTGCTCCTGTCCCCTCTCCTGTGGCCCTGTGACACGTGTGTTGGATGTGTCACCGTGCCCCGTCATGTTAAACCTCTTCCCAACCTCTGGTTGCGATTTCTCTACTGACTCGCCTTCCGGCTCACTGACCCTTCCTTCCGCTGCGTCGGTCGGTGGTTTCATCACTGAGCTCTGAATTTCAGTGACTGATTCTTTAGTTCTGTAACCTCCATGATACTTTGTTTGAAAATTCTGGTTCTCGGTCTTTAATCCGTTTTCTTGATCGCATTCTTGCAGTCATTGGAGAGATTCTGTGGGACTGCACCCATGTGGGAGCCTCGTGTGGGTTGGGTTTGGTTTTTGGTTTTGACACTGGGTTTTGGTCATCTGGTCTCGTCTCCTTGCGTGCCCAGCAGTTTTGAGATGAAAAATTGTGGAGACTCTGGAAGCTGATATCTCCCCCAAAAGAAAAGTGACTTTCCCTCCGGGCAGGTGGTGGCAGTAGATCACTCAGATCAGTACAGGATACGGATGACTCAGAGTGGGATCTACTTGTTTGCTGCCGCTCCCTTGCCCGCAAAGGAACGACACTGTTCACAGCTTATCAGTCTTCAGCAGACTTTTAATGGGAAAATAACAGGGACAGTGAAAGAATGAAAGGAGGAGAGTGGACAGGAAAGCCCCCTCCTTCCTCAGCACATAGCTTATATACAAAATCTGGCCAATTGCAAGCGGGCTCAAGTCCATGCACGGAACACTCCAATCCGCTGTCTGTTCACGCAGTGTGCACACGTCCTCGGGCCAATCAGATGAGGTGTCACGCAGCAGGCAGGCTCACCGTGCAGTCCTTGGCGCCATCTTGTTGTTTACAACATTCTCAACTCCTCTGGAACGTCCCGACCGTGGGAAAGCATTGCCCTAACTGAAACTAGCAACATTCGCCTTGTGATAAAGACACAGCAACAGCTATCAGACCGACCTTGACGTGGGGGCTCCATGGCTGCGCATCCCATGGAGCCCCACAGTTTGCCCTGATTGCAAGGGAGAACCCTCAGAGCTCTGAGTTAGAAACCCGAGGAAGGGACGGGCATTTGGCCAAGAGTTAAGTCACTGCTGGAGGCAACTGCATCCAGTGTCAGGTGCCTGTGTTCAGGTCCCCGCTCTGCTGCCGATTCCAACTCTGGGAGGCAGCAGGTGATGGCGCCAGTATTTGGATCGCCACCATCCACGTGGGAGACCTGCATGGAGTTTCTGGCTCCCAGCTTCAGCCTGGTGCAGCCCCAGCCATTTCAGGTGTTTGGGGAGTGAACCAGCAGATGGGAACTCTTTCTACCTGTCTCACATTCTCTTGTCTCGCAAATAAATAAATATTGACCGAGGCTTCCCATCCTCACAGGGCCGTGAACTCCAGCCTTGGCCTTTGCTTTCCAGTGGTTGCCCCAAGCTCTGCTGGGTTCTTGGTTTTGCAGCCGCTGCTCACCCCAGCCAGCCTACATGTCAGCAAAGGCAGCGGGCACCTTGCTAGGGTCTCTCCCCTTCCTGTCCAGTTCTTGCCTCCAAAGCCCAGTGAGGCTGGGAAACGCTAAGCCATCGCTCTTGCTGTTCTCTTTCACAAACCGGGAAATGTGGGGGAGGGCAGACTTCACCAAGTCTGTTAGCCTTCCTCTGGGTCTCGGGCCCTGGGGCCTACCTGCGTTGCCTTGAGAGGCCCTGCCTATGGGGCTGGCATCATGGCACAGTGGGTAGAGCTGCTGCTGGTGACACCAGCATCCCGTCTCAGAGCACTGATTTGAGTCCTGGCTGCTCTGCTTCCAGTCCAGCCTCCTACTGCATTAGCACCTGGGAAACTTAGAATTCAAATCAGGAAGAGGGGATCAAGGTGGCGGAGTAGGGAGGGAGCTTACTGCTCTAGTCTGGGAGAAAGCAGTTTTAAAAAAAAAGTACAGGCCACTGCTGCAGCTCACTAGGCTAATCCTCCACCTGCGGCACCGGCACCCCGGGTTCTAGTCCCGGTCGGGGTGCCGGATTCTGTCCCGGTTGCTCCTCTTCCAGTCCAGCTCTCTGCTGTGGCCCAGGAAGGCAGTGGAGGATGGCCCAAGTCCTTGGGCCCTGCACCCGTAGGGGAGACCAGGAGGAGCACCTGGCTCCTGGCTTTGGATCAGCGCAGCGCGCCAGCCATAACAGCCATTTGGGGGGTGAACCAACGGAAGGAAGACCTTTCTCTCTGTCTCTCTCTCTACTGTCTAACTCGGCCTGTACCAAAAAAAAAAAAAAAAAAAAAAAAAAAAAAAAAAAAAGACAGTCTCAGGGAAGAGTTAGGGAGAAAACAGCAGAGGAAACTCTACACAAATTAGAGGGACATGGAGGACCTATATGGAGGGCGAGGACACACACAGCTCAGGACCCCAGCAGCCAGGAGCCTCCGCACCAGCATTGGAGAGTGAGGTGAGACCAGACCACAGCAGCCCAAGCCACTGGCACTAACGTTGCAGGAGGAGCCTAGAGGGAACCAGGCTTGGAGCCCCAGGGGGACAGTTACCAGCCAAACTAGAAGAGGGAAAGAAAGCCTCGTGTCTCTCTCCCCATCACCCTGCAACAAGCAATAGAGCGGGTGCCATTTTGGACGGACGTAGCAGCTGCACCAATTCCTGTCAGTGCCCAGAAACCAGCCGAGTGGAGACTCCCGAGTCAGGTTTCTTTGATGGGAAAAAAAAAGATTTTGAACCAAGCTACCCATGTGGATCCCTGCTACCCATGGGGGAAAACAGGATGGTCTTCCTGGCTCCTGGCTTCTGGCCTCGGCCTGGCCCAGCCCTGGCTGTTGTGGATATTTGGGGGGTGAACCAGTAGACTGAAGATGGATCTCAATCCTCCTTCCGAAACCCCATGTCATCCTGCCTTTCAAATAAATAAATATTTTTTCAAATGCCTTAAAATGATTTTTCTAGATTTTATTTCTGAGCATGATACGGACAGTGGACTATCAGTGCAAGCTCTCTGTCGTCACCTGAGCTGAGTTCAGGTGAGAAGCCTGAAAATATGCCGTATCTTCATTCCCTTCAATAATGGAGCAGCCACAAGCTAGAAGACGCCAAAGATACAGAGAGCAGATCAAGGAACGGTGAGGAACTTCACAGCATCTGAAACTGACACTGGACGGGATATCCACGCTCTACAAGGCACTCCAGCAAGTTAAGAAGAGAGAGGGAGGGAGGGAAGACGTGGGCAGGACGGAAGCTTAGTAATAGTTCCCAAACTCGTGTGGGCCACACGGATGCACTCGTGCCCGTAGAAACAGCAGAACCGCTGTGAGATGTTTTCCAGCCATCAGAAAGATAGACGGTGCCGAGTGCTAGCTGGAAACAAACTGGAGCCTCGTGCGCGTCTGGGGGAGGCTGAAATAGCTCAGGAGTTAGGAAGAACCGTCGGCTCGTACTTGGTCAAGTACCTGGTCAGCCTGTACTTGGTCAGCTTGTACTTGGTCAGCTTGTACTTGGTCAGCTTGTACTTGGTCAGCTCGTACTTGGTCAAGTTCAGTTGCGGGTCTCCCATGACACGGGAGTCCTCTTCCTTATATAACGAGTTCAAAGTGTAATACGTTTTTAAAAACACCATGTGGCTGGACGTATGCGGATGTATTTTTAAATGAAGAGGAATACAGATGTCCTGGCGGCCTTGTTCAGCAGGTGGCCGAGGGAGGAAGGCCACGAGGGGCGGGGGGTCATGGCTGGAACGAGGCGCAGATGCCGTGGAGCGGGCACGCCCTGCGCCATTCTGGCGGGATGCTGCGCGTCCATCCTGTGGCCAAGAGGGGACGTTGAAGAGTGTGGAAAAACTCAGCTATGTTTCCTTTGGTGCTCAAAAATGGTAAGATCCAGGCATTCAAGGGGCTTACAAAGGGTTCGTGAAAAATGCGTAGCGTGAGAAATCCGGGCACAGAGCGTTTCAAACGCTGCGGTCCACACATCTTTTGGAAGGGCGCTCATGGGTGCATTGTAAGACCACAGCAAGCCTGGAGACCAGGAGGAGGTGGCACGCACGGACATCAGGGCCACGCAGCAGGCAACGTGGCGCCCTCCCCGAGGAGACAGACTGACGTCTCGAACCCGTGTGAGTCCCTGCCTGGGGGGAGGTGGGAAATGAACATCTTGGTGGAGGAGGGCGCTCGTTCAAATACACACGGCTCACCACCACCACCACCCCCCCCCCAGCCCCTCTCCTCTCCCATCTGGTGGACCTCCACTGGGTGGCAGAATGAACGTGGCAGCTGAGCTCCACGCAGCCTTGACCTTCGAGCTCAAAGGAGAATACGCCAGAAGCATTCGCGTCAGTCGTCTGTCCCAGGGTTAAAGCTCACGAGCTGGTCCCTGCTCTCCTGTGAAGTCTGCGAGGATGGTCCCCGTGAGCTCTCAGTGACAACCACGCTCGCTAAAATCAATAAGCAAGTGACAGGCGCTCTAGGCAGTACATCCATCGGGCATCTCAAGGAGGGTATCCTCAGGGGCCAGGAGGATTCAGAACTGCACCAACTGTAAGGCGCTAGGGAGTGGTGGAGACTGTGGCAAACTGGGGCCCTTGAGCTTTGACTACATCGAACCACTGCTGTTCAGCCCTGGCTGATGGCCACTGTGACAGCGTGTGAAAGCATTCTCCGACCTTCCACAAATCTAGGTTTTACGTGAAATTGCCTAGCATTTAAATACTGACAACTACAAATACTGTCAAGCCACAGGAAGCAGAGAACACAGTTCCCCTGTGTTTACCTGGATTTGGCTGCCTCTGCTACCCACAGAACCTGGGTGTTTGGAGCCCAGCACTCTGTCTCTCCGCCTCACTTGCTTTTTTATTTTTTTTTTATTTTTTTTTTTTTTTTTGACAGGCAGAGTGGACAGTGAGAGAGACAGAGAGAAAGGTCTTCCTTTGCCGTTGCTTCACCCTCCAATGGCCGCTGCGCCCGGCATACTGCGCTGATCCGAAGCCGGGAGCCAGGTACTTCTCCTGGTCTCCCATGCGGGTACAGGGCCCAAGCACTTGGGCCATCCTCCACTGCACTCCCTGGCCACAGCAGAGAGCTGGCCTGGAAGAGGGGCAACCGGGACAGAATCTGGCACCCCGACCGGGACTAGAACCTGGTGTGCCGGCGCCGCTAGGTGGAGGATTAGCCTGTTGAGCCTCTCACTTGCTTTTTCATCTCTGATCATCTGCACTTACCCTGAAGAGCGGAGGGAGTGAGCAGGGACAAAACGTGGCAGCAGGCGGCAGCTGCATGCCTGCTCTGTGCCGGCCCTGTGCGGTGCAGTGCGGTGCGCCTGGGTGTGTGGAAGGAGCAGAGCACCTGGCCTGCTCACGGCATCTGGGGAAGGCACTGAGGTTGCACGTGGACGTGGAATGGGGGGGCTCGGCATCTGTGGACAGAAACCCCCAAAACTGATACGTGGGGAATATTCTCTCAGCAGAGGAAAAGGCTGCATCACGTGGCTCCTCTCACTACGGGGGCTGGCGCTGGGCACAGGGGATACGACACCACGTCCTGTATCTGAGGACCTGGGTTCGAGTTCCTTCACTTCTGATCCAGCTTCCCGCTTACGCACACGCTGGAGGACAGCAGGTGATGGCTCCAAGTGCTTGGGCCCCTGTACCTGCGTGGGAGACCTGGAGGAAGCCCCTGGCTCCTGGCTTCGGATCAGCTCAGCTCTGGCCATTGTGGCCATTTGGGGAGTGAACCAGCAGATGGAAGACTCTCTCTGTCTCTCATTCACTCACTCACTCACTCACTCACTCTGCCTTCCAACTAAATAAATAAGTAAAAAAGCAAGCAGCCGTGGACGGGACAGCGAGCAGGGCTGTGTCCTGATAAAGCCTCGCTGCCGACACTGAGACTCCCACGGCTTCCCCGCGTGGCGTAGGACCCTCTTTGGGATGGTTTTTCAACCGTTTAAAACCCTGAAAGCCATTCTGAGCTCACAGATCACACGAAAATAGGCAACTGGCTGGACTTGGCTTGAGCTGAAGTACAACAGACACAGGCGGGGACCCCAGGGAGCCACTTCCCCCACCCGCCCCCCACCCCTTCCCAAGTTAGCCGATCTGAAATGGGCGCTTGCCATTCCTGTACCTGCCGTCGCCTTGCTGCTGGTGACGGCATCTCCCGGCGGTATATGATGTTGATTTGTGGATTTGAATTTCATAGAAACAGGGCCACTCGGTGGGGTGGCCCCCTTCTGCCTCTGTGGTCAACTCTGGCAGCACCGTGTGGAGGGCCGTTCCGTCCTTTTCACCGCCGTGTAGTATTTCACTGCGTGAGCAGGTGGCCGGTGGCCAGGCATTCCGTCGTCGTGGGTGGGAGTTCAGCTTTCTCACTTGGGACTCGGGGTCGCTGCTTCTTCCCCGTGACCTTGTGACAAGGCCCGCCTTCCGGGTGAGGAAGCTTTCTCTTCCGAGCAGTTTGGTAACTGACTCAAGGTTGATCTGTGACCTTCATGGCAGAGCCAGAGGCGAAACCCTGCTCCACCGATCGCTTCCCCGGGGTTCTATTCATGCAGTGACAGCATGCATGTGACCTTGTGATGCTGTCACTGTGCCTACACGTAGCCTGTCTGTGAGGAAGCAGGGGTAGCTGGTCACCATGGGGCTGCAGCGTAGCCTTTGAAAACCAGCCCAGCCCACGCCACATTGCGTGCCTTCCATGGAGACCCCGTTTCCAGCCCGCCCATATCACGTGCCTTCCACGGCGACCCCAGTTCACAGCCACGGTGGACGGGAGCCGAGGCGGGGAACCGAGCTGGTGCAAGAGGGAGCTGCCCGAGGAGCTGGCGCCACCGTCCCCTGCCCCGTGACGCCAGATCACAGTCGGGGGTGAACCAGCCACCGGGGGTTGTCTGTGTTGGTTGGGGCCGTGGGGTTGCTGCCCTAAGGGACTTGTCAAATAGCCCCGGTGCCTTTGGCCACCGGCGCAGATGACAGCACATCCATCTTCCTGTCTTTATGGAGGTCAACTCCAAGTCCCCCGCAAGCCTCTGGCCTTTGAGGATCCACCCGCTCCCTCCGCAGCGGCCGTCCCCTCCTGCTCTGGGCTGTCGCCCTGAGACCCAACACAGCGGGAGGGAGGGCGGGCGTGCCCTGGAGGGGGGCGAGGCCCGGCTTCCGTCCCGCTCCCTTGCTGAGCGGCTCCGTGGGCTGCGATGCCGTGGCCTGGATCAGAAGGCTGGCTTTGGGTAATCAGCTTGGCTGCTCACCCTCTTGGGGACAGGGAGCCTGCGTAATTAAGGAATAAATTATGTTGCCGTTTGTTTTCTTTCCAGGTACAAGGAAATGCTAGAACTAGTGATCTCACCCAGCCTCGCCGTAAACAGCCACTGCCTGGATACACCCACGGGGAGCACAGCCGTCGCCGCTGCCGCCTCCAGGCGGGCGCCCGGGGACCACGAAGGTAGGCGTCTGGCGTGGGTGCTGACAGACAGGCGGCGGCCCAGGGGCGCGGGAAGGGACGGGCGCACTTCTTAGGACAAATCTCTGCGCCCCGGCAGCTGTGGCCTCCGGACCAAGACGCAGGCACGCGGGCACGCATCACCCGCACCCTTGCCCTTGCCTCTCCTCTGATTGGGCAAGGGGGTGGCTCAGGGCTCTGCTCCCTTCCTGGGCTCCAGGTCCAAGAAACCCCGACCCCGCCAAGGGCGAGAGAAGCCATCGGGGATGTCCCCAGGGTCGCAGCCGGCTGTGGGTGGCAGGGCAGAACTCTTGCTTTTGGGTGGGGCTGGCGTCCAGGAACCAGCGGAGCGGGAGCTGTCTCGGGCGTTCCTGGCCCACGAGGCCGCCCAACTCGTTCTGGTCCGAACAATCCCAGCTATTGTTTGCACTGCTGGGGAGCCCGAGTCGGCCAGGCTTGACACAGCGGGCTTAACCCTTTATCCCGCCAGCTTCGGGGTTGGTGCTGGTGTCCTGAGACCACACCCCCACCCCGGTGTTTCTCCCTCCTGCTCTGTGTCTGATGCCGGCTCTGAGGCACAGATGCTGCCTGGGAATTACAGAGCCCCCAAGGGACGAGTGACTGGAGGGGCACCATGTCATGAGGAATCCGCGTGCAGCTTCTGTGAATCGCTCTCGCCGTCACCACGGCCATGCCTTCTCCCTGGTGCACTGGCTGGGAGGCTGGCGCAACCCCCCCACCCCACAAGGTCCCACCAAGAGGGACCCGGCTCCAGCGCCGACACTGGGTGCAGGGAAGGCCCCAGCCTCCTGTGCCAGCCACCCGCTGGGCCCTTCAGAAACATCCTGTCCTGTCTGGGCAGGAGCCCCCGTCGTCTTAAGACCCTCTGTGTTTCGGAGCCGGCAGCAATGAGAAAGGGAACCCAGAGGGGGATCCGAGCCTGCACCCAGCCACGCAGGCTCAGGCAGTGAGCCTCAGTTGTCCCACCTGTCCAATGGGGGCATGAGAACGACCAACTGCACGGAGTGTGCGTGGTGAGGATCACGTGAGGCTGTGCTTAGCACCTGGTGACACCTGTTCCGTTGTCACCTGCCTCCGAATCAAAGATTCAGAACCACAGCTGCAGACCGGCAGCCACAGCCACGCCTGGCCCTGACATGTGGCCTGGATTCATTGACACTGTGTTGGAAGTCGAAGTGGGCTCATGAACACTGGGAGGATTCGTGCCGAAATCTGGGTTTCTCCTGACAATGCCAGGCCCGCCTGGCTGCTGCCTGTGAGAGCTAAGGGCGGCCGGCCCCGGGATGAGCCCCTGGGCTGCTCCTCTTGTCCTGAGCTTTACTGAGCATATACTTGGTGTCAGGCGCCGGTCACGACCACGTGAGTCCGATTCGTTCTCCTCCTCCGAGCCTTGGCCGTGTGCATCAGCTCGTTAGAGTGAATACTGACACAACGCTGTGGACTTACTTCACATACGGGGAAACTGAGGCATGGGAGGAAGCAGCTTGAGGGGGGTGGCAGAGCTAAGTGGCCGCCGCTGTTTGAACCTGGGCAGTCTCACTCCAGAAGTGAGCTCCTCGTCGGAACACTCACCTGTGTCTCCCTGCTAGGCTGGGAGCCCATCTCACACGGGAATCACATGCGGGCAGATTGGCTCTGGGGTTCCCACGTCTTTTTTGTTTTTGTTATGTATCTGAAAGGCAGAGTGACAGAGAAAGGGAGAGAGGTCTTCCATCTGCTGGTTCACTCCCCAAGTGGCCACAGCAGCTATGGGTGGGCCAGGCCGAGCAGGAGCCAGCAGCTCCATCCGGGTCTCCCACGTGGGTGCAGGGGCCCAGGTATGTGGGCCGTCTTCCACTGCCTTCCCAGGGGCATTAGTAGGAGGCTGGAAGTGGAGCAGCCGCGACTCAAACCATCACTCAGATGTGGGACACGGGCATCACAGCTTTACCCGTGCCACATCCCCAGCCCTGCAGCTCCCACTTCTAGACCCCTGCTCAGTCCCTGCCTGCTGAGCGCCAAGAGCCTGCAGAGCCAGGGGTCCCGCGGCCGTGGGACCTGCGAGAAGGCCTGGGCCTGTAACTCCGGCTTGTCGGGGACATTGGACCAGGGGTGGAGCCGTGTAGCAAGCCAGGGGAAGGTCATGGTTGCTCCCAAGTTCGGGGCAGGTGGGGCCGGTGGGGAAGGGCTGCACGCATTGTCTGGCTCTGGAGGTGGGGTGAGCTCTCGTGTCTCTGCAGGGACCCCACGAGCCATTTCAGGCCTCGCCGCCAGCCAGGTCATGCCTGGCCTCTTTGCCCTCCCTGTGGGCCATGTCCTTTGCTGAGTGGCTTAAAGGGTCCAGCTCAAAGGAGGACCCCAGGCAAGTGTGAGGCCCAAGGCCTGCAGGGGGTTCTGGAGGGAGCGCAGGCCCAGGAAGCTGCCCCCGCCTCTGAGCTCTCTGGGGCTCACTCACCCCACCTGTTAAATGGGAATAATTACTCCACTGACTTTGTAGAGTCGATGCAGTGGAATGAGCCACAACTTGCTAAGGATAGAATACAATCGGAATACCTTGCCCTGGGCCACGGGGCTCCAGGTGTCTGTCCCCTGCCCCTCCACTTCCGGGCCCAGCCCCTGCCCTCTCTCCCTTGGCTTCAGCTGAGAAGCGTGGGTCTGCTCCGTGCGCTCTGCCTGCCCGGTCTCCCTCCAGGCCCTGCAGGACCGTCATCTCCTCCTCCTGCTGGTTAGAGAGGTCTCTCCTATAGAAATTCTCCCCCTTCCTTTCCTCCTTCACTCATTCATTCATATGTTCATTCATTTATTCAGCCAGTGTTTGTGCAGCTGCAGCTCCAGTGCTGCTCCCACACAGCACAGGAAACCCTGCCCTCGCAGACCCTACGGGAGGGAGCTGGTGGACATGAGGCTGGCACAGATAATAAACAGCAAGTGCAGAGGTCCTGGGGCAGCAGTGAGGAGGCCGGTGGAGCAGGAGATGAGTGGGGCAGATGAGGCCAGAGCGATGACCAGCATCGACCGTGCATGCTCCGTGGGCCGTTGGAGGGACTTTGTCTTCCACCTTGAGTGAGAAGGGAACGGGGCAGGGTTTGAGCAGAGGACGGATGACCTTGTGGGTTGACCAGATCCTTCAGGGTGCGTGTGAGAGTGGGTCAGGGTGGAGTGGGAACCAGGAGACCAGTGGGGGAAGGTGTGGCAGCAACCCAGGGGGAGGGCTGCGATTCTGGATGAGCGAGGAGGGGCGAGCCCAGAGGCCCCCCGCCTGTTTCGTGGCCTGGCTGCCTTCAGAGTCCTGCGGTCAGCCCTCAGAGGCTGCTCCGGCGTTCCCTGGGCATTAGTGGGACCCGTCTGTCCTCGGTCACCAGGGCGTCCATGGCGCATGGGAGGTGGACGGGGAGTGATGGGGGGAAGGCGGAGCCAGAGCCTCTGCAAGACAAGTGATTGATGATGAGCGAGGGCGCTGCTCCCTGAGCCCCGGTGGCCCACAGCCCCTGTCCACACTGGCGCCCTGCCTGGAGCGCCCCTTCTTTCCTCCGTGGGCAGTGTGTGTGCACGCATGTGTGGTGTATGCACACGTGTGGTTATGCATGCATTGTTGTATTGCACACGTATGTGGTTGTGAGTGCGCATGTGCGGGGTGTGTGCACAGGCATGGGCACACTTGTGTGTGCACGCGTGGTTGCATGTGGTGTGTGTGGTATTTGCACATGTGTGGCTGTACATGCATGTAGTGTGTGTGCTTACATTTGAAGTATCTGAAAAGCAGACAGACAGAAATTAAGCCCCCACTCTCTGGTTTGCTCTGGAAGAGCCCACGGCAGCAGGGCCTGGGCCAGGCTGAAGCCAGGAGCCGGGAGCTCCACACAGGCCCGGCCCGAAGCCCCGGAGCCGTCCCCTCCCCTCTCTCGTGCTGTGCCTTCGCAGGAATCTGGGCTTGAACCCAGGCGTTCTGACAAAGGCACGAGGTGTCCCAAGTGGCACCTTCGTCACTGGCTCACATGCCTGCCCCGTGTCTGTTTTTAACGCAGATCAGTTTCCAGTCACCAGGTGAACCATAAATGCACAGTTATGGAACCTGGAACACTGGCCCGCGTGCTGCTGACCACGGCCACCCAATTCAGTCTCACTTCCTGGCCTACAAGTCACCAGCTGCGGCCGTGTTGTGTGTGCCATGGAAGGCTTTTTGCTGTGCAGCTCCATATGGATAGATGTGCATTCGTGTAATTAGTGCGATGCCATGGTTGTGTGTCCATGTGCCTTTACTGTAGATATTACAGTATTGGGGCCAGCATTGCGGCGCCGTGGGTTAAACCACAGCCCATGATGCCAGCATCCCATATGAGCGCCAGTTCCAGTCCCGGCTGCTCTGCTTCCAATCCACCTGCCTGCTAATGAGCTTGGGAAAGCAGCGGAAGATGGCCAAGTGCTCGGGCCCCTGCTGGCCACGTGGGAGACCCGGATGGAGCTCCTGGCACAGCCCCGGCCAGTGCAGCCATTTGGGAAGTGAACCAGCAGATGGAAGATCTCTCTCTCTCTCTCTCTCTCTCTCTCTCTCTGTGTCTTTTTATATATATAACTGTACCCTTTCAAATAAACAAGTAAATCTTTATTTTTAAAAATTATAGTATTTCTGGAAAACAACATGAAATCTAAAGCTATTGCACTGCATTTTCTGCAACTTTTTTTGCCTGTTCAAGATGGGTGCAAGGACCCGCTGCTGCCTTTCGACTGTACCCAGTCTGTCCAGTCCGCATCCCTGAGCCACTCCTGCAGGTGAACACTCAGGCCCGTCACCACCCTTTCGGTTCTCTGTGCTCTCACAAGCGGTGCTGCAGGAACAGCGCCCGGCAAGCCGCCGCCTGACCTGTGCGGTGCTGGGGAGGTGCCGAGAGCCCGCAAGGCCCCCTGAGCCCCCTGCTGCACGGGCGGCGGCGGTCGTCTCTCATCCATCTCTGCTGGGCCTGCTGTTGAGCCCTGGGGATCCGGTAGAGAAGGAGCCTCCCACCCCCGTTGGCCCCCTGCCAGTCACGGTGCTCCCAGAGCCCCCTCTGCATGGCCCCAGGGCCCACGCACACCACAGCCTAGAGGGCTGGAGCCGTGCAGCCCATGTGTGTCCTGCAGCCATCAGTGCCTGCCTGCCCCTCCCCTGCCTCAGTCTCCTCTTCTGGGCGATGAGGATTGTGTTCGCTGCCTTGTGCCTGCAGTAGACGCATAACTCCCTGCCGTGGGCCAGGCCCTGGGGCCGGTGTGGGGCGCATACAAGCGCCATGGACAGACGAGGGTGGTGGTCTCTATGAAGAAGCAAAGCAGGAATGTGGCAGAGTGACCGCCGTGGGGACCCGTGGCCAGGGAGGGCTGGTGGGATGATGCTTGCTCTAGGCTTTGCCGACACTCAGCAGGCGTCAGCTGCGTCTCCCTCCTCACGTGCGGGGGTCACCTGGGGACCCCGTGAGGCTGCAGGTCTCACAAGCTCCCAGCTGATGGCCGCGCTGTAGATAAGTCAGCCTCTGGGTGGCCTGGCTGCAGCTGAGTGATTCTCAGGCTGTGGCTGTACTGTGGGCCGGCACCTGGGACCTTGCATTGCTGGCTAGTCCCAGGTGCAGCTGGCCCGGGACCATGCTCTGAGAACCAGGCTCCAGCCCTGATTTTCAGACCCAGCTGTGTGTTGGAGTCACCTGGCAGGTGCTGTAGTTTTTGCTGGATTTGGGGTGAGGCCCGGGCAGCCAGTCAAGTTCTTTGTGCATCCAGCGTTGTGAACCACGGTTCTCCGTGCTCAGTTCCTCCAGGTCCAAGACAGTTTCGTGATCCTGGGTGTACGCATGGGCTTCAGCAGGTGCGTGGGAAGTAGGCGTTATGGTTCCATTTTCCCATAGACCCCCTCCTGTAGATGTTTAGATTCCTGTTCCTGTTTAACATACAACCTGTAGCCTGGCTCCTAGGCAATCTTTCGAAATTATTGATGGCTGGGTGTATGGGTGGGTGGGATGGATGGATGGGTGGGTGGCTGGGTAGATGGGTAGGTGGGTGGGATGGGTGGATGGCCAGATGGCCAGGTGGGTGGGTGGATGGCAGAATTGTTGACAGATATATACGGAGTGACCTTGAGCAATTCCTGGTACTTTCGGTTGACACTGGCTCTGAATCCCTGGGAAAGTGTCCCTCACACCCCCGGCCTCATTAAGGACAGGTGACACTGAAGACCTGAGTGGGTCATTAAGGAGACTGAGAGGGTGCGGTCCCTGGCCGGGAGGAGCTGGGTGGGAAATTTGACCCATGCTTCCTCCCTGTTCCAGGGAGAACTGGATTTGAATTCTGTCCTGGCTTCCGGAAGGAGGGCAGCAAGCTGAATGGAGGAATATTTTCTCTTTGAAAGTGCAGATGTGTTTTCCAAACGCTGATGCTGTCTTCTCATTGAGTATTTCTGGGAGATGCAAGGCCAGCAGCTACAGCCAGGCTGCCCGGCGGCCTCCCTGCGCCCGCTCGGTGCCCGCGCTGCCCTGGGCGTGGCCGGCACGTGTTTGCAGTCTCTGCAGCGCCAGGTTGGAGCTGCTGGGCTTTGGTTCAGTTCATCCCAGCCAGCTTGAGCTGCCCAGAGCTGAGCCAGACCTCAGCGCCCCTTCCCCACCCAAGCCGGCTCTGGGCCTCCGCCCCCAGCGCAGTGCCGCCTGCAGCGGTGCCTGGTGTGCAATGCTCCAGGGCTAAGGAGGCTGCCAGCCCCCTGGAGGGCAAGGCCCGAGCTCTGACGCCTCCTCCACCCCTCCCTGGCCCCAAGCCCCCCAGCCAGCGTCTGCTCATGCATCTGGACCACCTGTCCCACACCCGCTGACTCATGTTTCTGTAAAATAGCTCCCTCAAAATAAACTTATTTGTTTAAAGATTTATCTATTTATTTGAAAAGGCAGAGTGAAAGAGAGAGAGGAAGAGACAGAGAGAGGAATCTTCTATCCACTGATTCACTCCCCAAATGGCCCCAATGGCCAGAGCTAGGCCAATCCGAAGCCAGGAGCTTCTTCCAGGCCTCTCACGATGGTGTGGGGGCCCAGGCACATGGGCTGCTTCTACTGCTTTCCCAGGCCACAGCAGAGAGCTGGATCAGAAGAGGAGCAGCCGGGACTCAAGACACTGCCCATTTTGGATGCCAGTGCTACAAATGGAGGCTTTACCCACTATACCACAGTTTTAGATTTTATTTAGAGATAGACAGTGACAGATAGCATCTATTGGTTCACTCCTTAAATGTCTACAACAGCCAGAACTGGACCAAGCTGAAGCCAGGAGCCCAGAACTCAATCCAGGTCTCCCACACAGGTGGCAGGTACCTGAGTCCTTTGGGCCACCGTCTGCTGCCCCCCAGGGAGAACATTTGCAGAAACTGGAATAGCTGGGACTCGAACCAGGCACTTGAATATGGGGTGCAGAGGTCCCAAACAGCAACTTAGCTGTTGTAGCAAACACCCAGTCCCCAAATTCATCGTTTAAAAAAATGTATTTATTTATTGGAAAGACACAGTGAGAGAAAGAGATCTTCCATCTGCTGGTTCGTTCTCCAAATGGCAGCAACAGCCAGAACCGGAACAGGCCAAAGCCAGGAGCCAGGAACTCCGTCCAGGTTTCCCATGTGGATAGCAGGGACCCAAGTACTTGGAGTACCTCCCTGGTGCATTAACTGGATCGGGAACAGAGCAGCCAGGATGGAGCCAGCACTGCAGTGTGCAGTGTGGACATCCCAAGCGGTGACTTAGCCCACTGCACCTCCACACCTGCCACCCCCTGTTCATTTCAAAATAGTGACCTCATCCACCAGGTCCAGGCCTCGTTCCTGAGTCTCATCTGTGATGACTCCAGTGGGAGAGCAGGTGTGCAGGGGCTCTGGAATCGACACACTCTGGGATGTGTGTCGGCTCAGTCCTGGCCGTCCTTGGCGCTGTCACCACAGACACAAATGACGTGTCATTCAGTGGGAGTTGAACTGGGGGCACACACTTCCGGGTTCCTCCAGGGGCAAGGTTTCAACCTCATGCACAAGGGAGCGCAGCTGAGCCGATTCGTAGACACGTACCATTGTAGACACGCACCGTTCACAGACACACATCATTCCCAGACACGCACCGTTCACAGACAGGACTGCTGAGACATCCTGCTGGCTCTAGCATTGTATCGTCTCGCTGGGGAGCAGTTAGAAGCCAGCCCCTGGGGTCCAGTTAGGCAGCCTAACAGCTTACAGAATCATTAGCTTCTTAGTGCTCCCAGCGAGAGGCGAAAAGAGTGTGTACATTCGGATCATGCTCGTGGATTTAAGTGGCTTAAGCCACGGCCCCCAGGAGTGTGGCAGGCTCATGATAGCTCCTGCGGAAGGAGCGGTTCCTGTCTGCCTGGTACCTGCCTCAGCTGCAGGTGGTGCCCCGTTTTCCAGATGAGAACACCGAGATTCAGAGAGAGAGAGACAGGCACAAGGTCACATGGCTATGTCGCAGCTGAGCCCGTAAGCCCACCTGCTGTATTTGGAAAGAGCATTGCGCTAAGGAATAACAAGGCGTGGGTCACGGGTTTGGGCCCAGGAGGTGCGAGCCGCGCCTCAGTTGGTCTGCGTGTGTCCTTGCGGAAGTTACGTCACAGAAGCCCTCACACCCAGTCACACACGCACGGTCCAGCGTCTCTCACCGCACGTGGAAACGGGGTCTCGGCTTTGCGCGTGCGGACGGCTTGAGCGTCCCTGCTCCCCAGATCTGAAGTGCGCCAAGATCTGGAAGTTCTGAGTGCTGGTGTGATGCCGCAAGTGGAAAATACCACACCGTGTGTGTGTTCCCTGCACAAAAGTAAAGTATGTGTAAAACTGCCTTCAGGCTACGTGTGTACGAAGCGTGAATGGGGGCCAGTGTCGTGACACAGCAGGTTAAGCCGCTGCACGCACCGCTGGCATCCTGCATCAGAACACAAGTTCAAGTTCAGCTGTGCTGCTTCTGATCCAGCTCCCTGCTCATGCCCTGGGAAGGCGGCGTCTCCCAAGTACGTGAGCACCTCCCACCCACATGGGAGACCCAGACGGAGTTCAGGCTCCCGGCTTCAGCCTGGGCTGGCCATAGCTGTTGTGTCCATTTGAGGATGGACCGTCTCTCTCTCTTCTCTCTCTAACTCTGCCTTTAAAATAATAAATGACTCTTTAAAAAATCACAAACGAATTTTGACTTTGGATTTAGAGCTATCACCAAGTGATCTCATTACTTATAGGCAAATATTCCAAATTCTGAAAATACCCAAAGCCAGAACGCTTCTGGTCCCAAGAGTCTCAGATGCTGGGTCCTCAGCCTGCATGAACGTCTCGGCCCCCGTACGTATGAGTGACCTCTGAGTAGAGATTCATTGTGGTCACTTTCAGTAATTTGCAAGTCTGTATTAGCGCACGGTCTGACGCTCCTGCTCACAGGGTGGTTTGCCGGCCTGATTCCCCAGGGAGGAGGCTGCCATGCTGAGCACCAGGTTGCTGGGTTTCGGTCACGACCCCTGGCCAAGTGTCTCTAAGTCGACCTTGGTCTTGAACTTTGAGTCCACCCAGGCGAGCTCAGTGGCACAGCACATTGAGAACAGGGGAGCTGTGATGGACGGGAAGTTCATCTCCATCCCCTGCCCAGTACCAGGTCCCACCAGCGCCAGAGGGGCACCTCTTGCCCAGGGCTCACCTAAGAGTGGTGTCAAAGGGTCACCGTCTTTGTCCCTTGTGCTAATGGCCCATGCCTAGGACAGGGTGACCCAGGAGAAGTGTGGCCTTCCCTCTCTAGATCTCCAGCTTCTCATCCCCTGTCCCCTGTCCCCTGCCCCCAGCCAGGGTCTGGGACAACCATGGCACCTTGGAGGAACTCGGATCACCGTCGGAGCCCCCTCCACCCCTCTTACCAGCTGTGATGTGCTGGCCATGGCACTGGGCAGGGCAGCACCCCGGTGTGCGGGGGTGGACCTGTCCCCCGGGTCTCCACCTGCAGTATGCATGCCCAGGCTCTGACCTGACATCCCCAGGGTTGTCTTTGTGACAGCAAATCCTGCTAACACCTCCTTCAGCCTCACCCTTGCATCTCGACCTGTGTCCTTGGAAGGACACTGACTGGCAGCTGGCCCAGCTGGTCCCGCCGTGAAGTTTAAGTGCTGTCACCGAATAGGGTTGGTGAGACCAGCAGGGGGCCTATACCGTGTGTGTTAAAGGAGTGTGGTAACACAGGTTTCCATCCCGGCTGCCTCTTGATTTGTCAACATATCAAATGCCCTCTGCACGCTGCGTGGGACAAGCCTTGCTCTGGCTCCTGACCAGTGTGCCTGTGTGTCCTGGTTTGGGATCTCGCATGTGCGTTGCCCGGATAAGCGTTGCTGTTCTTGCACGAGGGTTCCGTCTTCATTCTCCTGCTCCACTAAGGAGCTTTACGTCTCCGCGGACCTTCAGAACCGTCAACTGAGAGGCAAGGAAGCAGGGAAGGGGCTGGCGCGGGAGCGCAGAGGGCGAAGCCACCGCTTGCCACCCCGGCATCCTGTGTCGGAGCTGGCTTGACTCACAGCTCCTCCGCTTTGGCTCTAGCTGGGAAAGTAGCAGTTCCTGTCCCAGCTGCTCTGCTTCGGATCCAGCTCCCTGCTAATGCGCCTGGGAAAGCAGTGGAGGATGGCCCCAGGGCTTGGGCCCTGCCCCCACGTGGGAGATCCAGATGGAACTCCTGGCTCCTGGCTTCAACCTGGCCCAGCCCTGGCTGTTGCAGTCATTTGAGGAGTGAACCAGCGGATGGAAGATGGTTCGCTCGCTCTCTCTGCCTTTCAAATAACATATTAAATATATATAAAAAGAAAGGTGGGGCTGGCGCCATGTTTCACTTGGTTAATCCTCCAGCTGCGGTGCCAGCATCCCACATGGGCCCCAGGTTCTAGTCCCAGTTGCTCCTCTTCCAGTGCAGCTCTCTGCTGTGGCCTGGGAAAGCAGTGGAGGATGGCCCAGGTACTTGGGCCCCTGCTCCCGCCACCACAGGCGAAACCCAAGATGGATCCCCTGCTTCTGCCTCGCTGTGGGCATTTGGGGAGCTCGGTCTCTATCTGGGTCTCTGAAATAAAAAGGTTAGTGGCTTAAAACCACCTCCATTTAACAATGTTTCTTATTATGTATCACATTTAAAGAGGTCAGGACAGCAGTGGTCTAGCTTCCAGGAACGCCCTGGCACACAGCAGGTGCTCACACAATGCTCACTTCCCTACCCTGGGCTTGCTCCCCGGGGCAGGGCCCGGAGTCCCCGTCTTCCTCTGCCCCAGACCACAGAGGGATCCATCTCATTCTGAAGCCGCCGCCTCGTTCCTGGTGAACGCACATGACTCAGGTGCATTTGGTAATGTGTGAGATGCTGAATTAAACATGTGAAGGTTTTCTGCAATAAGTATGTAAATATTCATCAAGATCTCAATCTACGGAAGCAACATGCCCGCGGGCTCCGATGAACTCCGCAGGTCTCCCTCGAGTGATCTGTGCGCCTGCCCACCCCGCGGCTCTGCAGCGCCCAGCAGCCTGACCTGCCTCCCCCTCCCCCGCGGGCTGGTCCCCCTCTCCTGCTGTGAGCCCACAGCACAGCCCGTCCCCTTCCCACCAGGGCAACCCCGGGAAGACCGGGCAGGCACGCACCAGGCATCCATAAGGGCAAAGAAATTTTCCTCTCGCAATTGCGTGAATTTTGAAACACTCGGGTTTTTACGCATTTTTCACTCAGGCCGGGCACTGTATGTGGAAGCTCCTCTTCTCCTTCCTACCCCCTCCCCCACTTCCTTTTCTACTTCCTGCTGCCGCTGGTGCATCGCTGCTACAGCTGCAGGAGACCCGCTCCCTGCTGCAGGCCAGAATGCATCAGGGACAGCCCCCAGCCGCGCACCTTTCTTATTTATTCATTTATTTATTTATTTAACAGGTAGAGTTACAGATAGTGAGAGAGAGAGAGAAAGGTCTTCCTTCCGTTGGTTCACTCCCCAAATGGCTGCCACAGCCGGCGCTGCACCAATCCAAAGCCAGGAGCCAGGAGCTGCTTCTGGTTCTCCCACGCAGGTGCAGGGGCCAAAGGACTTGGGCCATCTTCCACTGCTTTCCTAGGCCATAGCAGAGAGCTGGATCGGAAGTGGAGCAGCCAGGACTTGAACTGGCACCCATATGGGATACTGGCACTGCAGGTGGTGGCTTTACCTGCTACGCCACAGCGCTGGCCCCAGAAATAAAATTTTATACTGCTGTTCAGTGCACACACACAGGCGCCTCCTCACATCTACACCTTGGATAAGCATTGCACACTGACATGGTTGTTCTGGCTGTAGCTCTAACAGGACTGCAGGTCCCACCGGGGGGTTGGGACTTGAGTAAACGGTGACATAGCCAGGGAAGCTGATCAGGGTTTCAGCTTTGGACTCGCAGAGCCCTTGGGCTCAAGGCCCAGTTCCCCTGCCCACAGCAGTGTGGCTAGAGCAGGGTACTTGAGCTTTGTAGCCTCAGTTTGCTCATCTGTGCAGTGGGGACAATGGCACTGCTTGCCTCCCAGTGCACATAAGGCCATGTGTTAGGCAGTTAGTATGAGCCTGGTTATGGGGCTCAGAATCCTCGAGCCAGGGCAGCCATTTAAAAGGGAGCTTGACACACAGTGTCAGGTGAGTCGTGGGGAGCAGCCTCTCACACCATGGCCCACAGCCTTGTGCGTGAGCAGTTTTATGGCCAGGGCACAGGGGAGGACCCTGAGACCCGAAGCCTAGGCAACCTGCTGGGCTCAGAGCCGGAAACGCGAGCTGGACAGACGGGGGCTCCTGGCTAGCGGGGTGGGGGGGTGGATTGGCAGCTGAGTCCCTGCACCTAGCATCTGTCCACACTCTGCAGGGGACCACTGAGTCGCACTCTGAGTGCTGACGTAGCTGGTGAACGGCCACTCTGGCCATCGCCTCGCCTGGCTTCATTCCGTCCGCTGCCATCTGTCGCTTGTCACCAGCTGTCTCCTCCTGGTTGGATGCCGGGTGTCCCGTGGTGCTGAGAGAGGCACCAGCCTTGGGAGCTCAGCCCAGATGTGCCCTCCCCTGAAGAGCTGGGGCCAGCCCCACCTGAACCCCACGGACTGCACATGGGGAGGGAGAGGGCAAACATCAAGGTGATGACGTCCGGGGAGAAAGCCTGTAGACTTTGGGCACTCAGAGCCGACCAGAACTTGCCGGCTGGAGCTGCTGGGGCTGCCGCTGAGACAGGGGAGGCAGGGGTTCCCCACCCAGGAGTGGAAATGGCACACACTTGGCTCAGGACATGACTGTGCTGCTCTCCAGTCAGGTGGCCTGGCTCAAGCACATTGTCTGGCCTCAATTTTCCTGTCTGTATAATGGGTGGGGGAATGGATGCTGTGCTGATATTTCAAGGTACTGTGGGTGCAGTCTGACATGGAGAACCCAGAAACACAGCTCACCCAGAAAGGGTTCTGGCCCCCTCTCAGAGGAGAGTGCTAGACTGTTGCTCCTTGGCTAAGCAGTGCGGGAGAACATCCCGGCTTCCGCGGAGCACCGGCCCGACAGCTGAAAACTGCACACTTTCCTCTCCCCACAGGCCTCACCGGATCGGCCCCTCCCACCGTGTCCCAGCTCCTGGCAAGGTGAGTGAACGCGCGCTCCCTGTCTACTTTCTGGGAGGGTGGAGCGCGTGCACCTGCTGGCCGAGCAGCCTCGCACCTCCCGGGCCTCAGCCTCCCCACCAGGGAGGGCGCCTCCTGCTGCCTGCTTCAGGAACTGAGCGAAACGGGGAAAATGGCTTACACGGGGCCAGGAGCACTGCTCGGTGGGCGCTCACTGGGACTTTCTTCCTGCTTCTCTCTCCCTGTCCGCACCTTGGTTCCTCTCTCCCTGTCTCTCTTTCCTCCTCCCCCTCCCCTCACTCTGCCTTACCTTCTCCCTCTCCCTCTCCCGGCCTCCCCCTCCCCGGCCCCCCTTGCGTCCTGCTCTCCCTCCTTCCCTCCCCCCCATCCCCCCTTCCCGTTCCACAGTGCCTGCATTCCACCTTGCCCCCAAATCCCACCAACTCTGGCGCCCGGGACGCGGGGCTTCCGGGCAGCATATCAGGTTCGCAGCTGTGGGGGGCGTGAAAACCCAGCCGCTGCCAGGGGACACCCTGGGGCGTGGAGCTGGGCTGTAGGCAGGGCTGGCCAGGGCCCTGGGGTGCCCTCCGGGACTGTCCCCCTGGACCCGCTGCTGTGTGCAGAGCCCCGGGTTGGCCAGGAGCCCGGTGGAGAAGCGGTTTAGAAGGAGGGCATTGGCTTAGCCTCCCTGTCCCTCCCGAAGGTGTCTCAGGGAGCTGGGGTCGGGGTGGCTGGGCCACGTGGCCGCACTGCCGCCAGCGCCTCCAGCGTGGTTGAGTTTGTTGCGTGTTTTGGAACAAAACGCAGCCTCAGGGCAGCTCCTCTCCACTCAGGGAGCCGGGTGCTCCCCTGGGCTCTGCTGCCCGGAGAGGAGAGGGGGCAGGGGCCAGGGGTCTCCTTCAGCCCGGCCTGGTTGTAGCTTATGGTGGCTATTGGACAGCACCTGGTCACGTGATCAAATCTAGGCGGCAAAGAGGAGACGGACGTGAAATGCTAACCAGGACGAGGAAAGTGGAATGGGGTTTGATGAACACGTGTGGAGTCTCTACCTGGAGGGTGATGGCAGTGTTGATACCAGCCATGGGGGCCAGGGAGGCTGGACTGGGCTGGGACTCATCTTCTCTCCTCCCACACAGGCCTGGCCCACGCGTCCTGCCCAGCCCGGCGCCCCCAGCCATGGCAGCCTACGGCCAGACGCAGTATAGTGCGGGCATCCAGCAGGCTGCCCCCTACGCAGCTTACCCGCCTCCAGCGCAAGCCTACGGGATCCCCTCTTACAGTGAGTACCAGCTCCCCCTGGGGCCCCCACACCGAGCTCTTTCTAGTGCCCTGGCGCCTCCCTTAAATGCAGAACGATGGACGCAGTCACTTCATTTGGGGTCAGAGACAGCAGGAAGCACTTTAAACATGGCTCCAATTCTAGAGATTATGCCAAGGCTTGTTTTGGCTGTAAGAATCAGAAACATGGCCCGAGCTGGTTTAGGTAAAATGGAAAGTTAATGATTTGCATATTTGGGAGAGCAGAGGATACCATGGACATCAGGTATGGCTGGGTCCAGGCGCTCACAGGACGTCACGAGGGTCTGGCTCGTTCCGTCCTCGGGGGCTTTCTGCTCACGTGGCAGCCGACATGGGGCCCGGCAGCTCTGGGTTTGCACCTTTCGGCTCCGCACCCTGAGTACCAGAGCCCGTCCTTCCCAGTCCGTCCACTAGAATCTGATTCAGCATTGGCTCAGACTGGGTCACGTGACCGCGTCAAGAGTAAGGCAAGGAGATAGTGGGCAGGAAGCAGGGAGAGCAGGGTGACTGTCAGGAGAACGCACCCTGGGGCACCCTCGGCAGCCCCCACCCCCGGCCTCGAGTGTGGGCGCTGCCCGCTGAGAACCAGACTCAGGGCAGCTGGCACAGACCCCACCCAGCCCGCGTCACCTCCCTGAAGCAGCGGCCTCTCCAACAAAGACATTTGAATCTGCAAACCGTGGCCCACAGGGAGAGATGAACTTGACGCATCTTGAAAATACCGTGTGCTGTATTTCACACCGTGACGTGTGATGCAGAGGGTGAGAAGCACGCAAGAGAGAAGCGAGCAGAGACGACTTATTTCAGGTTCCAGGGCCGGGGAGATCTTTAGCTGAAGTGTTAGTTCAGCTGAGGGCTGCAGCGTGGCCATGTACAAGCGCTGGGGCGGGTTAGGGGGGATCACCCAGGCCGAGGGGCAGCGCCTACGGACAGAAGGAGTGTGGCGACCACAGCACCCATGGCCGGGGTGTGGTGAGAGGGGGATGGGCCAGGTGGGCAGGGCCTTCGAGGCCCCAGAAAGATTCAGGGTTTTAGTGGGAGTGAGACAGGCAACCGTGCACAGGCTGGGTCCGGTTTCAGGCTGGCTTTGGTGGCTCCGGGGGTTAGAATAGAAGGAAAACAGCCGGTGCCGCGGCTCACTAGGCTAATCCTCCACCTTGCGGCACCGGCACACCGGGTTCTAGTCCCGGTCGGGGCGCTGGATTCTGTCCCGGTTGCCCCTCTTCCAGGCCAGCTCTCTGCTGTGGCCAGGGAGTGCAGTGGAGGATGGTCCAAGTACTTGGGCCCTGCACCCCATGGGAGACCAGGATAAGTACCTGGCTCCTGCCATCGGATCAGCGCGGTGCGCCGGCCGCAGCGCGCCGGCCACGGCGGCCATTGGAGGGTGAACCAACGGCAAAGGAAGACCTTTCTCTCTGTTTCTCTCTCTCATTGTTCACTCTGCCTGTCAAAAAAAAAAAAAAAAAAAAAAAAAGAATAGAAGGAAAACAAGAGAAGCAGAAAGACTGGTTGGGAGAGCGACCTGGCATGGCACGATGGAGTGTCGGGGGCCTGGGGAGGCGTGGCCATGGATGGCAGACAGGGACAGGGTCAGGAGAAGCCCCCGAGCAAGTGACAGATCCCGTCGCCACATCGCGTCCACCGGCATTGACTTCCCGTCACTCCCGCTGCTTCCTGGCCGCCCGTTGCTTCCGTGTCCACCTCCATCCTACGAGAAAGGTCACTTTATCCTCCTGCCTTGATGGAGGAGCAAAGAGTGGCTCAGAGAGGGTGGCACACTCACCCCAGCTGCCCCGGCTGGCGGGTGGCCGAGGTGAATTTAAACCCCAGCAGCCGCCGAGCCCTGCCGCCTGCACGTGTGTTCTGTAAGCGCTGGGGAGGGTTACGGAGCACGGACCCTGGCCCACAGGGGTGGGCATCCGTGCCTGAAGACGGTGACTCGGTCCCACGAGAGTCACCCCGCCTGGCCGACAGCCAAGAAAAACGAAGCCGTGTTGTTCACATCAAAGAGCGGGCCGGTCCTGTTCCCAGACGAGCCAGGCGCTGGGTGCAGATGAGTGTGGGTCAAAGGCTTTTTGCCGTCTCATTACCGTCGAAGCGTCTGCGCAGACGACGCAGCGTGGACTCTGGGAACACGAGGCCCGGAGTTCTGCCGCCGGCTGCACCTCCCATCGCTGCCCATTGTGGGTCCTGAGACAGCAGGCGAGGGACCGCACCTGGCTCAGCCTCGGTCTGCACCGTCGCACAGTGGGGACCATAGGAAGCCTGACCCCCCAGCGCGGGTCGTGAGGGTTTGTGTCGGGGTTGATTAGTGTTTTCCACTCAGCAGTCCGCTCTCTACCACGCTCAGTTCTGCCATTCTACCATGAAAGCAGTGTTTAAACCCGTGGGGGTGTCTGTATTCCAATAAAACTATTTACACAAGCAGGCGGTGGGCCAGACGCAGCCTGTAAGCCCTGACCTATGGGAAGGGCTTGGCTCCCGGGGTCCAGGCCCAGAGACCTGCCGGAGGAGCGGCGCTGGGTCAGAACGCTGGTGTCTATGAGTAACAAGGAGGGGCTGAGAGGATGTCTCCCCTCACACGTGGCCGTGGCCGTGGCCAGACCTCGCAGAGTCTTCTCACAGCGCTTTCACCACTGCCCTTTGGCAAACAGGGCCGTTTGCTTGGATTGAAACAGCAGGGGGGAGGGGCAGTGAGCAAGCTCCAGACGAGGGGGCTGGGAGTGCGGCGCCCTTTCTCTCCGTGTATCAGAAAAGCACGGAGAGTATAACCCTACCCCGCCGTGCCCTGGCCCTCAGGGAGCTGACTGTCCTTTCTTCTGAACTTGATGTTCGTCCTGGCCCTGCCTGTCTTTCTGTAAGGGTCAGGAGGCCAAGGTCAGGGTCAGCAGGTTGTTTTTTTTTTTTATGACAGGCAGAGTGGACAGTGAGACAGAGAGAAAGGTCTTCCTTTTTCTGTTGGTTCACCCCCCAATGGCCGCTGCAGCCGGCGCACCGAGCTGATCTGAAGCCAGGAGCCAGGTACTTCTCCTGGTCTCCCATGGGGTGCAGGGCCCAAGCACTTGGGCCATCCTCCACTACACTCCCGGGCCACAGCAGAGAGCTGGCCTGGAAGAGGGGCAACCGGGACAGAATCCGGTGCCCCAACTGGGACTAGAACCCGGGGTGCCGGTGCCGCAAGGCGGAGGATTAGCCCAATTGAACTGCGGCGCTGGCCTAGCAGGTTGTTTTTAAAGGGCCAGAGAGCAAGCACTTTGGCGTTTGCAGAGCATACGGTCTCCATGGCAACCCCTCAGCTCTGCCACAGTGGCCCGAGAGTGGCCATAGATGGTGCGGAAGCGAATGGGCGGGCGTGTTGTGGCAAATCTGCATTTAGAAGAACAGGTGGAGGCCGCATCTGGCCTATGGGCCGTAGCTTACAGCCCCTGGGGATAGTTTTGTTTTTTAAGATTTCTTTATTTGAAAGTCAGAGTTACACAGAGAGAGGAGAGGCAGAGAGAGAGAGAGATCTTCCATCTGCTGGTTCACTCCCCAGATGGCTGCAATGGCTGGAGCTGGGTCACGCCAAAGCCAGGAGCCAGAAGCTTCCTCCAGGTCTCCCACATGGGTGGCAGGGGCCCAAGCACTTGGCTCATCTTCCACTGCTTTCCCAGGCCACAGCAGGGAGCTGGATTGGAAGTGGAGTGGCCAAGGTTCCAACCAGTGCCATGTGGGATCTGGCACTGCAGGTGACCGTGTAACCGTTACACCACTTCACCCACTCCCCCCAGTGTAGCCTTGTAAGTGTATCTTACGACTTGGTGCACATCTGTTGCGTCTTTAAGCATGCATTCTTTGGCAGCTTGCTTTCGCCATGCCAGTAAAACGTGTCCCTATCTGTAGCTCATTCATGTTCACCGCTCTATAATATTCCAGTACTTGTACCACAACTCACTTGCCCATTGTCCTTTGGACGGTCACTGGGTTTCCCATTATCCTGGATGCTGCAGTCGGCGGGGACTCACTCACTCTGGCGGCGCGGGTCCATCTGCGAGGGCAAAGCCCTTCGGACCCAGTCCCTCCTGAAGGCCCCGTTCCCCAGCACGTTGCGCTGGGGTTCCGTTTCCAACCCGGGAACGTGGGAAGTCTCCTCGGACCCGGCAGAGCACACGCAGACTCTGAAGTGCGAGGGCAGGGCTTTCCTTCTGGAGAGTTCTGTGGTGGGGGTGGGGTGGGGGACAGGGGCCCTCCCCCTTCTTTCCTGGTCTCCCCCGTGCTATGAGTGTGAGGAGTAGCCAGAGCCTCCAAGTGACCAAGACCATCAGAAGCCGAGAGCTCAGCTGGCAGTCTGGGGCGTGGCTGGGCAGGCTAAGTCACACTTGGGGCACCTGCGTCCCCTTTCAGAGTGCCTGGGAGGGGGGCGGCCCGCCTCCCGCTCTGGTCCCGCTCCCTCCCAGTGCACCTAGGAGGCCTTGGTCCCTGCACCCGTGGGGGAGACCCGGACGGATGGCGTTCCTGGATCCTGGCTTCTGCTGACCCAGCCCTGGCCATTGCAAGCATTTGGGGAGGGAACCAGCAAATGGAAGATCTCTCTTGCTCTTGCTGTGTGTGTGTGTGTGTGTGTGTGTGTGTGTGTGTGTGTGTGTGTCACTCTGACTCTCAAATAAATTATATCTTAAAAAACTAAAGAAGCAAACTGTGAGGAGTACAAGGACGGAGGAGAGGCCGACCGGGGCCGTGGGAGACCTTTCTCGGGAAGAGGATTTAAGCTAAGAAATCGAGGCTGAGAGGCATCAGCCTCGTTAAGAAGAGCAAGGGCGCAATCCAGGCAGAGAGAGAAACATGCAAAGGGCCCGAGGCCAGAGGTTTTCTCACGGTTTGTCCATATCTACTTAAAACAAAGAGCGCCCATCCCTTGGATGCAGCAGTGGCATTTCTGTGTCCCACCGGGACAACTGCTGCAGGAGGCGGTGTGCCCGTTCCCTCTGGGTTGTGAGGATAAAAGCAGTCAACCTGGAGCCCATGAGCAGGGCACCAGCCGAATATTCTGTATTTTGGATTTCTACCCAGATGAGGGTGGCTGAACCCCCAGCTGGCTTCCTGAACCCCAGTTTCCACATCTTCAAAACGAACAAAACAATATTGTCTAATCTGTATTTCCTAAGGAAGGCGACTTCCAAGCCGGGCTTGTGGGAGAAATAAACCAGGCCACCCCACTGTGAAGCAGACCGCGCAGGACCCCAGCCCCAATTTCCCAACCCAGAGCCATCTATCTTCACCCCAACGGTCCTCTTGTTTTATGTGGGGGTGGGGGACCGGAGGGCTGGGTGAGAAAGGGGAAGGAAGGAAACCTCGGGTGCAAAGCTGCACCCAGCCCCGGAAGTGTTCTTGACCCCAGGAAGCGTTCCAGCGGCAGTGAGGTCCTGTCTCCTCCCTAGAGCCAAAGAGAAGCAGTGTGGGCTCCCGCATCCGTGCAGGTGCGGTGTTTGGAGAGGGCGTCCCTGTGGATCCCAGGGACACCGTTCAGCAGCATCTGTGAAAGTTTAAGCTGCTCTTGCCCTGGGACTCACTAATTGCAACTACTCGAAAGATACATGCGCACCTGTGCCCAAAAATGTGTGTGTGTGTGCTGTCTGTACTAAGCTGCAGCAAATACATGTGTGCACACATACGTGGATATCTTTCCTGCATGTAAACATGTATGTGCGAGTCTATTTGTGCTGAGTATGTATGTGTGTATTTGGTACAGCTCAGGTTATAGTCATAAAGCCTCCTAACCGTGCAGATTGAGCCCGTGAATAGGAGACTGGGTAAGCTCCGGTGAGGATGCCACATGATAGAATCCGGCTGTGCCGTGAGTACAGAGCCACAGGCTGGTGGAGAACAGCTGTTCTCACGTAGTGCGGGGGATGCAAGCAGAGTGAGGAAATGCAGACGGCCCCTGTAGAATGCTCCCATTCTCACACACACACACACACACACACACTAGACATGAACTCGTGTGTGCACAGCGCCTGTCTGGAAGTGAACACAAGAAGAGGCTGGGCCAGGGGATGCCCCTGGGAAGGAGAGCTGGGGGCTGGCCCGGGGCCGGAGAGACCCTCTTCTTTCTGTGCTGCTTGAACTTTCACAGGGGGTCTAGTAGAAAGGACGAGCTGCTGGTGGTGAGCAGCGCCCGCCTCCCAGCGGGAGCCCTTCCCCAGCAGGTGCGCGTGGAGTTGGCACCCGTGCTTTCTCTGGGGAAGCCTGGGGTTTGGCTGCAGCAGAAGGCGGATTTGTGGCTGACCCTTGGTGCGCAGGGCAGGGATGTCTCCCGGAGCAGTGGCGTCGTCTCTGCAGGGGCAGCTCAGTTCCGTGAACGTCACTCGAGGCACGCGTGGTGGTACAGGTGGTACAGGAGGTGCAGACTCTTGTAGCTGCAGGGAAGCTGACGTCATGCACGAAATAGGAGACCCCCTGGCCTGCCTGCCCCCTTCTCAGCTTCGACAGCATCTTCGATGGGAAAAGGAGCATCTTAAACCCAGCCTCAGGGTCACAGAGACCTGGCCCATGGTGACCTGGGACGCAAACTAGGGAACCTGGGGCCACTGGGCCATCCTGTTGCCCAAGCAAAGCCACAAATCCAGAATCTCTGGGTGGCATCTCCTGAGTCTTAAACAAAAGGAACTAATTCAGATTTTCTTTAAAAGTAGGCGGACCAGGCAGAATTTGTCCATAGGTTAGCTTCAACTCTCAGGCAACTCCTGGTTTGGAAGCTGTTAAAAGTGTGTGCTGTGTTGACTCGGGGGCTCTTCCGTGGGTGACAAGCAAGCCTCTAATCATGTGTGCTTGGTGCTTCTCTCTCCTGCATCCAAGGCATCAAGACAGAAGACAGCCTGAACCGTTCCCCCAGCCAGAGTGGATTCCTCAGCTATGGCTCCAGCTTCAGCACCGCACCCGCTGGACAGAGCCCATACTCCTACCAGATGCACGGTCAGTGTGATGCCGCAGCCCCCCGTGCCTGTGTCTCAGACCTGAGTTGGGGGTCCCTCCATCCACTCGTCTGTTCGGCAGATACATTGAGCACCTACTGTGTGCTGGGCTTCAGCTCAAGCAATGAAGTTGTGGTGGTGGAGAAGGCAGATGTGAGATCTGCCCTCCTGGGAACTCCATGGCATGGTGATGACCAAGTCAGCTGATTAACCAGATAATCTCGGAAAGGGTTGAGTGCAATGAGGCAAATAAGCCTGGTATTTGGATAGAGAGCGATGATTGGGGGGGAGGGGGGGTCAGGAGAGGTGGGTGTGTCGCTTTAGACCAAGTCACCAGGGCAAGCGCTAAGAAGAGGACTTGGTGTGGACCCAAAGGGTGGGGTGAAGCCAGCTGTGTCGGTTCCCCAGGGAAAAGCGTCGTAGTCAGAGGAGGAGGCAGTGCCAAAGCTGTACAGAAGGAAACGTGTGGCTGCATCTGAGGTGCAGAATGGAGACCAGGGAAGCTGGGGCAGAGAGAGAGGGCGCGTGGTAGGAGGAGTCTTGGAGGGAGCAGAGGGGGGTCACACAGGGTCTTGAGGGCTGTAAGAAGCAGTTGACTGGCTCTTTAAGTGTGATGGGACAGGCAGGTCCGCTGGAGAGCAGAGGAATGCGGGGGGGGGGGGGGGAGTGTTGGACAGGCAGGGAGAGGAGTCATTATCCCAGGCCTCCCACAGGGCCTGGGAGGGGAAGGAAGGATTCCAGTGCGTAACCCCAACCCTGTGCCCTAAGAGACTGGCTTTCTGGTCGCCTGTGCCCGCCTGCACCCCTTCAGCTCCCTAGAGCCCCTGTCGGCTTTGACACCCCCTTGGTGCTGTGTTAATGTGGGTGCTTGGGGGGAAGCTTTGGGGAGCCCCATCCCAGTATCACATGTGTCCCACAAGCTGCAAAAACAGCCACCAGGAATCTGAAAAGTAAAATGCGAGCATGGGAACGTCCTGACGAGGTGCCGGCTAACAAGTGATTGTACATTTTCTTGTAAAAAGCCACACGGGAGCATGTTCACTGGACCTTTTTAACATTTTAGTTAAGGACAGCAAAGGCTCTCGGGGGCATTTGTAGAGCAAAGGGGTGCTGGGCATCCTGCTCCGGCCCTCAGAGCGGCTCCCATGTAACGGTCTCTGTCCCAGCTTGTGGGGGCGCCGCCCACGGATGGAGACTAATCCCCGGGCGCCGGGTGATGTGGCGTGCTCCGTCTCATACGGTCCTCATGAAACTCTGAGGTGCTGTCACTGGTTGCATTCCCATCTCGAAGAAGGGAGAAAGCAGGTGTAGAGGGAATGATGGATTTGACCAAGGTCAGGATGCAGAGTGTAGACGTTAGCACAGGTGCAGCAGGACACGGACTGCGTCGAGTCCCTGGAAGGGCTGGTGGAATCCCGGCCCCCCACCTCTCCCCAGAGCCCTTGGCCGTGACGTCTCCTGCCTCCTCTGCTTCCGCCATCACCTCCGTCTCCCTGACGGCGCCGCTCTGGGTCCCACGAGAGCATATAGATTCCCAGGACCCAGTGGCGCCAATCCCAATAATGAAAACTGTGAGGACAGTGAATTTGAACTCGTGTTGGGGTTCATCTCAACCTAGTTTCTTTCTGTATTTTTTTATTTATTTATTTTGACAGGTAGAGTTAGACAGTGAGAGAGAGAGACAGAGAGAAAGGTCTTCCTTCCGTTGGTTCACCCCCCAAAATGGCCGCTACAGCCGGCGCCTGTGCCAATCCGAAGCCAGGAGCCAGGTACTTCTCCTGGTCTCCCATGGGGTGCAGGGCCCAAGCACTTGGGCCATCCTCCACTGTACTCCCTGGCCACAGCAGAGAGCTGGCCTGGAAGAGGGGCAACCGGGACAGAATCCGGCGCCCCGACCGGGACTAGAACCCGGTGTGCCGGCGCCGCAAGGCGGAGGATTAACCTAGTGAGCCGCGGCGCCAGCCGATGACACGTTTTGACAAAGCTTGTGAAAGACACAACCAGGGCAGCGTGAGGGACTCTGGCCAGGGAGGAGTGGGGATCCACCTTGACCCAGAGGTCACAGACCTGGGTAATGAGAGGACACAGCCGTGGGAGGAGCTGGAGGCGGAGTCCAGGCAGAGGGAGCAGCAAGAGCCAAGGCCCTGAGGCAGGAGCGGCTCCCAGGCTAAAGAAACTCGGGACTCTGGAGCGTGGTAAGCGAGGGGAGAGGAGGCGGGGCCCTCCCCGGACACTGCGTAAAGAATGGTTTCATTTACTCCCAACTTGAGAACACAGAGCAACCGCACGAGGCGGGACTGCTGAACCAGTGAGTGTTCCAGGCTGAGAGTCAGGTTCAGAATATTCCAGAGCGTGCTGTGCCGCTTCCTGTGGGTGCTGACATGTCCTGGACTCCTTCCAGCCCGCGGGCCCCGCCATCCCCTCGACCCGCCCCGCCGTGGTCTCAGCGCATGGCCGTCCCCTTAACCTCCCTGCAGCCCTGAGACTCAGGTTCCATCCTCAGCCCCAGGTAGGGAAACCAAGGCACAGAGTCGTTAACCAACTTGCCCAAGGTCGCATGGCCATGGCTGGGATGCGAAGCCAGGCAGCTGCCCCCCAGAGCCCAGGCACAGCCTCCCACTCGCCGCCCCCCAATGCAGCTCCGTCTAGAAGGCGACTCTCAAGGGCGAGCCCAAGCCTAGACCCCTCCCTGACCACCGTCCTCACCCGTCCCTCACAAACGGAAAAACGTCTGCTGCTCTGCTTCCGCCTCCACGTCCTTTCCTTACGGTCGGTCGGCATGGCCCAGACGCCGAGGCGCGGCGGCAGCTGGCCTTTGTCCCGGTTAGCTGCCCACTGGTGCTGACGGCCAGAAACTGCTCTCGAGATGGGGCTGGCGTTCTCCGAGCCTGAACTGTTCCCGCTCCAGGATTTTTCTCGAACGCTCGCACGCCATGCCCGTGTGCTTCCCATGATGAGTTGTTTTCCGCCTGAGTTCTCCCAGAATAGCTCCCAGCATTTCAGAGTAGGAGCCGCCGGCTGACTCAGGTGCGTGGAGCAGGAGGAAGGCGGGGGCTGGCTCAGCTGTGAGCACCGGCGATGTGGCTCCCTGAAATCGACCCGAGTCCTTTTCCCCTTGCAGAACAGACGGGTAGTCCTGGAGAAGCAGAAAGGGCCCACAGAGGGCACACGCATCATTTTACAGGGGGATAAACTGAGGCACTGCGGCCAGGTGGAAGCATTAGATAAGCCAGGGTGCCTCCCCCAGGTTTCTAGCTAATTCCAGAAGCTTCTGCCCAGCCATCACCCTGCAAGGCTGCGGTTCGAGATCGGCGTCTGTTCAGTCCCCCTCCCCTTCCAGTGAATGTCAGAGACAGGCTTGCAGAGCTCCCAGCCTTTGCATGGTTGTCAATTTTCTTTTTTGAGGGTCACTCCAGGTTTTAATAGCTGGACCATGTGTAATTCATATTGAATATATCTTCTGTATTTACATATTTATATTTACATGTGTGTACTTCTCATGCTCTCCTTTTGCTGGCACGTCTTTGTGGTTTTCTCGCCTGTGACACTGGCGTCCCAGCACGAGGGATGCCCTCGGATGCCCTCGTGTGGCTCCTGGAGACTGAATGAAATGGTTCACGGTCACGTCAGACGAGGTCCCGAGGTTCCTCTTTATTCTCCTGTGGGTGCAGTTCAGAGCAGGAACTGCGAAGTCAGACTGCGTTCAGCGCCGGTTCAGCAGGGTCCCAGCCGTGTGACCTTCAGAGGCTCTGTCTGCCCTGTGACGTGGGCGGGTTGAAGCCCCTGCCGCGTGGTGTGCCTGATGGCTCAGGGACTTGCGTTTGTGAAGTAGGTACGAGCCGAGTGGCGTTCGTCCCCGCTGCTGGCCCTGCCAGGTTCGGGTGTGGCAGCTGTGGCTCCTTCCACGCCCACTTCCACTCATGAGCCGTCCATCTTAGGAAACAGTCGTGGTAAGAGAAAAGAAGCCTGTGGATCTGAGACCGCTGAGACCTCCATGCCAGTGTTAACTGTCCAAGTTCACGGCCGTGGGAGCCCAGGGGATGTGCACGCCGAAGCTTAGGACCTGGGCTGAGTCACCCCTGAGTGACCTGGAAACACAGACTTGAGGATTGTGGGAGAGTGGGAGGCTCCATGGGATTCAGCCAGGAATCCCAGCTGGGGACCTCCAAGGCCAGTTTGTGTCCCGATCTCTGGACTCCAGCGCTGGGTCCGGTCGCTCACCTTTCACAACCTGCGTTCCACTGCTGCAGGGCAGATAAATGCCCCTGAGAAAGAGCAAGGGGTCGGGAAGGGCCGTGGTCTGATAATCAACCCCATCTGGTAGAGCCACACACGCGTGCCGCGGAGTAAGTCGGCGTCTTCCCCACAGTGCTGCCCTGTGGCTCCGTGAGCTGTTGGCCACTGCAGCTCTCAGGGGTGATCGGTGGTGCCAGCGCCCCCTTGGATCTGGTGAGGGACCTGTCCCCGCGCCCAGGCTCTGGCTTCAGATCTGGTGATCTCTTAGGTCCCTTCCCGTCTTCAAATTCTTTAAATCTCCCTCTTTTCTTTTTTTTTTTTACACCATTTGTATTCCTTTTTTCCTTGTTTTTAGTTCATTGAGTTTTTACTATGGTAGCTCTGCTGAAGTCAGTGCCTGTTATCATTGCCTCCATCGTCCCTGTCTTCCACGTTTTCATCACCCCGAAAAGAAACCGCGTGCCGGTGAGCAGTCACCCCTCCCCCCCGCCCCGCCATCTCCCCTCCCATCGATAGTGTTGCTTTTGCGGTGAGAAAAAGGCATTCGAGCGACTCCTCTTCCGCTCGTCTGGCTCACACGTCCGCGGAAGTCTGTCTCCCAGACCTGGGCAGTGACATCCTCTCGTGACCCCAACCCGGAGGCCTGTCCGCGACTGCGAGTACCCCGTGCGCAGTGGCTGTGACGAGGGGGAGTCCGTGTGTGATTCCAAAGGAAGTGCGTGGTGCGGGCCCGGGAAGTCTGCCGCCGCCACGGTTGGTTTGCTTCTGAATTCTCCTGTCGCGGGTTTCCGTTATGGTGAGGTGTCTCTCAGCGTGCTCTTCCCGCTCCGAGGGCCCTGGGTTGTTGAGCTGCTTAGATCTGTGGCTGCGTGGTCTTCATCGCCATTGAGAACTTCTTAGCCAAAATTTCTGCTGCTGCTCGGCCCGCCTCCCCCCTACCCCATCTTTAGGGGCATCTTTGCTTGAGCAACATTGTATCTGCTGCTCATCCCACCCAGGGAATTGTCTCGTGCAGAGTTTTCATTCGGAGAGCTTTGGTCTGGGTCTTTCTTAATATCTTCCATGTCGTTACTTACCATGTCCAGCTTTTCCGCTGGCTCCCGGAGCAGCTGGACTAAGCTGCAGCAGCTCTTATTGTCCACTGATCCCGTTCCGCTGTCATTTCTGTCTGACTTGCCTTCGATTTTTCCTCCTTGTACCAGGTCACCGCTGCCTGCTTTTTTGCATGGCGCGTTCGCTGTGGTTGGATGCCAGACGTGAATTTCACCTTGTTAAATGCCGGGTGTCGCATATCCCTGCAAGTATTTTTCAGTGTTGTCCTGGGATGCACTTGGGTCCCCCGGACACAGTTTGGTTCCCTCGAGTCGTGCTTTAAGCTTGGCTCACTGGGCTCAGAGCTGCGCTGAATCTGGGCGGATTTCTCCCCATCGCTAGTCCCCCCCTTGTGCGTCTCCTCCCAGTGCTCTGGGTGCTGGGCTTGCCCTCTGGCTGGTGTGCACAGGAGCCCGGGGGGTTGCTGCTTCTGATCCTTCCGAGCGGTTTTTCCCCCGTCCTGGGGCACTGCTCACTGCCACGTGCCCATCAGTAGTCAGGTGGGCCCCCGAGACGAGCTGTCTGCAGCTCCCAGAGCTCTGTGTGGCATCTGCCCGCTCCCGCCTCCTTGGGCTGCAGCGCTGTGTCCCCGGCTGAGCAGCCCTGGTCCGCCCCTTGGTCCCCACCCTGGGAACTCCACAGAGGAGTGGTCAGAAGGCCTGTCATTTAGTTCCCTCAACAGAGCCCCCCTGTCCTTGAGCCTGAAGCCCTGAACAGAAACCTGGTTTTGCAACTCCTGCTGGGAGCACAAATCCTGTCCCTGCAGTTCGCTCGCTCACGGCCACAGTGGGAGGTGCGCCGCGCTGGTGCCTTTGCAGTTTTTCCCAGCACATCCCCGAACGCGGCTGCCCTGGTATGTCACCGTGGCCAGCTCGCAGGAGGCAGCTTCCGCTCTTGCTCCTCCTCATGTCGGCCGTGTGGCTCTGTTTCTCAAAACCTAACTCGGCAACGCCCGCCAGTCTGTCTCGGTCCGCTTTGGCCTTGTGTCCTCTGTCTTCACCGCCCCTCCCGTGGAGGTCCGTCCACCTCCTAACAGCCAGGTCCTCCGTTTGAGGCCCTTCTCTGGTATCTGCTTGGTCGCCGTGCTCATGTCTCGGCAGGGTCCTGTGTTGTTTTAACAGGGTCGTGACTGCTTTTCTTCACGCCCTGGCGACAGAGCTGCACTGCTCTGAGCCGTCGGCCCCAGCCCTCGTTTTACCCGTGAGCTCTGTTCTGCTTTGTGCACGGCGCGTGGCCTTCTGGGAAGGTGCTGGCACACAATGGCATATACGGGGATCTTCTGATTTTTGCATATGGCACAGACCGGGCCCACGTGTCTGCCTTTGACCCTCGTCATTTGTCTGTATACCTTGGGAGACTTTCCAAGGCAGTGCACACAGAGCTGCTCCGTCCTCTTTCCCGGACACTGTTATTCCATTGGCTGATGTGCTGAAGATGGCCCAGCCGGTTCCTTAGGGGCGAACACGTGGCTGGCTTCTAGCCTTTGCGGTTAATCCCAACATGGCCATGAAAAGCCTTTTTGTGTATGGTTTTGTTTTCCTGCACGCGTTTTGAAGGACAAATTTCCAGAAGTGGCATTCTGGGTCCAGGAGCAGGTCCCTGGTTAAGTATGGGACGTGTCCCCAAGTGACCCCACCCCCAGTGCCCTCGAGTGCCTGTGGCCGTAGAGACCCGCCGACCCAGCGTCACGGATCGTGGGAGTTTGCGTGGGAAGCAGCACGTGAGTGTGGTGCTGGTTTGTGACTTTTGTCCTGCGGACGAGGTTGAGCCGCGTAGTTCAGAGCTCTGATCGATTCGTTTGCTTTTCTGTGATTAGGAGTTGAGATTCAAGAGCCTGTGAAAGAGCAAGGAGGGCCCAGGCATGCCGGATTTCCAACCTAGTCTAAAGCTTCCAGAAACAAAGCCGCTTGCTTCTGTCATGAATGCACTGATCGGCCAATCAGAGAGAACGCGGCAGGCAGTCCAGAAAGTTCAGCACGTCCGGGGCCCGGGGACAGCGGCGGGGAGCAGGTGTCTGGGCCGGCAGTGAGAGCATCCACGGCCCCTCTCAGAGGACCTGGGCTCCATTCGTGCTCCACTGCTGACTCCTCCCCCCACCACGCGGCCGTGGGAAGCCATGGTCATAGCTCCACTAGCTGAGCTCCCAGCAGGCACTGAGAGACCTGGGTTTAGTTTCCTGGCTCCCAGCTTCAGCCCTGGCCCAGCTTTGACTGTTGTGGGCATTTGGTGGTGAATTAGCAGGTGGGAGCTCTGCCTGTCTTTCTCTATCCCTGTCTCTCTGCCTTTGAAGTAAGTTTTGAAAATGAGGGGCCGGCGCTGTGGTGTAGTCGGCTGAGCCTCCACCTGTGGCACCGGTATCCCATGTGGGTGCCGGTTCGAATCCCAGCTGTTCCTTTTCCCATCGAGCTCTCTTCTTGTGGGCTGGGAAGGCAGCAGAGGATGGCCCAAGTGCTTGGGCCCCTGCACCCACATGGGAGACCTGGAAGAAGCTCCTGGCTTCAGATTGGCCCAGCTCCAGCCATTGTGTCCATTTGGGAAGTAAACCAGCAGGTGGAAGACCTTTCTTTCTGTCTCTCCCTCTAAAATAAATAAATAAAATATTTAAAAATAAGTAAATAATAATTAAGTAAAAAAATTAAAAACAAAGTTAGTAGGGAAAGATGGGCTGTTCAATGAATGATACTGGAACAACTGGTTACCCATCTGGGGGAAAATCCATTCTTATACACCAAAAGAATAAGAAATGACAAATTAAAGGAACCAACAGTTTAGATGTCAAAACCATAAAACTGTCAGATCAGGAGTGAGCAGAATGTTGATAACTTTGGAGCAGAAAAAGGGTCTCTGACCACAACTCTGAAATCCAAAATCCAGAAATGAGAAGGACAGCTCCGGCTGTCCGGCTGCAGACGTCTGGGAGTGGCCTGGCGGGAGCACCGGGAGTGACACCCAAACTGGAGACAAATGGCAAGGCAGTGACAAGCCCGAGAGAAGCACTGACTTCTCAAATCAGAGAGAGAGAGGACCCTGCAGGCCGGTGGATGAACCTGCCCTGGGGTGTGGCTCTTCCCAACCAGAGTCTCCAATGAACAGTACGGAAGTCGGCCTGGGGGTATAAGAGAGAGGTGTTCGCCAGGTACAGTGTTATGAGGAGTGGTGGGGACTGTGGCCGAGCCGGGGGTCGGGTGCTGCTGGGCTCAGCCCACAGCGACCACACTAGAATGAGACCCCGGGAGACCAGATCTTCCCATCTTTCAAGGTAACCCCTGGAAGTATATTTCCTTGTGACGTCTCATTCTTTTTCAATATTGGCAACTGTTTGGAATCTCTTAGGAAACAGACAAGCTGTGTGCATGGAAACGCACTGTATTCATAGACTTCAAAAGTTGTTTTGCACCAAAATAAACTTACCTGGGGCAGGTGTTGTGGCTCAGCTGCTTAAATCGCTGCTTGTGTTGCTTCTATCCCATATCGGAGCGCCAGTTGGAGGCCCAGCTACTCTTCTTCCAATCCAGCTCCCTCCTAATGCACCTGGGAAGGCAGCAGAGGACGGCTCAAGTGCTTGGGCCCCTGCCACCCACATGGGGGACCTGGACGGAGTTCTGGGCCCCTGGCTTTGGCCAGCAGGTGAAGAGCTAGATGGATCTAGGCAGATCTGCCCCTCTGTCACTCTGCCTGCTCTCGTGTTTAATGAACCAAACCGCAAGTCCCAAGACAGGAACCAAAGGAGCAAATCCCAAAGCCAGTGGGGACTTGGAGATCGGGGCCCCTGGGCCCACTCCTCAGGTCACTTCTTGGGTGAGGCGTGTGGCAGGGGACCTCAGTGGTGGCCGAGGCTCCCACGCAGGCTGCATTGCGGTGCCTACCTCCTCCTGGTGAGGTCATTTCCCTGTTTCTCCCCGGCAGCAGTGACCTGCAGGCTGTGCCGGCGCAGCCAGTTCTGAGCGGGTCACATCTGTCGGCTCTCAGTGTGTCACAGGTCACGGCAGGAGCCGGGCGGCACTGGCCCGGGTCAGGTTTCTGGGTGTGAGTCAGCAGGGCTTCTGCACACGGGAAGGCAGGTGAGCTCTCCGGGGTGCGGTGGCGCCAGGCAGCACCAGGCGGCACCGGGTGGCACCCCCGCCCGCTCGCCACCTCTACGCGGGGCGGCCACCTCGGGCCTGAGCTGCCGGCTGCCAGGTTGCAGACTTAGAGGGGAAGCAGCTGCTCTTCTCTGGGTCTGTAACATGTCTGGTTCGCTGCCCCTGGTGTCCAGAAGCAGCTGGAGGTGCGAGGTGACGAGAGCCGGAGTGGACACTCGGGGACTGGGAGGGAGTCTGGTTCCCAGCAAAGGCAGTGCTGTTTAGATGGAAGTTGGTGGCCGTGTCCTGTATCTGTGCTGTCCCTGACAGCAGCCACTGGCCACAGGGGCCTCCTGAGCCCTTGAACCTGGCAAGTGCCACTGCAGGATAGGAGTTTTGATTTTGTTTGATTTTGATTCATTGCATCATAAATGTGGCCCCTGCATTAATTAGGCAGCGGAGTTTAGCGGCCAGCGTAGAACCTGCTTTGATGCCGGTGGGCTTTGGGGAGGGGTCTTAGTAAAGTGCCGTAGGCTAGATTGTGTCTGGTCGCAAAGTTCCAGTGTTTGAAGCCCTAACCCACGGCCCGATGGTGTTTGGAGAGGGCGGCTGTGGGAGGTGACTGGGGTTAGATGAGCTCCAGAGGGCACGGCCCTCAGGATGGGATTGGTGTCCTTATAAACAGAGAACTGGGGATGGCATTTGATGCAACAGCCGAGCTGCCACTTGGGACACCTGCCCGCGGTACCCAGGGGCCTGGGTCAAGTCCCAGCCCTTGGCTTCTGAGTGTGCAGAGCTGGCGATGACCCAGGAGTCCCAGCCCCACGTAAGGGAGCAGCCCTGCTCCGTGAAAGCGAGCTGTTGCCCTACAGTGGCTCCGTGATTCCATATTTAAAAGATAAGGAAAGCTAGTACCAGCAATCTGTCATTAAAAATGTCCCAGTTAACTTGGTGGCGACTAGTTTAAAACAGAACCGGGCCGGCACCGCTGCTCACTAGGCTAATCCTCCGCCTTGCGGCGCCGGCACACCGGGTTCTGTCCCGGTCGGGGCGCCGGATTCTGTCCCGGTTGCCCCTCTTCCAGTCTAGCTCTCTGCTGTGGCCCGGGAGTGCAGTGGAGGATGGCCCAAATGCTTGGTCCCTGCACCCCATGGGAGACCAGGAGGGGGCTCCTGGCTCCTGCCTTCGGATCAGCGGTGCGGATCAGCTGGCCACAGCGTTTTGGCTGTGGCGGCCATTGGAGGGTGAACCAATGGCAAAGGAAGACCTTTCTCTCTGTCTCTCTCTCACTGTCCACTCTGTCAAAAAAAAAAAAAAAAAAAAAAAAAAAACCAGAACCAGGTGGGCTGAACTGAGCACATCTCCACACTGATGTGGCTCCCCAGCCACCATTTTGTTATCTCTGTCCTCCGTCGGAGGGTGGGGAGAACTGGCATCAGGGGGAGGGGCTCTGAGCCTGGCCTGTGGGCCCTGTAATCACGCCAATGGCCCAGCTGTGGGAAATGGCGCCTGCAGCCCTGGGCAGTGCCCCCGCCCTCACAGCTTTGTGTGCCGACTCCGAGGTGCAGGTGGAGTGGATCCATGCAGGGTTCCTCGAATGGGCTGGGACGTGGGTCCACAGACATGCTCCGTAATACAGCCAGGTGCAAATGCCTCAGGTCTGGAGGGCACAGGTCTCTGTCCGAGTCCTGGTGACTCCATCACCATAGCACGAATGCAGCCATACCAGGCAAGTGAGTGGGCAGGGCTGCCTTCCAGTGTGCACGGTTGGCAAGGAGGCGGAAACGCTAGGACCATCCGCTATGTTCCCTAATCACGTCATTAAAACCAGGGCTTCATCCGCGTGAATGTCAGCGAGAGCCAGGCAGGACCTGGGGACTGGCCACCCCATTTCCCACCCACTAAACATCACCAGTACCCCCAATACAAGGGTCCCCAAGAATTTCCAAGTGCCCCAAAGGGGAACAGTGTCCCCCCCACTCTAGTTACACAGTGGAGCGCACAGGTGTGGGGAGAGGTGGCTGGGGGTAGGGAAGGCTATCAGTCATTCACTCAGCAAACATTCAGGAGTGCAGGCACTGTTCCAGGCAGTGAATTAGGGGTGGGCCCTGCAGCGCTCAGAGCACGGTCAAGCTCCACCTCCCCATCCCAGGCTGAGGGTGTGGACGATGCATTGTCTACCTGGCTGTACTGGGCGGCTTAACAGACTTGACCGTTCCGTAGTGCTGGCGGCTACAAGTCCCACGTGGGGGTGCCGGCAGGTTCAGTTCCTGGGGAGTGCTCCCTCCCTGGCCGGCAGCCCTCGCGCCGTGTGCTCATGAGAGAGATTGATCCCTGCTGTCTCTCTTCTTATAAAGAACCAACGATGCTCTCCTGTATCCCTAATTACCCCCCAATGTCCTGTCTCCAAATGCAGCCGCCCTCAAGGTGAAGGCTTCCGAGTGTGAACTTGGCGGGGCACGGTTCTGTCCCTAGCAGACAGTGAATGGCAGGCTGACGTCCAGCTGTGATGAGGGCTCCTGGACACTGAACTGGACTGCAGGGTCTGGAAGGGAGGCGCAGAGCTGCTGCGTGCAAACTGGCCAGGCCCAGCCCTGTGCCGTGAGTGGTCCCCGCAGCAGGAGGCTGAGTGGCTGGTGGGGAGGGGCGGGGCATGAGGGTGATGCTGGAGTCGGAGGGCAGCGGACTTCACAGCCCCAGGGGGCCGGCTGGAGGGGACTTTGGGCTGGGTCTGGAGAGCGCCAGGAAGCCAGCAGGAGTAGGGAAAGTGACGAAGTTTGCATCCTAGACCAGTCACCGGGGCAGGAGTTGTGGCACAGCTGTTGGGATGCCAGTGCCCCATATTGGAGGGCCTGGGTTCGAGTCCCACCTCTGCTTCCCAGCCAGCTTCCAGCCTGGATGGGAGCCTCAGCCACCACTGAGGTCCCCTGTCACACGCCTCACCCAAGAAGGAACCCGAGGAGTGGGTCCAGGGGCCCCAATCCCCAGGTCCCCACTGGCTTTGGGATTTGCTCCTTTGGTTCCTGTTTTGGGACCTGTGGTTTGGTTCATTAAACACGAGAGCAGGCAGAGTGACAGGGGCAGATCTGTCTAGATCCATCTAGCCCTTCACCTGCTGGTTTACTCACCCTGGAAAGCAGCGGGTGGTAGCAGGTACTGGGGCCCCTGCCACCCACAAGGAGACCCAGGTGGAGTTCCTGGATCCTCGTCTTGGTCTGGCCCAGTCCCAGATATTGTAGGTGTTGGGGGACTGGACCAGCAAATGGAAGCTATTCATTTCTCTATCTCTCTCTCTCATTCTCTCTTATTTATTTTTAAAGATTTTATGTGTTTATTTGAGATGTAGAGTTACAGACAGTGCGAGGGAGAGAGAAAAGTCTTCCATCCGAAATAGCTGCAACGGCCAGAACTGGGCTGATCCGGAGCCAGGAGCTTCCTCCGGGTCTCCCACGTGGGTGCAGGGGCCCAAGCACTTGGGCCATCTTCTACTGCTTTCCCAGGCCACAGCAGAGAGCTGGATAGGAAGTGGAGCAGCCGGGACTGGAACCGGCACCCATATGGGATGCAAAGAGAGGATTAACCTACTGCATGCACCACAGTGTCAGCCCCCCCCCTTTTTTTTTAGATTAATCATTTGAAAGACAGGGTGGGGGGAGAGAGGGAGAGAAAGATCTTTCATCCACTAGTTGACTCCCCAAACGGCCACAATGGCCAGAACTGGGCTAGGCAGTGTCTAGGAGCTGGAACTGAACTCCGTCCAGGCCTCCCACGTGGGTGCCATCCTCTCCTTCCCAGGTGCATCAACAGGAAGCTGCATCAGAAGTAGAGGAGCCGGGCCTCCAACTGGCACCCAGATAGGCGGATGCCGGTGTTACAAGCCTGGCTTAACCCCCTGTGCCGTGAGACCCTCCCCTGTTGGGCCTTTCAGATAAATAGACGTTTACCGAAGGAAAGGCCAGCCGCCTGCTCTGGGGCGAGTGGGCTGCACGGGAGCCACAGGACAGACGAGGAGAACAAGAGCAAGCTCTCTCCTGGAGACAGCACCTGCCGTCCCTGGGCCTCCCTGCCCCTCGTGGCCTTCAGGTCGGGCACAGCAGAGCCCACGTCCACAGGTCACACCCGCAACAATACCTGCCAGGCCCTGGTGACCCCCTTCAGAAAATTCTAGAATCATCCAACTGACCCTTTAACACCCAAATGAGTGAAGGCTCCGAGAGCAGCTTGGATACCATTGCTCTGTGTCGTTTGCTTATCACTTTTACTTCTGGCCTTTCAGTGACGTGAGAACCGAGCCCAGGGCTGGTCAGCAGGTCAGGCTCTGCCTGTGATGCCGGCCTCCCATGTGAGAGTTCCAGTCCCCGCTGCTCCGCCTCTGAGCCAGCTCCCTGCTAACGCACCTGGGCAAACAGCGGAGGATGGGCCCGAGTGCATGGGTCCTTGCCACCCATGTGGGAGACCGGGAGGGGGTTTCTGGGTCCTGGCTTCAGCCTGGCCCAGCCCTGGCTGTTGTGGGCATTTGGAGGGTAAACTAGCAATGGAATCTCAATCTTAATCTCCATCTATCTATCTTTCAAATGAATAAATAAATCTTTAAAACATGAACTGAGCTCAGACCAAGGCTCAGCATTGGAAAGGGGGCCCCAAGGCCTGTTGGAAAGGGGGCAGAATTAATCTCTCTCCCACCTGATACTGGGGGGAGGGGGTATTAAAAAAAACAGAAAGGAAAGGCCCCCACCCAGGTGCGGGTCCTCACCATGGAAACTCTTCTTACTGATAAAAGGGGGAGCGGTGAGTTCAGAGCCCCTGGCAGCCCAGCCTTCTGTCCAGGAATTGAAGGGGATCATTATGGGCTGGGCATCGAGGGCAGGAGAGATACACCCTGGGCAGGAAGCCGTTGACCTGGAGGGAGACATGGCTAGACTCAAAGTCCAGTGAGGACCAAAGCCAGCCTTGGGCTACACAGGGTGTGCTGCCAACAGGCCAGGTGGTCCAGGGGGACCAGAGCCTGGAGCCCACAAGCCTGGAGCCCACATGGCCAGGGCCCAAGCCACGGAGCCTGCAGGGAGCTCCCAGTTCCCAGTCTGGTTCACAGTCAGGAGCTTCTGAACGTGTCCCAGGCGGGCAGCCTCATCCTCCACACCCAGTCCCACCTGGCTTTTCTAGAGCTTCCTCTGTGCCTCCGCGTGTGTGCACCTGTTTTTCCTCCCACCCAGAGAAAGTCTGGGTTTCTTATAAACAGTCTTTCGCCAGGCATCCTGTTTAAGTTGCCTTTTATATTTTTGCGAAATAGCATGTCTTGGCGGTCTTTCAGCCAATGGGAATGCACTCCACGTGGTCTGTTATCTGGCTTCCTAGGACAGCTTGGGCACTGCCAGACACCTGGCTTGGAATCCCAGCCCTGCCTCTCACCGGCAAATAACTCCCCTATGAGACTTGACTGCCCCAGCTGGGATTTGGGGATCATAGGAGTAGTGGGCGTGGACTTGGATGCAGATAATGCACGCGTGGGTCTTAGGGCGCAGCCGGGACCAAGTCAGTGTGTGTCATTTGTGCCGTGTCAGCGGCTGCTGTTACAGGTATGCTGTGGCATTCAGCCGTTCCCGGCCGGGGGCACATCCGATGCCAGCATCTCACTCTTTCCACTTCCACCAAAGCCTGCCTGGTAGCTGTGCTGAAATGGTGGTGGCTGCAGCCGTCTGCTGTCCCTGCTGCTTTATACCAGGACCCCCATCTGTGCTTCTGTGTGTTCCCCTTTGTGGCAACCAAGACCCCTCCCAGCCTCTGCGGTGGTGTCACCAGGCCCTGCCAACCCCAAAGCATCGCGCAACCCCCGAACCCCGCCGCCTGGGGCCGCCCCAGCTGCCTGACCATGGAGTCCTCCGGGCTCCTCTGCCTGGTCTCAGACAGACACTGGGGACAGCAGTAGGGCACGTGGACACAGAGGCTCTCAAGAACACTCCACCTCGGGGGAGAAGAGTGGGATTTGTGCCGTCCGGGGTTCAGATTATTAGAATTCACTTCACAACGGCTTTGACTTCTCTCCTCTCGTGCTGTGCTCGTGCCGTGTGGCCCACTGCGGGGTCAGCAGTCCTGGCGAGATTTGACGTCACTCAGTGGACAGCTGGCCTGGAAGGTGGGCATGGAAGGGCTTGTTTTACGGCGTTTGCCCGGCTAGGACAATGTCAGCGGTAACATCCCTCTCTCTGGGACTCGGCTGTCCCATCTGTAAACTGAGAGAGTTGGACTCGAAGTCGGGGTTTTTCGACCTTTTAGATCACGTCCTGCACACCCAGTGCCCAGCGCTTGCCTGACCCCGGATCCGCCAGCAGGTGGACGCAGGCAAGGCTTCAAAAACTTCATGGAAGACACAGAGTCTGAAAAAAACTAATCATGCATTTCAACTATTTTTGTGCCCAAATCAACTTTTCTTCTAATTCCATTTCCCACGATCTCTTTGAAGCCCCTGGGACGTGTCTGAGTTACTTTGTCTGCAGCACCTCTGCTGCTTCAGCTAGGACAATAGGACCCCTGGGATTGGTGTACGGGAGAAGACCGGGGTCTGTGAAGCACCTAGAATAATGCTAAACACAAGCCCCCGGGGTCGAGGGATTAGCTAGGATATCGGCCCATGACTCAGGTCCATGGAGTGTTTTCGATCATTTGAGGCCAAGGGAGTAGAGGGCCGAGAAGCAGCAAGTGCTGAAGCCTCCCAGAGATGACCTGGGGTCCCAAGATTGTTCTAGAAAGGGTGGAAGGGGTCATCTCGGCCAGGGATCTGCAGACGTTTTCTGTACAAGTCCAAACAGGAACTGTTGTAGGCTCTGCGGCACATCGCGTCTCCACCCTAACTGTGTACCATGAACACTGCCACAGGCAGTGCACACAAAATAAACAGTGTGACTGTCCCAAGGCCAGCCTGAGGCCCTGCCCTGCCTGCTCCTCACACCGCAGGATCGAGGTGCTCCCACGCCTGGGCCAGGTGAGTGCCTGCGGCCGCCCCCGTACTGCTCCCAGCACTGAGTCGCACGGATGCCGGAGTGGCAGGCTTGTGTTTCTGCCACTTCCTGTGGGCACCTGGCTGATGATGGCTCTGAGAGTGGGAGCGCCCATCCCACAGCCAGGCCTGAGCACTCGAGAGCCGATGAGACCCTCCAGGATGTCGCCTTCCCCCCCCCCCCAGTACTCACACTGGGGTGCCCCTTTACCTGCTGTGCTCCCTCAGTGGGCATTGAGCATGAAAAAGAAACCGGCCTTGGTTGTGTTAAGTCGCTGGGCTGTGGGGACAGCACTCTGTGACCTGTGTGTGCGGTTTGGTGGCCCAAGAGCTGAGTTTGCACAGCCCACAAGAGCGACACTAAGACCCGGCCACGGCACAAGGAAGCCACTGTCCCCCTCTGAGTCAGGGGTGAAGCCGGGGAGGCCGTCGCGTCTGGTGCTGGCACGGCGGGAGCAAACCCCTAGCCCCAGGGATAGGGTCTTGGCACGCAACGATATTTAACTGAACTAGAAACATTCATTTTCAGCTTATTTTTATGTATGTCTGATTAACGACAAGGGGGGTTGACTTTCTCTTTACAAAGCTGATACGGAGCATTCTTCTCAAATTTATTCAGGAAAAAACCGCGAGAGATCATACAGGTGCCGTGGCTTAGGCAAACCTTAGTTTTACAGAGTCTGAGTCCACCTGAAGCTGACTGGAGGGACACAGTACCGACGGTGTCTGAAGCCACGGGGAACTGGGGACGGAGCGGGAAGTAAATTCTGGGTGCCCACATGTAGTTCAGTAACTTCCTGTGGAAGTGGGGGCTCAGAGAGGGGCTGTGCTCAGCTGTGGTGCCCTGTTCCCTGGTGGCAAAGCTGTCCTTGTCCCCACTGTCCTGTCCCCACCCAAGCTGGCAGGAAAACTGATGAGGGCCAGCAAGAATACAGCTTCACCTGGGTTCATTTCCTGAAAGAATTAAGTGTCTGTCTCCGGGGCTGGATGTCTGAAACCGTGACGTCAGCTAGCCTGGAACCTTCTGGAAGCTCCGGGGAAGATCTGTTCCCGCTGCTCTCCCAGCTTCTGGCGGTGGCGGCCACCCCGGGTGCTCCTCTGCCGTCTCTGCCTCCATCACCCCTTGGCCTCCACCCTGTGTGCCGAGACCCACACTTGCCCCCTGGTGCGTGGAGCCCCCAGTCCAGCACCACCTCTTGGGAACTTCATTGCATCCCCCAGAGACCCTGGTTCCAATGAAGGCCACATCACAGGTCCTGGGGCTCAGGAGAGGGACGGGTCTTGTGAGGCCACAGGTCCCCACGGGGGTCCCTGGCCAGGCAGCATGAGGCTTGGGGCTGAGAGCTGTGCCCTGGCCCTGACACGGCTGCGCTGCACAAAAATTGAAACCACCCAGGAGAAAGAGGTGGGTCAAGGGCCCTCCGCTCAGCCGGCTCGCATTAGTCTCAGTCTGTGACAGTGGCGGCCCCGGCGGGCCAGACCCCAGCCAGGCGGCAGCCGGCGACAGAGGTCAAGCTCTCTCTTCACGGGGTAAATGGAGCCCCTTCCCGGCCGCCCTCCCGCAGCCTCACAATGTCTCTTTCAAAGGTCTCCGAACCCGGCGGCAGACCGTACCAAATCAACTTTATTGTTATAAAACCTGCCTCTTCTGCCTGCTGCACCTCCCCCTGCGAGGAGGGGAGGGGGACGCATGATAGCCTGGGCCTTTCCCCACCCCCCTGCCCCAGTGACAGTTCGGAGCCCTGAGGCTGTGGGGGCATTTGTTTCACAAATACTCAGTGACCGTCAGCCTGGTCAGTGGCCACCAGGAATTGATGGCCGATTTAGTGACAGGTGCAGAGTGATCATAACAATGGCTGACACGGAACGAGAGCTTCCGGGGACTGGGGTCCGGCTGGGTGCGGGGCCTGCGTTCAGTGCTTGCAGCAAGTGGTGGCCATTTGATGGATGAGAACTCTGAGGCTCCCAGGACGGAAGCCGCAGAGCTGGACAGTGGTACAGCCAGGGTGAGGGCCAGGGCAACGTTCGGGCAAGTGAGGCACCAAAAAGTCAGTGATGGAGATGGAGAATTCTAGCGCGCGGATTAAATGATCAGTTTCTTAGTGCATGATAGAACCATAGTTATGGAGCAGGCATTTGGCACAGCGGTTAAGAGGCTGCTTGGGGTGCCTGCCTCCCACACCAGAGTCCCGACACTGCCCCTGACTCCAGCTTCCTGCCCAAGTGCACCCTGGGAGGCAGCAGTTGAAGGCTCAAGTACATGGGTGCTGGCCACTCGTGGGAGACCCAGATGGGGTTCCAGGCTCCTGGCTGTTGCAGGTATTTGGGGAGTGAACCAGTGGATGTGAGGTCTGTCTGTCTCTGAGTATCTTTGCGTGTTAAAGCGGTCAAAGCTAATGTAAAACTCCCTGATGCCCACAGTGTCCGGAAGATGGACCGTTCCTGCTGGGCACCATGTGACCTGCATGGCTGTGCGTGCAACAGGAGATCACTTCTGATGAGCCCAGGGTCGCCGAGGCCCTGCGTGGGCCTGGGAGGATGTGCAGCAGACTGGGCAACACGAGGCCCGATAGCTAGACACGCTCTCGATTGCATTTTGTAACTGGGTTCAAAATGTGCAAGGCCATTTGGGAAAATGCGTGTAAGAGCGGGCGCTTCCCTCGGCCTCAGCCCTCCGTGTGGCTTGGCTCGGAGTTGCCCACGATCGGCGCCCAGCAGCCCGAGTCAGAAGTGCTTGTCTTTAATCACTGCCTCTGGGCAGGGCTGCGAGCAGGTGTGGCCATGCGTCATCTGCTAACCACACACGGTTGTTCAGAACACGGCCTCTCAACCCAGACTATTGGAGCTCAAACCCAGTTCTGCCCTGGGCTGGCCTGGGACCAGCCAGCAGCGTCACTGTTCTGGGCCTCAGTTTCCACATTTTAAAAGATCAATCGGGGTCTGTGCTGTGGCATCGCGGGTAAAGCCACCGCCTTCAGTGCTGGTATCCCATGTGGATGCCGATTTGAGTCCCGGCTGCTCCGCTTCCGATCCAGCTCTCTGCTGTGGCCTGGGAAAGCGGTGGAAGGTGGCCCAAGTGCTTGGGCCCCTGCACCCACGTGGGAGACATGGAGGAAGCTCCTGGCTCCTGGCCACACTCTCTGGGTCTCCCAGTCTCATCTCAGTTTCACCGTGGTTACATCTGCAAAGACTGGTCCCAAATAAGGCCACATTCTGAGGCTATGGATGGACGCGAATTTGGGGAACCCAACCCCACCCACTCCAGGGTCTGCCAGAGTCTGTCGCCTGCAGAGAATACTGATGGGGGGAGCTGGGCTGGAGGCAGGGAGGCCGTGCTGAGCGACTGTGCTACGGCTGGACCGAGGTGGGGGAGGGGCACTTGAGTCTGGACGTGACCTTGTCTTGACCCAGGCCAGAGCCTTGTGGCCCCTGTGACCCAAGGCAGGAGGGCCAGAGGTCAAGGTGTGAGGGACCTCACACACACAGGGAGACAAGTCCACTACTGCCAGTGGCCACGTGGGTGCTGCTGGGACAAAGCCACACAGAACCAAGAAACCTGAGGACCCTGTGCAGGGTCCTTTGCAGGGCGAAGCCGATTCCACTGCCCCCGCCCCAGGGGTGGTCTCTCGAAACATCTTTTGAAAGAAAACAGGGGGCCGGCGCTGCAGCTCACTAAGCTAATCCTCCACCTAGCGGCGCCGGCACACCGGGTTCTAGTCCTGGTCGGGGTGCCGGATTCTGTCCCGGTTGTCCCTCTTCCAGGCCAGCTCTCTGCTGTGGCCTGGGAGTGCAGTGGAGGATGGCCCAAGTGCTTGGGCCCTGCACCCACATGGGAGACCAGGAGAAGCACGTGGGTGGCTTCGCCCTGCAAGATGAGAGCTGCAGAGACCAGGGCGAGAAGCGTGCACAGTTCATGCCAGCACACGGCACATGTAACATCGTCACCACGGCAAACTGGATGTGACAGATTTCCCACTACCATCAGCACATTCACTCTTGGGTGCACGTGCACAGGGTCCTCAGGTTTCTTGGTTCTGTGTGGCTTTGTCCCAGCAGCACCCACATGCTACTGCCTTTGGATCAGCGGGGTGCGCCGGCCGTAGCACGCTGGCCGTGGCGGCCATTGGAGGGTGAACCAACAGAAAAGGAAGACCTTTCTCTCTGTCTCTCTCTCTCTCACTGTCCACTCTGCCTGTAAAAAAAAAAAAAAAAAGAACAGGGACCTGTAGGAGGAAAGCCACAAATGAAAAGAGGCGTCCTCCGTCCATTCCCGGCTGCGGTCAGAGCGAAGCCCCCGCAGCAGTGAGCTTCTGGCTTTGACCTAGACGAGGGTAGGGGGTCTCTGCCGGCACCAAGCCCGACCCTGACTCTTCTGAACCTGGGGCCGCTCGGCACACTCATTCTGCAGTCTCAGCCTCAGTTTTCCGATCTGTAGAATGGACACAGCCATACCTAGCCCACAGAGCCAGCGTGGGGGCCAGTAGGACAGGGCAGAGTCGGGGCCCTCAGCGACACCCAGCGCTGGCTTTGGTCCTTTCTTGTTGTGCCACTCACTCCGGCTGCACGGTGAGAATCATGGGCACACAGCGAGCTATTCCTGTCGCGTCACACAGGTGGCTCCTCCTCCCCGGAAGTGCTGGAGCCTTCCGGTGGTGACAGGAGCAGACTGAGGTCACACAGCCCGGGTGTGGCGGGCCTGGGCCTGAGCGGTTCCTTGTCTGCTGGACTCTCGCCACCAACAGCAGTGGGGGCAGGAAACGGGAGCCCAGAGACCCACGGGCTCATCCCCAGGCAGCCTGGTTCTGGCCAATCCTTGGTGGGCCCCAGCCGTGCACCCAGAGCACCTGTGGGGTACTGGGGTCGGGGGAGAGCCACAAGGCTCAGTCCTCCCAGGGAGGTCAGATGATGGCTCTGCCAACACTGGACTCGGCCCACCCCCGGCCTGGGAGCTGGGGTTCTGCGGATCACCCCGATGTGGGTTCTGCCACGGTCCAAGGACCCTGTGATCCCAACAAATCCAGAAACTGGCAGCTCTACCCCGCCCCTCCCCACGCCCTTTCATTCGTGTTGTGTGATGCCTGTGGAACTGTAGGATCCTGCTCCCCTTCCTGGAGCCTCCCGCTCAAGACACCCTGTTACCAGTGTCCTGGGTGTCCGCCCAGAGACACAGCATGGCTAAACACACGTGTGCATTGCCCTGTGAGCATGGCTAAACACACATGTACATTGCCCTATGAACATAGCTAAACACACATGTGCATTGCTCTGTGAGCACGGCTAAACACACGTGTGCATTGCCCTGTGAGCATGGCTAAACACACGTGTGCATTGAGCGTGTCTGAGGCAGCCCGCTCTCCCTGCAGCAGGTTGCAGAGTGAGGCTTTGGGTTCTGCCAGGAAGAACTGGACCCATCCAGGAAGCCACTGTGGAAGCTCGTTCAACAAGCAGCAGGGACCTTGTTAGACTCGGTGAGAAGGCATGCAGGGATCCATTAGTGATGTCTGCCCTGACCGTGACAGGGGAGCTGCAGGGCGGGTGCTGTATTTCCCAAATCTCAGGCACTTGAACAACATTTCATGACTCTGTCACATCTGAGCACAGCCTGTGCTATTATTTGGCTTTTTCAAAACCTTGGAGACTTCATTTGACTTAAAAATAAATTTATTTTAAAAGGCAAATTCATAGCACTGCCTTAAATGGAAAGCCAGTATCAATTGCCATAAATGGAAAGAAACTGGTTTTTGAAAATGCACTAAAAATAAAAGGGTATTATTAAAGTCCGGCCACGGCTCCAAACAGGAAGCCTGCGCTGTCTTAGCCACGGGAGAGCTCGGTGAATGCTGGAGGAGTTGGCTCCCATCGAGGGCCTCCGTGTCCCAGGCGCTGCCTGGCTGGGTGCTCACAGCTCCTGTATGAGGTAGAAGATGTCACCTCCACTGGGCGGGGGGGGGAGGGAGTGTCACATCTGCAGTGTCACAGAGCCGTGGGGCAGAGCCAGGACCTGGACCCAGCCACTCCGGCTCTGGAGTCCAGTCTCTGCCCTCTGAGAAAGACTGAAAGAGAATCTAAAAGGGAGCCGTCGAAGCTGTTCTCTGTATCGCCCTAGGGTTCCGCCACGCTTCGGCAGCCCTAGGCCAGTAAGCAAGCAAAACCAGATGCAGGATGTGGGCCTGGCTTCTGATTCTGTCTTTGTTACAAATCCCCGAATAACCCTGGTCATGCAGTCTCGGAGCCTCAGTTTCCCCGTCTGTAAAGTACAGGCACAGTTGGGCTAACTTTGGGTTTCCAGAGGGCAGGAACCATCCTGCAACACCTGGCACGGGCACAGAATTCAGGCACAAGCAACAGGTGTCCCTGCTTCCCTGCGGTCCTTAGCTTCCACCCTGGGTCTTGTCACCAGGTGGTCACAAGACTGCTGCTTCACCTCCGGCCCTCACTACCCCATCCCAGGCAGACAGGAGAGGGCAGCAAGAAACAGCAGCTCATAATCGGGGAATGGAGAAGTGACTGCTTTTACTTGGGTGCGTTGCCGCTCTGAGTAGATTCTCGTAATGAGAACGGAGAGAAAGTGGACACTAGTTGGGCAGCCATTGGGCAGCAGTGAATGCTGGAAGGAGGACAGGAGGCGGGGTGGTCGGGGAGGGGACTCCCGAGCCGTGATGGGCGTGTCTGTGCTGTCCCTGGCGGGACTGTTGTGGTCCCCATCAAAGGGCTCCTCTGTGAAGCCCCGCACGTGGGGGCTGCTCCTGCCCACGACGCCCTGGGGATGATGTGTGTCAATGGGACAGGAGGCACAGGCGCAGAACCCCGGCAAGGAGGGAGGCACAGAAGCCCCGTGAAGATCGTGCCGGGGCCTTCCAGCCACAGCCGGGCACTGCCGGGGCCCTGGAGCCGGGCTCAGCTCTCCCCAGCGGCCCGCAGCCGGGGGCACGGGCCCATTTCCCCATGATGGGCACCGCGCTGCACTCTGAAAGTGATGAGTTTCCCTTCCTTTAGGACCTAGCCTGACTCAGCATTTTTTTTTCCTGCCACTTTCTAGCTGGGTGGCCTCGGGCAAGTTTCTTGACCTCTCTGTTCCATGGTATTCTCATCTGCGGAGTGGGCTGTGCTAAGACCCACGACATAGAATTGTTGTGAGGCGTGAATGGGTCCACACATGTGAGGCTAGCAGATGCTTCCCCGGCATGCAGTAAGCTCCCAGTAAATGCACACATGCCCTTGTCGCTGTCATTTGCCCTACATGGCGGGTCCCCCGGAAGCTAACGCCTTCTGAGTCGATGCTGGGCGGGTTTCGGATACTTCTGATTCTGCAGGGACCGGCAGGTGTAGTTCAGTGGGATGAGGTTCTGAATCCCAGTGAAGTTGGCCAGCGACAGAAACCGCTTTGACCCCCACGCAGCCAGGGCCAGGGGAGGGGTCCGAGGGGCCACTTGGAGCAGCAGAGCCAGGCGCCGTGTACCACGTGTCCCTTCCCTGGGGGTCCCGCTCTGCTGTGACGCAGCCCCAGGGGCACTCTGCACTTGGACGTGCCATGCACTGGGAGAGGCCCGAACAGCGTTCAGCCCACGGAGCCTGAGAAAGCAAAGGCTCCCCGCTGGCTTGTGTCCACCTGCCCAGAGCCAGGACACCCCAGGAGCACGTTTTTTTCCAAAATGTTTAAAGATATTTGTTTTTATCTTCTGGAAAGGTAGAGAGAAAGAGTCTTCCAAGGCCGTCACTGTGGCCCAGTAGGTTAATCTGCCTGCAGTGCCGGCATCCCATATGGGCTCAGGTTCAAGTCCCAGCTGCTCCATTTCTGATCCAGCTCTCTGCCATGGCCTGGGAAAGCAGTAGAAGACGGCCCAGGTCCTTGGGCTGCTGCATCTGTGTGGGAGACCCAGAGGAAGCTCCTGACTTTGGCCCAGCCCTCGCCATTGCAGCCATCTAGGGGGTGAACCAGCAGATGGAAGATCTCTCTCTCTCTGACTTTCAAATGCATAAATAATACTTTTTTAAAAAGAGAGACTCTTCCTTCCACTGGCTTACTCCACAGATGCCTGCAACAGCCAAAGCTGAGCCAGGCTGAAGCCAGGAGCCCCAGACTCCGTCCCCTGGGGACCCAGACATCTGAGCCATCATATGCTGCCTCTCAGAGTGCCTTAGCAGAAAGCCAGGTCTGAGGAGGAGGAACCAGGACTTGAACTGGGACTCAGTGTGGGATGCGGGCATTGCAAGGTGCAGCTGGACTACTGCACCCCTCCCACCCCTCCGTGGACACTTCAGTGGTGTTTACTCATTCAGCAAACATTTGCTGACACCTACTGTGCACTGGGCATTGTTCCAGGTGCTTGCAATGCATCAGTGACAAAATCAACAAAATCTTTTTTATGTGATGGGAAAGACAGCCCAAACCCAGTTCCTCTAACAGAACGAGCAGACACATTACGTGGTAGGATGGTAAATGCTTTGAGTGAGGAACAAGGTAGAGTCACCAGGACTGAGTGACAAGAAATTGCACCTTGGAGTCAGGTGTTTGGCCAGCTCTTCCTGTGAACTGAGACCCTGCTTCATCCAGCCATGGAGTTTGAAAACTCTGTGGAGAGCTCATTCTTTCACATAAAAGATACTTATTGGGGGCGTGCCCGGTGCCGCTGCCACTTCATCTCACAAAAGTCCTCTAACTACTAAATTTCTCCCATTTGTAAATGAACAAGCTGAGCCATAGAGAGGCCAAGTGAGTTTTTCAAGCTCACACAAGCAGTGGGTAGCAGAACCTAGTTCAAAATCCAGAGCTGCAAAAGCCCCAAATGCGCATCTCTTACCACTTACATATGCTGCCTCTCGCTTGCACAAGTCAGGTGCAGGAGGGAGACACTAAACAGTTACCTGCCTAATGGAACCCACGCAGCTGTGGTCATTGCTATGAAAAAGCAGTACCAGGGGTTTGAGGAGAAATGGCCAGGCCTGGGGAAATACAAAGGAAAAATGACAGCTCCTGTGTTGGGGTAGGTTATTGCTATGTAATAAATCACCTCTAAAACTTAGTGGCTTAAACAGAAACAGTGTATCCTTTCTAACTGGTTCTCAGCTTGGCAGGGCTCAGCCAGGTGGTTTTCTGCTTTTCTGAGGATTCTCCAGACCATGTCTGCCGCTGAATTCGGCAGGGCTGTCCAAGAAGGCTGCACTTACTTGCCTCACGGCGGATGCTGCCCTAGGCAGGAGCACCTCGATTGCCTTCCACATGGGCTGTCTTCCTGCAGGGCTCAGGCCAGCTGCCTGAGAGCTTAGTGCTAGCTTCCAAGGAAAAGAAGGCAGCGATTGGCCAGCACCACGGCTCACTAGGCTAATCCTCCACCTGCGGCACCAGCACCCAAGTTCTAGTCCCAGTTGCTCCTCTTCCAGTCCAGCTCTCTGCTGTGGCCTGGGAAGGCAGTGGGGGATGGCCCAAGTGCTTAGGCCCTGCACCCGCATGGGAGACCAGGAGGAGGTACCTGGCTCCTGGCTTCGGATCGATGCAGCGTGCTGGCTGTAGCAGCCATTTGGGCCGTGAACCAACGGAAGGAAAACCTTTCTCTCTGTCTCTCTCTCTCACTGTCTAACTCTGCCTGTCAAAAAATTAGCTGGCGCCGCGGCTCACTAGGCTAATCCTCCGCCTAGCGGCGCCGGCACACCAGGTTCTAGTCCCGGTTGCCCCTCTTCCAGGCCAGCTCTCTGCTGTGGCCAGGGAGTGCAGTGGAGGATGGCCCAGGTACTTGGGCCCTGCACCCCATGGGAGACCAGGAAAAGCACCTGGCTCCTGGCTCCTGCCATCGGATCAGCGCGGTGCGCCGGCCGCAGCACGCTGGCCGCGGCGGCCATTGGAGGGTGAACCAACGGCAAAGGAAGACCTTTCTCTCCGTCTCTCTCTCTCACTGTCCACTCTGCCTGTCAAAAAAAAAAAAAAATTAAAAAAATGGGGGGGGGGTCAGCGATTGCCACCTACTGCAGGCCTGGGCTCCAAAGTCCCAGAACATTCTTTCCGCCACGTGCTATTGGTCAAAGCAAGTTCTAGGCAGCCCAGACTCAAGCGCAGAGAACACAGACTCCCCCACGAGATGGGAGCAACAGCATACACATACAGGGGCCAGAGGAATTCTTAGCAGCCGTAATTGAAGGCAGCCTACACAGCCTGCCTTTCAAACATCTTAGGAGTTTTCACAGTAGCTGGAGCACAGTGGTGCCCGTGGATTTGTCGCTGAGAGGAACGCCTGTCTGAGGCTGGCCCCCACCTTTTTCCTCAGCTTCTTTTGTAGCCATTGTCATAAGCAATGGATGGCTGCAGAACCAAGAGAGCTTTTCTTAGGACACTGGCAGGGGCCTGTGATGGAGGCTTTGGGATGGCAGCAAGGTGAGAGGGCTTGGGAATAGTGTCAGGGTGTGTGTGTGCCAGCTGTCATAACAAAGACTGGAACTAACCGTGGTTCACCCGTGTAGCAGTTAGTGTGTGTGTGTCTGTCTGTCTGTCTGTCTCTCTCTCTCTCTCTCTCTCTCTCGTAACATTCCGGGTGCTGCTGAGCTGCAGACCCAGGGCCGCCCCTCCCTGGTGCCTCTTCCTCCTGACCCTGTGTTCAGTCCCTGGGATCAGGCTGCTCTAACAGGTGCCATAGCTGGGTGCCTTCCAACCCACAGAACTTTGTTCTTCAGAGTTCTGGAAGCTGGGGATCCAGGATCAGGGAGGCAGCAGAGTCAGGTTCAGGGAAGAAACGGGTTCCTGATTCATAGACTTCAGTGTCTCCACACGGCAGAAGTGGGGGAGGAGCCGTCTGGAGCCCTTTCTCGAGGTTGCTAATCCCATTCCTGTTAACCTCATCACTGATAGCCTCCCCACAGCCCCACCTGCAGGTGCATCACACTGTGGGCTGGACCTCAACCTCTGCATTTGGGGGAACACAGACATTCCTCCTGTGGCACCCAGGATGGCTCACCAGCCAGAGGGAAGGAGTGGGCACAGCCCAGGTTTTGCACACAGCACGTCTCCTGGTGGGACACTGGTGAGATCCGAGACACTAGGCCACACCCGCTGCAATGGCAGTTGGGAGATGGAGGGTTTGTTCGGGAGGGCCATGGGCCCTGCTAAAACTTGTGAGCTTTGTCACTTGAGAGAGAAGGGAAGAAGGGACGAGGCTCTGCCACCCTGGGCTCACGAGGGGGAACTGGCGTGTGGCGGTAGCCAGGACGCTGGTCTCTGTGTTGCATGCGTGCCGCTGGGGGCTGTCCACTGGGGTTCCTGGATCACACAGATTGCAGGGAGGCTGGCGCTGGGGTTGGCGGGGCCGGGTGTGTGGGTGCAGTGCCGATCAGCCGCCTGTGCCCAAAACCTGTCACAAGGCCGCTGCCGCCACCAGCAGCCCCGCCGAGCTCTGTCACCGTGGAGCAAGCCGCTGCTGGAGTGGAGGCCGGGAGAGTGAATTCAGGAGCTGAGCGGCTCGGGGTTGCTGGGGAGGGATCGGCAGACCTGAGCAGCCGCGCGCAGACACAGACGTGGAGCGAGCATGGCTCCCGCTGCACCTGCTGCCCGCCTGCCTCGCTTCTCGGGGCTTTGGTCTCCATACCTTTGCCACGGTGGGGATGGGGTGTGAGCACTTTCCTAGGTTATTAGGGAGACAAAATAAGGTAATACTGGGGCAAACTTCTAGAATTTATTCTTGTACATCTCTCGAAGAATGAATTCTTTTCTAAGCTTAAGTCCCATGGACAGCCACTCGCAGTCCAAGATTGTGGAAGCCAGGGGCTGTGTTGTCTTCCCGCTGGGTCCCCCAGTGAGTAGTTCTGGACGGGGCGCAAGCAGCCCCCACGAGTTCGCGTGCGGTGTGAGTGAGGGCGGCACTGAGTGACCAAGGCTCCTCATCGAGGGACAGCAAACAGCAGCGCACCAGGAGCAAGGCGGGGCGCACAGGGAGGACAGTGAGCCTCAGCCAAGAGTGCTTTCCTCTCTGATTCCTGCTAGGACAGTTTCCTCTCTGATTCCTGCTAGGCCATGGCCCGGAAGTGCATTCTTTTGGTGCTGTAACAAAGGACCCTACACTTAGTGGCTTAAGATGAAACGCACATGTTATCTTGTGGTTCTGCTGGGCCTCGGCGTGGGCAAGGCTGCGTCTTCCAGGAGGCCTGTGGGAAAGTGCAGCCCCCGCCTCTGCAGGCCGCCCACCGTCCCCAGGTTCATGGCCCCTCCTGTCGCTGGGTCTCCCCTCCCTCCGATGCTCCTGCCCCACCTCGTGCCGGGCTCACCTGGACTCTCCAGTGCCATCTCCACAATTGCACCCCTGCCGAGCCATGGGCCCCAAGTTCTGGCGATCAGCAGGTGGATGTCTTGCTGGTAGGGGCGGGTGCTGAGCTGTTACCCAGCCCACCACGGGCACACAGAGATGCGTTAACTGTAGGCATGGTCTCAGGCCATGGATGCTGGCATGTCTCCTTGGTGTCGGGGAGACGATGGGGAGGGCACAGCGTGGTCACCTGCACAGCACTGTGCTGTCTGAAGGCACGGCCGCTGCTCGCACATGCGTGCCTGATGGGCCCGTGCACCTCCCACCTTGTGTCCAATGAGAAGCCCCAACTCTGGTTTTTCATGTGAGATGATTACATTTTGTCAGTTTTTAAATTTATTTATTTTATTTGAAAGAGAAAGAGAGGTCTTCCATCTGATGGTTCACTCCCCAATTGGCCACAACGGCCAGGGCTACACCCATCTGAAGCCAGGAGCTCCTTCTGGGTCTCCCACACGGGTGCAGGGGCGTGAGTTTGGCGGAATGCCACCCAGGTTCTGGGACTTGGGAACCACTGTAAGCTGTGGTGATTGGAGGAGGTGACCGGAGCGGGGAAATCAATCCGGCCAAGATGAAAGCCGAGGTCGGCAGCTGCTCGGACCATCAAACCTTTAAAAGCAACATGCGGGTTTAGGGCAGGGAGTGAATTATGGCTGCTAGGTCCAAGGACAGAGCACTTTGATCTAAGTGGGAGACGCCGTGGGGGAGTAGCTGTCACATCCTCCCAGAGTGCATTAGCCGGGCCGCTGGAGTCTACGGTTCTGCAGGCGGAACCTTGCTCCTACCGGGAACATGAAACAGGCAGCGTGGCGGGCGGGCGGGCGGGCGGGCGTGCAGCTGACACTCAGAGCAAGCCCAGAGCTCCAGCCAGGGTCACTGAGGGCCAGGGAGCATTTTACAAGGCTCCTCTGTCCCTCCCTGCCCCCAAGAGGACAGACACGGGACCGCAATGCCCATTGCTGTGGGAGGTCGTTCTGGTGAACACTTGACCTCTCGGTTTGCAGAAGCGTCCATTTGGAACAGGTCATTTTCACTGTCAGGAAACTTGAAGCCATCCCTGTCACTGACCAAATGGTGGCCTCTACACATGCCAGGACAAGACCCCAGCCCGGGCATGCTCCCCGACATTCGGTGGGCCCGTGCCTCTTGCGCTCTAAGCGTGGTAGGTGTGATGCAGGTAGCCAGCATCGCAAAGCAGGATGGAGCCCTCCCTGTCAGCTGACAGGTGCCGTGTGCCCAGCCCCTAGAGAGCCCCGGGCACGGCCGGAGGAGAGGACTTCTGCTGGGCTCAGTGGGGCACCTGCCGCAGCTATGAGTGAGCCTTCCAGGGCCCGGCAGTGACAGCAGGCCGGAGGTGAAAAAGAACCCCCCCCCCCCATCCAGAGGCAGACAGTCCTGGGTTCAAATCCCAGCTCTGCCTCTTAGAACCCGTGAGTTAGAGTCGCAAGGTGCCTCCGGTGTCTCACCTGTGAGTCTCTGCTCACAGGGAAGCCCTCCGTGATGACCCACCCGGACCCCAGCACCCCCAGCTCCAGCGCCTGTTGCCACAGCCTCCGAGGGAGAGGTTATCATTTTCCTCACTGGTGTCCGTCACTGTCTCCTGAGTGTTCAGGACCGGCTGGCGCCTGGCAGGTGCCCAGGAAGCACGGTGGAGCGGTCGCGAGGGAATCTCCCATCCTGTTTGGCTGTTCTGTTTGTTGAATGGCAGACAAACCAGGGGCAGCACACACAGGGCTTGGCGTGGTCCCGGCGCGAGGCGGATGCTCAGTGCATGGCTGTGAAGGGCGAGTGACCAGCTGTCTCCGCTCACTGATCCGATCAGCCATTACTGGATGTTACATGCTGGGGACCGTGCGAGACGCTGGAGATGTCGCCAAGAACAGAGCCGATCTCTCTCTTCCCTTCAGAAATATGTCTGTGAGCGTGCCGCATGCTTCCCGGGCCTAGACCCTGAGCCTAAAACAGCAAAGCAAAGGCCGGGCCCCCGCTTGCGTGTGCCCGCGTCCTGGTGGGAATGAGACGGGCATGAGACGGCCTCAGGGCTGCAGGTGCTCCCGAGACCAAGCTGACGCGGCTGGCGTGGATGGCAGGGGAGGCTGGGGACGGCTGCCGCTGTGGGGGCGGGGCACGGAGGGGGCTCACGTTTGAGCCAAGGCCTGGAGGGGGACCAGGACCTGTGGGCCCATCCCAGCAGCATGGGCACCGCCAGAAGCGAATCAGAAATCTCAGACTTCCCCGGACCCGCAGGACCTGTGCACATCCCTCAGCTACTTCTGGGTGTTTGACCCGAGCTGGCATCTTTTCCTGAGGGCTGCTCGGGACCGGGGACCGTCCTCTGAGGCTCCCGGTGCCCCTTCAGTAGCAGCCTTGAGGCCTTCTGGGTCCTCCAGTCGGCGTTGGCCGGGCAAGAATGAGACCGGAGGGGCGGGAGTTGCAGAGGCTGGATGCCCACGCCGCACCCAGGTGCCTGGGCCGGGCCCTGACTCCACTCCTGACCCTGGCTTCCTACTGCCGTGCGCCCTGGGGGGCGGCAGTGCCGGCTCAGCCCTGGGCCCCTGCCACCCACGTGCGACACCTGGGTGGAGCTCTGGGCTCCTGTTGGCCTGGCCCAGCCCTGGCTGTTGGGGGCATCTGGAGAGTGAACCAGCGGATGGAAGCTCATTCATTTTGTCTCTCTCTAACAGATAAATGCATTTTAAAATAAATTCTTTCTATTCAAAAATACAAAAGGATAACATGAAATCCGTGGAGCTACCTTCTGGGCAGGGCCTGGGCTTGGGTGTGTCCCCGCCTGTCCCTGGGAGTCGGTGGCTGTGTCCACCCCCTGGCCGTCACCCCAGCCCCGACACCTCCCTGTCCCTCTCGTCCTCACCCTGCTCCCCGCCCAGGGATCCTTGTAGCCAGTTTTTCCTAAGAAACAAAGAGGAGGGGAGGCAGAGGCGTTGTCCCCACTGAGGAGGCGTGGCCTGGGATCTGTACACACGAGGGGCTCGCCAGGGCTGGGAGGAGAGGTGGTGCCGCAGTCCAGAGAACAGGTGGGACCCTAGGCTCCGGGCAGCCTGCTCTGGACCTGCTGGGAGCCCTCAGCCTCAGTTTCCCCATCTGTGTTGGGGAGGACGTTGATGATGGTGATGCCCTCGTGAAGCTCACGTGAGGATGGCGTCACACTTAGAGCAGCGCGGGCGCCGTCCGGCCTCGTCCGTGTAGGTCACCGTTGTTGCGCACGTCAGAGAAGATCAGCTGTCCCCTGGCCGGGGTGCTGAACCAAGATCGTGGCGGGAGCGGGTCTTGTTCCCTGCTCCGTCTCCAGTCGCAAGGGAGGGAGGGAGGGACTTGAGGAAACAGATCTCGTCGTAGCCACCTGTTTTTCCTGAAGCACAGTGTTGGCGATGAGTCAGCATGGTTGAGCCCCTGAACCCGCCCGTTCCTCCCCCAGCGGGACCCCGGGTCCTTGCATTGATCGCCGCGTGCCAGGCATGTGTGCACCTGTGTGTAGGGTGCCGTGGCCTGTTGTCCGAGCCTGACCCGGGGCGGAGCAGGACTTGGCCCCGGGGCATTCTCTGTGGGGTTCTCTCTGGGACTCAGCCTGCATCCCTCAGGTGTGGGACTCCAGGACCCCAGGGCGCACCCAGCCCGTTTGCTGGCTGGGCCAGACTCTGTTCCCTTCGCCCTCTGCTTGTTACCCATGGACTTTTGATGCGAGTGAAATAAGACCGGCCTTGACTGGCTGAGCGTGTCTGAGGAAGTTGCTGACTTAACTGAAAAATCCAGTGGGTGTGTGCTCTGGGCATAAACAGATCCAGAACTCAAGCGTGTCAGCCAGATACTGTCTCCCTCCCTCTCTCTCTCTTTCCCCCTCTCTCTCCCCTCCTCCCCCTCCCTCCCTGTCTCTCTCTGTGTCTCCTTACAGCTGTGCTGCCATACTCTGCCCTCGCGGTGGCCCAGTGGCTGCAGCAGCTCCAGCCTCTTCATCATACAACATCTTGTGATTCGCGCTGGTTGGAACACGGCTTAGTGCAGGAAAGTGTGTGCACTGACCGGCCCAGGCCAGTTCTGTGCTGCCTCCCCGGGGAAGCCTAAGGCGCCTGCTACCTTCATTGCAGGGGACAGCCCTCCCTCTGCTTACTGGGAATCTTTGCTGTTCAGGGGTCGGCACTCCCAAGAATCCCTCCGCAGAGACCCTGGCCGGGAGGAACAGGGCAGTTGGTCTTGGGCTCAGGTCCACTGTGGTCACTTGGTCTGCGTCCACCAGTCAGCCCTTCCCCGGGTTGTATCGGATGACGTCACTTCCCTGTTTGAAAGCTGCCGTGCACTGACACCCCCTTCCCCGCCCAGGCCCAGCACGACTCAGCCCCTGAAGGCCCCTCTCTGGCCTCACCCTGCCTAGCACTCCCCTGCCCTCTCCACCTCTCTCACACACTGGCCTCAGGACCTTTGCACGTCACTCTGTCTCCTAACCTGGACATTGCTTTTCTCCCATCTTCGTGTGGCTGGCCCCTTGCTGTCCATGTAGCTTCTGCTCAGACACCTCCCCCAAGAGGCCTTCCAAACGCATGAATCCTCTGTGGAACTGAAGTCCACACACACGAGTGTCCAGGTTGATGTGGCCTGTGCTATGCGCCACGTTCTGGGAAGCTCTCCTGGCCAGCGCGCGCCCCAACACCAAGAGCATGCTCCTCGGGCCCCTCCGCCCCTCCTGGCCCCCGGCATGGCAGAGACATGGTGACAGGGCATGTGGGCGGGGCCAAGACACGGGCCGTGTGTCTTGGGCAGAGACGAGAGCCGTGTGGGCGTGGATTGAGTGGAGATGGCGGAGGGGCCCGCAGGTCTCGGCAGCAGCAGGCACACGTGGCATCTCCCTCCTGGCCCCTGGGCGGTGCGTCCCAGCCGGTCTCAGGCCTGAGCGCTCAGCCCGGTGCCCCCCGATGCCTTGTTGGTTTTTGTTTTTTTTGTTTGTTTGTTTGTTTGTTTTTTGGACAGGCAGGCAGAGTGGACAGTGAAAGAGAGACAGAGAGAAAGGTCTTCCTTTGCCGTTGGTTCACCCCCCAATGGCCGCCACGGCCGGCACGCTGCAGCCAACGCACCGTGCTGATCTGATGGCAGGAGCCAGGTGCTTCTCCTGGTCTCCCATGGGGTGCAGGGCCCAAGGACCTGGGCCATCCTCCACTGTACTCCCGGGCCACAGCAGAGAGCTAGACTGGAAGAGGGGCAACCGGGACAGAATCCGGCGCCCCGACCGGGACTAGAACCCAGTGTGCCGGTGCCGCAAGGCGGAGGATTAGCCTAGTGAGCCGCGGCGCCGGCCTGAATCTTAGATTAAAATTAAAACCCCGGAACTCAGGCCGGCGCCGCGGCTCACTAGGCTAATCCTCCGCCTAGCGGCGCCGGCACACCGGGTTCTAGTCCCGGTCGGGGCGCCGGATTCTGTCCCGGTTGCCCCTCTTCCAGGCCAGCCCTCTGCTGTGGCCAGGGAGTGCAGTGGAGGATGGCCCAGGTGCTTGGGCCCTGCACCCCATGGGAGACCAGGAAAAGCACCTGGCTCCTGGCTCCTGCCATCGGATCAGCGCGGTGCGCTGGCCGCAGCGCGCCAGCCGCGGCGGCCATTGGAGGGTGAACCAACGGCAAAGGAAGACCTTTCTCTCTGTCTCTCTCTCTCACTGTCCACTCTGCCTGTCAAAAAAAATAATAATAATAATAATAAAATAAAATAAAAAAACCCCGGAACTCTCCCAGTGGGTTGGTGAGGACTGATACACGGGGCAGCGAATCCCAGGACCCTGAGCCCCACATTGCGCTGGGCCCCGTCTCCGGCGCTCGCTTCTCAGACCCCTGCAGGAAGCCAGAGAGTAAACGGGCTTAGCTCCATTTTACAGATGAGGAGACTGAGGCTTGGGAAGTTCAGAGCAGCTCAGATGCGTGCTGAGACTCCTGGGTCTGCTTCCTGCCTCCAGTTCTCGCTGGTGCAGACTCTGGGAGGCAGCAGGGATGGCTCAAACACCTGCTGCCCACGTGGGAGACCGGGATGGACAGCCCGGCTCCCAGTCTCACCACGGGCACTTGAGTGGACCCACAACGGGAGGCTCTCACTGGCTCTCTCGCTCGCTCTCTCGCTCGCTTTCTCCCTCTCTCCCACTCTCTCACACTCTCACGCTCTCTCACTCTCTGCTCCCACCCACCTCGCTGTCTGCTCAGCTCTCTCTCTCCCTTTTTCTCCTCCTACTCCCCCTAGTCTCTCACTCTCTCCCTCTCTCTCGCTCTCACTCTCTCTCCCCTTCTCCCTTGCACTCTCGCTCTCGCTCGCTCTCTCTCTGGAGTTGAAAGCACAGGCGTTCACTCACTGTCCCCAGTCACCAAGGAAAACTGGGTTTCCCGCTGCCTCGCACCCCGCCAGGCTCTAAGACCTGAGGACACAGCTCGTACTCAGCGCAGAGAGCATGGTGCAGCCCAGGCACTCGGCTCCTGTTTTCTGAATGGAGGGAAATGCAGGGGCGGTGAATGCATGGGCGGTGAGCACACGGCGGGGTGGGCACACAGGGGCAGGGTGGGCACATGGGGCGGGGCACAAGGGGTGAGGCAGGCACATGGGGGGTCAGTGCACGCAGGGTAGACACAGCGGTGGGCACATGCAGGGCAGTGCACACGGGGTGGACACACAGCGGGGGCGGTCCACATAGGAGCAGGGTGGGCACACAGGGGCGGGGCACACAGGGGCAGGCACATGGGAGTGGGTGCATGGGGTGGGGCGGGCACACAGGGGCAGGGCAGGCACACAGAGGCAAGGTGGGCACATGGGGCGGGGCGGGCACACGGGTGGGCACACAGGGGCAGGCACACAAGTGGGGCGGGCACACGGGTGGGCACTCAAGGGCGGGCACATGGAGGGTGGGTGCATGGGGTGGGGTGGGCACACAGGGGCGGGGCATATAGGGGCAGGCACATGGAGGGTGGGCACACAGGGGCAGGGTGGGCACATGGGGTGGGGCCGGCGCTTGCCAGGTACAGTCCTGGCTTCATGCTCTGGTAAAGGAACCAGAAGTGGAGCCGCGCCATTCCGAGCCTGTACAGAGGGCGCCAGAGTGGCTTCGCGGCCAGCTCGCCTGTCACCACCGCCTGCGGCCTCTCCACCTCGATGACATCTTGTGTCACCGCCTCCTCCCTCCCCCGTCCGTCACACTTCCAGACCTCTGTCCCGTGTGGGCCGGGCCTGCTTTCAGCCGTTTGGCTCTCAGCCCGGCCTCAGGGAGGTTTGATTAGGGTGGGGCACACCTGCTGGGGGGAGGTCCCCGTGCACCCAGTACAGCCGGTCCCTTTGCTCTGGGGAAAGAGACTGGAAATGGGGTCCGGAGCAAGTCACGTCGAGGAGGGGCCGCGTGGCCCTCGAATCGCCCTGGGGCGAACGCCCTGCGCTGCCACAGATGGCACTCAAGTGCGAGGGTGACAGTGAGGTCATGGGTTAGCCCCAAGGACTGCGGGCAGCAGCCTGCGACACGTCCCACAGGTGCTTGGAAGGCAGCCGGCACGTTGGCTGAGCGCCCAGGCCGCAGAGGCAGGCTGACCTGGCCTTGAACCCAGCTCAGCGCTTCCCAGAAGGCCCTTCTTCCTAGCAGACGGGCGGGGAGGACCCAGGGTAGCACATGAACAGGGGTCGGCCAGGGAGAAGATAGTAGGTGCTCAGTACGCGGGGCTGCTGTAACTGCTTCCTGATTGTCCAGCTGCTAACCCGCCAACAGAGCCAATTCCGAGGCTTTGGGGTGAGCTAGAAAGGGGCGTGGCCGGGAAAGGGAGGCGGGGACTGTGGTGACTGACAGCCTCTCCTTACACACACGGGTAACTCAGGGGCACCAGGGCCCCATAACCAGAGATGCAAGCCCACAAATGGGATCTCAAAGTAGGCCCTTTCCAGCCCTCTGCTGTGGCCAGGGAGTGCAGTGGAGGATGGCCCAAGTGCTTGGGCCCTGCACCCCATGGGAGACCAGGAGAAGCACCTGGCTCCTGCCTTCGGATCAGTGCGGTGCGCCGGCTGCAGTGCACCAGCCATGGCGGCCATTGGAGGGTGAACTAACAGCAAAAGGAAGACCTTTCTCTCTGTCTCTCTCTCTCACTGTCCACTCTGCCTGTCCAAAAAAAAAAAAAAATGCCTTTTAAGACGGGTGGGAGTGTGCCACCTCCTGGGAGGGGCGGGCTGCGGGGGCCAGAGCTCTCACCCAGGCCTCGGGGACATTGGGTCTGGACACCCTCAGCCCGCACAGAGAGTTACAGACGTGAACACCTGCCCCGAAAACTCGGGTGCGCGTTTGATCCAAGAACACAGAGGTCAAGTCACTGCCTGCAATGCTGGCTTCCCAAATCACAGCACAGGGTCAGGTCCTGGCTGCCTGCTGCAATCCTACTCCCTGCTAACGCACCTGGGAAAGCAGCGGAAGGTGCCCCAAGTGTTTGGCCCTCTACCCACATGAGACCTGGAAGAAACTTTTGGTTTGGCCTCGCCCAGCCCTGGCCATTGTGGCCGTCCAGAGAGTGAACCAGTCGATGGAACATCCTCCCTCCCTCCCTCCCTCCCTCTCTCTCTCTCTCTGTGTGTCCCTCTCTAAGTGGGCCGCCTCGGCCTGGGCAAGTCCTCCAGCCCCTGAGGCCTGCACGGAGGGACAAGCACTGGTTTCTTCAGCCAAGCCACTCCCAGCCTGGCGCAGGGTCCAGGATCCAGGGTGGAACTGTCGGTGGGGAGGAGGCCCCTGCCAGCATCTCAGAGCTTCGCTGCCTCCCCTGGCCCCGGGCTGCCTGGCCCCCTCTCTCTCAGGACCCGCGGTGAGGACGGGCTGCTGGGGGTGGGAAGGGTGACATCACTGGCCGCCTCAGGCTACCACGGGAGCCCTTCCTTGGAAGAGAAGCTGAGAAATTTCCAGAATCCAGAGAAATTTCTAGAAGGCACACACGTGTCTCTCCACTCAGTGTATTCATATATTGACACTTGATTGATTTTATCGGCGGGCCCAGAGACAGAGAGCTCCTGTCTGCCGGTTCTCTCCCCAAACGCCGAGAACAGCCAGGACTAAGCCACACCAGAGCCAGGACCAGCTCAGTCCTCAGCATCCGGGTCTCCCGTGTAAGTGACAGGGACCCAGCTCCTCAAGCCGTCGCTTGCTGCCTCCGGGATGTGCATTTAACAGGAAGCAGGAGTGGAGAGCACAACCAGCCTCCAGCCAGGCGATCGTCGTGGGACGCGAGCCTCCCAAGCGGTGTCTTAAACACCACCCCAAATGCCCACCACAGTGTGATTTTTTTAAGATTTATTTATTTTGAGGGGCTGGCGCTATGATGCAGCGGGTTAATGCCCTACCCTGAAACTCCTGCATCCCATATGGGTGCTGGATCGAGACCCGACTGCCCCACTTCCGATCCAGCTCTCTGCTGTGGCCTGGGAAAACAGTAGAAGATGGCCCAGTCCTTGGGTCCCTGCACCCTTGTGAGAGACCTGGAAGAAGCTCCTGGCTTTGGATCAGCGCAGCTCTGGCTGTTGCAGACATCTGGGGAGTGAACCGTGAACTAGCAGATGGAAGACCTCCCTCCCTCCCTCCTTCCCTCCCTCCCTCCCTCCGTCTCTGTGTGTGTGTAACTCTGACTTTCAAAATAAATAAGATTTATTTATTTTGAAAGTCATAGTTAGAGGCAAAGACAGCAAGATCTTCTATCCACTGGTTCACTCCCCACATGGCCTCAATGGCCAGCTCTGGGCCAGGCCAAAATCAGGAGCCAGGAGCTTCTTCTGGGTCTCCCACACAGGGGCAGGGGCCCAAGAACTTGAGCCATCCTCCGCTGCCCTACCAGACCGTTAGCAGAGAGCCGGATCGGAAGTGGAGCAGCCGGACATGAGCTGGCGCCCGTATGGGATGCCGGCACTGCAGGCCGCAGCTTTACCGCTATGCCATGGCGCTGTCCCCTCCCCGGTATGATTCTTAATTGTCTTATCCACCATGGAAAATCGGATCTGGAATTTAACAGGCCACTGTGACTGCACAGCTGGGCCGAGTTCGCGGGGAGTTCACCCGGAGTCCCGGGTGGCCCAGCCCTTTCGTGTCATCTTCTCCAGGCGCTGGGAGAGCAGGAAGGTGCAGCATCGTGCACTCGTGTGAGTGTTGTGGACCTGTGTTCACTCCCAGCTCACACACAGCAGGCCCCCTGGGGGTCCCAAGACAGATCTCGTGGACTGACAACGTGAGGGACGATTCCAAGTATCAGGCGTGTTACGAGCGGCGCCCATGCGCGAGAGCTGTTAGGCAGCCTGGGGAGGGGTCTCTGCAGCACGGGAGCTGGGCCATGGGACCCCCTGCAGGGCGTCTCGCCTGCCTGTCTGGGATGAAGCTCGGTGTGGCCAGCAAACAGGGAAGAAAAGAAACACAGGGCGGTGCCGGGGAGTCTCGGCAGGACTTGTGCCCCGCGCTTGGGGTGCGGCTGAAGGGGTCCTTTGATTCTCAGGGAAAGTCTCTCCTCTCGGTGCCGGGCTGGGGCGTGGCCAGGAGGGGCCTGAGCTTTCCTTCATGCGCCATGACCGGGGAGACAGGCCGGGGGTCGCTCCTGGGCTGTGGTGGGAACAGCAGTTGTGTTTTGCTCTGTGACTACGGTGGTGTTCCCGCGCTGGTATGGTGACCAGTAACCATCCGAGGGTGCAGCTCGGTGGCATTGGCACAGTCTCGTGGTTGTGCTGTCGCCACCCCCAGCGGAAATCCCGTACCTTCCCCCAGCCCCTGGCAACCACCTGCCTGCTTTTGTCTTTTTTTGTGTGGGCTTTCCTGTTCCGGGGTTTTGTAGAAATGGGATCATTCACACACCCGACGTGTTCCGTGCTGAGTGTCTCCGAGGCTCAGCACTGCGCGGCCCGGGGCCCTGCTGTTCCCTTTCTGTGGCTGAGCGCCATTCCCTGCGTGCGTGGACTGCATTTTGCTCATCCGTTCACCCACCGTTGGATGCCTGGGCTGGTTCCTCCTTTTGGCTGCTGTGTGCACCTTTGTTACGAGCCTGTTTTCAGTGCTTGGGGACGCAGACCCAGGGGTGCGGCTGGCGGGCCGTTCGGTAATTCTCGGTGTGAGCCGTGAGGGACCGCCAAGCCGTCTTCCACATCATCTTCCCTTCCCACTGCGATGGATCGATGGATCGGCGTTGCGGCTCCTCCCCGTCCTCCCCAACACTTGCTCTCCAAGCTGGTGGGTGCGAAGGGGCAGCTCGGCCTCGGAACCATCCCACGTTCCTGTAAACTGCACTGCAGTCTGTGCCTTGGACGGGGGACAGCCACGGCAAGCTCGCCACTGTCTGTGGCACCTGCCCGTGCCGTCCAGTGCAAGGGGACCCTCTTTGCTCACTCGGCACCGAGGCCACTGCACGCCTGTGTCACCAGCACTTTCCATACTCACTGTGCTCAGGGCCTTTGACTACACACTGGCTCTTGCTTCCATGTTAATTTCCTCGCAGGCGGGGGGGTCAGTAGCGTGTGGGCGGGCACCTGTCTGCAGCCTGCACCTCGGTAGTGCCAGGCCAGCCATAGCTGCCTCTCGGGCTGGCTGCAGCCACCCTCACTCCGTCAGCAGCTGCTTGCTTGGTATCAGTGGCTCCTCCCTGAATGCTGGCCTCAAGCCCTTGCTCCCCCATGTCTAGAACACTGTCTGACGCGTGGTAGCGTTCGGTGCATCGCTAGGAAGCGAATTGTTCAGCGGGTGGACACGTGCGTGCGTGCAGGGGTGGCAGGTGCATGGAGGATGGATGGGTTGCATGCACACACGGAAGGGCGCGTGGACAGAGGGGTGGACGGGTGGGAGAACGGATTGCTACCCAGAAAAGGTAGCAGCTCTCTGCTGCCACAGACTCCAGATGCAGCGCTTCGAGCATGAAAGAAGGGGACGCGTGTCTCGCCTGAGCGTGCACGCGGATGTGGTTGGCCGAGTCTGCGGTGAGTCTGAAGTCCAGGCTCCTTGTATCTTCACTCAGCCCCGTGACCCGAGATGGCCCCGTTCCTCGGGAAAGAGAGGACCCACCCCCAGCCTTTCGGGGCACAATAGGAAATGGCAGCCATTAATTTACTGGGCCTCTTCACATACCACACCCAGTCGTGAGGCGGGCTGGCAATGTGGCGTGCCTCCCATCAGCCATGTGCCCGACTGAGGCACAGGGATTCCGTTAATTGGGCGGGGAGGGACACCTAGCAGGACCTGCCACCATCACTTTAAAGAAAGACGTTTTCCTTGTCTCGTTTTTCCCTCCCAAGCCTTCACTGGGCACCGCATCCACCACAGGGGAGGAAGAGGCTGGTGTCTAACTTGGCACCGAGACCACCAAGGCAGGTCTGTTTGTAAAAACGCTCCGGGGACCACGAGACTTCTGGGGTCACGCACACCCTGTTCCCAGGCTCCCCCAGCCCAGGACAGGCTTCTCCCTGTGGGGCCCTGTGGCCACCTGCACACCCTGGCTTGTTCAGCTCTCGGTCCTTCAGGTCTCCAAATTCAGAGGAGGAGGCCCCTTTGCTGCCTCCTTGCACCCACACCAGCCCTAAGCCATCATGCAGGGGGCTGACTCCAGAGGGAAGGGAAACAGCTGCACCCAGGAAGTCTTCCAGTGGCAGGTGGCTCCCTGGATGTCAGCAAAGTGGGTTGTCATGGCAATCAGGGCTCACCCGGTGACTGGGAGTGCAACAGAATGGCAGACACGTCAGGGCAGGCGCTGAGGACAGCGCGGGACCCAGCACCCCAAGTGGTGTAGACAGACTGTGGTTTCTGGCCCTCAGCCGTGATGGAGAGTGGGAGAGAGCCACCCAGATGTGGCCGTGTGTGGCTGTGGTCCTGTCCCTTAGACAAGCCGTCACATGATGGAGAGTGGGAGAGAGCACCTAGGGGTGGTGGCCGTGGTCCTGTGTCTTGCTCCCTTCACCAGTTGGCTCCTGTTCCTCCTTTGGAGGTTGGTTTAGACGTCACTTCCTCCAGGAAGCCTCCCTTCCCCGGTCCGCATTACGAGGCTTGGGGTGGGTCTGGAAGTGAACGGTGACAGCCCAGCTCCTGCCCCGGTCAGCAGTGCAGGACCCTTCCTGTGTTCCCAGGGTCCCTGGGAAAGCAGCTTCCGGAAGCTGCCTTCTCTGCTACCCACGCGGCACCCAGCATATACCCTCCCCCAGGATATGGATACAGTGTATCAGGTAGCCTTGACTTTGGAACCAAGTAAATATTTTACCTAATTAAGAAACACACTTGGGAAGTAACTTCTCCAATTTGCCAGCAAGCGGAAACCAATGAAATCCACCTGTGAGTTGAGTGGCGGCATCAGCACTCGGTGACTTTGCCCACATTTTGCTCTTTCCCTCCTCGCTCCTTCCTTCCGGATGTTTCAGGATTCTTTTTAATCGTGACCTTTCTGTTCCAAGCACCTCCCGTACCCATCTGTTAGAGCAGAACTCCCCAGCAAGTTCTCTTACTCCGTCTGCATTTGAGAATGTCTTGGTTTTCCCTCCGTTCCTGAGTGACGTCATCCCCGGATATGGAATTCCAATTTGCGGGTCCTTTTCTTTAAGCCTTGGGAAAATGTGCTGCTTCCCGCTGGTCTCCATGGTGCCTGATGAGAATCTGCTGTTGTGCAAACTGCTTCGCCCGTGTCCTGGCCCTTTGCGTAGGAGCTAATCAAAGAAGGAATCCTAGCTCCACAGCCTACCACCTCTTTAACCTGGGGCAGGTTACCTTCCTGAGCCTCAGTTTTTCTGTCTGGCAAATGGGAGTGTTGATTGTAGCTTCCTTTCAAGGCTGGTGTGAGGAGGAAGCGAGATGACGGACAGAGGGCTTGACTCTTAAATCCCAGAGTAGCCTCCATTGGCTGAATGGCTGAATGCTTGCGTGAACTCACTCACGGGTAGAGAAATCGTGTCCCCCAGGGAAACCAGGCCGGCAGCGGGAGTCGGGCCCGAGTTCCCATCTGCATCCGAGTGTCCCTGGCTCAGCATCGGCTCCGTGTGCCTTCCCCCATTGCACAGTCAAGGTGCTGGCATCATCTGCTGGCTCTCAGTTCTCAGAGCTGCGTTGTGTTGTGTTGATACTGATGCCTAGGCCCACCCCAGATGAACTGGAATCAGACTGTGTGTGGGTGGAGTCTTCACTCCGTTGTTTTGAAGCCCCTTGGGAGATTCTGAAGCAAAGAGTGAGCCGCTGTGGTCCGACAGATCTGTCATCTCGAACCTGCTTGAAGGTGGCCGTGGTCCTTCCACACCCCCAGCCGGAGAGTCCCTGGAGTCCGTGTGCCCGTTCCAGCCACTCCGTGGAAACAGCCTGGGCTCTGGAGCCTCAGATCTGATGTGAGTCTCTGAGCATCCCAGCAGCTCGTGTGACTGTTTGCAAACAGGCGTCCGGTTGCATCGGTCCCTGCTTCAAGACGTCTGGCAGCTGACCATGCTCACGCCCTGAACACAAAGCACTTTCCAGGTCGCTGGTCCTGCAGCATCGAGCCCCAACTGTCCTCTCTGCCCTCCTCTTAGAAAAGGACAACTAGATTCACTGAGTCCAATCGCTGTCAGAACCCCAGCTGGCTTTCAGTAGAAGTCGGCAAGCCTGTTCTAAAATCGGTATGGAAATGCAAAACAAGTGGAATCCAAAACTTGCTTGCAAAAGAACAAAGTTGGAGAACTTACACTACCTGATTTCAGAACTTAGGGTAAAGCTTCAGAAATCAAGACAGGGTGGAGCTGGGATGGACTGATACATGAGCAAAGCAGCAGAGCGCCCAGAATGCTAACATTGTGGCCAATTGCCTTTGGCAGACGGGACAGGTGATCCCGCAGGAGAGAGAGTAGATGTTTTATGGTGGAGCTGAAGCGACTGTGCACACAGAGAGTTATTTAAACCCGTTCCTCAACCATGCACAAAGATGAACTTAAATTGGATCATAGGACCTAGTATAAGCACTGATGCTATACAATTTCTAGATGAAAACACAGAGAGAATCTTTAAGTTGGGTAACAAAAGCCAAGATCCATGAAAGAAAGAATTGAGGACTTAAAAGCGTTTGCTCTTCAAGACGCCATGAAGAGGGGCCGGCGCTGTGGCATAGCAGGTAGTCGCCTGTGGTGCCGGCATCCCATATGGGCGCTGGTTCGAGTCCTGGCTCCACTTCCATTCCAGCTTTTTGCTATGGCCTGGGAAAGCAGTGGAAGATGGCCTGAGTCCTTGGGCCCCTGTACCCACATAGGAGACCTGGAAGAAACTCCTGGCTCCTGGTTTCGGATTGGCCCAGTTCCAGCCTTGGCGTCCATTTGGGGAGTAAACCAGCAAGAAGACAAACCTAACTTTTTAAAAAGGGTGAAAGATTCAGACTGCTGCTTATGAATGGCCAGTGAGCACACGAAGAATACCGGTACCATTGGTCATTAGGGAAACACTGCTGAACCCGTGATGAGTTAACCGCTAACACCGACCAGAATGGCTGTAATCCAAAGACCCAAGGTGCCACGTGCTGGAGACACTGGAACTCGTACAGTTTGCTTGTAGAAGTAGAAAGGGGAAAAACAGTGTGGCCGTTCCTGAAGAAGTTCAACTCGCCACTGCCACACAGCTCCCCAATTCCACTGCTGGGGATCTCCCCAGGAGAGGTGAAAACGTGCACACACGCACAAGCACTGGCAGGCGAGAGGTGCTAGCTGCGTCTTGTGGGATCGCCACAGACGGCACACTGCACGGCCACACCACGAAGCGCCGGGCGGCGACAGCAAGCAGATACTGCCGAGTCGTGCCGAGGGGAAGCTGCCAGACACACGCGAGCCCTACTGGAGGGGCCCAGCTGAGGGGCATTTCTGGAGAGGCTCCTGCAGCGTGGGCAACAGACCAGCGGCTGCTTGTGGCTGGAGATAGGCGTGGGGATCGAAGCCAATGAGCACAGAAAAATGTTGGAGGATAGAACTGCCCTACTGGATCCTGGCGATAAATACACAGTTACTTACTCTGAGAGTTGTTGAAGTGGGGGGCAGGCAGCGCTGTAGCGCAGGGGGTTAAGCCATGATCTGCGGTGCCAGCATACGTGAACACCAGTTCAAATCCCAGCTGCTCCACTTCTGATCCCGCTCCCTGCTAACGTGCCTAGGAAAGGAGTAGAAGATGGCCCAAGTGCCTGGGCCCCTGCACCCACAAGGGAGACCCGGATGAAGCTCCTGGCTTTGGCCTGGCCCAGCTCTGGCCGTTGTGGCCATTTGGGGCGTGGACCAGCAGATGGAAGACCTCTCTCTTGTCTCTCTGCCCCTGCCTCTCCTTCTCTGTAACTCTGCCTTTCAAATAAATCATTTTTTAAAGAAGCAGCAGGGCCAGTACTGAGGTGCAGCAGTTATGCCGCTGCTTGGGGTGCCCACATCTCCTGTGGGTGCCTCTGCTTCCCATCCAGCCTCCTGCTATGCCTGCTCTGGGAGGCAGCAGTTATGGCTCAAGCACTTGGATCCCTGCCACCCACGTGGGACACCCGGATGGGGCTCCAGGCTCCAGGCTTCAACCCTGACTATTGTGGGCATTTGAAGAGAACCTAGTAGATGAAGGATCTCTCTCTATATATAATGTATTTCCTTCTCCTCCTCCTCCTCCTCCTCCTCCTCCTCCTTCTCTCTCTCTCTCTCTTTCTCTCTCTCTCTCTCTCTCTCATGCTCTGCCTTTCAAATAAATTGGATAGATATAGATTGACAGATGATAGATGGGTGGTAGACCAATGATGAGTAGTTATGATAGATATCTAAGTAATTGAAAGATGATGGATAGATCAGTGATGAATACAAAGCGCCTAGAGTTTGTGTCTGGAGACCACAGGCCTGGCTCGGCTGTCTGGTCCCATCCCAGCTGCTGCCGTGAACAACGTGCGAGGCCTTGGGCGGTTACGTCACACTTCTGTGCTTCACCCTGGCCTCGCAGAGCTCAGAACGGTGCCTGATTCCCACGAGGCCTCTGCGGCTGCTGCGCCCACCCTCTTCTCGCTCTGGGCCCCTGCACTGTTGCGTCTGTTTCTCCAGCCTGCCCAGCCAGCCCCCGCCTCACAGGGTGTGCCGTCAGAGTTTGCAAAGACTCTGCCTGAGGGCTGCTCCTGGCCTAGCCTGTCTCAGCCCAGGATCATCTCAGAGAGGCCCTCCTTGCCCACCCTGTCTTCGGTGACGCCATTCACCTATCCATTAGGGAGTCGTTCACCAAGCAGCATCTGCTGGTAGTGCCAGGAGCATTCCCCCGATCCCTACCCCACGTTATAGCCAGGTCGACTGCAGCTCGGAGCGGTGCGGTCACTCCATTCATTTGCTCAAAGCCCCGTTGCCACCACACCCATGGGGGGGGGGGGCTACTATAAATGCAAAATAATAATAAAGTAATCGTTGACAGGGATGCGGGGGAATTGAAACCCTCGTGCACGGTTGGTAGGAATGCGAGCTGGGCCACCCTCTGGAAAGTGCCAGAAACTCAGCCACCATAGGACCCAGCAGTTGCCGTCCCGGGTGTGCCCCCACGGAACCTAAAGCAGCTCCCAGAGAGAGGTGTGTGCCCTCGTCCCTAGCCACTTTATTCACAAGAGCCAACAGGTGGAAACCACCCACGTGTCCGTAGAGCAAGGAGTGAATGAAGTCCATTCATGTAATGGAACGGTATTACTCGGCCTTAAAAAGGGAAGGAATTCTGACAGCTGCCTCGGCACGGGTGAGCCGTGAGGACGCTGTGCTAACGTGAGAGGAGCCGGTCCCTGACAGGTCGAGAGCAGGAGCGGCAGCTGCCAGGGCTGGGCACAGGGAGGAGCGAGGAATCAGTGTGTCCCAGTCTCCCAAGGTGCAGGTGGTTCTGGGATGGATGGAGGCGATGGTTGCCCCACAGTGTGAACACACTCAGTGCTGTACACGGTGAATGGTAAAGATGACAACTTCTTGTCAGGTGTATGTTACCAAAATGTTTCAAAAGCAAAGAATTTGTTTAAAAATGTAGTTTTCAGGGACCAGAATCTGTATTGTGTGCACCCTTTTGTTTGTTTTATATCAAATTTCCTTCAAAGAAGATGTTATTTCTTTTCCTCGTTTACAGAGGAAACGGATAAGAGAGATTTGGTAGCCAAAGCCAGGGGTTCAGTCCCAGCCTGGGAGACCCCAGAGACCCCGTTGTCACCACGTCCTTGTCCTCCGGCACCCGCTCTGATCGTCACCTCACCTGCACCCCTGTTCCTCTTTCCGCAGGCACGGCGGGCATCTATCAAGGCGCAAATGGACTGCCCAACGCGGCCGGATTCGGGAGTGTCCACCAGGTAGCCAGGCCCCTGCAACTGCCTTCCCAGCCCTCCCCTTGGGTGGCTCCCTTAAAGTAGGACACCCTGCGAGCCCAGGGCCGTGCACAACCCCCCCCCCCCGAAACCCAGCCCCTTGTTCTCTGTGGGCGGAGTCTACGGGGGCCTGACTGCGGCCGGCCGCTGGAGAGAGCCGGTCTGCAGGCAGAGACACTGGCATTGTTAAATGTCCGAGATGGGGGCAGTCAATATTCAGTCTTGCCCTGAGCCCAGTTCAACCCATTGCTTGTTGAGTGCAGATGAACCAGCCCCTCACCAGATCACAAGCTCCAGGAGAGGCATGGGGGGGCATCCTGCTGACCTCTGCAGCCCGGCACGGAGCCCAGCACACAGCAGGGGCATGATCAATGCTTGTACCTTGAACAAAGTCGACCCTGTAGACATGAGTGCTGGCCACTGTTTGGATTCTCTTGGTTTCGCTTAGAGATTGAATTAAGAATGAACCTCTTGATCTGTGCACCTTTCCTGCAAGCCTAAAATGATTTTGGAACAAAAGGTGAACATGCTTTCAAGCTAGCCTTGTAGCAGATTAAGTCACCACTGTGACGCTGGCAGCTCATACGGGCACCAGTTCAAGTCCCGGCTGCTCCACTTCCAACCCAGCTCCCTGCTAATGCACCTGGGAGAGCAGCAGAGGACGGCCTGAGGGCCTCCTGCCACCCACGTGGGAGACCCAAATGAAGCTCCTGGCCACTGGCTTTGGCCTGGCCCAGCCCTGGCTGTTGGGGCCTTTTGGGGTTGAACTAGTAGATGAAAGATCAATCTCCCCCACCATGTATCTCCATAACTGCCTTTCAAATAAGTATTTTTTAGAAAGCTACTCAGATGAGTTTTAGGGGTATTTAACACTACTGAATGTCAGGAATGCATACTGTTTTCTTCAGTGTGCTGAAGAATGTAAATAATTTAAAACTTAGAAAATATGAAAACTTGTTCCCCATTTGTTCATTTCCAGTGTATTATACACATGGACGAAATATGTGTAAATCAGACCGTACTTTGTAAGGTCTGCTGCCTGCTCCACCCTCAGAACTTTCCAAAAACGCAGACTCCCAGGCAGTGCTGTCAGCTGAGCGGGGTGGAGCCCAGGGAGTGAAGCATGCTGGGAGTCCCTCACCAGTTCGGGAAGAGTGAGGCGGTGTCCCTGCAGAAGGGCTGCCAAGGCTGGTCGGTCTGGGCAAAGATGATTGGCATCTGTTGATTTGACCTCCATGACCCCTCATGGAACATTCTGGACTCCGTGGGTCCTCATGCTGTGCAGGTGCTGTGTTTGCACCTCTGTCCACCATGAACCTAAAATGTCACCCCCTCCACTGGGGTTATGTGGGTGTGGTCCTCATCCATTCATTGGCTCGTTAATTTAGCCAACATCTGTTGAGTGACCACATGTACCAGGCACTGGTCCAGGGGCTGAGCCACAGCAGGGACCAGGACAGAGGCTGTCATGGCAACACCCTGCCCCTCAGGGTCACCTGCTGACCTCCAGCTGCCGTATCTGCATCCCTGGGCCTGGAGTTTTCTTTGGAACCAGAGTGTAGGACAGGCAGGAAGTGCTAGCGAGTGAAAACCCTTTGGGGGCTGCTCTGAAAGCCTGGAGTTTGGTGTAGAAACCCCGGCTGCCTTGGCCCTGGGTTCTGGTGTAGAAACCCCAGTGCCCTTGGTAGAAACCCCGGCTCCCTTGGCCCTGGGCCGCAGCAGTTCTGAGATGGGCCTTTTCCACCGTCTCAGCCATGCCCGGGGGGATTCAGCTCCAGCCTCCTCTGCTCCAGCCGCTGCCCTTCCGCGCTTCCCTGCCTCGCTTCTCACCCCCTCCCGACCCACACCCGGGTCCTTGTCTCGGGATCTGCTCCTGGGAAGATGGAAGCAGAGATGGTGCCTGCCCTCGGGAGTTTGTGTTCCACTGGAGGAGAGGTGGGGGCAGGGGGGCCGCGGCCAACTGGGGCGCTCACGGCCGGGCTTGTCTTCCTCCCCAGGACTACCCTTCCTACCCAGGCTTCCCTCAGAGCCAGTACTCCCAGTATTACAGCTCGTCCTACAACCCTCCCTACGTCCCAGCCAGCGGCATCTGCCCCTCGCCCCTCTCCTCGTCCACCTACGTCCTCCAGGAGGCATCTCACAGCGTCGCCAGCCAGAGCTCCGAGTCCCTCGCGGGTGCGTACAATCACTGTCTCCCGGTCACCCATGGCCGTGGGCCCAGCTTGGACATGAAGGAGGGGTTGGGACACAGATTCTAAGTGTGATGAACTGGCTACCCACGGGCTCAGATGTGTGTGTGTGTGTGTGTGTGTGTGTGTGTGTGTAACTGCGACTGTGTTTGACAGTCAGAAAATTTTACCTGGCCGGCGCCGTGGCTCACTAGGCTAATCCTCCGCCTTGCAGCACCGGCACACCAGGTTCTAGTCCCGGTCGGGGCGCCGGATTCTGTCCCGGTTGCCCCTCTTCCAGGCCAGCTCTCTGCTGTGGCCAGGGAGTGCAGTGGAGGATGGCCCAAGTCCTTGGGCCCTGCACCCCATGGGAGACCAGGAGAAGTACCTGGCTCCTGCCATCGGATCAGCGTGGTGCGCCGACTGTAGCGCGCAGGCTGCGGCGGCCATTGGAGAGTGAACCAATGGCAAAAGGAAGACCTTTCTCTCTGTCTCTCTCTCTCACTGTCCACTCTGCCTGTCAAAAAGAAAATTTTACCTAAAAACTCTCATCCCTGGCTTCTCTTGAAAGATCTGGCCTCGCTAGCCGCATCCCCAAGGGACAGCAGGTGGTGGGAGCTAAGTGTGTCTGACCCACTGAGAAGGGACACTCCTGATTCCACAGCACCAGCGCATTACCTGCCTGACCCAGGTGATGCTGGCGTTGTGAGCCCTGCTCCAAAAGAGGAGGAAACCCGCTGTCTCCGCCCACCGTGGTGCGCCAAGCACGTGCATACCGTCCTCACTCACTGCTCATCTACGTACTTACTCACCCAGCGTGCGTGAAGCACCTACTGTTTTCCTGATGCTGCCTCGTTTGGGAAATTAAGTGCGGTGTAAACTTGATCTTTCAGAACACCATCAAGTCATCGTAGATCAGGAAGGCTAGAATCCTCACAGCAGAAGGCCCAGTACTACCCCCCCTTCTGCCAGACCTCCAGTGAAAATCGAATCAGTAACTTGCTGGTGATTGGCGGAGCTGGGATCTGGACCCAGGCCTAGGGGGCTCTGCAAACGGTGGCCCTGCCACTCCGGGGAATGTGTTCTCTGACACGCACTCGAGAAGGGAGGGCCAGAAGCTGCCGAGGGCTGGTTCTCTCTAAGAGGGGCTCGGATAGAGTGACTCGGGGACCTTGAAAGTTACAGAATCCTTAAAGAAGTCCTGAGCACGCTTACTTCTAATGGCAAAACAATTTTAGAAAACTCTTACATTACTTGGGACTCTGGCCTTGGCTTCAAAAGATGGGAAATCTGCCGGCGCTGCGGCTCAATAGGCTAATCCTCCGCCTGTGGCGCCGGCACCCCAGGTTCTAGTCCCGGTCAGGACGCCGGATTCTGTCCCGGTTGCCCCTCTTCCAGGCCAGCTCTCTGCTGTGGCCAGGGAGTGCAGTGGAGGATGGCCCAAGTGCTTGGGCCCTGCACCCCATGGGAGACCAGGAGAAGCACCTGGCTCCTGGCTTTGGATCAGCACAGCGCGCCAGCCATAGCGACCATTTGGGGGTGAACCAACAGAAGGAAGACCTTTCTCTCTGTCTCTCTCTCACTGTCTTACTCTGCCTGTCAAAAAAAAAAAAAAAAAAGATGGGAAATCTACACAAAGTATGCGAGAAAAACAAAGGGTGTGCGATAGATTTTTAGGCCAGGGGTTAGGATGATAACGTGGGGACTCAGTCTATCTTCTCTCTGGGTCTGTACTTCTTGGGTTTGCCAGCCGCTCAGGAGTTAGTCCTGCCTGCTAAGCTACCCCAGCAGAGAGAATTCTCTTCCTTAACAGTTCCTGCAGAAGTCCTGGGTAAAACTCCCACTGGGTCAGCAGAGCTGGGGCAGGGGCCCGTGGCAGGAGCTGGGGCCGGAGTCGGGCCTCACCCAAACCATGGGCTCTCGGAGTGAGGCAGCAACGGCTCCACAGCAGCCCAGAGCCCTGTCACCAGGAGGCGGAGGAGACACTGGGTGAGCAGGGACTGCCGATGTCCGCAGCCCAGCGTGAATCCCACCCCAAACTGCAAGCAGCACGTGGGTCCATGTTCCTGGACCCTCGGTGAGCACAGAAGTCAACGCTGCCTCCCCGTACCACCTGCTCCGCAGCCTGTAGCTTCCCCACGTGCGTTCCCAAATCTGCTACTGTGCACGTGGTCCCTCTGTTAGGATGGGGTTTGGACTTATCCCGCCAAATAACACAGCAGCAGTTAAAGTGTCCACGTGAAATTGAGTTTTGCTGTTTTGTCGTCTTCTCTGATTTTGCTGATGCTGCGGAAGCTAAGCTGGCGTGCTGGTGCGTGGACATCCATTAATAAATATCAGTTGGTTGATGGTTGCAAAAGGAACAGGCAAGACCTACCTCTCTTCTGCCTGGGTTCTTGGTGTATTCTTGATGTGAGCTCTTGCGTGCTCCAGCAGTTGGCGTGAGTTGGTTACTCTTGGGCTGAGCATTGATTTGGGTCATGTGACCTCCTCCGAGAACGTGGAGTGGACGCACAGTACCCATTCAACAGCTTCCAAATGGCTCTCTCTGTAGGACAAGAAGTCTAGCAAACTTCTCTTGGCCTCTTGCCTCTCCAACCTAATTTCAGCAAGTGAGTGAAACCAAGACTGATGAGAAGTTAGGGCAGGGCCGAAATATTAGCAGGAAATCTTGAAGGAGAGGCCACTGAGTAATCACAGGTGCACTTCTCAGGAACTTGGGGCAGCGGGAAGGTCAAGGCTCCTTGTGTCTCTTCGGAATTTTGCTTTATTGCTTCCCTCTGTTCTTCATCCCTCGGTCTACGGTTCGACAATAAGTGCTGAGATGGTTTTTACTGTGTGTCTAACAAGCTCGCGTAAAACCTGATGACGTAAATAGCTGTCAGCTGTAACCAAGGACTCTGGCCTCTAATCCCTGATGTCGGTTATACAGGGCCTGAAAGTGTGCACGTGGGTACATGCGTGTGTGCACATGCGTGTGTGCAAGATGCCTGTGCACACATGTGCACTCTTGTAATGTTTCCCATAAAAGCTCCACTTCTGAAATTACCCAGGCTGCCTTGAGAGCTGACTAAACCACAGAGGCTCAGGGTCTGTGTGTTTCTGACCCCACCCCCACTCACCATCGGCACCGCCTGGAGATGCCATCTTGATGCTGTCCGCACTGCGCCACCAAGCCCCCAGGCCCCACGCACGCTGCAGGTGCAGGGACACTTCTGTGAGTGCCTGCATCCACACCTGCTGACCAGGGCAAAGCCTGAACTCCTGGCTCTACTCAAAAGGGAAAACAAATCGTAGTGATTGCTGAAGGACGTCTTACATTTTTAAGTATAACACAAACCATCTAAGAAGAAGCTGAAGCCTTTAACTTCTTAGATCACCTCCCTCCATCAGTAGAAGAATGATTTTATTCTCTCAAGAAGAGACTTGAAGCTCTTTCCGTGCAGTGTGGCAACATGCAGCACAGTTAAAGTGTGTGTGTCCTTCAACCCAACTATTCTGCTTCTAAGGTTTTGTCTAAACTCCCACGTAGGAATAGACACGTGAGTAAAAACAGTACTTACTGTGACATCATCGTGGCAGAAGACTGGAAAGCCATTAACAGCAGCCACTGGCACGCAGTGCAGCTTTAGAGTAAGTCATGGGACAGGTGTTTAGCCTGGCGGGTTCCAGTGGTCACATCCCATGTCAGAGGACCCAGATTTGATTCCCAGTTCTGGCTCCTGACTCCAGCTTCCTGCTAAGGCAGATCCTGGGAGGCAATGCTGACTACTCAAGTGGCTGGGTTCCTGCCACCCCTGCGGGAGACCCAGATGGAGTCCTGGCTCCCTGCTGGCCATTGAGGGCATTTGGGGGGTGAACGGGAGGATGGAAGTATCCCTCCCTCCCTCCCTCCCTCTCTTTCTCTGTGTCTATCTTTCTCTTTATCTGCCTCTCCCTTTCTCTCTCTCTCTCTCTCTCATCTGTCTCTTTCTCTCTTTTTCCTCTTTGTCCATTTGTCTCTCTCAAAAATTAATTTAAAAAAAAAAACGAGGAAGGGTGATATATCTGGGCTAACATGGATTTCTTGTTGAGCTATTGTGGTGGGTGAGGAAACCCAGCAAGAAGAAAACTTGTGCGCAATGTGGGCCTGGGTTTTTCTAAGGTATAAGTGCAGGATAACACCCATCTTTGCGTTGGAAATGTCTAGAAGGATGCAAAAGCAACTATCTAGAGTTGCGTTCTCTAGAACGGAAAACTGGGGTTCTGAAGTGAAAGGGAAAGACTGTATCAACCTAAGGACGCCCCCCCCTCCAACAGCAGCAAATGCCCTTGCTTTCCAAGGGCACCTCGGACATTTGCCAGGGTAGACTCAAGTTCAGGGCCATAAAACAGTCTTCGTGTGTCTGAAAGGAGTCAGGGCATTCAAAGGGTGTTCCTGACAGCAGTAGAACTAAATCAGTATGAAAGAAAGATTTCTGGAACTTTCTCCACTGTTAGGAAGCTAAATAACACACTTCTAAATAACCCATGGGTCACAGACAAAATCAAAGGGAAATTAAAAAGTACTTTGAACTGAATGAAAATAAAAACATAGCATATCAAAATTTATGGAATGCCATTAAAGCTGTACTTGCAGGGAGATTTATGGCCCTAAATGCCTGTGTGGGGAAAGGAGAAAGGTTACAAAACAAAGACCCCATCTTCCACCTTCAACAAACTAGAAAAAGAAAGGCGAATTAAGCCCAAAGCAAGCAGAAGGGGAATAATTAAGATCAGAATGGCAATCACTAAATTCTGAAAACAGAAAAATAATAGCAAAAGATCCGTGAAACCAGAAGCTGGTTCTTGAAGTAGATCAATAAAATTGGTGAAATTCTAGACCCGCTGGTGGGTGTGGAAGAAAATGTAAATGACCAACAGTGAGGGAGGTGACAGTGCCGGGATCTCACAAGGGTGATAGCGCCCCCCCCCCGTGGGCCTCCTGCAGGGTGATAGTGCCCCCCCCCGTGGGCCTCCTGCAGGGTGATAGTGCCCCCCACGGACCTCCTGCAGGGTGATAGTGCCCCCCCAGACCTCCTGTAGGGTGATAGCGCCCCCCCACGGACCTCCTGCAGGGTGATAGTGCCCCCCACGGACCTCCTGCAGGGTGATAGCGCCCCCCACGGACCTCCTGCAGGGTGATAGTGCCCCCCCATGGACCTCCTGCAGGGTGATAGGGCCCCCCGCAGACCTCCTGCAAGGTGATAGCGCCCCCCCCACGGACCTCCTGCAGGGTGATAGCCCCCTCCCATGGACCTCCTGCAGGGTGATAGCACCCCCCCCGTGGACCTCCTGCAGGGTGATAGCCCCCCCCCGTGGACCTCCTGCAGGGTGATAGCGCCCCCCCGCGGACCTCCAGAGTGATAGCGCCCCCTCCCGCGGACCTCCTGCAGGGTGATAGCGCCCCCCACGGACCTCCTGCGGGGTGATAGCGCCCCCCATGGACTTCCTGCAGGGTGATAGTGCCCCCCCGCAGACCTCCTGCAAGGTGATAGCGCCCCCCACGGACCTCCTGCGGGGTGATAGCGCCCCCCCCCCGCAGACCTCCTGCAGGGTGATAGCGCCCCCCCCCATGGACCTCCTGCAGGGTGATAGGGCCCTCTCGTAAACTCCCTAAGGAAGACTGAACAACTCAGAAGAGACAGATTCCTTGTAGGTGAAGTACTACTGTCCCTCATGGAGAAGAGAGAGGTAACCTAATGGGCCTCCACGTCTTCCATAAATGGATTTTGTTATTAAAAATCTTCTCAAAGAAAATGCCACGCCAGGTGACTTCAGTGATCAATTCTACGGAACATTTGAGTAAGAAATACAAGTTCTACACAAGCTCATCGAGAACGTTGAAGAGGAGAGTGGCCATTGGCTTGGGGCTGCCTGCATCCTGAATCAGAGCACCTGGACTCGGGTCCCAGCTCCACTTCAGACCCCAGCTTCCTGCCAGCGCACACCCTGAGAGGCAGCAGGTGACCCAAGTACCCGGGTCCCCCCCACCCATGTAGGGGACCTGGGTTGAGTTTCAGGTTCCTGGCTTTGGCCTGGCCCAGCACTGGTTGGTGAGGGTATTTGAGGAGTGAACCAGCAGGTGGACAGTCTCTCTCTGTCTACCTTTTAAGTACATGAAGTTTGTTTTGAAAATAAAATTAGGGAGGAAGGCAAACTTTTCATCTGATTCTGAGAGACCAGAATTAAGTTCATGCCAAAACCAGGCAAAAACTGCAAGAAACTACAGATCGTCACAATGTCTAAGCAAGATATTAGCAAATCAAGTCCAAAATTATACTTTAAAAGGATACTACTTCTGTATATCATGACCAAGTGGCGTTTATACCAGAGCTGCAAGGTTTAATAATTTGAAAGTCAATTATAAGTATTCATACTAGCAAACTAGGGGAAAGATTGTCTCAATAAATGTGCAAAAAATTGACCATCACCTGTTCCAAAAACTCCAAACGAGGAGTGGAAGGTGGCAGATGTCTTTCTTCATCATGCCACGGGCACAATGTTTGTGTCCCCACAACATCCCGTCACCATCTGGTCATCAGAGTGCAGCCCGGGAGAGCCAGGCGAGTGCTGCTAGTGATGAGGACACACTCAGGAGCTGGTACCCAGGAGACCGCTCACGCATCTGCTCTGCTTCTGTCCAGCCCCCTGCAGACGAGTCCTGGGAGGCAGCAGAGGGGCTCAGGGACGTGGGGCCCTGCTACCCTCATGGGAGACCCAGATGGAGTTCTGGGTTCCTAGCTTCAGCCTGGCCCAGCCCTGGGCATCTGGAAAGTGAACCAGAGGATAGAAGATCCCTGTCCATCTGTGTCTGTCTCCCCCCTCCTTTTAAAGCAGATGAAAATAAATAAATAACCATGTTTTAAAACCAGTAATAAGAAAATGGCCAACTCCATAAAGAAATAAGCAAAATGAGCAGGAATTTAGCAAGGAAGGTATAGGGGTGGCAAAATAGCACATGAGTGAGATGCAAAATCTCTAGACTGCATTCTCATTAGAGAAATGGCGGTTAAACCCACTACCACATACCTTCTAGAATGGCTTGAATCACAAAGCCTGGCCATCCCCAGGCAGGCACAGAGGTGGAGCAGCTGGAGGCGGGGCTGAGAGGTCAGCCACTTGGAAGAGCGATCCAGCCATTTCCCAAAAGGTGGCTTCCCACATGACTCAGCGGTCACACTCATTGAAAAGGAGAATTTACGTCCATGGCACTGGTGTGCAAATGCTCCAGGTGGCGTCATGTATCTGCAGTCAACTCAGAAGAGCGGCACAGGGGCTGATGGTCTGTGCCCTCGGAAGAGCCACACAGGGGCTGGTGGTCTGTGCCCTCGGAAGAGCCACACAGGGGCTGGTGGTCTGTGCCCTTGGAAGAGTGGCTCTCAGCCCTGCAGAGGACCAAACCTCAGAACATCACACTGACCGGAAGAAGCCTAACGGAGCTCCAGGAAACGCACGCTGGTCTGCGACAAGGGGAGCTGATCTGGGTGCCTGGGAGGGAAACGGGAGGAAAGGATCCCAAGAAACTCTTGCGGTCGTGGGATTTGCCCGTGACATGGACCGTGATTTGGGTTTCATAGAACACGCGGGTGTCAAAACTGAAACTGGGCCCAGTAAACCCATGTGATCTATGTCAATGACACCTCAATAAAGCTGTGAAATAAGTAAACCCATTAAAAGGGAGGAGAAGCAAGCGTAAAAGGACTCCAAAAAGTGTTTCCAGAAATCACTGAGTCCCATGAGCTTCTATCTGTGACCTTGAACTTGAATTTCATTTCTCAAAAATGTGTGAAGTTGGGTAAAGGGCTGCCTGTGGTTGGTTGGTTGGTTGGTTAGTTGGTTGTTTTGGTTTTTTTTTTAAAGATTTATTTTCATTACTTGAAAGAGTTACACAGAGAGAGAAGGAGAGGCAGAGAGAGAGAGGTCTTCCATCCGTTCACTCTCCAGATGGCCACATCAGCTGGAGCTGTGCTGTTCCGAAGCCAGGAGCCAGGGGCTTCTTCCAGGTCTCCCACGCAGGTGCAGGGGCCCAAGAACTTGGGCCACCTTCTACTGCTTTCCCAGGCCATAGCAGAGAGCTGGATTGGAAGTGGAGCAGCCGGGGCTTGAACTGGCACCCATACGGGATGCCGGCACTGCAGGCGGTGGCTTTACCGGCTACGCCACAGCACCAGCCCTTGGTTGGTTTTTTGAATTCCTGCTTCCTTAGCTTCTCGCAGCCTTATTTTAGACATCTGTTAGGTAACTGGCATTTCTCTCTGTTTTTCATGTTTGCCTGGGCGTTCACAGGGGCAACAAGTGTTTTTCTCAGCCCCAGTGGCTTTCAGTGACCAAGTGAATCAAGATAAACCGTATTTACGTTGCTCTGCGGCACTGGTGGACCGAGCAGAAATCCTTTCTCCAGAAGAAAGTCTCTACGAGTTCCGTGTCTGGGAACCTCAGCAAACGCTGGGGAGCTGGAGAGCGCCCAGCCTGCCTGGCAGCCCAGTCACGTCTTTGCTTATTACGGCCTGAGTCTGCTAAGGAGTTTTATAAATATTAAATAAACAAGATTTGAGTCCCCTGGGCTTTGGCGGGAAATGGCCCTTCCAGAATAGACAAAAACGAGGCCATCGCCAAGTATTCTTACACAAAGGCATTTCCCCTTGATGATCCAAGAACTGGAGATCACGGACGGTGAGACGGAGTCCGCGGGGTGCGTGTGGGACCGAAATCAAGCAGCTGAAAAGCAAGCGCGGTGGGCAGCCCTCCGAGGTTCCACACCGGCTTACAGCCCTGGCCCTCTCTGGTGGCAAGGACAGGCCCGGATGTTGCCACAGATTTGCTGAGCACATGAGCGAGTATAGGCACCTGGCAGAGTGCGCGTTCCCTGGATAACTCAGTAGATGATAAAGTCTGGGAAGAGCCCGTGAGTGCAAACCTAGGGCCTTACCAGTCACGGCCCAGCTCCGGTGCTGCCAGAGCCCCTGCGGCCCGGACAGGCTGCTCCGCTCGGTTGGGGCTGATTGACAGTTGCCCGAGGGCGGGCACATGGCAGCCACAGCCAAGAGCCTGAGTGTGGTCAGAATCAGCGGGTGCACCCTCCCGCAAAGCTAAAGAACTCTTTTCTCCTGGACAGTGGTGCGGCCCTGTAGGGAGAGGAACACGGGGTCCTCTCCCCACACACCCCTCCTTCACCTCTGCGTGTCAGGGGGTCTCTTTCAGCCCAGAGACTTTGATGCCCAGCTGCATAGGAATACGAGGGGGCTTCCAAAACGTGGGTGTGGAAAATGGAATAAAAGATGAATTTATTTTGGTGCAAAAAAGTTGGAAATCCGTGTGTGGTGTCTTCTTCATACGCACGTTCTGTCAACTTTTTGGAGACCCCTGATGAGTGGTTTCTTCCATCTGTTAATCTAGGAATACAAAGCTATGTCCCCTGTCACTGTAGCCCCTCTCACTAAGGCCCTCTGCTCCGGTGTCCCCGCCCCCTGAAGCCCTCCCTGGCCAGTGCCATTTGGAGTAGTGGTCTCAGCACCCCATGCTCCCCACCCTGGCTTCCTGGCTCTGTGCAACGCAGACTTCCACCAGACACAGTGTGCACACCTGTTTCTTTGATGTCTCTCCTCTCACTAGAATTTAAATGCCGTGAGAATCAGGCCACACCCCCCAGCGCCTGGAGCAGTGCCTGCTCCACAAGTACTTGTTTGCTGGATGAAAGATATTGGCACGAATGGGCCAATTAAGCAACTTTTAGGAGTGGTCTTGATTCAGTGTGACTGTGGCCTTGGCCTTGGCCTTGGGTGCTACTTCATGTCAGAGTGAGATGGCGCTGGTGTGATGCCACCCTGGAGAAGACGCCAGCAAAGCTGCTGATCTGCCCCCCATTGCCTCCCGTTCCCCAGGTGAATACAACACACACGACGGACCTTCCACGCCAGCCAAAGAAGGAGACACAGACAGGCCGCATCGGGCCTCCGACGGGAAGCTCCGGGGCCGGTCCAAGAGGGGCAGCGACCCCTCCCCAGCGGGGGACAGCGAGATAGAGGTGAGCCAGTGGACGTCAGTGGTGCACAAGGCCCAAACAGACTGGCGGGGGCCGAGCTGCCTCCGAGCACAAGGGGACGTGGTGCCTTGCGTTGGCCAGTCACAGGGCCGGAGACGGGGGAGGGGCGGAGCTGTGGGGCGAGCACGGCTGCCTGACCGGGTGGAGAAGGCTGACCCTGGGGCTGTGCAGAGCAGAGGTTCTTGGGCTGGAGGGGAGTCAGAGGCACCTGCCGGGGTAGGGGCACATCCACTGCTGCCTCCCCCACCCCGGGCTCCCCAGGAGACAGGCAGGGCCTGAGACTGTGCATCTCCAAACGTCCTGTGTGATGCTGAGGCTCTGGGCCTGGGCCCGCACTCCAAGGGCCTCGGGTAAAGAAGGCAGCAGGCAGGGGCCTTCTGTGGGGTTCGGGTGGTCCCTAGCCCTGGCAATGTCAGAACCACGACTGCTTTGTAAAATACAGATACCAGGCCCCATCCCAGACCATGCAGAGACACTTTGGGAGGGCTGGGGATAGTTTATTTTTTTAAGATTAATTAATTTATTTGAAAGAGAAGCTGGAAGAGAGAGAGATCTTCCATCCGCTGGTTCACTCCCCAAATGGCCGCAGGACCCAGGTCTGAGCCAGGCTGAAACCAAGAGCCAGGAACTCCATCATCTGGGTCTCCCACGTGGGGCCAGGGACCTTAATCCTTGGACCATCACCCACTGCTTTCCCGTGTGCATCAGCAGGGAGCTGGACCTGAAGCCAGGCCTCAAACCGTTCTGATACGGGATGCGGTGTCCCACGCAGCAGCCTAGCCTGCGCCTCAATGCTGGCCCCTTGTTGGTTTGGTTGTTTGGTTTCTGTTTGTTCTATTTGGGGGGTTTGCGGCTTGTGTTTGGGTTTCTGTGCTGGGGACAGTTCTACAAGGTCCCTTGCTGACTGCCGAATGGCTGAGATGGTTACCCACCTGCGGGCTGGCTCCAGTGCGTGTGCGGCTTCTGTGATGCCGAGTGACTCGGACAATGCTTGCCGGCCTGGGCTGCATGCTAGCACCACGCTGTGGGGGCCAGCACCGTGGCTCACTTGGTTAATCCTCCGCCTGCGGCACCGGCATCCCATGTGGGCGCCAGGTTCTAGTCCTGGTTGCTCCTCTTCCAGTCCAGCTCTCTGCTGTGGCCTGGGAGGGCAGTGGGGGATGGCCCAGGTACTTGGGCCCTGTACCCGCATGGGAGACCAGAAGGAAGCACCTGGCTTCTGGCTTCGGATCGGCCCAGTGCCTGCCGTAGCGGCCATTTGGGGAGTGAACCAATGGAAGGAAGACCTTTCTCTCGTCTCTCTCTCTCACTGTCTATAACTCTACCTATCAAATAATAATAAAAAAAAAAAAAAGAACCACGTGGGTAGCCTGGCGACGCCTTCATTCTCCAGCAGCACCCCAGGCTGATTCAGCAGGACCCCAGCATCAGCGTTAGTGACCCTCCCCAGAGGATTCCAGGCTGAGAACCACTGGTCTAGGGATGCACCAATCTTTATTCTAACAAAGCAAGTGTAGGATGATTGGTCAGACACTGAAATTCACCCTCCCCCACCCCGCCAGAGAAAAAAGAGCATATGGGGGGTGGGGCATATAATGATACCATGGCAACATGGATGCCAAAATGATAAATAGGTGGAAGTGACTGTGACCTCTCAAGGAGAAATGGGCAGCTTCCCGTGTGTGTTGAGTGGGCTGCAGGTGTGTGGGCAGAACAGCAAAGCCTGGGTCAGTACTGGGCAGTGTCCATGCATCGTTGTCTCGCCCCCGTTTGTACGTAATTCTGTACACTTTATCCAGCAGCCGAAAGCTCGGTCAGACACTCAGATACGTAAGAAGTGTCATCTTCATCGTTTCCTTAAAAATCAATGTCGTTTTAACTCTGAATGCGCACCCTCCCAGGGATTAGGAAATCCTCACCGTCGGGGCCCTTCTGCCACAGTTGTGTGAGGGGCAGAGGTTCAAGCGGTCTCAAAACAGAAGGGCCTCTCGGGTCCGGTGTGGCTCGGTTGCTGCTCCCCAACCAGTATCAAAGCCTCCAGCGCTCAAAGTGCAGCCGCTCTCGAGAGCTTCCGTGGCAGACACTGGGCACGGGGATCCTCGCGGAGCCCAAGAACCCTCAAGTCTTAGCCGCAGTCCTTTGGTCGCAAACAGCAGACCACAGTGCTGGTTACATAAGCCACAAGGAGCCTGCTGGGAGAGGACATGGCCAGGAGACAACAGAACCGAGTTTCGAGAGAAAGAGACAGAGGCAGTGCTGCGAGGTGCCAGCCCCGGCTGGAGGGAGAACCATCTGTGATGCCAGCGCCATCTCGCCCAACATCGCACTCCAGGGAGACAGCATCCCGTGGGCCTGGCTTGAGTCTTCTGCCTGCCCCTTGGTTGACACTTCCACCGAGACTGCACACAGCCAGGAAGGAAAATCAGGATGCTCTTAGAAGATGGGGGTGGATGCTGGGGCGTCCAGACAGTGGCCGTCCAGGGCATTGGTACCCAGTACCTGCTAATACGGCTGCAGCAGCCGCTTGTGGCCGGAGTCTCAGCCGATCGTCTGTGGGGACCCTGCACGTGGTCACCCTCCTGAGGAATGCCGGCAGCCTGACCCTAGGCACCTGCCCCAGACCAGGTATTGTCCCTGCCCAGGGACCATCCTCACTCCATGGGAGTCTGTTCTCGCTTTCCCCTCATCCTGAGAGAGAAGGTGCACAGTCCCTTCAGTGGGCTCAGGCCGTTGCAGAAGGCTAGGACAAAGTTAGCTGGCTCCTTGCTGATGTCCTGGGAAAAGCAGCGGAGGATGGCCCGGCTGTTTGGGCCCCTGCCACCCATGTGGGAGACCCGGATGAAACTCCTGACTCCTGGCTTTGGCCTGGCCCAGCCCTGGCTGTTGAGGTCATCTGGGGAGTGAACCAACAGACAGAAGATCTGTCTCTCTGTCTCTCTGTCTCTCCCTCCCTCCCTCCCTCCCTCTCTGTAACTCTGACTTTCAGATAAATAAATAAATCTTCAACAAAAAGTCCCCCACTCTCCAGAAAGTTGCCCAGCCGCCTGCTGTGGCTTCTGCTCTTGGCAGCACTGAGAGTGAAGAGACGTTTTTCCATTAAGCCGAGAAGGAGGAGGGGAGAGTTGTGGCATGGAAGCCAGGGATTAGAGGGTGATATTTTCTGGAAACATCTGCTTCTCCATTGCAGAGCAAGGACCACTGGGCAAGAACAGTGGGAGAGGTGTGAGTCGTGTTTCACTCCTTGCTTAATGTCAGCAGGGCGGCCCTGCCTGGGTCGCACCTCTTAAGTCTTCGGCAGTTGCGCAAATGACCGAAGCCCAGGGGAGAGGAATTATGTCAGAGTGGAAAGGAGGGAAACTCTGAGCGTCTATTAGTTAGAACCCTCAGCTGCAGGTGCCAGAGACCAGCGTGCACTCACTTAAGTGGAAAAGCAGAATTGACTTTAAGGGTGTGGAGACTCTCAGAGCCCTAGGGCAGGCACCCAGTGGGATACCTCGGGATTCTGAAATCTTCCAGGAGTCAGAGGTGGTGAGGCTGCTGAAGCCCCCAACGGCAATGCCTTTGCACTTGTCCCCGTGTGCTGGTGACCGGGCACAGTGCTCCTGCAGGCCCTCCGCACCCGACCGCACTGCGCCCACGCGCGCCCTGGTCCTGATCTGTGTTGGGTTCTCTTTCTGACCGTGACCTCTTCCTTTGCTCTCCGTGGCCTTGTTCTTGCTTACGCGTCTCAGGGTCCACGGGCCACCAGCAGTTCCCCAGGGACGGTGACTTTCATGGAAGGTTCCTGGGAAAGACCCCTGACCCCCTGTGGCTAGGAACCCATCCTGGCCCAGACCATGGTGGCCTAGGAATCGGGGCCGCCCACAGCACGGCCACCAGGAACTCGCCCACTGAGAATCCTGGGCAAGCAACAGGCTGTAAGATATGTGGAGAGGATCAGACCCTCTTCCTCAGAGGACACGAGTGGGTGCTTAACAGAGCCTATACTAAGTTCAGAAATATTTGCTTATTAATAAAAAAAAATTCTATTCCTGAAATTTCTGAGTCCAACCCAGTTAGTTAAATAAGTCCCAAGAAGTTAGGACTTGGGATATCCTAACCTCAGAAGGCTTCCCCCAATGCTAGTTTTCAAATTGTTTTTGCATCCAAATAAACGTATCTTCTAATTCCAATTTTCCATGAACTTCTTGAAGTACCTTCGTGTATCCCATACCAAAACCTAGAGCATCCTACACAGAAGTACAGCCGGGCCCAAAAGTCCTGAGACAATACCCAGCCTTATTGATTGCTGCGAGCTTCCCCCCTGGGACTTGCGCGCCCTCACATCTGGGGCACCTCTCACTTCTGCAAACAGAGGCTGTTGCCTGTGGCCATGGAGCCACCGTCCTCAGAGCGTTTTAGGAGGTGGCCCTTTGGTGAGGGCAGAATAGGTGGGAGCATTAACCTCGCTCCCCGACACCAGTTACAGAGGTGTTCCAGTCTTTTGTTCTTTTTTTTTTTTTTTTTTCTGACAGGTAGAGTGGACAGTGAGAGAGAAATAGAGAGAAAGGTCTTCCTTTTCCATTGGTTCACCCCCCAGTGGCCACTGCAGCTGGCGCGCTGCGGCCGGCGCGCTGCACTGATCTGAAGCCAGGAGCAGGTGCTTCTCCTGGTCTCCCATGGGGTGCAGGGCCCAAGCACCTGGGCCATCCTCCACTGCACTCCCGGGCCACAGCAGAGAGCTGGCCTGGAAGAGGGGCAACCGGGACAGAATCCGGCACCCCGACCGGGACTAGAACCCGGTGTGCCGGCGCCGCAGGCGGAGGATTAGCCTAGTGAGCCGCGGCGCCGGCCTGGTCTTTTGTTCTTTAAAATAGCACTCATCAGAAAGAGTATGAGAAGTAAAGGTGAAGCCTGATAAGTAAGGTGACTGAGAAACAACCTAAGTTATGAGAGACGGGCTGGAAGAATCCCGGTTGATTTTCTACAAAGATGCCAGGAGACCGAGCGTCCCGATAGGGAGAAGCAGGAGCTGCGGCAGGAACACTCAGAGGAAAGCTAAGACGACGGCAGGATCGGAACTGGAGGAGTGGAAGAGGAAGCGTGAGCCGTCTGCTAGAACACAGGTCACAGGACAGTCCCAGAATTGGTGTCTGAGAGGAGAAGCAGGAGAGTCCACTTCACTGGACGACTGGGAATTCCAGAAAGAGGAAGCAGTGGAAAATAGGGCAGGAGTGTCTTTAAGAAAGAAGAAGAAAAACCTTCCAGGGCTGTAAAAACATGCATGTCATTGGGCTAAACATGCCCTAAACATGCTGAACAGCTTGAGTTTAAAGAAAACGACACCTTCATGTGGCCTCGTGAAATTTCAGGACAGGGCCAGTGTCAGGTGCAGTGGGGTACGCCGTCACCTGTGACTGCAGCATCCCATATGAGTGCCACTTTGAGTCCCGGCTGCTCCACTCCCATTCTGGCTCCCTGCTAACGTGCCTGGGGAGGCAGCAGAAGACGGCCCGAGTGCTTGGGCCCCTGCACTCACCTGGGAGACACAGAGGGCGCTCTGCTCTCCTGGCTGTGGCTTGGCCCTTGTGGCCATTCGGGTAGTGAAGCAGCAAATGAAAGATGCCTTTTGCATATTTTCTCTCTCTCTCTCTCTCTCTCTCATTCATAATAATTAATAAATTAAATCCTTAAGCATCAGCATTTAGACAGAGAACAGAAAATGGGATTCTGGTGATAACGTGCCAGCCATTTCACCCACACTGTCAGTACAGCAGTCGGTCTGACCCGATGGCTGTTGGAGAGCAAAGGGAGCAGAGGACAGGGGGGGCTGCCAGTATCCGTGTCTGCTGCATTGGGGTCACCATCAGCCCGAAGCTGAGGGAACTGGACATCGGGGGAGATGTGAGGTCCCAGAGAAACGGAGAGACGACCACGAGTCAAACCCTCACCTGGAGGCAGCGCGCTTGCAAGGGTCTCATTGAACTTGTAAAGGGATACGTACGCCACTCAGAATCACGGAGGCAATCAGCAGGCTCACCGAGAGCAGACATGATTAGGAATAGTTGGCCCTGTGGTGCGCGGTGGATTAAAATGGCAGTACTGCACGGTGTCCAATGAGTTATTTGATTTTTATTGTTGTTTTTGGACAGAACTCCTTTTCTGAGCTTTTTTTTGCGGAAGGCAAGATCGGGCTTCTTGGTTCTGGCATCTGTGGGGTTGATGGGAGCCCAAAATCTATCCATCAGAACACACGGCGCACATCTGGTCGGGGGAGTCGCCCGGCATCACTGAGCCGGTTTATAACTGAATCTTGTTCAAGGCTTCTTTTCCGCCCAGGGAGTTAATTTCTGCAGACGTTAAGTCAGATGCAAGCGAGTCCATTGGTCTGTTCTCTTCCTCTTTCATCACAGCGTGTGTTCGTGTGGGACTTGGATGAGACAATAATTATTTTTCACTCCTTACTCACGGGGACTTTTGCATCCAGATACGGGAAGGTAAGAATCCACTTTGTCTTCTTTTTTTTTTTTTTTTTTTTTTTTTTTTTTTTTTTTTTTTCCAAACCTGACTCTGTCCAGCCAGTTGGTCCTGGGAATTATGGGAGCTGCTTTGTGAGGCCGCTTCTCCAACAAAAGCTGCCCCGTTAGGTCAGCCTGGGTTTGCAAAACTGGAATTTTCCTCTGACATGTGAAAATTTAATTAGCGATCGTCTCCCACGCCTTTTATTCCAACACGCCGTGCGATCAGCATTTCCTTGGTCGGCTACAAGCTCGCGGCCTTAGCTGGTTTCTGCCTCAAAGGGCTAGGACCCACGATGGCCAGCAACAGTAATCCCAGCTGGACACCGGGGGGGGGGGGGGGGACGTACTTTTCCTCCCTGGTGGTTAGCTTAGCACCTCGCCTCCACCGAACGAATTCCATTTTCCTTCCCTTTCTCTGAGGCGAGGGGGAGGCACTGTCAGCTCCGGCACGCACCCCAGCGACAGCTTTGCAAACGTATCTTGGGGCAAACTGTGTCGGGGATGCAGCCAGGTGGAATTCTGGGCAAATGCTCCGGGCGGTGACGAAGGCAGCTGCTGAAGCCCAGCGTTCACCCCTCGAGATTCTCAACAGACCACAGTGGGCGCCCCTCCCCGCATCTGCTGTCTCTGGAGCGGACACGTGGGGGGGGGGGCGGTGCTTAAGAGGACTGTCACTTGTCACCTCCTGGAAGGTGAGTGACCTCCGGGGCAGCTGCTTCCACGCCCCGGTAGGAACCTTGAGACTCGCCAGCGCCTGGAAAGTGTTTCTGTTTCTGTTTAGAGACCAGGACTACGATTTGACACCGCCTCATGGCTTTCCCAGCTGCGCGTGGTTTTTATGGGGGCTGTAACAAGCTGGGTGTGTAATTAGCGAGATGGATTTATCGTCTGCCGCTCTGCTGTAAAGAATATAAAGGTGGTGTTGGGGGTGCAGAAACCTGCTGCCGCACCGGAATGCGTTACCACATCCAGCAGCACCCGCGTGTGGTTCGGGGCTGTCCGCTTAGGGAAAGGGGGCAGAGCCGGGAGCCACTGGGAACGCCACTGGGCAACCCCAGGGGCCCTCGGTGCATCGCCCACCCACCACCCTGCTCAGGTCACTTCCCTGAGACATGCGGACACAGCACTCTCTGAAGTCCCCTCGCTCTGCGGGGTCGTGCAGTGCCTGTTGGCTTTGGGGCATGATTTTTTAAAAATATGTATCTCCTTATGTGAGAGGCAGTCACAAATAGAAAGAGGGAGAGACGGAGAGAGGTCTCCCATCCACGGGTTCACTCCCCAAATGACCGAAATGGCTGGAGCTGAGCCGATCAGGAGCCGGGAGCTTCTTCCAGGTCTCCCACACAGGTTCAGAGGCCCAAGGGCTTGGGCCATCTTCTGTTGCTCTCCCAGGCCATAGCAGAGAGCTGGATCGGAAATGGAACAGCCGGGACTCGAACCAGGGCCCATGTGGGATGCCAGTACTGCAGGCGGGGGCTTTACTCTCTCCGTATCAGCACTGGCCCCGGGACATGATCTTTGCGTCTGTGTCCCACCGCCACTCCTGAAACCAAACCAGTCTTTCCCAACACAGGAACAAGGCCCAGAGCGTGTCCCTGGGCCCCCGTGCCCCAGCCCATGTCATCCCGAGTCGCAGCCACCTCTGTCCAGCCGCACTCCTCATCACTGCCACCTTCGCCTCTGGCTTGGCCTCCTGTCCGCTCACCGCACTTCCGCTGTCCCAGGCAGGGTCATGCTGAACACAAGCTTGGCCGTGTCACCCCCACGCTGAGCAGTCGTCCACAGCTTCCCCAGGGAGACCCTACCCCGCCTCAGGGGCCCTTCCTGGGCAGCTCCTGCCCCCTCGCCAGTCTCCCCCTCCCTTCCCCAGTGGTTTTCTGACCTCCTGTCTGCCGTGTTCTCCCCCGTTCTGCCGGCTTCTCCCAGAAGCAGGCCCTGACACAAGGACTGAGCACGGGAATCTGGGAGGCGATCCTGGGACACCCGGGTGCTGGGCGGAAAAGTGAAGAAGGAGGGAAGGAAGCCAGCCCAGGAGGCTGGACCATCCCACGGGGGCGGCCGGGGCACCCACAGCGACCCCTGCAGCCCGTAGAGGGCACAGCTCGGAGCTGACAGCTCTGGCGGGGGAGTGGGCTGGGAATTTACCCACAAATCCCCTTCCTTCCATCGTGGGTAGGAGGCTTCTCCAGGGCTGGAACGTCCCTGAGCCTCAGGCCCCAAGAAAGCCTCGGGCTAGGGAACCATGGGCGCTCCCCATCGAGGGGCTCCGCACGTGCGGGCATGATGCCAGCTGAGGGAGTCTGGGGAAAGGCCTTTGCCTAGATCCAGAATATTCTAGAACATTCTTTCACTGGCTTCAGCCCTACTTATCTTTCAGTTCTTGTTTAGTAGTTAGTTGAAAGGCAGAAGCAGAGAGACAGGCAGATCTTCCAGGCACAGATTCACTCCCCAAATGCCCACAACACCCAGAGCCAGGCCAGGCCGAAGCCAGACGCCAGACTCCACCCTGGGTCTCCGCATGGGTACAGGGACTCAGCCACTCGAATCACCACTTGCCGCCTCCCATCGTGCGTCTTGTAGGAAGCTGGAATCAGAGCTGGGACGACGCAGGCATCGCAGGTGCCAATGCCTGCCCCGGGCCCGAGTGCACACGTAGCTTCCACCCTAGTACCCAGACCACCACTGCCCTCCGTCTAAACAGTGTCCGTCCCTGTGAGTTCTTTTCATCTCCATCACAGCTGTTCACTTAGCATCCGCCTCCCCCGTAGGCCACACGCGTGAGCAGGACACGGGCCATGCGTGTGTCGTTTGAATCCCAACCACGCACGGTGCCTGGGACAGCCTTGCTCGTGGGAGAGCAGAGTCGGGACGAGCGGGAATGGGAAGCTGCAGGAGGACGGGGACCTCTCCCCACGCGTGTCCAGTGCTTTGTCCACAGTGCATAGAGCGGCGTCTCCTCAGTAGGTGGCCAGCAAACATTTGTTAAATGAAGGAAGGGAGGGAGGGAGGAAGGAAGGGAGGAAGGGAGGAAGGGAGAAGAGAGGAAGAAAATGAAAACAGAAATCCCCGACCGGTGGCCACCGGCCAGATTCAGCCAGCAGATATTTTCGTTTGGCCCCCAGAGCGTTTGGAAAAATGTGAATTTGTCGCCAGCATTTAAAAATCAGGAGAGTACACAGACCAAAGCCTTCCAGATTTCCAGCTTGTCTTGAAAAATTAGGAAATCTTGGGGCCGGCACAGCAGGTTGGGGCCCTGGCCTGAAGCGCCAGCATCCCATGTGGGCGCCAGTTCTAGTTCCGGCTGCTCCACTTCCGATCCAGCTCTCTGCTGTGCCCTGGGGAAGCAGTAGAAGATGGCCCAAGTGCTTGGGCGCCTGCACCCACGTGGGAGACCCGGAAGAAGCTCCCGGCTCCTGGCTTCGGATCTGCCCAGCTTTGGCCGTTGCAGCCATCTGGGGATGAACCAGCGGATGGAAACCCTCTCTCTCTCTCTCTCTCTCTGTCTCTACCTCTCTCTGTAACTCTGTCTTTCAAATAATATAAAATCTTTAAAAAAAAAAAAAAGAAAAAGAAAAAATAAGAAATCTGGCACTCCCATGTCGCCAGGTGGGAGTGCAGAGGCTGCCGGCATCCGAGGGCACGCATCGTGCAGCCCGCCGCCACCCCACCCCGACCCTTGAGCCCAGGATTGGGGTCTCTGGCCCCACTGGAATCCAGGTTTCAACACCCATCATAGAATTACAGGACCACAGAAGTTCGGGGCTAGAAAGACTTGTGAAACCAGCGTATTCAGTTGGTTTACATGGGAGGAGAGACTGAGGCTCACGGGAATCGGATCGCCTGGGGGAGGGAGGGTCAGCTGGGCGCCCCGCCTTCCTGTGCGATCCCTGGTCGTAAAGGGCAGTCTCTGGTGAAAAGCTCTGGGAGCCCCCGGGTCTCCTGTGCTGCCCCCGTTGCTCTTCTAGAATCTTCCGTGCCCTCCTGTAGCACTCTCTAAAGGGAGAAATGAGAATTTTTTATTCACAAATCCAGCAACCCTAGGAGAGCCGGGAAACAGCCAGGGCTTGGAGCAGACCCAAGCTGGCTTCGCTTGGCCGCTGTGCAGCACCCGAGAGCCAGGCCCTCCCGTCGTGTCCCCGGCCATCCCCGGAGGGTTGTCCTTGGTGACAGGACAGGCCCAGGCTCACCCCCTTGTCTGAATCCGAGCCAAAAAGAAGTGGGGACGGCAGGAGAAGACGCCACCCCTCCCTCTTGTGTCACATTGTTGCATTGTCCCTCCCGGTGACGGGCCAACCCCAGAAGTTGCGTGCGTCACGTCCGCTCACATCCCATTGGCCAGAACTTGGTCCCGGGACCCTATCCAGCCGCAAGGGAGTCTGTGAAATTCCGTCTGTCTGGGGTGCAGTCCTGTGCCCAATTAAAATCGAGAGAGTCTGTGACTCCGAAAGCGAGGAAGGGGGAACGGGTGTCGGAGGGGGACGCTTGACCGTTTCTAGCCCAAGACCATACGCTGGAGGGAAGAGCGCTGAGGTGAAGTTGTGGGGCGCGCCCATTAAAACGCAGCGAGACTGTGGGGTCAAATCAGGAGTCTTTCTGAGCCAGCTGGCGGCTGCCCTCTCTCAGAGCAAGACCGGGGAAGGCAGCGGGGTGGGGGGGAGGGGGTTAAAGGCGGAACTCTCATCCTGGTGGCCGTGGCCGTCACCTGCTTACAGCTACTCTGCCACAGTATGTGATGAGGAAGACTAAAACCCGTGCTCTTTGAGAGGCCCCGGAACAGCTGCGTTCGTGGGTCTGAAGCTCCCGAGAGCACTGTGTGGGCTGCGGCTGTACACGTGGAAGTCGGGGGTGGGGGAGGGCTCCGAGGGGCAGCAGTGCGGCCCCATTTTGCAGAGAGAATAACTGATGCGAGGGAGTTTCTGTGGCCGGGGCACCCATGCGTAGCCTCCGCTGTGGCCGGGGCACCCATGTGTAGCCTCCGCTGTGGCCTGCATTCCCCAGCAGCTGCAGCCGCTCCGGGTCAGGCAGGATTCTCAGACAGTGTTGGGGGGACATTTGCCCCAGCGGTTAAGAGGCCGCTGGGACACCAGAATCCTATGTCAGAGTGCCTGGTTCAAGTCCTGGATGCGCTTCCAATTCTAGCTTCCTGATAACGCACACCCTACAAGGCAGCAAATGATGATGTAAGTGCCTGGGTCCCTGCCACCCCCAAGGGAGACCCAGATGGAGTTCTGAGCTCCTGGCCTCAGCCTGGCCCAGCCCCAGCTGTTTTGGGCACTTGGGGAGTGAACCAACAGATAAAAAGTCTTTGTCTCTCTGCCTTTCCAATAAAAAGAAAATAGGTTTTTTAAATAGACACCAAAATGTTTCAGCTACAAAGGGAATTTGTTGAATCGTAATCATTGAAAAACCAAGCGGTGCCTGGGTTTCAGGTCTGGCTGGATCCAGGAGCTTAGGCAGTGTTCCCAGGTCATTCTGCAGCCCTCAGCCAACTTGCTGCATGTGGTGACTCCCTCCCAGTAATCCCAGCTATACAGGACCCTTCTACTTACCAAATTCCAGCACAGTTCCCAGACTGGAATCTCGCTGCACTCAATTGGATCCCACATCCATACATGCATTGACCTCCATAACTCTGGCCAGCCTAGATGAAGAGCCCGCTCGTGGCGTGGAGGGCGTAGGGGGCTGAGTGGGAGAGGGGTGCCCCCACCAAAGGAAACTGAAGTGGCTTCTCCACAAGCGTGCAGGGACCATGGGCGTGCGCCCTGTGCATCGCATGGCTGTCTGCTCGTAGCCCCTGTGTCGAGCGCTGTGCGGGAAGCAGAAATCGGATTGGTGGCCATCTGGAACAGGGGGAGGGACTTCCTGTTTCCTTCATGGAGTGAGACGCACAGAGCTAAGATGGCTCAGGAGTGATCAGACCAGGTGTTTGCGTCTTAAATCAGAAACCGGCTCTCTTCCCAGTCCCCGGCAGGGGCGCGCTGCTCCTGGCTGTGCCGTCTCCACTGCCTCGCCACCACCTCCTCCCAGTGTCACATCCTGGCCACGCCTTAGGTAGCCGCATCTCCCAGCCTCTGTGGGTCCCGTAGAGCTCCCTCGGCGAGCTGGGGCAGCCAGCCATTGCCGCCGCCTCTCTCCCAGACAGCAATGTGGAGTACTTTCACTCTCTTCACGTGCACGCCGACGTTGGCCTGCCTGTCCTGGTTACCGTTGCCTGGTCAGTGGGAAGTGGGGTCTCATGGTGGGTCTCATGGGCGTTCCCCTAGTGACCAGTTGACTAACAGTGACAGCGACATTGTACTGCCAGTGTCTCTTTGGAGACACACCTGGTCAGCTCCTTTGCCTGGGTTTTACCCGGTTTGTCTTGTCTTGTTGAGCGCTAAGGGCGTTCTACATCCTGGATACCGGTGGGTTACCAGACACGGGAGCTGCACACGTCCCTTCCGGTCTGGGGGCTGTCTTTTTGCCTTCTCGGGGGTGGTCTTGGGCCGACCAAGTCCTTCTTCTCGATGGACTCCCACCGATCAGTGTTTTCTCCCATTACTCGTGCTTTCTGCGTTGTATCTGAGAAAACAGTGCCCAGTTCAGTTCACAGAGATGGACTCCTGCACTGTCTTCTAGGAACTGTGTCCTTGTAGCTCTTACGTGGAGAGCCGTGAGCCATCCGAGGCCAACTTTTGTGCATGGTGTGAAGTAGCTTCCCGTATCAGTGTCTCACTCGAGTTTGGCTCTTCTGCACTTCTGATCCAGCGTCCTGCTAATGTGCCTGGGAGGCAGTGTGCGATGGCCCAAGTCCTTGGGTTCCCACCGCCCATGTGGGAGACCCGGATGCAGGTCTCAACTCCTGGCTTCTGCCTGGCCCAGCCCCACCTGTTGCGGCCATCTGGGGCGTGAACCAGTGCACGGAAGATCTCTCTTTCACTCTGTCTCGGCAACTCCACCTTTCAAATAAACCAACCAGTCTATAAGTAAATAATAAATCCATTTCATGCAAGAAGTTTGAAATGCATGTATTTTTTCAACATCTGCATTGTCCCGGATCTCTTTAAAGAGCGCTCATATCCGTGCATCTCAAAACTTTTTGCACCAAAATACACAGCTCTTGATTTCATTTCTCGGGACGTCTTGAGCCTCTCGCATTCACTTCATGTGCCCTCTGCACCATGATTTTAGAGCCTTCCACGTTGCCGTCTGTGCAGCTCCACTGTCTGCCGGGGAAGTGTGGAACGTGAGGTGTTCCTGCTGCTCAGGGGACACGTGGTAAGGTGAAAGGTCACTCAGAGTGGGCATGGCTTGGGATGTGGTAGGAGGGGGCTCTGCCAGGAGCAGAGAAAGCGTCAGACATACTTTGGGGCACAGGACAGCCCCTGTGTGCACAGCGCTGGGGTCGAGAGCCCTGCGGCTGCCGCGCGGAGCCCCGGGCTTCCACGTCCTGCTGAGCCCCACCGGAAGGAAGAGCTGCAGGCTTGGCTGCTCTTGTGGTACCCGTTCCAGGAGTCATGGAGGCTCAGCGAGGTGATGTGACTCGTCCAAAGCCACCAGCTCAGGAGGGGTGACCCCCGGAGCTGGCCCACTGCTCCAAGCCATGGAAAGCGTCCCCGTGGTCCGTGTGGCTGCCTTGAGGGTAAAACTGAGCTCTTCTGCCAGCCCGGGAGCCCAGAGCACCCGACTGGGTCTGATGTGATCGCCGGGCACGTGGCTGGGAAACATCTGATGAATCAGCAAAACCATGAACAGCTCATGGCTGGGGGGGGGGGGGGGGGCGCTCAGCCGTGTGACAGCACACACAGTAGAAGTGAGATTCCAGGCGCTCGCCCGCCAGGGAGTGAGCGTGCATGTGTGTGTGGCAGGCAGGGACCCGTCAGCGTCTGTCCAGGCCAGGCAGGAAGCTGTGCGCCAGCCTGGCCCGGCCTCACCCAGAGCTTGGCCCACAGCAGGGGCTCAGCACAGGCCACGGAGAATCGCACGGTGGTCACCGAGGCGGCCTTGCAGCTGGGACGCTCCGGCAGCGGTGGGCCTGGACTTGGCCCAGTGGCTGGCGGTGGGGTCGGGTGGCCCACGCCACCTGGGTCCTCGGTGTGGACTCCGAGACACAAGGCTCCCTGATGCCTCCCACCTCAGTTCTGAGCATCGTGATCCCAACTCGTGCCTGTGGGATCCTCCCCATAAAGCAGGCTGCCGACTTTCCAAAGCTTGTCTGTCTGCCCGTCGTCATGCCTGGGAATTCCGTCCACTCACTGTGGTGCATCCTCACCTCCACCCCCTCCTCTGACAGACAGACAGACAGACAGACAGACAAAGGAGAAGCAGGCACACGTTTTCTGGAGGTCCATCGTCTGCAGGAAGGTCCAGGGGTTCCAGATCTTGGAGGGTGGAGTCCCTCCATCTTTCCGAGCCAAGTCCTGGGATCCTGACCCTCAGGGGTGGTCTCAGGAGCAAGCTGTGGGTGAAGGAAGAGTTCCCGGGGTGGGGGGAGCCTGGGGAAAGGGGAAGGCCCAGCAAGGGTGGGGTTCCAGCCCCCGCCTGATCCTACCGAGAGCTGGAAAAGGGGAATCATACTCAATGCAGAGATTGCCCTCCCCCCCTCCCCGCCACTGCCACCACAGCCGCAGGGAAGAGTTGGACTCCGTCCTGGGCGCCAGGCAGTCCGTGGAGACAGACATTCCCTAGGGGGCTTAACCTCCCGGGTGCATCTGTTCTCACCACAGCTAAGCTGAGCGGCTCCAGCAGCCCAAGAGCAGACCTCAAAGCCAGGCTGTGGACTAGGAATCCTAATCCTCTGCAGTGCACAGGCTGGCTGAAGGGTCCACGGAATCATAAAGGGGGTTCCAGTGAGAGCCAGGTGGAACATGAATAGCACGCACTAATCCACTCACCCGTCCACCCACCCACCCATCCATCCGTCCATCCATCCACCTACCCACCAGCCCATCCACCCACCCACCCATCCATCCACCCACCCATCCATCCACCCATCCATCCATTCATCCATCCATCTATCCATCCATCCATCTTCTGTGTAGTTATCATCCACCTACCCCCAGCCCCACCTAACCACCCACCCATCCATCCATTTATCCTCCCTCTCTCCCTCCCTCCCTCCATCGATTTATTCATTCATCTACTCATTTTTAAAGCATTTTATGTGCATGTCTAGCCCTGTGCTGGTGTGTAGGTAGGGGAATGACAGTGAACAAGATAAGCAAGGTGAATGCTGTCTTGTAACTCACATCCCAGGAAGAGGAGTAGACAGACTTGTAGAGGAGTGATTGTGAGTCCGTTCCTCACCGCGATCTGGGAGACTGTGTGGCCTGCCCATCTTTCTAGCTCCTACTTGTTCACTGTGGTCCAGCCACGTCTGACCTTCCTTCAGCTCCTCAAACAATACGTGCTGGTCCACCCCAAGAGCTTTGCCGATGCTGTTCCCTCTGCCTGAAGAGTTGTGCCTGCCTGGTAAACTCCTTCTCAAGCCTTAGGTCTGAGCTCAGCCGGCACCGCCTCTGCGACCCTTTCCTGACCCTGATTGAAATGGAATTAGGTCGTTGTTGTGACCTCCCACGGCACCCTGGACTTTGCCCTAACAGCACTGATCGGTTGTGTGACTGTTTATTTCCCCGCCTTGAAGGCAGAGATCAGGGTCTGTCCTGCTTTGTCTGTACTTGGCGCCTTGTCGGTGTTCCCTAAGTACTTCCTGATGAGTGAGACACAGGCTGACAGGGGCTTCATTAGAGCCTCTCACTCACTCATGAGAGTTTCTTGTTTAAGCCTGCCATGGACACAGGAATGTGCCGTGGACACAGGAATGTGCTGGGTGCTGGAAGTAGGAAACTAAAGTAGGAAACTCTCCCCATCAAAAGCTTAAAAATTCCATTGGAATGCTTGTCTCGGCAGCCTATACACTGAAATATAAATGTCATTGGCCCGGCCCCTCTATGAGGATGACACAGAATGTCACAGTGCATTCCGGATTTTTTTCAGGAATCATTGTAGCTTTGAACTTCTAAGTAGCAACAGTGGAAGCTGGAGTCAATGGAGAAATGCTGTAAAATTAGGAAGTTGTTATTTTCAACAACAATTCTATACCCAGCCCAACTGTCAAGGTAGACCACAGAGTGGAGTTGTTTTCAGGAAGGGGGTGGTGTGCGGCATCTGAAGACAAACTTCTTGGCACCGTGTTGGTATGCTCCATCAGAACACGGGAGGAAAGTCAGACCAGGAGCATATACAGGGTACGCAGAACAGGAGACTCAGCCCCCGGATCTCGTGGCCAAAGCAAGGTCCCTCCGCAGGAGAGAGTGAAAGCACACAGGCCTCCCGACGTTGGAACCGGCACACCATCGCTTCTGCTGCATTCTGTCAGCTGAAGAAAACCCATGGCAGCCCAGGTTGAAAGTGTGAGGCCATAGCCCCTGCTTGCTGAAAGAAGGAGACTTAGTAGCACACTGCCGAGGGTGGGCACCTGGGGTCTACATAGCAGTCAGAGGAACGTGAGCTCTGACACACACTCACGTGTGTGCGGGAAGAAGAGAGAACGAGATGCTGCCCGAGGGTGGCAGGAAGAGATAGCTTCATCCACTTTACCCACGGTGAGGTCAGTGACTAGTGCCTCCAGATGCCAGGTCGAGAAGTGCTATCATTTATACCTGTGCAATTTTTTAAGAGATTTATTTATTTATTTGAAAGGCAGAGTTACAGCAAGAGAGGGAGAGATAGAGATTTTTCCATCTACTGGTTCACTGCCCAGATGGCCACAAGGGCTGGAGCTGGGCCAAGCTGAAGCCAGGAGCCAGGAACTCTATCTGATCTCCCGCTAGGGTACAGGGGCCCAAGCACTCGGGCCATCTTCTGGCTGCCTTTCCCAGGTGCGTTAGCAGGGAGCTGGATCAGAAGTGGAGCAGCCAGGACTCAGGCAGGTGCTCATTATGGATGCTGACGTCACAAGTGGCAGCTTAACGTGCTGGCACCATGTGGCCGGCCACGGCAGCTGTGCAATTGAGGGACTTGGCTGTGGGAGCTGACAGGGTTGACAGTGGGCGCCTCTGTCCTAGGGGCAGTGAGAGGGTGTGGCGGGGAAAGTACAATTTTATTATAAACCTTACAAAACAATTTAAGTATTTAGCTTTGATAAAAGTGAAAGAATAAATGATTTAACCTAATTGTATAGATGTACATGAATGAATGAATGATGCATGACTATATCATATATAGGGGTAAATCAGAGAAAGAAGGCATCCATGTGCTGAGATAATCAGGCAGGACTTCCTGTAAGAAGAGGCATCAGCTGGAGCTTCAAGAGTAGACTGAAGAAAGAAAAGGCACTAGACTGTGTCTGACTTAATTCCACCACCGCCTCCCCGAGGTGGATAAGTACGGAGTTGCAACTCTTCCCGCCTTGCAGATGAGGAAACTTTCTGAGTCCCAGGAAGCAGATCGGGGAGTTGCCCAAGTAACCCCACAAGTGGAGAGCAGCTACAAAAGTGAGGTTTCAAAGGCAGATGCAGCAGAGGCCGGCGGTGGCTAACTCAGCCACAGGAGGCAGCCCGGGAAGTGGACCGAGGGGAAGGTGGCAGGAGAGTTTGGGTCCCCAGGATCGGGAACTAGTGGAGGTCCCTCCAGACCTCAGCCATCGCTGCATCCGTGGAGCAGTCCCTAGAGAGAGGAGCTGACTGGCCGAACCTGGCCCCTGTGCCCACCTCCAGCTTGGAGGTCAGACCCTGGGGAGGCCCAGGCGCGGAGCTGCGAGCAGAGAGCGTGAGCCTGGGGAAGCGGCACAGACCACAGGTGCCCAGTGCAGGGGCAGTGCCGGTCTCCCAACCTGCAGCCTGTGTGTGGGTGGAGCTGGGCAGCCGGCTCAGGGCAGCCGCACTCCCTGGGGCTCGTGGGCAGGTCCAGGTGGCACACTTGGACCTCGTCAACTGTGATCCCCCAGGGAGAGAAATGCAAGCATGTCAGAGTGCGCGTGTCCTCGAGAGGAACCCACTGTGATGAGGGGACGGCACAGAGCGCTCCGCCCTGGGGAGCCTTCCCCGCCCCTGCCCAGATCCTGGCCCGTCTTTGCGCGGATGCACTGTGACTTCCGGGGATGCCGCCTGCCTGCGCTCCGGGGTTTCTCATGTGTATGGAGCTGTGCGTCGCCCAGCGTGGCAGCGGTCGTGCCAATGTCCGTGCCCAGTCAGCTCTTCTGTGGGAGGGAACTGGCCAGAACTCGGGTCGGGGAGGGGGTTGTAGGCTCTTGGGGAGACCCCCAGTCCGTTTGGTGACCCTGAGTGTGGGGCAGGGGAAGGCTCGTTTCACCGTGAGAACCCTGAGGCTCCAGGACTGGGGGAGCCTCTGGGAAAGATGCCGGGCGCAGGCTTCCTGGCTGCTGTTTCAGCCTCGGCTCTAGGATCGCAGGGGAAGCTGGTGGGCGACCAGCGCCCGGGACGGGAGAGCCCTCCCACCCCCAGGCCCAGCCCTCGGCTGTCAGAGGGGTCATTTGAAATCGCAAACCGGATCTCAGCCCCGCAGTGGTCCCCAGGGCTGCGAGGCAGCGTCCTCCTGGGGCCTCTGCACAGGTGCCTGCCCCACCAGGAACCGCTCAGCCACTCAGAGGCACCACGCGCCCAGCCGCTGCCAGGCCTCAGTCTATTAAACAGCCAGAGGCTATTTCAAGAAGCAAACATCATTGTGTCGCTCTCCCCATCTCCAGCCTTGAAGACCCGTCTGCCCCGGAGACAGGGGCCTTGCAGTGACATCAGGCTCTGTGAGGTCTTCCCCTGCTGGCCTGCCAGCTCCACCTCCCACTGTTCACAATGCTGTTCCCACCACTGGGCCTTTGCACATGCTGTCCCTCTGCCTGGAGCACCCTTCCCACCCTCAGCCTAGCCAGTGCCACTCGTCCAGGGCCTCATTCTTAGGAAGTGGTCTCAGTCCCCTGAGTAGGTGAAAATCAGTTATGGGTGGCTCATGGCCCCACGGGGCTCACCATAACGCAGCTGCAATTATTTGTTCTGCAACATGATTACTTGATGACATCATGTATATTACATATGTAATTATATATACTACTACTTGATTCCGTGGTTATGTATATTACAGAATATCGTCTGTGTTATTAAATGTCTAGGATTTAATTTTCCGTATAGTAGACGCTGTCCATGCCCCATTCCTGTAGGTGGTGTCCCTAAGCATGTGGCCGTGACATTGAAGGATGTCCCCATGGGGCCACAGCTCCAGTGGCCCTTGAAGTGATGTGCTCATCGGCTCACCTCCCTGTCACTTCCCCCTTGGGGTCACCAACGCTTCCTGGGGTCATGTCCCAGGTAAAGCGTGTGTCCCTGAACAGCGGGCTCGGGGTGAGCTTTAGGGGCGACTCCAGCCAGGGCGTGGAGGTATGTCAGTGTTCACACCAATCATAACTACTTCCTACAGGGAGACGCCCAACACTGCCAGGGCGCTGGTAACTTAGCCCCTCCGGCCGGCCGGCTGGCCGTGCCTGCGGGGTGGGGGCCGTTGGACCGCAGACTCACCCCAGGTGCCTCCCACCTTGCAGTCTGCAAGCCCGGCTGTGTGCGCGGAGCTGGGCCGAGTGTTGGCTCTCCACGCCCCTCCACGGGGCTCCTCTGCCCGCTCCCCGCAGCAGCCACAGCCCCCACAGCCCCCACAGCCCCCACCCTCCGCAGGAGCCGATACGTGACTGCGGCTCAGATTCCAGAACCCGATACCCAGCCAGCGCGATACCATCCGGATTCAATCAGATCCTGGCGGCCAGGCGCAGCCTGCTCTGCCTGTGCCTCCTTGACAAACTGAGAAGAAATAAAAAGCCGTGGGTTTATGACCCAGCAGTTAGAAACTATTTGTAGAAGTGGCTAAGGTTCAAATCCCAAGTGCTCTCCCCGGAGGACGGCCAGCTCCTCCCTCCCTGCCCCTCCCCCCACACCCCCACACCCCATCCACCTTGAGAGGTAGCTTAATTCGCCTCTGCCGGTCCGACTTCCAGAGTTTTCCATCCTTGGGCAAACACAGCCAAAGTGCTTAAGGACATCTGTTTATTTTATTTCTTTAATGAGAAAACCGTCCAATTTCTCCCGCGCTCAGCTGTGTTTATTTACATTTTCTCGGTCACGTGAGTGGAGCACCTTGGAAGCTGGCGGTGGCCCTGGCGGCAGTGCGAGGTCTGGAATGGGGAGAAGGTCTGCCCAAGGAAAACAGAGTCCTTGGAACTCTATAAAGTAGGCTCTCAAAATAAATACCGCCTAATTCGCGCGGTAGATGTGGATTAAGTCAAGATGAACACAATTTGGAAAGGATTTTCCGAGGAAGTGGGAGATTTCTTTCCCCCACTGAGGGTTAAACCCTGTCCTGAAGTCTGCCCACCCCCACCCCTCCCTCACCCCTACTCCCACCCCCACCCCCACCCCCACCCCACGCGGCTGGCTCTCCAGTCAAGTCCAGGGCGTTTGGCCCCTGGCTAGTGAAGACACCGTGGCTGCCTGTGGTGGCCCTGCCCGCCCCTTGGTTTCCTTTGCAGGACTGGGGGACAAGGATGGGGGCTTCACGGGCCCATTGCCCCCTGGGGGGAAGACAGGCAAGAAGCCGGAGTCTGGGCGTCTGCGGTTGTCATTTTGGTGGGGGGGAGGGGAAAGCTTTGACAGGCGGCGTGGGGGTGGATGGCACCGTTGGAGGGGCGGTGGGCAGAGTGGGGGTGCCCTGTGCCCACCTGACCGTTCCTGACAGTGCCCCCACAAGCCAGGCGGCCACGGGCCTCTGGGTGCGTGTTTCTGAGCACTAGACAATTATTTGCTTGGGGTCATCAGAGAGTGCACATTAGCAGACTTGGAGACCCTGTGCCGTCGGCTGCTTTGAGAAAGACCACTGTCTCGTGGGCTCCCGCGCCTTGGGCCGCCCGGCGCACAGTTAGGACGCCTGAGTGTGCCTGATGCTCCCCCCGCAGGTCTAACAGGTGCCAGCCGCTTCCTCGACGGCTCTCTCAACAACCCTTGTGCCCCCACCCTTCCCACCCCAGCATGCAACGCATCCGAGAGGGATTTATGTCGCCTTTGCAAAACCCAAGCAAATTGCCAGCTAAGCTCTTTTGTCCCTGTAAGCACTGAGCCTGCCGCTCACAATGCTAAGTGGTGAAAAACATCGCGGGCTCCCAGGAAGCTAAAGAGGGGGACGCTTTTCCTTTACCCTTAACTGGCAGGCGGAGAAGCTGTCATCCCCGCCCCCACCTGCACTTGCTGCTGCTGATTGGCCCACAGTAGGGTTCTCCAGCTTGTCCCAGATAGCCGGGGGCGCCGTTGTGTGCAGGGTTGACTTTGGGGATTAGGAGGTGTCCCACCTGCCTTTCCCCCCAACTGTGAATATGTGAACTTGGCACAGGGGCAGCTCCGATGCAAGTCCAGCCTAGGGGAAAAGCATGTTAAGCGGCATCCCTTATCAGAGCGCCAGTTCGAGCCCCGGCTGCTCCACTTCCACGCTAGCTCCCTGCCAATGTACCTGGGAAGGCAGAGAGAGATGGCCCAAATACTTGGGCCCCTGCCACCCACGTGGGAGACCCAGATGGAGTTCCTGTTTCCTAGCTTCAGCCTGGCCCTGACCTAACTGTTGCAGCCATTTGGGGAGTGAACCAGTAGATGGAAGATCAAATCCCATCCTCGCACTTCTGGGCCCAAGACCTGGGGTGAGTTCTGTTGTTCCAGGATCTCAGTGTGCTTGTCTGTGGCATGGGCACAACAGGGCCTGTGCCTCTGCACTCACGGGAGCTGCAGGAGCCCTGAGCCATGTCCCCGAGGTGCAGAGCGGCCTGAGCCGGTGTCTCTCAGCTTTGTGGCTCCACGTGTCGGTCTGTGGCTTCCGTTGTCTGGTTCTGGGGTCCAGGAACGCTGGTGTCTTCCATGCCAGGGGCAGTGTGCCCCCTTTGCTTTCTGGAAGACACAGTGGAGCATCAGAGCACATCCCCCCTGTGGCGTGCGTGGGCAGTGAAGCCAGCGGGGCCCGGGGACCCTAGGGAGGAGGTCCCTAGATTGCCTGCCCCTCCTGCCTGCCCCTTCCTCCCTCTCCCACATACTTCTTTTTTATTTTAATGGTTCCGTTTCTTTATTTGAGAGATGGATGAGACAACACTGGTCCATTCCAGGGCTGGGCCCTGCCAAAGCCTGGAGCTTGTAGCTCAATGCAGGTCTCTCCCACGCGTGGCAGGAACTCGGGGCCTGCGTTAGCGGGGATCTCCTAGGAGGACCCAGAGCCTGGAGGTGTCAAGCCCAGGCGTCCTACACGCATGTGGGCATCTTAGCCACGTGATCAAGTGCCCGCCCTTGAACTCCCAGTACCCTGGCCGATCTGCTTCTCCGGCACGCGAAGCTCCTTCCTGTCCCAGGGACTTGGCAGGGACTGTCCCTACCCCCCAGACCATCCGGGGCTTCCCACAGGTGTCCCCTGCACAGAGAGGGGCCCCCTGGTGGCACCCACAACATGCAGACACACCCGTCCCTCCCTCTCACCCTGCTGCACATCATCAGGTTTCATCTCGGCACCTGTCTCTGAAACAAAACGTGTTAGTTCTTCATGGTCCATCCCCTTCTTTGAAATGTAAGTCCCAAGTGGCAAAGACCCTCAGTGTCTGGGAACAAGGACAGCGTGGCTCGATGGTCTGGAGCAGGGGGGCGGTGACCTCTCCATCCCGTGAGCCAAGTCTGGCCACCGCCTGTTCCTTTTTACATAAAGTTTTATTGTAACGTGGCCATGCCCGTTCATTTCCATATTGTCTGCGGCTGGTGTGAGGCAGGGTTGGGTGGTGGCAGTGGAGACCGTACAAGCCACATAGCTCTCCTGTCTGTTTTAAAATGTCCCCCCCACCTCCGGTCTAGAGGGTGGTCGCTGGAACCAGCCTGCTCACGTTCGAGCAAGCCACTGTGCCTCAGTTTCCACCGCAGTAGCTTGGGTAAAATAGTGGTAATTCTTCCCTCCTCGGGTCACTGGGGGAGGATTACAGGAGGGACAGCAAGTGCTGGGAGCTGAGCCTGCTCCAGGAGAATGAATGGGTGACGTGTCTTCTGAAGAAGTGTGGTGCTGCCCGTGTGAGGGTCCCCCCGCCGGGGCAGCCCTGCCAAAGCGTGGCCGCTGCTCCCAGGAGCGGAGGCTGCGCCGTGCGGTGAGGACGCGCTCAGTGCCGGACGGCGGCAGCAGGCACCTGCCAGGTCAGGCCGGGCGCAATCTCGTGGTCTCCCGTGTCGTGGAAAGGCCCTGGCTCCCAGACAGTGACTCGTGTTGGGTCACCTCTCCGGGGTTCTCAGAAGGTTCCCAGGACGCGGGAAACCCTCACGCCTGTAGGTCCTCGTCCTGCTCACTTCCAGCTCCGTTATCGCTTTTTGCCTTTAAATTTATTTCCCAGTAAAATGCTTTAAAAGCTGCTAGGCATATCCAGCTAAAAGGACATGCTTCAGAGGATAAAAAAAAAAAAAGGGCTGAGTAGCTGCATGGAACCCCAGAAGAGAACTGGCTTAGACGTCTTTGTTCTCTTAAACTTGACCGTGACCTCATCATCGTCGTCTGTCTGACTCCCGGGATTCAGCGATGACGGGATTGATCCTCCGGTCTTTTGCTCGTCGAGTTCATAACAAATAGATCCGTTTGCCGAGCTGAGAAGGGCTTTTCTCTCTTCTGCGTTCTGGAAACTGCCACGGAAGCCGGGTTTGTTCAGCCTCGCTGTTTAAACATGTGAATCAACCTATTTTTTTCCTTACAGCCATCATTTTCTTGTCTTCCTCTTAAAAAAAATTTTTTTTAAACACGCTGATCTGTTTTCCAGGAGTTTCCAAGTAATTAAACCCAATTAAAACCATTAAATTCTTTCTTTTAATGACAACTTTATTATTAAAAGCTAACCCGCAAGAGGCGATTTAACAGGCAAAGCCCTTCATTGTGTGCTAATCCATCGCTAACCTCTGGCTGACACTCCCGAGAGATAAACCCCACAGAATGGGGAGGGAGTTTACTGAATGGCTTTAATTAATACTTTTCTTCCTTGTGGCAGAGTAATTATTTGATCAGCTTGTAAACAGCTACTTGGCAGTGATGTTTTTTTAAAGGCCCAGTTGGGCTGGGTTGGTGCGATGGCTTTGATTTGCTTTGTGTGCTTGGGGGTCTTGTGTTTAAAAGGGTTTGGGGGGCGGGGGATCCTGACTCCAGACCAGGCACAGAAGGGCCTCGTCCCGAGGGCGGACGGCTGGCAGCTGCGAGGCCAGGGAAGGCAGCAGCTGCTGTCCTGGTGAGCCTTCTGCAGGGTGGGCAGGCCCGCCCCGCGCAGCCAGCGCCAGCAAGCCCAGACAGGGTCTCCGCCAAGACACAAGCCTGGCTCTGGGGCGGTCTGGTGCTGAGAGGAGCGAGAAGGCCTGGGCTCGCACAGTGCTAAGCCGGTCGCCTCCCCTGACCTTCCCCTCGGGAGGCCACGGGAGCAAGGGCCAGGTACGGTCAGCCAGGCCCGTGAGTAAGAGCCACAGCCCCACCAGCCATGCCTGCTGAGAGCTGGGAGTCCTGGCAGGGGGCTCTCTGTCCGCCAGGGCTTCGCTCTCGGGGAGGTGGGGACTGGGGGTGCCCACGCCAGCGTGACGAGGAAGTGGGTGCTGCCAGGTAAGGGGACCTGCCCGAGTCACGTCCCTGCTCGCAGGAAGGCGGCCTGGCCCAGCAGCCGCGCACGGCTCCCGCGGGTGGGCCACACAGCCCCTGGAGACAGCAGAGTGGCCCCTCCCACCTGCTGCTTGGCGGATATAGCTAGCTTTTTTTTATTTTTAAGTTTTGCTCATGACTTAGCCCGCTCTGTAATCCCAGAGAGAATGCAAAGACCAAGGGTCTCAAGTCACTGGGAATGGGGTTCTCACCTGCAGGTGGTCGTGCCCCCCAGGGGACATCTTTGGCTGCCATGCCTGGGGGTGGGGGTGCTGTTGGCACCCAGCTGTCGCCAGCCCCCTACCATGGACAGGACCCCACGACAGAATGGCCTGGCCCTAAATGTCACCCGTGCCAGGGGCAGAACACCCCCTAACATGGCATCATGGAGGCGTTCTAGTGTGCTCACCAGGCCCCTCCCAAAACTGGGCCAAATCTTCTTGAAAACAGATTGATCCCGTGAACGCGAGAATGGGGGTTTTCCAGTAGTGCGTCCAAAAAGCTAACGGTTCTCCACTAGCCGTGAGTCCCTGAATCATGGCACACGGAGCCTGGAAGACAACCTCAACTCCCAGGCAGCTCATCTGCTCGTGTTTCCTGGGGGAAATGGCCGTGGAGGGCTCAGAGCAGGCTCCCAGGCGCCGCACCGGAGCCGCTGCGGGCGAGGGAGGGTCTGAGACACGGCAGGGGGCGGTCTGACATGGCAGGAGGGGGTCTTAGCCGCCAACGCCTCTAGCAGCCGCCAGCACTCGGCCCCTGGGACCTGGGAGCACAAAGACAAGCCGCGGGGAGCGGCAGGGAGGCAGGGGGTTACCGGTGAGCTCGGCTCTTCTGTACCGAGTCCAGGAAATGCGCAGGTGCCCAGGGCAGTAGGGGGAACACCCTGCGTCCCCTCGGAAGCCCAGCGTCACCGGAAGGGAGGACCGTCCTAAGACTGAGGAAGCCCAGGGTCACCAGAAGGGAGGACCGTCCTGAGACTGAGGAAGGGCCGTACTGGGCCTCAGCCCGGGTCCGCACGTCTGTCCATCGTCCTCTCGACTTCGGAAGTGTCCTCTCGTTCAGTGAATGGCCTGACTCGTGAAATGTAGGCGTCGACGGTTTTCAACCAGGCCATTATAAAAAAAAAAAAAAAAGATTGAAAGATTGTCGTCTGTGTTAAGCCTCTCTCCTCTCCCTTATTTAATGAAGACGTTTATGTCATTAGTTCCTCTGAGGACGTAGTGCCGTGGTCAGGATTTTGGGGGGCAGTCCTGGCTTTGAGCCCCAGCTCCGCCGCTTGTCAGCGGGTCCCTGGATGGGTGACGTCATCACGAGGGTCTTGGTTCACCTGGGCAGCAGGGAAGAGACACTGGGAGCAGGAGATGTGGTGTGCACAGGCTCACACGCGTGCATTCCGTCCTCGAAAAAGTGCTCAGCTGAGCGCCTGACGTTGGGGCCGCGTCCCAGGTACGAGGGACGTGGAGATGGCGCTCGTGGGACTCGTCTCCTGGTTGTGGCGGAAGCACCGGAAGTCATCAGTAAATGACGTCAAGAACTACAGCGGGGTGAGGGATGAGGAGTGAGTGGGGAGTTTGTGTCTTGGGTGGAGTGGTCGGAGAAGGCCTTTCCAGCGCTGGAGACAGGAACTGAAAGTCATGAAGCAGCCTGCTGTGAGAGAGTCTGGGGTAAGGGAATTTCTGGCAACAAGAACAATAAGTGCAAAGGCCCTGAGGCAGGAGCAGGGTGCACGGTTGAGGGGCAGAGAGGTCAGCTTCCCTCAGAGGGCCGAAGGAAGCCAGCTTCCCTCAGAGGGCCGGGGGAAAATCAGTGGGCTTTAACTGAGAAGGGACAGTCCCGAGTCTGGCAGGCAGGTGGACAACAGGCTTGGGGGAGAGGGGAGCCCAGCACAGACACCTGCTGGCTGTCTCCCCCTGCACCACGCCCCTCTCTAGGAAGAGCCAAAAGCTCTTAGGGTAAGCTCGGTAACAGGAGGCAGGTCACGTGTCCAGCACAGAGCTCAGGACACAGTGCTCACCCCAACCCAGGAGGGCCTGAGAAGGAGCCTTTTTATTTGGGGGAAGCGTCTCTGAGGCCCTGGCTCTTTGGAAAACCGTGCACCTCCCTGTGTGCCCCCATCCTGCCCCAGGCGGGATCGAGTGGGGCTGACCGGCAGAGGGGTTGGTATCAGGATCTGAGTCACCCTTTGCTTGCTAGTTTTTTCTAAGGCAGATTTCAGTTTTGTCACACACCCAAGACCCTTTTAAAATATATATATGTATTTTATATACATATATACTTTATATACATATATAACTTATTTTATGCACATACATACTTTATTTGAGAGGCAGAGACACAGAGAGAGATCGAGATCTTCAGTCTATTGGTTCACTCCCCAAATGCTGTCCATCAGTGTCCAGGGCTGGATCAGGCCAAAGCCAGGAGCTCCATCTGGGTCTCCCACGTGGGCGGCAGGCCCCAGACACTAGGGCCACCAATCGGACTTGAGCACCGGCTCTGCACTGGGGGACCCAGGTGTGCCAAACAGGATCTTAACTGCTCCGCCAGCTCTGTCCTCAGAGCCCCCTCTGGGCTGGCCATTAAGCTAGCAATAGGGTTGAGGCCCCCATACCCCGTATCGGAGGCTTGGGTTTGAGTCCTAGCTCTGCTCCTTTTTTTTCTTTTTTAAAGATTTATTTATTTATTTGAAAGAGTTACACGGGGGCCGGTGGGGGGGGGGGTCTTCTATCCGCTGGTTCACTCCCCAACTGGCTGCAGCGGCTGGAGCTGCACTGATCCAAAGCCAGGAGCCAGGAGCTTCTTCCAGGTCTCCCATGCAGGTGCAGGGGCCCAAGCACTTAGACCATCTTCTACTGCTTTCCCAGGCCATAGCAGAGAGCTGGATAGGAAGTGGAGCAGCTGGGTCTCAAACCGATGCCCATATGGGATGCTGGCACTTCAGGCCAGGGCGTTAACCCGCTGCACCACAGCTCCAACCCCCAGCTCTGCTCCCTGTTCTGGTTCCCTGCCCGTGTGCGCCCTTGGAGGCAAGAGGGGATAGCTCAAGTCCATGGGTCCCCACCTTCCACCACGGAGACCTGGATCGAATCCCCAGTTCCTGGCTTCAGCCCAGCCCCGTCCTGGCCCTTGTAGGCACTTGGGGAGGGAATCAGTGGATGGGAGTGCTTTCTCTGCCTGTCTGCCTCTTAAGATCTTTAATGCCCCCTTGTGCTGTCCTGAAACAGAAATCTTAAATAAGGCAGCCTCCCCACTCACTGCCATATACCATCCTAACTGTAATAGCCAGGAGAGGAATAAAAGAAGAAAATGCGTTTTGTTGAGTCCGTAAGTGCCCGGGCACAGCCACGTAGAAGACGGAATGAAGTCTCCAGTGTTTGCGGCTGCGCCTCACAGGTTGCGTCCAAGAGAAGCGAGAAGCGCTGGAGCCGTTGGCAGAGGAAGATGGATGGGGGAGGGACCCGAATACAAACACGCAGTCAGCGGTGGTCAGAGCCTGGATTTCTGGAGTGGAGTGAGATGCCGCTCAGCTGATCAGAAACTGGTGGTTTTTTACAACATGAGTGTCTGACGGGATGAGAAATTCACAAGGAGGCTGGGAGGCGTTTCCGTTGTGTCCAGCATCCCGAGGCATGGTGAGAAATGAACATCCGTGGCACTCCCAGATGACACCGTCTCCCAGTGAGCGTGAGAATTCCAAACCCTGCTCCAGGAGGTGCCCCATCCACAGAGCACCACTGCCCCAAGACTGAGCCCAGAGAGGATGTCCCCAGGAGAGCCGCGTTTGGTGACCGTCTGATCCTGTGCTGTAGAATGGATGGCCCCATCACCTGTGGATCTGCAGGTGTGATTGGGTGGCCCCAGTGGAATCACAAGATCCGGCGAAGGGGAAGGCGGGAGGTCAGAGTGGACAGTGGCTGCTGAGAGAGGAGAGGGGCTGTGAGTAAGGGGCAGGCCATGAGCTAGCAAGTGCAGGAGGCTTCTAGAAACTGAAACAGGGGCCGGCGCTGTGGTGATGCAGGAAAAGCCACCCCTGCAGTGCCAGCATCCCATATGGGCACTGGTTCGGGTCCCATCTGCTCTACTTCCGATCCAGCTCTCTGCTATGGCCTGGGAAAGCAGTAGAAGATGGCCCAAATCCTTGGGCCCCTGCACCCACATGGGAGACCCAGTGGAAGCTCCTGGCTCCTGCCTTCGGAGCAGCACAGCTCTGGCCATTGCAGCCAACTGGGGAGTGAACCAGAGGATGGAAGACCTCTCTCTCTCTCTGCCTCTCCTTCCCTCTCTGTGTAACTCTGCCTTTCAAATAAATAAATAAATCTTTAAAAAGAAAAAAACTGAAGGCAAGAAAACCATGTTAAATGCTTATGTATTTATTTATTTTCCTCTACCTGAGAGAGAGAGAGAGAGAGAGATTTCTTTTGCTGGCTTAAGCCCCAAATGCCCTCAACAGCCAGGGCTGGGCCAGGTTGAAGCCAGGAGCCCCATCCTGGGCATTCGTGTGAGGGGCAGGGGCCTGAGGGCTGGGCCAGCCTCCACTGCCTTCCCAGATGCATCTGCAGAGAGCTGGGTGGGAAACAGGGTAGCCCAGGCTCAAGCAGGTGCTCCAGTGCTCCAGTGGGGGATGGAGGCAGCTTCACCCACAGCACCCGAACGCCTGCCCGACACCTTGGCTAAGCTTCCGATCTCTTGGAGCTGTGTAAGAATGAACCGACACTGTTTGAAGCCGCCAGGCGTGTGCGCCCATGTTACAGCAGTCACGGGAAACTCAGCGCTTGTGCCGATGTTCGGGATTGCTTCTGCCGGGGTGAGTGGCACCGACTGTAATAACACAGCTGCCCTGTAGCCGGCAGAACCTCAGAGGTGTTGCAAGAATGGCTGCGGCTTGGAAATGCGGGCTCAAATGATCACCTAGGAATTTCTAAGCGGGGAGGGGTTCTGTTGGCAGATTCTGGACTCCTTGCTTTTGCTGGTACTCCTGAGGCACCAGGTGTTTGGGGAGACGCCTCACGAGTTACCCCACAGGAGCCCTCACTGTGTGTACTCAGATAAGGAAACTGAGGCCCAGGGACCGTGAACCTGCAAGGTGATACACGGGGGAGTGACAACCCCAGGACGGGGACCCGGGTCCTGCTGACCCCGTGGCTGACTCTCACTGACATCCTTGTCTCCGGCCACTCGCACGCGCACCTGGTGAGTGATGGAGGCCGTCTGTGGTGGTCCCTTGGAGGTGGCTTTTGCCCCGTTAGGTAATGCTTGTGTGAAGGGGAGGTTGGTGCCCCAGACCGGACAGTAACACAGGCTTTTCCATGGACTTGGCGTAACTGACCACTGGGTGGGGACACCACGAGGTGCCGTCAGGACAGGTAATTGGATCTTTCTGAAGTGCTTCCTGGCAAAGCCTGATCATCGCCAAGAGGAGCGGTGCGTCTGGCCTGCCCACCGGCACTGCTATGCTGGAGACACCCCCTGTTGCCTGGACGTGGCCAGGTTGCACGCCGAGGCCAGAGTCTTTGATTACAAGTGAGAGACCCAGGACACACTAGTCGAAGCCAGAAAGGCAGATGTGCTTGGCCACATGACCCAAGCGTAGAAGCAGACTCCACACACAGTGGGATCCAGACCCCAAGTCATTTCCTGCGACTCTGAGAGTGCCAGGCCGGCTGTGCCCGCGCGGTGACAGAGCTGGCTGCCAGCATCGTGCAGCCCACCTCTGCCAGATCACCCCCCACCCCGGGGGAAAGGGACGGTGTCTCCTCCCTGAGAGCTGGAGCTGACGTCCTGGGGCCACTTCCCACTGGCTCAGACGGGCCACACGGCCCTCGCTGATCTGTCACGATGATTCTGGCCAGACCTGGGTGCAAGGTCTCCCTGGCCAGACAGCAGAGGCTGTTATTTTGCTGCAAATTATGAGCAGCTGCTTTACATTTATGACAGCTCCTGCCCAGAGAGGGAAGTTCTGTCTGCCGTATCAGGCCACCTCCTTTGCAAACCAGCTGGGCTGTCCCGAAGGTGTTCAGTACAGAGGCTGGCTTGGGGGTCCCGAGACCACGGGCAGGCTCAGTGATCTACGAGGGCTCCCCAGGCCCGGCAAAGCTGCTGTACCCCTTGGCACTTCCCAGGACCCAGATTAAGATCAGGAAAGGAAGAGGGACACGGGAGGAAGTCAGGAGAGACCCGGAGCCACCTGCAGCTGTCCTCGCCCAGCGGAGCCCCGGCACCGCTCGCTTCCCCACCCCTGTCCCCCGCACCGTGTGACCCCACGTGCAAGGTGCAGCCCCCCCGGGGCGGCCCGGGGATGCCAGTGAGGAGTTGGTGCCTGTGAGGACCTGAAGGAGGACCTCTTTTTAGGAACATGCGGGGTTTGAGCAACATCGGGCTGCCGGGTTAACCCTTTCCTGCTCAGCCAGGAGATCTTCACAGCAGGGACCACCCCCAAATAAAATCAGCTGAATGGTCAGCCTGCACAGAGACCACTAGGTACCAGAGGTGCCTGTGCATTTGGGGGTCCCTGGGGGGACAGCACACCCTTTCTGTCCAGGCACACAGGCACCATGGTGTAGACCGAGGATAATGGGCACGACTCGGGTCAGACCTGAGTTTCAATCCCAGCATTGCCCTGACAAGTGGAGTGACGCGGAGCAAGTCACATGGTCGCGATAGCGATGGTGACAGCGGTACGCATCGCGCTGTTAGAGCACTCGCCTCTGTTCACTGTTTCAGCCGTGGTTCTCGGCTCTTAGCGGTCATTTTAAATTTTTTAACAGTCACAGTAGCAAATGCATTTCCTACACACTCGCTCCCCAACCGAAGTGCAAGTTCACTGCTGCTGGCGTGCTGGACTGTGGTCTGTGCCAGAGACTGGCAGGCTTTCTGTAAGGGAGACCCAGCGCTTCAGGCCTCCGGCCAGGCTCCGTGTTGACCGCTCGTCTCTGCCACCGTCACGTGAAAGCAGCCGCAAACATTCAGCGAACAGATGGGCGCCATTGTGTTCCAATAAAATATTTGCAAAACAAGGGAGCAGGCCACGGTTTGTTGGCTCCTGAATTCTTTTGGATTTTTATCAGTCTTTTTTTTTTCTTCTTTTTTTAATGATGGTTATCAAATACCCACTGAGAGGAGTGTAAACTTTTAAAAACTCAATCATCATAATGACCCTCTCAGGTAGAGAGTCTGGCTTACAGTGAGAGACTGAGGCTTGCAGAGGTGAAGTGACTCGGGTGAGGTCCCGCACTGGTGAGAAGTGGGCGTGGCCTTGGGACGGTCGTCTGGTGCAGGGCTTAAGTTGCTGCTTGGGACACCCACACCTCCCATCTGAGCGCCTGGGTTCAGGCACCAGCCCCGCTCTTGATTCCAGCGACCTCCTAGTGCACACCCTGGGAGGCAGCAGGTGATGGCTCAAGGACCTGGGTCCCGGCCACTGCGTGGGAGACGCGGGTTGAGTTCCTGACTCTTGGCCTTGGCCTGGCCCGGCCCCAGCTGTTGTGGGTGTCTGGGGAGTGAACCAGCAAATGGAAGTGCACACTCGCTAGCTTGCTCCCTCCCTCTCTCTCTCTCAAATAAAAAATTAATTTTCTTTATTTGAAAAATATGGAGGTAGGATCGGCCTTCAATCTGGAGTGGCTGTGGTCCTGCAGCCAGCACAGTACAGGAGCCCCAAAGGGCCTGGTCCCCAAAGCCAGACTCGGGGGGAGGTTCCCGCCTGCCTTTTGTCCGAAGGGTGGAGGTGCTGGCCGTAGTGTGCACTCTCGTTGGATGCCTCTCACAGTCGTCTGCCACAAAGTGCTCCCTACTTGGAAAACACAGCAAAGAAAATGCTTTAGTAGACAAGAGTTCTGATTCATTAAAACAACCGTTTGATTAAAACGTGGACTCTCATTTCAGCCCTTGGTTGATGTTTTCACCCCTCCCCTCCATCCAAGAAATACAGTGATCCACAAAGCAGAGCTTTGAGCAGCCTGTGTGGCCGAAAGACCCACCGTGCTCCTCGGACCAGGAGGACGTCATCAACAGTGCAGAACAGGGGGCCACAGAGCCGCCGGCCACACCCTCCGCAGCTGCCCAGAGCCGCAGTACGGCCTCCCGGACACAGGCCTGCGCAGCCCACGGCCCTTCCCCAGAACGGGGGGAAATGCCCTCGCCTGAGCTTTCAGAGATCCTGGAGGCACAGTCAAAGTGAGACGTTGTCATCGTCTCGCAGGGTCGGGTGTCTGAGGGGCAGGCACACCTGGAGCGGTGACAGCAAGCAGCTGTACCGCGGCACACAGCTCCCTCCCCGCTTCCTCACTGGCCGAGTACTGTGGGGGTACAGTCGCCTAAATCAGGAAGTTACCCCCTCCTGCCTTCTCTGTACTTCCTCTTAGCAGGTGGCTACTCTGCAGCGTCGGTTTACCTGGTGAGTTTTGCCACATCTGCAGTCAGCTAGCAGTAATTTTACACTCTGTGTTGAAAATGCACCACCAGAGATTTTCTTAGAAAAACCAAGCCTGGAGAAATGTGCACATCAGGGCACCCTGGAAAAATCCGTAGGGCCCCCGTCTGGTTTGCCCCTCCCCTGGGAGGGAGCCGCCAGCCACTTCTGCAAGGCGCCACCCACCCAGCCTGCCTGCATCTGAGGGCCATTCCCGTGGAAGCCTGTTTTGGAAAAACTCCCTTTTCTTGGTTCTGCGTTCTGGTTTCTGTTGATCGGACTGTGAAAGCAGTCCACGGAGGCCACACTTGTTGAGGAAATTAACCACTGATTTTATTTTTTTCAAAGCAAAGGAATAATGATTAAGAAAGTGGTTTTAAATAAAAAATTTTTTAAAAAATACAAAAAGGGCCGACACCGTGGCTCACTTGGCTAATCTTCCGCCTGCGGCACCGGCATCCCATATGGGTACCGAATTCTGTCCCGGTTGCTCCTCTTCTAGTCCAGCTCTCTGCTGTGGCCCAGGAGGGCAGTGGAGGATGGTCCAAGTGCTTGGGCCCCTGCACCTGAGTGGGAGACCAGGAGGAAGCTCCTGGCTTTGGATTGGCACAGCACTGGCCGTAGCGGCCATTTGGGGAGTGAACCAGCAGATGGAAGACCCTTCTCTCTGTCTCTCTTTCTCACTGTCTATAATTCTACCTGCCAAATAAAAAAAAAAAAAAAAAAAAAAACACACACAACTGGCTTTGTCTTCACGCGCATGGCACCTTAAGGGCTTTGGCACGCTTGATTTCCCGCTGGATTTATGAGAAGCGACTTCCTGTGTTTGAGGGTGCAAAGCAGTGGATGTGACAGTAGCCAGCCGTCGGGGGCGCTCGCACCCCCAGAGCTGGACTGGCCGTGCGCCGTCTCTAATTCTCGCCGCAGCATCAGGTGGCTGAGGGTGAGCGTGTTGGAGGAGGCAGTGGCCTTGGATGAGATGAGGTACCCGGGTGAAAGCCACCACCGCTGTGGCTTCCTCTGCCTGGCAGGAGCACGGGGCAGGCAGGGCTCACTCCACACCGTCCCAGGTGGCGTAAGGCGGCAGGCACGGGGGTGCGTCTCCGGGGAGGCATTGGAGGCAGCCTGACGGCAGCCCGAGGTGAAGCCGAGGGCCTCCACCTGGCCCTCCCTCGTGAGGTGTTTCGTTCCCGCCGTCCTGAGTCCCCAGCGGTGAGGGTCTTTATTCTCCTAGCCCCTCAGTCTTTGCAACCCTGGAAAAACATTTTCTTCCTGGGTAAAGAGGCCTGGCCCAGGGCAGGCTCCGTGTTAGTTGGCTCCTGGGACGAGGGTTCTTTTCTTCCAGGCTTTTCGGCTTCGGCACAGCACTTTCCTGGGGTCCCACTGCGTAGCTGCAGACCACCGTGCAAGCAGGGTTTAGGGAAGCCTGGCGTCGTGAGAATGTTGATGGCGCGCGCGCGGGGTGGGGAGGGCGGACTCTGCAGGCTTCCCCTGGGGGTGCTGGGTGGCTTTACAGCCCTTACATTTTTAATTGCACAATAAATCACTGGTTTATAGAAGGTGCTGGATGATGCTAAAGTTCACCTGGTCATCACTTCTAGTTCCTGTTCCCTCCTCTCCACCTTCCAGAAAAAAAAAGAAAAACCCTGCTCTCTGGCCTCTGGGCATAATCCTTTGATGGTTATGAACACTCACTCATCAGTGCCTGGGGAAACACCCGGGGCATTTGCTGTGTTTCCGAGCTACGGTCATAGCGTGCAGTACGCAGCACACGTTGTAGGCAGCAAACGCCATCTTCATCCTCTTGCATCCTTTGAGCCCAGGGGCCCTTGACCTTGGCTGCACGTTGGCATCCCCTAGGGTCTGTCAGAAGTGGGGGTAGGTGTGGGGTGATGGTGCCGCGCCCGAGTGACTCTCTTCCCTGTCTCCAGGACACCACAGCGTCGGTGCGCATCGGCCTCATGATGGAGGAGATGATCTTCAACCTGGCGGACACGCACCTGTTCTTCAACGACCTGGAGGTTTGTAGCCCTGGCTGATCCCTGCCGTGGGGAACCGCCCGCCTCCAGCCTGGGAGCAAGAGACGCTGCCTTTCCTTTCTTCCCTATTTTTTTTTTCTTTGAGCGGATTGAAAGGTTTGCTAGCAACCCCCTGGGAGGTCCAGACCATGGCGGCGGCAGCTTATTGGAAACACGTGGCCGGCTGACCTGCCCCACGGCCCTGAGCCATGCGGGGCCTTTGCTGTCCGCCCCAGCCGTGATGTGCACTGGTGGTTGTACTAATCCAATAAGGGCTGCGTCGCTTCTTCCTCCTGAAATTTGCTACTTAATAAGTTTATTAAGGCAAATTAGTGCGGCTCCTCCGGGGTCGGTAATAATTAGCAGCGGGCCAGGATGGAAGCTTTTAAAAACAGTTTCCATTCCCCTGAAAGGATGTTGTACAAAGACAGCGAGTGAGCACGAGCAGAGGGGATATGCTGCTATCGAAAGTGTCGGCTCCCGAGCAAGATGCGTGGGAGGCTGGGAGGTAGGAAATGGGGGAGAGGGGTTGGAAATAGCTGTAACTCAGGTGTCTGTACCTGGTGCGTATCGGAAGATCTGGGAGGGAGTTCCAGTGGAAAACACATTCCAAACAGAACTATTTAAGCAAAGGTAAAGATACTAAAAAGCTGTATAAAGATAAGGGCAAGGAATTGCACTCCCCCAAAAATCCAGGCACAGAGAAACTAATGCATTCAAGAGTTAATCTGTGAGCTTCCTGGTAGCCAAAGCGAAGAGGGTAATACAATGAATTACTTCCCTCTAGCGAACCAGCAGGCACCAAGGTTTGGTTGGTAAAAGGTTCAGCGTGAGGACCTAAAGCTTTGTAAATTAGGTCTGCATTATTGTTCAACAGACTTAAAGACAACCCAAGCTAAAACTGTGCGGGAAAGAACAGTTCCACTCCTGCTGCTAGGAGTGCGTCTCCCAGGGATCTGTGCAGTCTCGGGAGCGCAGCCGTGAAGGAGAATGCGAGAGGCGCAGCCCCAGGGCCGCCTGGCTGCTGGGCCGGCCGCGCAGGGCGTCTCATGGGGAGGAGCCAGGGTTTCTTCCCGGGCTGCACGGAGGAAGGTCCCTGCCGAAATGACCAGTCGTGTGTCCCGTCCGCTCTGAGGCAGCTCGGGCCTCAGTCTTCCCATCTTTACAATGGAATGAATGTTCTCCGCCCACGTCTGTCTCAAAGGCGGGGTCCAGGTGGGAGCCTGAGGCACAAGAGAGCTTTGCAGTCAGGGAGACCACGGGTGTCAGGGCCCCGATGGACGGCTCAGGGCTTAGGGGAGACGGGGGCGGAAGGAACTGAGTTAAACAAACACAAAACCCGTGGCAGCCGAGGCCAGCAAATATTTCTGGAGCCCAGTGTGGTCAAGACTTGGCTGGTTGCAAACACCGCGACCCAGCAGGCTTAGCAAACCCCGGGCAGTCCACTGCGATGGGCCCTTCGCCCGTCACCCCCACGTCCGTTCCACAAGAACAGGGGCCGCGCCGTCTGGTTGACCCTAATCCCCAGGGCTCCGGCAATAAACAACCAAGCCAGTCCGTGACCAAGATGTTCCTGGTAGTGGGAAGGATACGAAACATTAACAAAGACACTGAGACATGGGGACAGCGCCCTCCGGGGGTCAGGAAGGTCCCCTGAGGATGTGGCACGTGAGCTGCGTGATGACGGGGGTGGAGGTCTGGGGAGGAGGGACAGCAGTGCAAAGGCCCTGGGGTGAGACACATGTGAGGTCATCAGGGACGAGCGAGAAGGCTCAGAGGCCACCGTGCGTGAGTCAAGGCCCAGGGTGGCCAGGACAGGGAGACAAGTGTAGAGAGGGAGGTGCCGTCATAGTCCGAGTGTATGCTAAGTACCAGGCACAGCCGTGGGGCCAGGCAGCACGAAGCAGGGGGGACCTGCCATATGGACAGCGTGGCAGTCGGAGTGGGAGGGGAGGCGGGGAGCCCAGTGATGAGGGCCCCGCGGTTGGCTGCGGGAGAAAGACAATGCTGCAGGAAGAGGCAGGGGCGGGAGGGAGAGGCAGGCAGGGCTCAGGGCTCCGCCTGCTCCCGCGCTAGGGAGGAAGGCACGGGCGTGCGGTGGGGTGTGGGGCCTCCTACTGTCTGGGGCACGTGGGTCTGAGATGGCTGAGACCCCCCAGTGAGGAGCCCAGGTCAGCAGGCGGCTGCACGGGTCGAAGCGCCTGTGCGGTCCCCACCCCGGCCACGCACCAGATCCGCGTGGCTCTCGGCTGGACTTGTGGCACAGAGCCAGGGTTGCCAGCCGAGGTCTTCGGAGTCCCGCCCCCTCCCCCGACCCTCGCCGGCCACAGTGAAAGTCCTGCTCAGGGCAGCCAGTTTGTTTTTGTTCCCTGCGTGTTTTTCCAAAAATGTTCCCGATGCCAGAAGCCCCCGGGGCGCCTCTGCACAACTGAAACAAGAGAATTCAGACTCACCCAAGGGAAAACACTGTGTGGGTCGGTGCAAGGCAGCCCCTGGGGGAGGCGGGGCGAGGCCGGTGCTCGGCCCGGCTCCTGCACCAGCGGGGACAAAGTCAGGGCCACTGCTTCCGGAGCCGGCGGCGCTGCCTGGGAGGGTCCACTCCTGCACCCTGCAGCTCTGCGCGGGGAACGCCGTGGACTCCCAGCAAACAGAACACAGCGGAGACCCAGGCCCTGCGGCATGGCCCCTGCAGCAGGGGAGGCAGACCCCAAGACTCAGCGAGTGCCCCGCAGAGAGGCCAGGAGGGGCGGGGGGAGGCTCGCACACGTTCTCACGGCTCCTACAACCAGGGAGCAGAGACGGGGGAGGTGAGGCGGGCGTGCTGCGGGTGACTGGGGGAACAGCAGTGCAAAGGCCCTGAGGCCTGGTCAAGGTTGGCTGGCTCCTGGAGGAGGCCAGGGAGCAGGAAGGACGGTGGTGAGCCATCGGGGCGGGCCCTTTGTGCCATCACCGGCTCTGGTCCCGCTAAGGGCGACAGGAAGCTGGTGAGGATTCACGTTGCATCCTGGACTCGTGGTCCACAGGCTCCCTCTGGCTGCCTGGGGGGGAACAGACCACGGTCAGCGCCCAGGGCGGAAGCAGGCGTCTGCCTCCCCGCTGACAGCACCCAGGAGCTCAAACGACCGGGCAGGGATGAGGCAGTGCCAAGTTCAGCTGTTTCTGAGAACGTCCACTGTGGTAGCCACCAGCCGCACTTGAACCCTGGCTGTGCCCTGGAGCACTGAGTTATTCACCGTATTTGATTTTAACTGATTTCAGCCTACGCAGCCACACGCAGGTGGCAGCCACTGTATTGGACGGCACGGCAGGGGACCTTGATGTCGCGGTAGAAGCGTTACCTACTGGACAGGCAGCCCAAAGCCCGCCACCTCCGGCGGCCACTGTCGGGTTCTGCTGAGGGCCCCTTTCCTGACTTACGGGCAGCTGCTTCTCCCGTGTCTTCACGTGGCCTTTCCCTGGCGTGTGGGTGGACAGAGAGAAGAGAGCGCACACGGGCTTATAAGGACACTTGTCCTACTGGGAGAGGTCACACCCTCGCTTAGCCTTAATGCCTGTTAGAGACCCCATCTCCAAACGCCAAGTGAGGGTGAGGATTTCGACCCACGACTTTGAAGAGAGCACAAAGATTCAGACCATAACACTGATCTACAAGTGGGGAAACTGAGGCACACAGTGGCTGAGTGAACAGCCCCATGTCACCCCGTTGGCCGTGACGGTATTTGGATGCAGGCAGCCTGGTCCCCAGGCCCTCGCCCTCACCCACTGGGCTGTGCAGCCCATGCCAGGCCGGGCTCAGAGGAGAGGGAGTGTGGGGAGGGCTGGGGCAGCCGCAAAGCATGACGGAGGGCAGAGGAGCAGGAGGGGGAGCCCCAGGGAAGTGGGGGGCCGCCTGGGTGGGGCCGCGCCTCAGTACTCTGTGCGTGTGCAGAACGAATCTCACACGCAACCACAGCCGGCGTGGGAACTCCCAGCACCCCTTGCTCCCCACAGAGACAGGCAAGCACCTGGCAGGGGCCAAAGCTTAGACAAGGGGTCTGTGGGCATTTCCAGAAAGGCCGCTGACGCGTGTGGACGGGGAGAGGCACGGTTGGGGCTGAGAGGAGGCCCGGCCGGGAATGACACGCCCAGAGGCCAGGGATCGGCCGTGCCCTGCTCGGCCCCACACAGGACCTCAGAGGACAGGCATCCCCCTGATAGGGGTGGGGAAACTGAGGCACAGCAGGTCCTCTTACCTGTGGCTGCCAGGTACGGAGCTCTTGTCCGGCCCCCGACCGTACCCAGGAATGACCCCACTGAACCCCCACGGCCACCTCACACGGCCGACGGGGTTTTCATGCGCCTTGGACAGGTGAGGTGGAGGCACGGAGAGGCGACCTTCCCGGGGCCACAGAGCAGCGCCGTGATCCCAGGCCCAGCTGGCCCGTTTACCCTGCCCGGAGGGTGGACGTGGGGGAGTGGCCACGGGTCCGCAGGGTCTTCCCTGAGCACAAGAGGGGCTTTGGCCACAGCTGCCCCCACGGGCCGAGGAGTGGGCAGGGAGCCACTGGGAGACGCTGCCCAAGCTTTGGGAAGGCTGTGCAGGGGACTCGAGCGGCTGGTGTGAGGGCGGAACGCGGCTGCTTGCCTGACACGCGGGCCGGGCCGAGAGTCCGATGTACGCCCGGGAACTGTCGGGGAGAGTAATAGTCCACCGTGCGCACTCTGCCAGCTCACCGAGGCGTCCCGCCCGCCGGCCTTCCCCTCCCGGGCAGCAGGCCCCTCTGTGGCTCGCCCAGGGCAGCACTGAGCATCGTGTTTAAGATAAACAGCTGCCAGGATGGGCCAGGGAGTCCAGCTGGGCCGTTTTTTAGATTTGTCAGCGATGTCCGTTCTGTAGGGCAGAAAGTCATGGGGCCTGGGACCGAACCCCAGCCAGAGAGCCGGGCACCCTCGCCTAATCCGAAGAGGTTTCAGCAGGTTGTCCCCGAGCCCGCAGCACAGACTCGCAGTGACCAGAAGACGAGTGTCGGCTCTGTGGGGTGCAGGAAAGCGTGATCCAGACACAAGACTGCAGCCTGGGGTCACTCGCTGTGACAGCGGGGAAATGAGTCAGGCCCAGCGAGGAGCAGGAAAAGGGCCAAGTGCGGACGGACAGAGGACACGCACGTCGGGAGTGTTTTCCGAGACGCTGCTGTGTGGGTGAGAGAAGTCCTCCACAGGGTAGCGGGTGCCGGTGTGGTTTGCTCTGCGAGGACTGGCTCGTGGATTCACTCCTGGGCTTTTCCCGGCAAAGCTCTTCACGCGAGGGGACGCAGGTGGGGGTTCTGGAATCTCAGGGGTCTGAGGGGAGCCAGGAGCGTGCAGACCCACAGACGCGCAGTGAGAAAGCTGCTGCCGGCCGACAGGAGATGGAACACGCTCCGTGCTCGCCCCGGCGCTTTCCCACCGCGGGGAGCCAGGGGCAGCTCCAAGCAGGAGTCCAGGGAACGCGACCCACAGGGTGTAGAAGAGCAGACCCAGCCCGCAAAAACCCTGACGGGAGCCCCGCAGGCTGACGAGAAAGGACACGGGACCGTCGCTTGTCCAGCAGGAAGAAACACAGGCCATCGATAAAGATCACGACGCAGGCCGAGCGAGGGTGGACCAGGACAGACGCTGGAACACCGCGACAGCCTCCTGGGACAGGGCAGGGGAGCCCTGCGCAGGGTCAGGTGGTTTTCTCCCTCACGCCCCACGCACCCCACACGGGAGCCCGCTCCTGCCCTCACACCGGCTCTCAGCGTCACTTCTCCGCGCCTATTCCAGCAGTCAGCTTCCTGTTGGAGCCAACCTCTGCCCTCTTGCCTGGGACCCAGCTCCCTCCCGGGTGCCCCGGGACCCGGCTCACTGCGCTCCTGCAGCATCCTAGGATCCTCGCACTCGCCTCCCGTCCCCACAGCGGTGCCTCAGACCACACTACCAGCTCGAACAAATTAGAGAGAGAGAGAGAGAGAATCATCCAGAATGGAAGGGTGAACATGACTTCCGATCCAGAGAAGTTTCACGTGCTGTAACGAGGAGAAATCCGTGCACACACTGTTCCCCTGAATTTGTCTTCTCTTCTCATTGACCACAGTTAGCCCCAGGGGAAATACAAAATAAATAAACTGGGCCGGCGCCGCGGCTCACTAGGCTAATCCTCCGCCTTGCGGCGCCGGCACACCGGGTTCTAGTCCCGGTTGGGGCGCTGGATTCTGTCCCGGTTGCCCCTCTTCCAGGTCAGCTCTCTGCTGTGGCCAGGGAGTGCAGTGGAGGATGGCCCAGGTGCTTGGGCCCTGCACCCCATGGGAGACCAGGAAAAGCACCTGGCTCCTGGCTCCTGCCATCGGATCAGCGTGGTGCGCCAGCCGCAGCGCGCCAACCGCGGCGGCCATTGGAGGGTGAACCAACAGCAAAGGAAGACCTTTCTCTCTGTCTCTCTGACTGTCCACTCTGCCTGTCAAAAAATAAATAAATAAAAAATAAATAAATAAACAAACAAACTGAGGACCATAAGAAGTCACTGTTGTTAAACATGTGTTCCCCAAAAAGCCCCAGGGTCCGCTGGTCTTAACCAGACTTGGAGGAAGGAGCCAGCCCGTCCCAGGCAGAGTGCAGAGTGCAGGGGCGAGGAGCGCCCCCCGAGATTAAAGCTGGGCGTGGGGCATGTGGCAAGAGGGCAGATGTGCCGGCAGGGGCGGGGGGGGGGGGGGAGCGGCAACTCCCAGGAGGCCAGCAGGAGCTTCCTGCAGATACCGGCCGAGCTCCCGGGCCCCCTGCAGAAGGGAGGAGACTGGGCTGTACCTGGTACCATTTTCTGAGCGCCTGCCGCCTGCCTAGTAACACAGCCGTGAGCAGACATATCAGCCACGTTTCCTAATTTAAATTTAAAAAGAGACCTCGCTGTGTCTCCTGGAAGGGCCCAGAAGATAGGGCACCCCTGTGGCACTGTGCACAGCCTGCACGGAGTGGGGCCCAACACCACTCTGCAACGCAAGGAGCCGGGGCCCCGGGGGAGGTGGCTGCTTCTAGCAGCGGGGCAGGAAATGCACGCGATCAGTGCCGGAAATTAAGGAAGCGCCCCGGAGTGCACAGCTGGGCGATGTCCGAGGGACGTGGGATCCGCCACAGAGCTCCCAGGGCCTCGTCGGGAACGATTCGGCTGATAAACTAAAGAACATGACCCTGGACTCCGACTCGGAATACACTACGTGTCCAGGGGCCCGTCCTCCCACCGTGGTTCATCTGCAGCTTCACGTCCAGCACTTCCAGTTCCCGGTGGTCAGCTACCGCCCAAAAATACCACGTGGAAAATTCCAGAAATAAATACTTCCGAAGCGTCCCGCCGCCTGCCAGTCTGAGCGGCGTGATGAAGTCCCGCGGCTTCCAGCGCTGTCCGCCTGCGGCCCGAGCCGTCCCTCGGTCCCGCATTTCCGGGCTGTCTGTGCTGCCCGCCCGCCTGCCCGCCGCTTTGCATCTCAGTGGCCACAGCAGCCGTGGCAGCATCACAGCGTTGTGTTCACGTCACCCTGACGTCACTTGCTGACGGCCGCAGACTGCGAAAGTCGTGAAGAAACTGGGCACTGTCCTGGCATCGTGAGCACACTCGGTAAATGCCCACTTCTATCCAGTGTCAGGTCTCCGTCTCCGCGCCAGCGAGTCGTCCTAAAGTAATGGCATTCAAAAGCAACAGGTGCACACGGGACCCTCACTGCGCCCCCTACCGGTGCCTCACCAGGGAGACAGCTTCGACAGCTTTGTTGGGCCCCCAGCCCACCCCCGGGGTCCTCCCACCAGACCCCCAGACACAGGCACCTCCAGGGCTCTCTGTCTCCAGTTCTGCGTTCTAGGTGAGGAGCCAGAACAAATGCTTCCAACTGAACAGGCTTCTCTCTCGCAGACCTGCTGTCACTCCAGGCGGGTCGCCCGCTAGCCTGTGTCTGTTGCACTGTCCAGTCTCCCCCCGAGGCAACACGTCCCATCCCGGTGACCATCACCGGAGCCCTAGGTGGTTGCCACTCCCCCCTCCCCCAACCGCGGGTGATGCGTCTCCTTGCAGGAGGCCTCTGCAGGTGATGGAAAGCCATAGAGCCATCAAGGCAGGGTCTGCTCTGGGTGAGGGCCCGGCCACGCCACGCCACGCCTGTGTCAGGGCCAGGGAACCCTCCCTTCGTCTTTGCCAGTGGGTCCCCCTCGGACCCCTCCCCCAGGACAGTCACACATGAAGGTGTCCCCGCGGGGTCCTGGCGGCCCAGGCCCCCTCCGTCTTGCAGGGGGAGAGGGAACAGAGGCTCCCCCGCGTCGTCCAGCTCCCCTCCGGGCGGCTCGGCGGGTAACTCGATCCGGGTCAGCTGGCGAGCATGAGGTAGCGTCTAGCGGAGCGTCACGGTATTTTATGAAGTCCGAAATGTGATCGCTACTGTTGTCGCACTTTAGCGCCCCCAGCAACCCCCTCGCAGATGAGGAAGCCAGAGCCTCCCACATACCTTTCCCCTGACATCAAGGAAAGCCCGGGGAACCCTGCCCAGGGCCCGAGCCCCCGCGACCCCCAGCGCGGCCTTGGGGAGGGGGGCGGTTTCCAGCTTCAGGCAAAGCAGTGCGGGGTGGAGATCCGCCGTGGGCTCCGTGCTCCGTGGGCCTGGGTCTGTGAAGTCAGCAGCATCACTGGCACGAGGGGTGGCCGGTCCAGGCTCCTGTGCCTGGTGGGCACCTGTGGACCCACCAGGGAGTGAGTCACCAGCACAGGTCAAGTGCAGCCAGGCAGAGGCCCCAGGCCACGCGGCCACGGTACAGGAGTGCAAGCCCCACGCTGTCGGGGAAAATGCCTGAGAGCGACTGAGAATCAGGGAGAAGGGGAGGGAGAGGGCCCTCGTCTACAGGCGGCCGCACTTTCGAAGGTGTTCGGGGAGCCTAGCAGTTAAGACACCCATCGCTCGTCAGAGCGCCTGCGTCGCGAGCCAGCTCTGGCCCGACTCCAGCCTCCTGCTAACGCGGATCCTGGGAGGCAGCGGTGATGGCTCCAGGAGTTGGGTCCCTACCACCCACACTGGAGACCTGGATGGAGCTCCTGGCCCAGCCCAGGCTGTTGTGGGCCTTTAAGGAGCAAACAAGCGGGTGGGAGAACCTCTCTCTCTCTCTCTCCCCCTCAAGTAAAAAAATAAACATAAAACATTTCTGTTTCAGCCTGGGGTAAGCTAAGTAGTTCTGTCTCCAGGCCAGTTTGCAAGCTCTTCCTTTTTTTTTTTTTTTCCTGTTTTTTTTTTTTTAAGATTTATTTATTAATTTAAGAGGCAGAGGGAGGTCTTCCATTGCTAGTTCACTCCCCAAATGGCCGTAAGGGCTGGAGCTGGGCCGATCGGAAGCCAGGAGCTTCTTCCAAGCCTCCCATGCGGGTGCAGGGGCCCAAGCACTTGGGTCATGTTCCACTGCTTTCCCAGGCCATAGCAGAGAGTTGGATCAGAAGTGGAGCAGCCAGGACTCAAACTAGCACCCATATGGGATGCAGTGCTGCAGGTGGAGATTTAGCCTATGCCACAGCGCCGGCCCCACAAGCTCTTCCTAACTGGACTTACAAGGTAGCGGAGAAGCCGATGCCTGCCTCCTCTGCCCCCGGAGCAGCCCGGGCCACCAACTGCTCTGCACTGGTGGAAATACAAGCTCCGCTCAGCAAGGCCCTCCCCCCCCCCCCCCCGCCAGCTACATGTGGCACTGAGCTCTCAAACTAAAGCTAAGGAACTGAATTTTAAACTTTATTTCAGTTTAAATTAATTAAACATAGCTATAAATATCTATGTATGGCTGGTTGCTGTGGCGTGGGAGAGCGTGGCCCTACATGCCTAAGTGCCCTTAGTTCCTTAAAGTGTGGGCGGGACCGCTGTGGGAAAGGACACGCCCTCCGACAGGAGCCTTTACAGTAGTACATCCCAGACCACCGAGCGCTGACCGCAGTCATGGGAAGAAGGCAAATAGGAAATAATGAGCAAAGGCGCTTAGGCGCACCCTAGACATCCGCTGAGTCACGAGTGGCCACTTAGTGTCCCGGGTCCCCCCTCTGTCCAGTTTCTCCACTGGGGCTGCCTTGGAGCATCCACCACATCTTGGCCATGAGGTGGACTCCCAGTGGCCACAGCCGACCCCCGAGGATCCAGGACCCCAACCCGGGCGCTCAGGTTCCAGAGCCTGGCCTCTTACGTAGTTTTTGTCAGTGTATCGTCCCAATATCCTTTATGACGGAGGCATAGTTGGCAGGGCCCGTGTGTGCCGTGCGTGGGTCCCCTGGGAGACGCATGGGGCCCCCATGACTCTTGCCTGCAGAGTGACAGCCATCTCCCAGGGCTGCTGTTGCAAATGCCACGCACTTGGTGGCTTCAGGTGTGCGCATGCGTCGTCTTACAACCCCATGTCAGCCTCACTGGGGCAGAGAAGACACACCCGGGCCTCTGGGAGGCGGGGGTCCTGTCTGTGCCTGGCCCCCCAGGGTAACAATAGCAGAGGTCCCCTCCATGCGTCACCCCCCACCTGTGGGTCTAGTTTCATTTGCCCAGGGCTAACCAAGGTCTAAGAACGAGAGCACACAGTTTTCATTGTCACTGTCCATCTTGGACTGCACCACACACACACACGCACCACCTTCAGCGTGGTCTGTGGGGTTCTGTGCCGTCCGCAGTTTGCAGCGTCCACTGGGGTCTCGGGTAAGGGGCTTAAAGGGGGACGGCTTCACCTGCAGACCCATGTCCGTGAGGATGAATTGTACGTCCCCTCCTTAGAGAGACCGGGGGGCGGGGTGAGACTGAACCCACGGCGCCAATGCCCAGATGAGGATCCAGCCGCTGACCCCCCGCCCAGTGCCCGCCCCACCCCTCCCCTCAGCAGGCCCCATCAGCTGATTAACGAGGCTCACTCGCCCGCTCTCTCTGTCTCCCCCCACCCAGGACTGTGACCAGATCCACGTTGACGACGTCTCCTCAGATGACAATGGCCAAGATTTAAGGTGGGAATTTGGGGAGGCGAAAGCTCACCTTTCAGCAGATGGTGAGGGGGTGCGGGCTCTCAGGACCAGCTGTGCCCCCGCCCCACAGCCCCTTCCACATCCCCTCTGCTCCACTTGTCTCTCTGTGTGTTTGTACTTTTCTGCTTACTGAAGTCATAGGTGCACAGGTAAAACTTCACACCACCCCTCGGCCTTGCCTCCCAAGGTCACTGCCAGTGAGAGTCTGGTGTGTGTTCTTCAGGGTTTTGACTGTATTCGTTAGCATGCACACATCCTAATATAAAAATCCATCCGGTTGGTACCCAAAAACATTTCTTGAGGCAGGCATTGTGGTGCAGCAGGTTATGCCACCACCTGGGATGCTAGCTTCCTCTGTGAGTCCCGGTCCCAGCTGCTCCACTTCCGATCCAGCTCCCTGCGAATGCACCTGGGAAAGCAGCAGAAGACGGCCCAAGTGCTTGGGCCCCTGCACCCACATGGGAGACCTGGATGGAGTTCCAGGCTCCTGGCTTCAGCCTGGCTCAGCCCTGGCCATTGCAGCCATTTGATGAGTCAACTAGTGGACAGAAGATTCTCTCTCTCTCTCTCTCTCTCTCTCTCTCTCTCTCTCTCTCCCTCTCCCCCCCCTCTCCCTCTCCCTCCCTCCCTCCCTCTCCCTCTCTCCCTCCCTCCCTCCCTCTCCCTCTCTCCCTCCCTCCCTCCCTGCCTCTCCCCCCAACCCCTCCTCCTCTGTCTCCCCCTCACCCTCTTCTGTATTGTCCCTCTCTCTGTGTAACTCTGCCTCTCAAATAAATAAGCCAATCTTTAAGAAATACTTCTTGCACAGGTGAGAAAGTGGCATGTCTGGTTTCTAGGGAAAACTCACCAAGAACATGGGTTTCAGAAACCAGGTAACCACTCACAAGGAACGAATGGGGCTGGGATGTTCCAGGCCGGCCCTGGGGAAACATTATAAAAACAGAGCCGTGGGGAATCTGTGCTTGTCCACAATTATCACAGCTCAGCACTCTCCGCCCATCAAAAGCATTATCAGAAGGAGTGATGTTTCGGTTGCGGCGCCAGCCATGGTAACCTCGCTCGGTTCTCGCCTGCACGCTGCGTCTCCCAGCCCACGCCACGGACAGAAGCTGAGCTCCTGGGACTGCGCTCCGCGGCCTGCGGGGCTGAGCAGGAAGACGCTAGGGAGCTGCGAGCAGCATTCGGAAAAGCCGGCTGCCCCGGGGACGGCAAGGAGCAAGGCTCCAGCGCCAGCCGCCCCCTCTCCATCTGCGGATCCCGGTGAACCGGGGCCTTCGCCTTCTGCAGCTGGGAGCGACCAGCGTTCGGTTTTCATGAGTCCCCCGGCACTAGCTGGCAGGCCCTCTCCTGCCGCAGCCTGAGAACCGTTCTTCCCCTAGAAACCAAATTCCCCACACACTCAGGCTAGAAGCATTTATTGAGTTCCTACTGTATGCTAGGCACCAGGCAACAAATGTACCCCTTATTTTTTTTAAAGATTTTATTTATTTGAAAGAGTGACAGGAAGAGAGAAGTCTTCCATCCCCTGGTTCAGTCCCCAAATGGCCACAACAGCCAAGGCCTGGCCAGGCTCAAACACAGAACTCCATCCAGGTCTCCCACATGGGTGCAGGGCCCAACCACTAGGGCCATCACCCGCTGCTTTCCCAGGTGCACGCATCAGCAGGGAGCTGGATGGGAAGAGGAGCAGCCAGGAAGCAGGAAGTAGGAAGCGGCCCTGGGTTAGCCCTTCTGTGCCACGCCGTGTTCTGAGTGCATCACATGGGTGAACTCTGCTTCTTCAAGTGGCCCCAGGAGGCAGGTGCTCGGGGCGTCTTCCTCATTCCACAGCCGGGACGCAGAAGGCACGGGGAGAGTAAGCCACCTGCCCGAGCTCACACAGCTGGGAGTCAAACCCGGGCCACCTGGCTCCAGGGCCCAGCTCTTGTCAGCCCATCTGTCCATCCAGGGCCTACTCCCTGCCATCCAGGAGGGGCCTCTGTGTCGACACAACACCCAGAACCCTCATCAGGGCGTTCTCACGGTTTGCAGTCAGCAGTCGCCTTTTAAAGTATTGGTCTGAGGCAGGCATTTGGGGCAGCAGTCACGACACCAGCTGGGACTCTGTATCCCATTCCGAGTGCCCGGGTTCGAATCCCAGCTCCACTCCCAATGCCAGCTTCCTGCTGAGGTGCACCCTGGGAGGCAGCAGGTGGTGTAGAACAAGTACCTGGGGCCCTGCCACCCTCACGGGAGAGCTGGATTGAGTCCCTGGCTCCTCGCTTTGGCCTGGCCCAGCCCAGCCCCGGCAGATAGAAGATCTCTGTCTGTCTGCCTTTAAAATGAATTGTTTATTTTAATAAAATAAGAGTTAAGGGTGGGCGCTGTGGCACAGCACATTAGGCTGCTACTTGGGATGCCCCCATCGCGTAAGAGCATTGATCCAAGTCCTGGCCACTCTGCTTCTGATCCAGCTTCCGGCTACTGCGCCCTGGGAGATGCATGGGTCAAGGGCATGGGCCCGTGTGTGTGCATGTGTGTGTGTGTGTGTGTGCATGTGTGTGTGTGTGCATGTGTGTGTGTGTGTGTGTGCAGTAAACCTGCTGGCATCTCTGGCAGGACAAGGAGCTGTCTGCGACACAGGCTGTCGGAACGCTCACAGAGCCTTGTCTATGGCTCATGTGAAGATTTTGAGCAATCCTGTAAGGAACAGAGAAGGGACCACACTCTCCCCTGCTCCTGCCACCTCCAGCTAACTGCCCCTGCCTGTGACGCCCCCACTTCCAGTCCTCGGGCGCTCCCCTCACGCAAGCGTCGCTGAGCGGTGACACAGGTGGCCACGTTGCCTCCCACTCCACCTCACACACCCCGCGGCTCCCTCCCACTCCCCACACATCCGCCTGGGTCTGGTTCCCCTGGAAGATGATTCCATGAGTGGGAGATTTAGAAAAGGGCAGAAAGGCGCTCGGGCTCCATCCAGGGGTGCTTGATGATGTGAGTGTGTGTATCTCACAGGCACATACATACACATACACACTCAGTTGCACCTGCTTGCACACAGAGACTCATACGTGTGCACTCCCTGTACAGCAGGCCTCGTGGTTCAGCATGGGCAGGGATTCGGCAGTGTCTAAGGCGTGGCCTCTGCAGCCTGTCATGTTTCAGCCTGCGCCAGCCCCAGCTACCGCTGCCATTTGGAGAGTGAACCAGTGAATGGGAGATCGGGTGTGTTGCGTGTGCCTCTCAGATAAAATGAATTAAGAATAGGGGATTTCTGTGGGAGCTATGGCGTTGCTCAAAGAATGGAAGCGGGAGCAGCCTCGGTGGGGACGCGAGCCGGGGCCCGGGCGCCAGCGGAACTCCCTGACCAATCCCTCCACTGCCGGGCGAGTCGACTCCGCCGCCTCTGGGGGATTCCTTCAGGCTGCACATTTGACAGAGAGGAAGAGGGCGTCCCCTGCATGGCCACCGCACTCAAGGGCAGAGACAGCTCCCTGAAAGAAATCGGAGGGGCCACCAGGGTACTTCCAAAGTTCGTGGAAAAATGGAAGCAAAAGACAAGTTTATTTTGGTTCTGTGCATACAAAGGCTCTTTAAAACGTTCATTAAAAATGCATATTATGCAGGGCCAGCACTGCGGCATAGCAGGTGAAGCTGCTCCCTGAAGCGCCAGCATCCCCTGTGGGCACCGGTTCAAGTCCCAGCTGCTCCACTTCAGATCCAGCTCTCTGCTCTGGCCTGGGAAAGCAGTAGAAGATGGCCCAAGTCCTTGGATCCCTGTACCCGCGTGGGAGACCCAGAAGAAGATCCTGGCTTCGTATCAGCGCAGCTCTGGCCATTGCAGCCAACTGGAGAGTGAACCAGCAGATGGAAAACTCACTCTCACTCTCTCTCTCTCTCTCTCTCTCTCTCTCTGCCTCTCCCTGCCTCTCCCTCTTTCTGTGTAACTCTTTCAAATAAATAAATCTTTTTAAAAATGCAAATTATGAAAATAAATTATGCATGGATTTCTTTTAAAGAAAAAATTCTTTTTTAAGATTTATTTATTTAAAAGTCAGAATTACAGAGAGAGAGGAGAGAGAGAGAGGTGTCTTCCATCCACTGGTTCACTCCCCAGATGGCCTCAATGGCTGGAACTACACCAATCCGAAGCCAGGAGCCAAGAGCTTCTTCCAGGTCTCCCACGTGGGCACAGGGGCCCAAGGACTTGGGCCATCTTCCACTGCTTTCACAGGCCATAGCAGAGAGCTGTATTGGGAGTGGAGCAGCTGGGACTAGAACCAGCACCCATATGGGATGCCGGCACTGCAGGCCAGGGTGTTAACACACTGCACCACAGCACCAGCCCCCATGCACGGATTTCAAAAAAGTTTTTTTAAGATTTGTTTATTTAAAAGTCAAATTTATAGACACAGGGAGAGGCAGAGATCTTCCATCCACTGGTTCACGCCTCAAATTTGCAATGGTCAGGGTTAGGCCAGGCCAGAGCCAGGGGCTTCATTCAGGTCTCCCACGTGGATCCAGGGGTCCAAGCCCTTGGGCCGTCTTCTGCTTTCCCAGGTGCATCAGCAGGGAGCTGGATTGGAAGCGGAGCAGCTGGGCCGTGAAACTGGTGCCATATGGGATGCCAGTATCGTAGGCAGCAGCTTAACCTGCTGTGCCACAATGCCAGCCCCGGATTCCAAAAAATTTTTGCGATGAAATAAACTTTGAATTCCATTCTCTGTGAGCCTTTTGAAGCCCGCTCCTATTTGATGCAAAAAGAAAGGCGAACACCTGCCAATCAGGCAAGAGCACAGGCCACCGCCCTTCTGTGGGCAGCTGGTAAAAGCCCCGGCCCGCTCCTCCCCAAGGGCCTCACCCATGGGTGCCACGGGCCCCAGCGCCCCACGGTAACGCTGTCCTCCTCCCGGCCTCTCCCCAGCACCTACAACTTCTCCACCGATGGCTTCCACAGCTCGGCCCCAGGAGCCAACCTGTGCCTGGGCTCGGGCGTGCACGGCGGCGTGGACTGGATGAGGAAGCTGGCCTTCCGCTACCGGCGGGTGAAGGAGATGTACAACACCTACAAGGACAACGTGGGCGGTGAGTGGGAGCCGCCCCGTGTGTGCGCGTGCGCGTGTGCAGGGAGTCTTGCCGGGTGGATGCGGTAGTGGTGAGTGGGCGCCCCCTGCCGGGTGTGTGCGCATGCGCAGGGAGTCCTGCGGTGAATGGGAGCCGCCCCTTGTGTGCGCGTGCGCATGTGCAGGGTGGACAAGGCAGCGGTGAGTGGGCACCACCCAGTGAGTGCGCATGCGCGGAGAGTCCTGCCGGGTGGACATGGCAGCGGTGAGCAGGTGCCGCCCAGTGTATGCACATGCGCGGGGGAGTCCTGCAGCGTGGACGCGGTGAGGCCTAGAGAGGCCAGTTCATGTCCTGTGAGCCCCTGCGTGGCTCAGAACCTGGGGCCTCACCGCGATGACAGACTCAGCTGTGAGGAGGCAGCAGCGCCTGGGCCCCTGCTTCTCACACCGGCTCCAGCTGGAACCCCCGAGCAGGTTCTGTTCCCGATTTTCATGGTCTGGCTGCAACCTGGACATCTGTACTCCCGGAGGCCCTGGGTGATGCTAACGTGGAGGCCACGTGAGGACGCCGGTGTGAGTGGGTTCCAGGCCCGGCTCCACTCCCACTCCCCTTCCTGCTCACAGGCACCCTGGGAGGCAGCAGGGGGGGCTCAGTCGGGTCCCTGCCGCCCACATGGGAGACCCGGATGGAGCTCCAGGCTTCAGCCTCGCGCAGGCCTGGCCATTGTGGCTTTTTACAGAGAGAACAGATGATGGAAGATGTTGATCCCTCGTGCTCACTCTGCCTTTTGAATAAACTGGTTTTAAGATTTAATTATTTGAAAGGTGGAGTTACAGAGGTAGAGACAGAGAGAGGTCTTCCATCTGCTGGTTCGCTCCCTAAATGGCGGCAATGGCCAGACGAGGCCAGGAGCAAAGAGCGTCCTCTGAGTCTCCCACGTGGGCAGCAGGGACCCAATCACCACTGCGCCCCAGGGTGTGCGTCAGCAGGAAGCTGGAGTCGGGAGCAGGAGCCGGGACTGGGACCAGGCGCTGGGCTGTGGGCTTCGGGCGTCCCAGGCAGGGTCCCGACCCCGGGGCCCCGCGCCCGCCCCAGAGCTCTCCAATTTGACACCGACTGTTTCCTCTGTCCGCAGGCTTGATAGGCGCGCCCAAGAGAGAGACGTGGCTGCGTCTGAGAGCCGAGCTGGAAGCGCTGACGGACCTCTGGCTGACCCACTCCCTCCAGGCCCTCACCCTCATCCAGTCCAGGTGGGTGGCAGCCCCCGCTTTCCCCTGGGCCACGGACCCCTCTCCGCAGACGCAGGGGTATTAGACACCCCAGGTTCCCACCTGCACCCTCTCCAGACGCCCGAGAAGGCTCGGGGGAGACTCGGCCTCCAGGGTGCCGCGGCTTCCTGGGTTCTCCCAAAAGATCAGAACTGGCGCATGCTCGCCGGTCAACCGTAGTCCCCACCTCTCCCCGCGGGCCTCCACTGAGGCATGTGGCCCTCGCGGCAGGCGCTGGCCTTGTAGATTAACACCCACGTCGCCTTTCGGCGTCAGGCAGCTCCGGGCCCAGAGGAGACGCGCTGGAGAATCCTCGGCCCTGCCCTCCCCGGGGATGCCGCAGCCAGAGCCCGCAGACCCCACGGGCTCGTGCAGAGGCCCGGCCTGGGTGCCTCCGAGTTCTGACCACTGCCGCCTCCGTCCTCAGGCCCAACTGTGTCAATGTGCTGGTCACCACCACGCAGCTCATCCCGGCGCTGGCCAAGGTCCTGCTGTACGGGCTGGGCTCCGTGTTTCCCATCGAGAACATCTACAGTGCAACCAAGACAGGTAGGGAGAAGCTGGCCCTCTGGGGACGTGAGCGGGAGGTGGTGAGCTGGCAGTCCTGGGAGATGTCCCCAAGGAAGTTTCCAGAACTTTCCACCAGTGTGCCTCAGAACCCTAAACAGCTCTCCCAGTCCCTTCAGCAGGGAAAAGAACTAGAGATTAGCAATGTTGCTTATTTATCATCAGATGCCCTCTTTGTAATTATTTGAAAGGCAGAGAGTTCCTATACTTTGGTTCATACCTCAGACACCCACAGTGGCCAGGGCTGTGGCCAAAGCAGGAGCTGGGAACTTCAAGCTGGGTCTCCCGGGTGAGTGGCAGGGGCCCAAGTACTTGAGCCATCCCCTGCTGCCTCCCAGGGTGTGCACGAGCAGGTAGACTGGAATTGGAAGAGCCGGGACTTGAACCAGGTACTTTGATCCAGGATGTGGGTGTCCTAAGCAGCGTACTAACTTCTGTGCTGAACGCCTGCCCCCGGCATCGGAAGGCAAGGAATTCCGGTTTGCCTTGGAGAAGGGATGGACTTATTCTTAGATCACCTGAAAATGTGTAATACAAAAATAACAACACTATGTGGTTTTTTTTTTTTAAGATTTATTTATTTGAAAGGCAAAGAGAGAGAGAGAGGATCTTCCATTGGTTCACTCCCCAGATTGCTGCAACAGCTGGAGCTGCGCCCATCTGAAGCCAGGAGCCAGGAGCTTCTTCCGGGTCTCCCACGTGGGTGTGAAGGCCCAAGCAGTTGGGACACCTGCTGCTGCTTTCCCAGGCCATAGCAGAGAGCTGGATCAGAAGTGGAGCAGCCAGGATTCGAACCGGTGCCCATATAGGATGCTGGCACTGCAGGCCAGAGCTTTAACCTGCTGTGTTTTTAATTTGAAATTGTTACTCTGCCCCCCCCCCCCGCCCCGCCTTTTGAATGGAGCCAAAAATCAACTAGTACTCTGGAAACATTTTCTTAGAGCAACTAAAGTTCTCGGTCTCAGCAGAACAGAAAGTGCCTTGCCAGGGCCTGCCTCCCACATGGAAACAGGTTCAAGTCCCGGCTGCTCCACTTCTGATCCGGCTCCCTGCTCATGCACCGCGGGGAGGCAGCAGAAGATGGCCCAGGTCCTTGGGCCCCTGCACCCACATGGGAGACCCAGATGGAGCTCCTGGCTCCTGGCTTTGGCCTGGGCTGGTCTTGGTCTTGCAAGAGCGAACCAGTGAATGGAAGACCTCACGCTTTCAAACAAATAAATCTTAAACAAGTGCATTTCGATTTGAGAGGGCAAATCAGGCCCCGATGGTGGTTAGAGATTTTTTACCAAGTGCCCGTGCTTCTCCCTCTAGTCGGGGCCCTTTCTGTAAATAATTGTTTGACTGAGAACGGACCTGCTGGGTGGCCCTGCATCTCCCACGGGGATGGTCGGGGAGGAAGGGCTCAGGACCCCGCCCCAGGAGGGCAGCTGCGCCTGGCTGGCTCAGCCGCCCCAGGCCTCGGCGAGCTCCAGCCTCGTCTGCTTCCCCGGGTGCAGGGAAGGAGAGCTGCTTCGAGAGAATCATGCAGAGGTTCGGGAGGAAAGCTGTCTACATCGTCATCGGCGACGGGGTGGAGGAGGAGCAAGGCGCGAAAAAGGTATTTCCTGCGGCCCTCTAGCCGTCCCTGTCTCCCCCCAGCCCCCTAGCCGGCCTGGTGGGCTCCATGCGAGGTTCGCCCCCGCCTCCCCGCGGCTGGCTGAGCCCTCTCCCTGAGGTTCGCCCTCGCCTCCCCGCGGCTGGCTGAGCCCTCTCCCTCCTGGCTGCTCTGCTCGCCACTCCAGGCCCGTTTGCAAATCGCAGAAGCATCCTGAGTAATTTCCTTCCGCAAATCCCCGCCGCGCCACGGGCTGCCGCCCCTGGTAGCCCTGGGCTGTTTCTGAGACACCGCCCGGGAGCCCGGGGACCCCGGGCAGGGCGGGCGGCAGGCGCACGTGTGTGTGTTTTATGTTGTCCCCGCTGATCGCATGTTCCAGGAACCCTTCCCAGTTAATAAAGACAGCATTAAGCTAATGAAACAGAAAATCCCGCAGTTGCGAGCTCGGGCCTGTGAGGAGAGGGCAGGGGGGCTCGGGGGGCTGCAGCCCTGCGCTTGGAGAAGAAACAGCTGCCAGAGTCCCGGGCCTGGAGCTGTCAGCAGCGCCCCTGGGGAGGCCTGGGAAGCCCAGAGCTGCATCTGGGGGCCTGCTTTCCCCTCTGCTCCCTGGCAACAAATCCCAAGGACGTGCAGAACAGTCCAGGGTCGCAGCACATGGAGCCCAGGAGAGCGGAGGTCCCGCGGGCAGCCTGGAAGGCCATGCCCGTTCCCGGAGCCTGAGCGTGCAGACTCCCCGGCCTGTGACACCCCCCCCCCGCCCCCCATGTTCCTTCTCCAGTCGGAAACAGTGGCTGGGGGAGCGTGGGTCCCAGACTGCAGCCCGCGGCCAAGCACCTACCGTGCGCCATCACTGTCCTCCAGGGATCGGAAGGATTTCAGCTTTTACGCTGAGCGCTTCTCTCGGAAGCATATTTAGCTTTCCGAAAGGAGGATTTAGAAGAAAACAAGTAAGTGATAGTAAGACAGGTGATCCAGAGACGTGGCCAGAGCAGGGCCAGCAGGCATGGGCATCACTGCACTGGCAAGTGGCCACGTGGGTCATGGGGCAGACCTGCCTGCCCGCCCCCTAGAGCCCTGGACCCACCCCACCCCTCCCGTTCTTCCAAGTTCAGATGGGAGAACCCAGGGTTCAGAGCACACCCTTGCTGTCACCTGCGCTCCTTTTAGCTCCTCTGTGATGTGCAGGTTGGAGCCAAGAGCCTGGCTTGCACTGCCCTGGGGGCGGATGTCCGGCAGGACCCTGGGAGATCCTGCCAGTGGAGGTGGGCGAGGTGAGGCAGGACGCAGGCACCCGTGCCCAACAAAACTCAGCCCTCTGGAGCTTCCCACAGTGACCACTAGGGGGCAGGCCTCTCCTGCTTCGGGAGCCCCTGAGCAAGGCAGGGCGGAGGGCGAGGCCAGCCTGGTGTCTGCACCCAGGCTGTGACCCTGACACCATCCTGGCTGCACGCTAGCAGCAGCACATTTTGCCCTAAGTCCTCGCCCCTCTATCTGGCACTGTGTGGTCTTGGGCAGATGAGACCCCTCTCTGAGCTGCTTTCCTTGCCGTGGGAAGAGGATGGGGAGCAAGCCTGGAGGCACACACGGTGTGCTGCCAGCAGCCCACAGCTCTGCCACACCCTGCCCAGGGCATGCAAGAGGGCTGCATACATAAACAAATGGTTTGTCATATCACATAAGAACGGACACAGCCTTGAAGTCCCAGGGCGCCACGCCCAGGAATCCTGACCTGAGGACTGGGGAGAAGCAGGTGGCCGAACAGGGGCGGGAGGCGCTATGCCAGGGGTCTCCGCGGGGCTGCAGGCACTGTGTGGGGACATGGAAGATGCCACCCGGCAGCCGGCACAGCCGTGCGCTTTCTTCCTCTCTCCTGGCGAGCACCTGTACGGGTCCAAGAAGCTGCACCAGCCTCCAGCCTCAGGCTCCTGCTGTCTTCTTAAAAAAAAAAAAAAAAAAAAAGAAGAAGAAAAGAAAAAGAAAAAGAATTTATTTGAAAGGCAGGGAGTGGTCTTCCGGCCGGCGCTATGGCTTACTTTGCTAATCCTCCACCTGCAGCGCCGGCACCCCAGGATCTTGTCCCGGTTGGGGCGCCGGAGTCTGTCCGGGTTGCTCCTCTTCCAGTCCAGCTCTCTGCTGTGGCCCGGGAGTGCAGTGGAGGATGGCCCAAGGGCTTGGGTTCCTGCTTCAGATCGGCGCAGCGCCGGCCGTAGCGGCCATTAGGGGAGTGAACCAACGGAAGGAAGACCTTTCTCTCCGTTTCTCTCTCACTGTCCATAACTCTGTCTCTGTCTCTCTCGCTGTCTAACTCTAACTCTGCCTGGCAAAAATAAGAGAGAGAGAGGTCTTTCATCAACTAGTTCACTGCCCAAATGGCCACAACGGCCGGAGCTGAGCTGATCCAGAGCCAGGAGCCAGGAGCCGCTTCTGGGTCTCCCACCCAGGGGGACGGTTAAGGGACAGAGCCCACCCGCCTCTCAACCCCTGAGCACTTGGATCCGTGGGTGGACAACTCACTGGCTCACGAGGCCCGAGTCCTGGGCCTGCCCACCTGGGCCCTCCCCTCAGCCCTCGCAGCGGGCACTGCATCTCAGCACGAGCTCTGCAGGGACCACCGCGAGAAGGCGTCCGAAGGAGGCCCTTCCCCCCGCCCCCAGGTGGTGCAGCACCGCGCCGGTGCACCCCTAAGGCCACGCTGGCGCCCACGGAGGCTGGTCAGCCCAGCCGTGCAGGGAGCACCCGCCGAGGCTCGAGGTGTGGGAGGAGCGGCTGGGGGGCTGGGGGCCGCGGTAACCGCGTGCCGGTGTCTTCTTGCAGCACAACATGCCCTTCTGGCGGATATCCTGCCACGCCGACCTGGAGGCGCTACGGCACGCCCTGGAGCTGGAGTACTTATAGCGGCTCGGCCGCCCAGGCCTCCCGCGAGAGCGCCGAGCCCCCCGGGGGAGGACGCGTGCAGAGTCATCTCCGAAGCCGGCGTCCCCGCACGCCCAGTACCCGACACTGGCCTTGGAATCGCTGACTTTGGGCAAAGGGCTGGCTCCAAGTCCAGACTTTTCTACCAGTCTCAGAGAACAAAAGCAAGGAATGGCTGATGGGGTGGGGGTGGGGGGCGCGGTGAGGACGAGGGGACAGGTGTTTTTTTTTTTCTTTTTAATTTATGGACTAACCTGCTACTCGGTATTATGCTCTTGTGCCTATGTTGCTGGTTGCCCTAGTCGTCGGTTCGGTGTTTGTTTTCTGGGCTGGCATGGGGCTGGGTCACAGCGTAAGCGTCTCTGAGCGTTGCTGAGGGAGGCCATTTGGGGCTGTCAGGAGGACCGTTGCTTCTTCTCGTCCTAGGGCAGTGCACCTGCCTATGCCGCCGTCTTAGTTGCTGGGAAGGAAGCGGTCCCTTGGGATGGATAAAAGGCGTTCAATAAAACCACGTTTACATTCTGCAGTGTGGTAGGGAGCGGTTCCTCCAGCCCCACGGAGGCTTCTGAATGTGTTGGTTTTCTCCAGGACGTTTCAAGGCTGAACCTCAGCTCAAACTGGACCAGAGAGCAGAGCTGGCTGCAGGAGCCTTGGGGGATGTCTCACAGGGCACAGCTGGATGCAGGCGCCCAGAGGGCTCTCTCCCGTGGCCAGCATCCTCCGCAGGTGCTTCACTGTTGCGCTACCTATAGCTGCGAGGGTCTGTCGGCGGAACCACAGCGGCAGGCAGAACGCACCTCCGCCACAGTGGTCCTGGCGAAGCCCCAGGATTGTGCCACGTCGGCCGAACCTCAGCCCTGGGCTCCCCATGTTGGATTCCCTCATACACAGAAAGTTAGAGAGGAAATGTCCCCCAGAGGGAAAAACCCATGAGCTTTGGTGCAGAGTTAGGGGGCCGGGGGTTGGGATGGCAAATACAAGCGGCTGCTATTCCCGCGATGGGGCTTCGCCTTCCCGTGCGTGGGAGACGAGGTGCAGTGTACGGGGCAGGGGGACACCTTGAGCCCTGTCGCCGCTCATAGAGGAAAGGGTGGGAACTGGCTCCACCTGATTGGGTGCTAAGCTCTTCCCTCTGTTGTGCTGGTGGAACCCAGGGTTACCAGCTGGCCAAGACCTGCGTCAGTGAAGATGGGAGACGACTCAGCACTCAGTCTCAGAGCTAGAGTTCTGACCATTAGGAAGTCATCAGTGAGGGAGGGGTGGGGGGAGATGGCCCCACTAGACTGAGCTCACTGGGGAGTAGGTCCTGCTGGTGTCATGTGTGTGCACAGAATCCCAGATCCTGACCCAAGCAGACACAGATGAGAGAGGAGGGAGGAGGGAGAGACGTAGAACTGGAGTCACTGTCCGGTAACCGGTGAGTGACTCGGTATTTGGACAACGCGTGGGTGGGTGGGTGGATCATCGAGAGGGTGAGTAGGAGGGCTGTTGGTGAGGGGATTGGATGGTTGGGCAACTGGAAGGCGAGTGGACAGTTGGAGGGTTGGAGGGTGAGTGGATAAATGGATGGAGAACTGTTGGAATGACAAGATGGTGACTGGATATTACGTGGTGAAGTGAATGAGTGGGTGTTTTTTTGTCTAAGTGAATGCGTAGTTTATGAAAGTATGGATAGACGATTAGGTGGGCGGATGACACGTTAGGAGGTAGTCGTTTGCGGGGCTGGCATTTTGGCATAGCAGGTAAAGCTGCCGCCTGCGACGTCGGCAGCCCACGTGGGTGCCAGTTGTGTCCCAACTGCTCCACTTCTGCACCAGCTCCCTGTGAGTGGCCCGAGAAAAGCAGAAGATGGCCCAGACTTGGGCCCCTGCACCCATGTGGGAGACTTGGATAAAGCTGGCTCCAACCTGGCCCAGTCCTGGTCATTGTACTCACTCTCCCTCAAATAAATATTTTTCTTTACAAAAAAAAAAAAAAAAAAAAAAAGCAGTGGTCTGGATGGGTAAACGGCTGGAATGATTGATGGTTGATAATAATGATACGATGATTGGATATGTGGATTTGAAATGGTTATATGTTCAGATGCATGGACAGTAAAATGGAAGTGAGATGCTTACCGGGGCGGATGCTTCGTTGGAAAAGAATCCCTGGTGTGGCCTGGTGGACCTGGGTCGGTCTTGGGTCGCTCTGCCCGCTCGTGTTTCTTGGAGAAAGACCAGCGAGTTACTGGCCGAGCTGCCTTCCAGATGAAGTGGAAGTGACAGATGTGTGCACAGGGCACCCCCTGCCGCCCAGCACCCACTTACAGTCTTGATCTGTCCATCCTCCCCTTCACCATCAAGATGCGATCCAGGAAAATTCTGTTTAAAGTCAAATAAAGAGTGAATTACTTATTAAAAGGCATTTTCTTTTGACGGTCTTCCATGAGAAACTAATATGCGTAGAATTCAGCCACAGGAAGGTATTTGGGGTGAAACAGATAGACCTCCCCCTTGACCCTGAACTTAAGCCATCAGAGTGGCCAGCTGCGTTTCTGTCGTGGACACTGAACGCTGAAGACTGGCTCTGACAAGCTCACCGTCCAGTTTCTAAGTTCACATTTTGGATTGAATTCTGGATGAGCTGGAGCTGCTGGGAGGCCAGGCTAGCGTCCTTCTCACCTGTGTCCCTCACTGCCCAGCACAGGTGACGGCACTGAGCGTTGCCCGGGGGATGGGTGTGCATCCGCGATGCTGTGGTCCCGCACTGCCAGTTTCACTGTTTGTCCAGCAGTGTCCGCCCTGCAGAACACGCCGAGAAGGCTCACATACGAAAGCCCTGGGCCTGTCCGAAGTCCGGGCGTGACTCGGGGACTGGCCGAGCTGCCCAGCTGACAGAGCCTACAGGACCCACAGAAGTCCAAGATCAGCCCCTGAGCACGCAGGAGCGTAGTTTTCCGAAGGCTTTAGAGTCAGACAACTCCCACTGGGATTTTTTTTTTTCTCATTGCCAAAGACAGAAATACAGTCAGAGCAGTTGAAACAAACCAGCCCGGAAATTCACTGATTCACTGGCTCATCTGACTCAGACTCAGGGACGTGTGACCTCGCACCTGCCCCAAATGCAAAACTCTGTCCTGTCTTTAAAAATCAACTCTATTTGTAACCAGAATTGACATTTGCAGAGTGTAGGCTGTAAACACAGATTTCCATTGACAAAGCATTGCTTAGTTCACCCAAGGACCAGGACCTAGGCAAGAGACCCAGATCAAATGTATTGTACACATTAATACATGTGCTGTGGTTTAAGTGTTTTGAGTTCTGATTTCCTGAGTTACTTGCAGCCAAAAGCATCCCGACTTGTATAATATGTAATATATAGGCCAGCGCTGCGGCTCACTAGGCTAATCCTCCGCCTGCGGCGCCAGCACCCCGGGTTCTAGTCCCGGTCGGGGCGCTGGATTCTGTCCCGATTGCTCCTCTTCCAGTCCAGCTCTCTGCTGTGGTCCAGGAAGGCAGTGGAGGATGGCCCAAGTGCTTGGGCCCTGCACCCGCAGGGGAGACCAGGAGGAAGCACCTGGCTCCTGGCTTCCGATCGGCGCAACGCGCCAGCCATAGCGGCCATCTGGGGAGTGAACCAACAGAAGGAAGACCTTTCTTGCTGTCCAACTCTGCCTGTCAAATATATATATTTATATAAAATCAGTCTTAATGTCCCACACAGGCTCTGGTTTCTGCTAAGGAACCCAGTGCAGACCTCCCTGTGACCACCAACTGTAGCAAAGGCACGTCTTCGCCAGCAGCAAGCGGAGCATCGGAATGGCAGTGTCCCAGGCACGGCAGGGCGAGCTGAAGGAGACACGGTCTTCGGAAATAAGAGATCAGTCAGTTTATAAAAAACATTTTTATAAAAAAGCAAAGGCCAAAGCCAAGTTACAGGGCAGGCATTTGACCTGGAAGGCGAGCCACCAGCTAGGGTGCCCATGTCCCACATCAACAGGAATGCGAGTCCTGACTCCGGCTTCTGGCTAATGCACACCTACGAGGCACGTGATGGCTCAGTGGTCGAGTGCCTGCCACCCACACGGGGGATCTGGACTGAGTTCCAGGCCCTGACCCAGCCCTGCGCGTTGCAGGCATTTGGAGGGTGAACCAGCAGGTGGGAGATCTCTCCGTCACACCCTGCCTTTCAAATGAGTTAACAAAGATGGAAAAGCCAGTAAAAAGGATATCGATTTAGAAAGGTCTCCAGTTACCGCTCCGTGCAAGACGACAATGACTGTGGCCGTCACTTGTGTGAAAATGAAGACTGGGGAGCGCCCGGATGGCTGAACAAGGTAGAGCCAACCTCCGCGGCTCTGCCCTAGGAGAGCAAGAAAAGGGCCGTGTGGCCAGGGGTCTCACTGCTGGACGTTCTCAACAAAGACGTGGAAACACAACGAAGACGCCGGGGGACAGGAGGAAGGAAGCCAGAGAGGCTGCTGCAGAGAGGTGGCCGGCGCAGCCAGCCGCGAGCCGCCACGAGGTGCGCCCCGATGCTCACAGGGAATCCACAGTCACCCCTGCCTTGCACTTCCTCCTGGGGAGCCGACTGGGGTCTGAGCACAGAGCAGAGAAGCTGTGCTGCTTCCCCTCTCCGCTCCCCACTCCTGCAGAGCACAGTCCCTGGCAGAGTCAGGGCAGCGTGTTGGGCCAAGGACAAAGCCCCTGCATCCTGCATCAGCCCCGGAGCTGTGCCCATGCGGAGGGATTCGCCTTGGCTTCTGGGGACAAACACCAGAAGCGGTCCATGGAAAAAAAAAAAAAAAAATCCCACCCTGGGAGATCTGGCTAATGACCCCACCGTACCCTGCAACACCAGGGCTGTAATGATTCCTTCAATTTCTCAATGCCACTGGGATCTACCTGCAGTCCACCACTGTGGACTCACACCCCCTGCAGCAAAGTCTCCTGTACACCTGTAGGAGCCCTGTAGGACTGAAACAGGCCCAGTTCCCATCCCCCAGGCCCACAGCAGCAGCTGGACCCTCCCAGCAGGACCTGTGCATCACAGTCCTAGAGACACAGCGGCTGGTCCACAAGCCCCAGCACTACGCAGGCACCTGTGGGGTGTGGGCTGCCACCTTTGACTTCCTCCGCACCAAGAATAAGACCCGGGGCCATCGCTGGGGCATAGCAGGTGAAGCCACTGCCTGTGACGCCAGCATCCCATATGGGTGCTGGTTCGTGTCCCTGCCACTCCACTTCCAATCCAGCTCCCTGCTAATGGCCTGGGAAAAGCAGCAGGAGATGACCCAAGTCCCTGGGCCCCTGTCACTCATGTGGGGGACTTGGATGAAGTTCCAGGCTCCTGGCTTTGGTCGGGCTCAGCCCTGGCCATTGCAGCCATCTGGGGAATAAACCAGCAGATAGAAGACCTCTCTTTCTCTCCCTCTCTCTTTCTCTAACTCTTTCAAATAAACAAACAGATCTTTTTAAAGGAAAAAAGAACAAGGCCCTGGCTATCACCTGTGCCTGGGATACTGACACTGAACTCCCCGTGCACAGAAGATTCATAGCCTGGGAAATCCTTACTCATCTCAAAGCCACACGTCTATCCCTGTGAACTGCAGCAGACCAGACCACTGGGTCGCTGACAGATGCACTTGACACTAAATAAGGCCAAAGAAACCAGAGGCTGCACTCCTGGGCTGGCCTAGAACCAAAGCCAAGGCAACAAGCCAAGTGATACAATGCATCCCCCTAAGCCATGAACTCTTCTAATCAAGCCTACTCCATAAAGAAGGGACAATTGCCCGGATGCACAGATGTCGACACAGGGCCAACAGGAGACGTGGAGGAGGTAGCGTGACAGCTCCAAAAGAGCACAGTGATCCCCAACACTGGGTCCTGCGCTGAAGCAAAGCTACGACACGACAGGGACAGAGCTCAAAACAACGATTTTTATTTTATTTATTTGAGAGAGTTAGAGAGAGAGAGAGAGATCTTCGATCTGCTGGTTCACTCCCCAGTTGGCCACAATGGCTGGAGCTGCACTGATCTGAAGCCAGGAGCTTCTTCTGGTTCCCCTATATGGGTGCAGGGGCCCAAGGACTTGGGCCATCTTCTACTGCTTTCTCAGGCCACAGCAGAGAGCTGGATCGGAAGAGGAGCAGCTGAGACTTGAACCAGCGCCCATATGGGATGCCAGCACTTCAGACCATGGCTTTAACCCTCTGCGCCACAGCACCGGCCCCTCAAAATAACGCTTGTAAGGAAGCAGTGAGATGCAGAACACAGACAGATCAATTAAAGAAATGAGGAGATCAATGGGCGATATGAATGAAAATATTACTAAGGAGATAGAACTCATTAAGAACCAAATAGAAATTTTAGAGATGAAATCATGAATGGGTGAAATTTTAAAAAAATATAATTGAGAGCTTTAACAGCAGAACAGGCCAAGGGGAGGAAAGCATTTGACTTCGAGGACAAGACTTTTGACATAACCAGACAAAAATAAAGAGAATAATTCAAAAGAATGAAGGAAGTGTACATGAAATATGGGATACCATTAAATGACCAAATATTTGTATTATAGGTATTCCTGAAGGAGAAGAACCTGCTAAATGAAATAGTTGAAAATTTCCCAGGTCTTGGAAACAAAAAAACAGGGACATCCAATTATGATAAGTTCAAAGAAACAAAAAATGGAGCCATTGCTGTGGCACAGTGGATAAATCCTCTGCCTGCAGTGCTGTCATCCCATATGGGCGCCGGTTTGAGACCCGGCTGCTCCACTTCCAATCCAGCTCTCTGCTCTGGCCTGGGAAAGCAAAAGATGGCCCAAGTCCTTGGGCCCCTGCACTCGTGTGGGAGACCTGGAAGAGGCCCCAGGCTTCAGATCGACGCAGCTCTGGCTGTTGCAGCCTTTTGGGGAGTGAACCAGCAGATGGAAAATCTCTCTCTCTGCCTCTCCTTCTCTCTCTGTGTAACTGACTTTCAAATAAATAACCTTTAAAAAAAATCTTCTTGAAGGCATATTGTAGTCACATCATCAAAAGTTAAGGACAAGGAGAGAATCCTAAAAACAGTAGGAGAAAAGTGCCAAGTCACATATAAGGGAAAACCAATTAGATTAATATCAGACTCTGAGTAGAAACCCTACAGGCCAGAAGACAGTGGGATGACATATTCAAGGTCTTCGGAGAAAAAAACTTCTAAGAACATTATATCCAGCAAAGCTCTCCTTTATTTTTTTAATTTATTTTATTTATTTGAAAGAGAGGTACAGAGAGAGGTAGAGACACAGAGGGAGGTCTTCCATCTGCTGGTTCAATCCCCAAATGGCTGCAATGGCTGGAGCTGCACTGATCTGAAGCCAGGAGCTTCTTCCGGGTCTCTCACATGGGTGCAGGGGCCCAAGGACTTGGGCCATCCTTCACTGCTTTCCCAGGCCATAGCAGGGAGATGGATTGGAAGAGGAGCAGCCAGGACTAGAACCGGTGCCCATATGGGATGCTGGCGCTTCAGGCCAGGGCTTTAACCTGCTGTGCCACAGTGCTGGCCCCCAAAGCTATCCTTTAACATGAAGGAGAAATAAGGTATTGTCCAGATAAGCAAAACCAGAGAACTCACCACCACCAGACCAGCCTTACAGGAAATTCTGCAGCACTTCCTGCATTAGAAGTAAACAGGAAAACACACGGCACCACCAGATTCACTAACAGAGCAGCCAGATCCAGTATCCACCCGACAAAATGACAGGTCACAGTCCTTGTCTATCAGTACTAACTTTGAATGTAGAGGGATTAAGTTCTCCAGCCAAAAGATGTAGGTTGGCTGAATGGAAATAAAACCAAGACCCCACTACATGCTGCCTACAAGAAACTCACTTCATAAAGGTACACACAGACTTACTGTAAAGGGCTGGGAAAAAGGCGACCAGGCACGTGGAAACCAAAGACGAGCAGGAGTAGCTATCCCGATATCAGATATACAGACTTCTTCTTTTTTAATTTATTTTTTTGACAGGCAGAGTTAGACAGAGAGAAAGGTCTTCCTTCCGTTGGTTCACCCCCCAAATGGCTGCTATGGCCGCTACACCAATCTGAAGCCAGGAGCCAGGTGCCTCCTCCCGGTCTCCCATGGGGTGCAGGACCCAAGGACTTGGGCCATCCTCCACTGCACTCCCGGGCCACAGTAGAGTGCTGGACTGGAAGAGGAGCAACTGAGACAGAATCCGGGGCCCCAGCCAGGACTAGAACCCAGGGTGCCAGTGCCGCAGGCAGAGGATTAGCCAAGTGAGCCGCGGCGCTGGCAGATATACAGACTTTAAATCCAAAATTGCAAAAAAATTAAAAAGGACATTATATTTTGATAAACGGTTCAATTCATCAAAAGACGTAGCAATCATAAATACATATGCACCCAACGCAGGACCACCCAGACATATGCAGCAAACACTGTCAGACCTAAATGGAGAGATGGACTCCAATACAGTAACCGTGGGGGACTTGGACTTTCTGATCCGGCTGAAAAGCCCATGAGAGCATCTCAGGCGTGGAAATCCAAGACACTGTGGCAAAAAAAATGGCCCACATGAAGGATCTCTCTGAGTGAGACCCCAGTGGAAAGAAGGGGCCATCAAAGAAGGAGGTACCTTTCTCTGAAGGGAGGAGAGAACTTCCACTTTGCTCATGGCCCTGTCTAAATAACAACAGAGTTGGTGGACTCAAAAGGCTTCCATAGCCTTGGCAGCTCAGGACAAGAGCCTCAGGTGATTACTGACGTCATCAATAAGTATGTCAGTTGTTAAATCAACAACAGGAGTCACTGTGCACTTACTCCCCATGTAGGACCTCTGTCCTTAATGTGTTGTACTATGAGAATTAACAGTAAAACTTGTCTTCAAACAGTACTTTATACTTTGTGTGTCTGTGTGGGTGCAAACTGTTGAAATCTTTACTTAGTATAGAGTTGGTCTTCTGTATATAAAGATAAGTAAAAATGAATCTTAATGAAGAATGGATGGGAGAAGGAGTGGGGGAGGGAGGGTGAGTATGGGGGGGAAGAACCACTATATTCCTAAAGATGTGCCTATGAAATTTGTATTCATTAAATAAAAGCTTTTTTAAAAAATTGAAAGAATAGCAGTGGGGGACTCCAACACCCCACTCTCACCAACAGCTCATCCAGACAGGACAGTCCATGGGGTAGCTCAGAGCTGAAGCTCACTGTCCAGCAAAGGGACCCAGCAGACATGTACGGGACATGCAGGACATCTCACCCAACAGCTTCAGGATACACGTTCTTCTCATCAGCACGTGGCTCATTTCCTAGGAGAGACCACATATCAGACCACAAGTCAAGTCTCAGCAGGCTGAGGAAGGTTGAAATCATAGCCATATGTCTTCTCAGACCATAAAGGAATAAGACTAGAAATCAGCAAGAACAACAGAACGCTCGCAAATACTTGGAAATTAAACAGCATGCTACTGAGCGACTAGCGGGTCATTGAAGAAATTAAAAAGGAAGTCAAGAACTGAATTAAAGTAAATGAAAGTGAAAACACAGTGCATCAAACCTGTGGGGGGCAGCAAAGCAGTATTGAGAGGGAAGCTTAAAAAAATGAAGGGAAGCTTATAGCATCAAGTGCTTATATTATCAGGAGAAATGTCTCAAAGATCTAATGATGCAGCTCAAAGACTTAGAAAAACAAGAACAAACCAAACCTAAAATCAGGAGGCATGAAATAATAAGGATCAGAGCAGAAACAAATGAAACGGAAACTAAATAAGTAAGTCAGTAAATAAACAGAGGGCTGGCACTGTGGTGCACTGGGTTAAAGCACTGGCCTGCACCACCAGTGTCCCATATGGGTGCCCATTTGCGTCCCAAATACTCCCCTTCCGATCCAGCTCCCTGATAGTGCACCTGGGAAAAGCACCAGAACATAGCCCAAATCCTCGGGCCCCTGCACCCATGTGGGAGACCTGGAAGAAGCTCCTGGCTCCTGGTTCCAGATTGGCTCAGTTCCAGCCACTGCAGCCATCTGGGGAGTGAACCAGCAGATGAAGACCTCTCTCTCTCTTAATTCTTTCAAATAAATAAATCTTTCAAAAATAAATAGAAAAGATCAATGAAAAGTTGTTCTTTTGAGAAGATAAACAAAATAGAGATTTGTCTTGGGAGGGTATTAGGATGGCAGAGTAGGGAGGGAGCTTGCTGCTCCAGTCTAGGAGAAGAAGGTTTTTAAAAAGTGGAGAGAGTGCAGTCTCAGGGGAGAGTTAGAGAGAAAACAGCAGAGGAAACTACGCAAATTGGAGGGACACAGTGGACCTACGTGGAGGGCGAGGATGCATACAACCCAGGACCCCAGCAGCCAGGAGCCTCCACACCAGCACTGGACAGTGAGGTGAGACCAGACCACAGCAGCCCAAGCCACTGGCGCTAAAGCTGCAGGACCTAGAGGTCCCTAGAGGGACCCCAGCTTGGAGCCCTGTGGGGAAGTAGTGTACCTGCCAAACCAGAGGAGAAAAACAAGGGGGGGCACATTTTCTCTCTCCCCATCACCCTGCAACTGTGTCCTGTAACCAGCTGTTGGAGAGCAGGCGCCGTCGTGGACATACTAACAGCTTGGCCAGCTCTTGTCAGTGCCCAGCAGCCATCAGAGTGGAGACTCCCGAGTCTGGTGGGGAGAACAGACAGGGGCTGGGTGCTCATGACCATGGGAGGCTTGTGTGCCAAGACTGAAAACACTGAGGCTGCGTGGAGGACTCGGGTGTGGCTGGGACTCTGGGCAGCCACTGTGGGAGCCTCCAGGCACTCGGGCCCCCTGGTCACCTGGTGAGGGACGTTGCAGGGGAACCTGAGCTCACACTGAACTGCACAGAGCCTTAGTGTGGTGCTGGTAGCAGAGCAGACGAGCACTATACCCACTGGGGCTGGCCCCCAGGCACTGGGCTCCTTTGAGGCGAGGAGCTCAGCTGAGTCTATGCCAACAGACAAGAATAAACCTCCCCTCTGATTAAATAAAAATAATAATGATAATAAAATAGGCCGGCGCCACGGCTCACTAGGCTAATCCTCCGCCTTGTGGTGCTGGCACACCAGGTTCTAGTCCCGGTTGGGGCGCCGGATTCTGTCCCGGTTGCCCCTCTTCCAGGCCAGCTCTCTGCTGTGGCCCGGGAGTGCAGTGGAGGATGGCCCAAGTGCTTGGGCCCTGCACCCCATGGGAGACCAGGAAAAGCACCTGGCTCCTGGCTCCTGCCATCAGATCAGCGCGGTGCACCGGCCACAGTGCGCCGGCCGCAGCGGCCATTGGAGGGTGAACCAATGGCAAAAGGAAGACCTTTCTCTCTCTCTCTCTCACTGTCCACTCTGTCAAAAAAAATTTTTAATAAAAAATAAAAAAATAATAATAAAATAAAAGATTCACCACGCCAAACTTGGGTGTGTCACCTCAGACACACCTGTCATCCTGGAGCACTGAGCAGAGCTCCCTGGCCACACCCACCACATACCTCTAGGTATTCCCTGACAGCAGACACTGCACTAATCCCCACGTAGTCCAAAGATGAAAGCCACCCCAGCGAAAAAAGAAACCAACAAGTACCTCCACAAATGCTGAATAACAAATGCAACAAGAATAAGGAAGACAACATGAGGCCCCCAGAGGAACACAACACTCAAATTCTAGATTGTGCAGATGATGAGATGAAGAAATGCCAGAAATGGAATTCAAAAAATTGATCACAGGATCACTTAGAAGTAATCAGAAGCGAATGCACAAACTAATGAAATCCATACATGACAGGAAAGAAAATTCTCCCACGAAATTGAGATATTAAAGAAAAATCAAAATGAAATCTTGGAAATGAAGAATTCAATAACAAAAAATGCAGTGGAAATCCTTAACAACAAAATTGATGAAGTGGAAGAAAGAATATCCAACTTAGAAGACAAAACACAGGAAATTATACAGTCAGACCAAACACAAGAAGAAATTAGAAAACTAAAAAACACTGTTGGTTATCTACAGGATACTATCAAAGACCCAACATACAGTTCTAGGAGTTCCTGAAGGTATGGAAAGAGAGGATTAGAAGGCTTTTTTAGTGAAACAATAACAGAAAATTTCCTTAATTTGGAGAAAGAAAGGGACATCCCAGGGCAGGAAGCACATAGAACTCCTAATAGACATGACCAGAAAAGATCGTCACCACGGCACACTGTAATCAAATCTCCACAGTAAACATGAAGAGAAGATTCTAAAATGCGCACAAGAGAAACACCAGATCACTTTCAGAGGATCTAAAATAAGACTCACAGCAAACTGCTCATCAGAAACCCTACAGGCTAGGAGAGAATGGCGAGATTAAGCCCAAGTCTTAAGAGGAAAAAACTGGCAACTCATAATACTATACCCTGCAAAGCTCTCATTTATGAATGAAGGTGAAATAAAGACCTTCCATGACAAACAGAAATTGAAAGAAGTTGTCACCACCCATCCAGCCCTACAGAAGATGCTTAAGGATGGGAACACAGAAACATGGTCATCACTGTGAAAGAAGGTAAAGGAAGGAAATCCAAAGTAAAAAAAAATAGCAATATTTATGGGAAAATGGCAGGGCAAAATCATTATTTATTAATAGGCACCTTGAATGTAAATGGCCTCAACTCTCCAGTTAAAAGACACAGACTGGCTGAATGGATTAAAAAACAAAACCAATCTATTTGCTGCCTACAAGAAATACATCTCACCAATAAAGATGCATGTAAACTGAAAGTGAAAGTGTGGAAAAAGATACTCCATGCTAACAAAACCAAAGAAGAGCTGGTGTAACCATCCTAGCATCAGACAAAATAGACCTTAACACAAAAATTGTTAAAAGAGACAAAGAAGGGCACTGTATAATGAATAGGGGATCAATTAAACAGGAAGATGTAACTTTTATAAATGTACATGCACCTAATTACAAAGCACCTGGCTGTTTAAAAGAAATGTTAAGGGATCTATAGAGAGACATAGAATCAAATACAAATAGTGGGGATTTCAATACCCCACTTTCAGCAATGGACAGATCAACCAGACAAAATCAGTAGGAAAATAGCAGATTTAATCGACACTATAGACCAAATGGACCTAACATATCTACAGAACTTTTCATCCTAAAGTTGCAGAATATACATTCTTCTTAGCAGTGCATGGAACTCTCTCTAGGACTGACCCACATGCTAGGCCATAAAGCAAGTCTCAGCAAATTCAAAAAAATCAAAACCATACCATGCATCTTCTCAGACTATAATGCAATGAAGCTAGCAATCAGCAACTCAGGAATCTCTAGAACATATGCAAACACATGGAGACTGAACAACATGCTCCTGAATGAAGAGTGGGTCATAGAAGAAATCAAAAGAGAGGGGCCAGCGCTGTGGCACAGTGGGTTAATTCTCTGGCCTGAAATGCCGCATCCCATATGGGCACTGGTTCTAGTCCCAGCTGCTCCTCTTCCAATCCAGCTCTCTGCTATGGCCTGGGAAAGCAAAAGATGGCCCAAGTCCTTGGGCCCCTGCACCCGCATGGAAGATCTGGAAGAAGCTCCTGGCTTCAGATCGGCACTCTGGCCATTGCGGTCATCTGGGGAATGAACCAGCAGATGAAAGATCTCCCTCCATCCCTCCATCCCTCCCTCTCTCTCTAACTCTGTCTTTCAAATAAATAAAATAAATCTTTTTTTAAAAAAAGGAAAATTTATAGCAATTGGTGCCTCCATCAAAAAATTGGAAAGGCACCAAATAAATGAGCTATCAATGCATCTCAAGGATCTAGACAAACAGTAAACCAAACCCAAATCTAGTAGGAGAAAAGAAATAATTAAAAATAAAGAAATCAACAAAATTGAAACAAAAAATACAAAAGATAAAAACGAAGAGCTGTTTTTTTGGGAAAAAAAATTGACATATCATAGGCCCAACTAAGCAAAAAAAAAAAAAAAGGAGAAGACCAAAATCAATGAAAGAGATGGAAAAGGAAATGTAACAACAGACACCACACAAATAAAAAGAATCACCAGAAATTACTACAAAGAGCTGTATGCCAACAAACTGGGAAACCTAGAAGAAATGGATAGATTCCCAGACACATACAACCTACCTTAGCTAAGTCATGAAGACACAGAAAACCTAAACAGTCCCATTACCAAGACAGAAATTGAATCGGTAATAAAGACCCTCCCCAAAAAGAAAAACCCAAGAACAGATAGCTTCACTGCTGAATTCTACCAGACATTTAAATAATAATTAACTCCAATTCTTCTCAAGTTACTCAAAACAACTGAAAGGGAGGGAGGGAATCCTCCCAAATTCTTTCTATGAAGCCAGCATCACATTAATTCCTGAACCCAGAAAAGACACAACAGAGAAAGAGAACTACAGACCAATTTCCCTGATGAACATAGATGCAAAAATCCTCAACAAAATTCTAGCCAATTGAATCCAACAACACATCAGAAAGATCATCCACCCAGATCAAGTAATTTACTCCTGGTATGCAGGGATGGTTCAACATTCGCAAATCAATGTCTACATCACATCAACAAACTGAAGAACAAAACCCATATTATTATCTCAATAGATGCAGGGAAAGCATTTGATAAAATACAACACCTTTTCATAATGAAAACTCAAAGCAAACTGGGCATAGAAGGAACATTCCTCAACACAATCAAGGCAAGTTCTGACAAACCCATAGCCAACATCCTATTGAATAGAGAAAAGTTGGAAGCATTCCCACTGAGATCCAGAACCACACAAGGATGCCCACTCTCACCACTGCTATTCAATATAGCCCTGGAAGTTTTAGTCAGAGCCATTAGGAAAAAAAAAAAAAAGAAATCAAATGAATACAAATTGGGAAAGAGGAAGTCAAACTAAGCCTATTTGCAGATGACATGATTCTATATATAGGGGATCCAAAAGACTTCCCCAAGAGACTGTTGGGACTGACAGAAGAGTTTGGTAAAGTTGCAGGACAGAAAATCAATACACAAAAATCAATAGCCTTGTATACACAGACAATGCCACATCTGAGAAAAAACTTCTAAGATCAATCCCACACAAAATAGCTAAAAAAAATCAAATACCTTGGAATAAATTTAACCAAGGATGTAAAATACCTCTATGATGAGAATTATAAAATATTAAATAAATACAAGAAGACAAAAAAAGGAAAAATCTTCCATGTTCATGGATTAGAAGAGTCAATATCATCATAATGTTCATTCTTCTGAAAGCAGTTTATAGATTCAACGTTATACCAATTAAAATACCAAAGACATTCTTCTCAGATCTAGAAAAATGACGCTGAAATTCATATGGAAACACAGGAGACCTCGAATAGCTAAAGCAATCTTATACAACAAAAACAAAGCCAGAGGCATCACAATACCAGATTTTAAGACATACTACAAGTCAATTATAATCAAAACAGCATGGTACTGGTACAAAAACAGATAGACCAATGGAACAGAATAGAAACACCAGAAATCAATCCAAGCATCTACAACGAACTTATATTTGACCAAGAAGTTAAAACCAATCCCTGGAGCAAGGACAGTCTCTTCACTAAATGGTGCTGGGGAAACTGGATTTCCACATGCAGAAGCATGAAGCAAGACCCCTACCTTACACCTTTCACAAAAATCCACTCAACATGGATTAAAGACCTAAATCTATGACTTGATACCATCAAATTTTTAGAGAACATTGGGGAAACCCTGCAAGACATTGGCATAGGCAAAGACTTCTTGGAAAAGGCTCCAGAGGCACAGGCAATCAAAGCCAAAATTAACAAGTGGAATTACATCAAATTGAGAAGCTTCTATATGGCAAAAGAAACACTCAGGAAAGTGAAGAGGCAACTGACAGAATGGAAGAAATTATTTGCAAACCATGTAACTGATAAATGATTCATAACCAGAATATACAAACAGATCAAGAAACTCCACAACAACAAAACAATCCAGTTAAGAAATGGATAAAGGACTTAAACAGACATTTTTCAAAAGATGAAATCCAAATGCCAACAGACACATGAAAAAATGCTCAGGATCACTAGCCATCAGGAAAATGCAAATCAAAACCACAATGAGTTTCACCTCACCCTGGTTAGAGTGGTTTTCACACAGAAACTAACAAACAACAAATGCTGGCAAGGATGTAGGGGAAAAGGTACCCTAATCTACTGTTGGTGGGAATGTAAACTGGTAAAGCCAGTGTGGAAGACAATATGGAGACACCTCAGAAATCTGAATATAGACCTACCAATGACCCAGCCATCCCACTCCTAGGAATTTACCCAAGGGAAATGAAATCAGTAAAATAAAAAAAAAAAATTCATCATCTGCACCCACATGTTTATTGCAGCTCAATTCCCAACAACTAAGACATGGAATCAACCTAAATGCCTGTCCAACTGAAGACTGGATAAAAAAATTATGGGATATGTACTCTATGGAATACTACACAGCAGTTAAAAAAATGAAATCTGCTCATTTGCAACAAAATTAACCTGGAAAACATCACACTTAGTGAAATAAGCCAGTCTCAAAGGAACAAATACCATGTGTTCTCCTGACCCGTGAGAATAGAGCACCTGAAAGGAAATCTGTAGAAGAGAAATTGCTCCTTTGAGAAGCAATGACTGAACAGCACTTGTCTTGACTGTCAAAGATCAGGCTTTTTTTTCTTTCCTTTATACTACTTGTTGAACTCTCCACTTAACATAGAGTTAATCATATGTGTATAAAGCCAGCTGAAAATAGATCTCAGTAAAAAATAAGAGTGGGAATAAGAGAGGGAGGAGGAAGTTTGTAACTGTAAAGCCGTATAGTCCTGCATACATTCCTACAGACTTACTGCTAAGGGTACAGTTTAAAAACTTGCCATGGGACCCCAAACCCCATTAGGCTGGGTGGTAAAAATGCCATCCTAAGTGTTAAAGTGACCATATTAAGTGTTAAAGTGATCATATAGATAGGATTAAGTGTTAAAGGGTTTATGTGAATAAGATCAAATGTCTGGTGATAGTAATTAATAGAATTAACAAGGAGAGAATGCTCCAACATGCATGGGAAGCAGTCCACACAGCAGACTCATAGGATGACAATTGCTTTAAATAGCACTCTGACCTCAGAATCAGCTCTTAAGGCACTCTGGTCTGGCTGAAGAGCCCACAAGAGCATTTCAGGCATGGAAAGCCAAGACACTATGGCAAAAAAAAAAAAAAAAAAAAAAAAAAAAAAAAAATCCTACATGAAGGGTCTGTGAGTGAGACCCCAGCGAAAAGAAGGGGCCGTCAAAGGAGGTACTTTTCTCTGAAGGGAGAACTTCCACTTTGCTTATGGTCCTGTCTAAATATTGTAGATTCCAAAGGCTTCCATAGCATAGGCAGCTCATGTGAAGAGCCTCGGAGGATCACTGACGTCATACATAAGAGTGTTAATTCTTAAATCAACAACAGGACTCACTGTATGCTAACTGCCCATGCAGGACCTCTGTCCTCAATGAGTTGTATTATGAGAATTAACTGTAAAACTTGTTCTCAGGGTTTTTTTTGTGTGTGTAAATTGTTGAAATCTTTACTTAGTATAGATTCTGTCTTCTGTGTATAAAGTTAATTGAAAATGAATCTTTTTTAACTTTTATTTAATAAATATAAATTTCCAAGGTACAGTTTATAGATTACAATGGCTTTCCCCCATAACTTCCCTCCCACCCACAACCCTCCCATCTCCCACTCCCTCTCCCATTCCATTCACATCAAGATTCATTTTCAATTCTCTTTATATACAGAGATCAATTTAGTATATATTAAGTAAAGATTTCAACAGTTTGCACCCACACTGAAACAAAGTGTAAAATACTGTTTGAGTACTAGTTATAGCATTAATTCACATTGTACACCACATTAAGGACAGAGATCCTACATGAGGAGTAAGTGCACAGTGACTCCTGTTGTTGACTTAACAAATTGACACTCCTGTTTATGGCATCAGTAATCACCCTAGGCACTTGTCATGAGTTGCCAAGGCTATGCAAGCATTTTAAGTTCGCCGACTCCGATCTTATTTAGACAAGGTTGGCCGGTGCCATGGCTCACTAGGCTAATCCTCCGCCTTGTGGCGCCAGCAAACCGGGTTCTAGTCCCAGTCGGGGCACCGGATTCTGTCCTGGTTGCCCCTCTTCCAGGCCAGCTCTCTGCTGTGGCCAGGGAGTGCAGTGGAGGATGGCCCAAGTGCTTGGGCCCTGCACCCCATGGGAGACCAGGAGAAGTACCTGGCTCCTGCCATCAGATCTGTGCGGTGTGCCGGTCGCAGCGCACCAGCAGTGGCAGCCATTGGAGGGTGAACCAACAGCAAAAGGAAGACCTTTCTCTCTGTCTCTCTCTCTCTCTCTCACTGTCCACACTGCCTGTCCAAAAAAAAAAAAAATAGACAAGGTCATAGTCAAAGTAGAAGTTCTCTCCTCCCTTCAGAGAAAGGCACCTCCTTCTTTGATGGCCCCATTCTTTCCACTGGGATCTCATCCGCAGAGATCTTTCATTTAGGTCCTTTTTTTTTTTTTCCCAGAGTGCCTTGGCTTTCCATGCCTAAAATACTCTCATGGGCTCTTCAGCCAGATCCGAATGCCTTATGGGCTGATTCTGAGGCCAGAGTGCTGTTTAGGACATCTGCCATTCTATGAGTCTGCTGTGTATCCTGCTTCCCATGTTGGATCATTCTCTCCTTCTTAATTCTATCAGTTAGTATTAGCAGACACTAGTCTTGTTTATGTATCTCTTTGACTCTTAGACCTATCATTATGAAATATGGAGACACAGGAGACCTCAAATAGCTAAAGTGATCTTGTACAACAAAAACAAAGCTGGAGGCATCACAATACCAGATTTCAGGACATACTGCGGGGCATGGTACTGGTACAGAAACAGGTGGTTAGACCAATGGAACAGAATAGAAACACCAGAAATAAATCCAAACATCTACGGCCAACTTATATTTGATCAAGGATCCAAAACCAATCCCTGGAGTAAGGACAGTCTATTCAATAAATGGTGCTGGGAAAACTGGATTTCCACGTGCAGAACCATGAAGCAAGACCCCTACCTTACACCTTACACAAAAAATCCACTCAACATGGATTAAAGACCTAAATCTACGACCCGACACCATCAAATTATTAGAGAACATTGGAGAAACCCTGCAAGATATAGGCACAGGCAAAGAGTTCTTGGAAAAGACCCGGGAGGCACAGGCAGTCAAAGCCAAAACTGACATTTGGGATTGCATCAAATTGAGAAGTTTCTGTACTGCAAAAGAAACAGTCAGGAAAGTGAAGAGGCAACAGACAGAATGGGAAAAAATATTTGCAAACTATGCAACAGATAAAGGATTAATAACCAGAATCTACAAAGAGATCAAGAAACTCCACAACATCAAAACAAGCCACTTAAGAAATGGATAAAGGACTTAAACAGACATTTTTCAAAAGAGGAAATCCAAACGGCCAACAGGCACATGAGAAAATGTTCAGCATCACTAGCCATCAGGGAAATGCAAATCAAAACCACAATGAGGTTCCACCTCACCCCAGTCAGAATGGCTCACATACAGAAATCTACCAACAACAGATGCTGGCGAGGTTGTGGGGGAAAAGGGACACTAACCCACTGTTGGTGGGAATGCAAACTGGTCAAGCCACTATGGAAGTCAGTCTGGAGATTCCTCAGAAACCTGAATATAACCCTACCGTTCGACCCAGCCATCCCACTCCTTGGAATTTACCCAAAGGAAATGAAATTGGCAAACCAAAAAGACATCTGTACCTTAATGTTTATTGCAGCTCAATTCACAATAGCTAAGACCTGGAATCAACCCAAATGCCCATCAACAGTAGACTGGATAAAGAAATTATGGGACATGTACTCTATAGAATAGTATGCAGCAGTAAAAAACAATGAAATCTGGTCATTTACAACAAAATGGAGGAATCTGGGTCACATCACGCTGAGTGAAATAAGCCAGTCCCAAAGGGACAAATATCATATGTTCTCCCTGATTGGTGACAACTAACTGAGCACCAAAGGGGAAACTTGTTGAAGTGAAATGGACACTATGAGAAACAGTGACGTAATCAGCCCTTGTTGATGAACAACGTAATACTTTATCCCTTTTAGTATTTTTTTAATCTGCTTAATACCATTGGTCGAACTCTGTAATTAACACACAGTTACTCTTAGGTGTTTAAATTTAACTGAAAAGTGATCCCTGTTAACTGTAAGAGTGGGAATAAGAGAGGGAGGAGATGTACAATTTGGGACATGTTCAATCAGACTTGCCCCTAATGGTAGAGTTAGAAACGTGCCAGGGGATTCCAATTCAATCCCATCAAGGTGGCATGTACCAATGCCATCTCCCTAGTCCAAGTGATCAGTTTCAGTTCACAATTGAAAATGAATCTTGGCCAGCGCCGCGGCTTACTAGGCTAATCCTCCGCCTTGCGGCACCGACACACCAGGTTCTAGTCCCAGTCGGGGCGCCGGATTCTGTCCCAATTGCCCCTCTTCCAGTCCTGCTCTCTGCTGTGGCCAGGGAGGGCAGTGGAGGATGGCCCAGGTGCTTGGGCCCTGCACCCCATGGGAGACCAGGAGAAGTACCTGGCTCCTGCCTTTGGATCAGCGAGGTGTGCCGGCCGCGGCAGCCATTGGAGGGTGAACCAACAGCAAAGGAAGACCTTTCTCTCTGTTTCTCTCTTTCACTGTCCACTCTGCCTGTCAAAAAAATAATAAATAAATAAAAATAAAAAAGAAAATGAATCTTAATGGAGTTGGGACTGGGAATGGGAGAGGGAGGAGGTGGTGGAGTGGGAGTGGGGTGGGAGGGCGGGTATGGTGGGAAGAAACACTACATTCATAAGGCGTATTTATGAAATTTGTACTAAATAAAAATTCTTTGAGAAAAAATAAAATAATTTTTAAAAATCAACGAAAAACAAAATAAACCTCTAGTCAGGCTAACAAAGAAAAAAGAGCCACAGCACCAGCCCCAAATAAATCTTTTTTTAAAAAGGTTTCCATCAAGGAAAAGTCCACAACCTGATGGCTATACTACTGAATTCTACAAAACATTCAAAGAGGAAATAATTTCAATACTTTTCAAACTACTCCAAAATATTGAACAGGAAGGAACTCTGCTAAACTCTTTATGAGGCCAGCATCACTTTGATACCAAAACCAGACAACACAAAAACTACAGACCTATACACTCATGAACATAGATGCAAAGAATCTCAATGAAATACGAGCAAATCGAATCCAAAACCACATCAGAAAGATCATACATCATGATCAAGTGGGATTTATTTCAGAAATGCAAGGGTGGCTCCACATTCACAATCGGTAAACATCTTAAATCACGCCAAGAGAAGGAAAAACAAAAATACGGTCATCGCAATAGATGCAGAGGAAGCATTTGGTAAGATTCATCACCCTCTCATGATAAAACCCTCCACAAATTAGGTATAGAAGGAACATTCCAGGCCGGTACTGTGGTGTAGCGGGTAAAGTCACCGCCTGCAGTGCCGGCATCTCATACGGGTGCCGGTTCTGGTCCCGGCTGCTCCACTTCCAATCCAGCGCTCTGCTATGGCCTGGGAAAGCAGTTGAAGATGGCCCAAGTCTTCAGGCCCCTGCACCTGCATGGGAGACCCGGAAGAAGCTCCTGGCTTTGGATTGGTGCAGCTCTGGCCATTGTGGCCATCTGGGGAGTGAACCAGCAGATGGAAGACCCCCTCCCCGCCCCGTAACTCTGCCTTTCAAATAAATAAGTAAATCCAACAAAAAAGGAACATTCCTCAAAATTATTAAGGCCATATCACACTGAATGGGGAAAGCCAGAAGCCGATTTCACCACTCTTACTCAATACAGAGCCAGGAGTTTCAGCAGCAGCAATTAGAATAACAGAATCTAGAAAACAGAATCAAATAAGTGCATCTAAGCCGGAAAAGAGGAAGTCGGCTTATCCACGTTTGCATCTGACACGATGACGATGACGCACGTGGAAAACCTAAACGCTCCACCAAAAAAAGTTAGAATTGATAAACCAGTTCAGTCAAGTTGCAGGTTACAAAATGAACATAACAAAGAGCAGTAGCTTTTTAATATGCTAATGAACTCACTTGAAAGAGAAAGCAAGAAAGAAATCCTATTCAAGGTGGCAGAAAAAAAATTAAATATTTATTTAGGAATAAATTTAACCAAAGGTGAAAGATCTCTACAATGAAAATTATCAAACATTGATGAGAGAAATCAAGGACACAAAAAAATGGAAAAACATTCCTTGCTCATGGATAGAAGAATCAATATCATTAAGATGTCTATAGTACCCAGTGCAAACTACAGATTCAACGTAATCCCTGTCAAAATACCAATGACACTCTCTATAGAATTAGAAAAAAATCAAAAAAATAAAGCTGACGTCGCGGCTTACTAGGCTAACCCTCTGCCTTGCGGCACCAGCACACCGGATTCTAGTCCCGGTCGGGGCACCGGATTCTGTCCCGGTTGCCCTCTTCCAGGCCAGCTCTCTGCTGTGGCCAGGGAGTGCAGTGGAGGATGGCCCAGGTTCTTGGGCCCTGCACCCGCATGGGAGACCAGGAGAAGCACCTGGCTCCTGCCATCGGATCAGCGCGGTGCGCCGGCTTTGTGGTGTAGTAGGTTAAGCATCTGCCTGCAGCTTGAGTCCCGGCTGCTCCAGTTCTGATCCAGCTCTCTGCTGTGGCCTGGGAAAGCAGTGGAAAATGGCCCAAGTCCTTGGGCCCCTGCACCCACGTGGGAGACCCGGAAGAGCTCCTGGCTTTGGATCAACCCAGCTCTGGCCACTGCAGCCATTTGGGGAGTGAACCAGCAGATATAAGACCTCTCTGTCTCTCCTTCTCTGTAACTCTACCTTTCAAATAAATAAAAATAAAATATTTAAAAGTTACACTACTGCATTTTTAATGATCTGTGATTACTTTAAAATTTACTCTATATGGGTGAAATGGCCATTTTCCCATTCAGCTGTTGTTTATGGACATTGTCTATATTCCCACGAAACTGGGTCTTTTTACTAAAAGTATGTCATGAAAATTAAAAACAAAAAGAGGAGGAGGGAGGAGAGGAGCGAGGGAGGGAGGGGAGGGTGGGAAATATCGTGTTCTTAAAACTGCATCTATGAAATTCATGAAATTTGTTCCTTTTAGATGAATTTTTAAAACTGTAGGGTTCCGAAAAATTCTCATGAGCCGGGGTGCAGGATCAGGCCGGGAAGGGTCCCCTGCCTCCTAGGAGTAATGGGGGTCCTCCCTTGGCCGGGCTCTCCACTTCTGCTCAGGGGGGGCTTCCGCCTTGCCTGGAGCCCGGAAGGAAGTGTCCAGGGGTCCCGGGGGAGGCGGCGTGGTCGGCCTGGATTGTTCCGGCCGCCGAGGCCCTGTCCACGGCGCAGCGCAGACCAGGACAGGAGGCTGAGTGAGGTGGCCGAGCCCAAGCCCGAGGTAGGGGGACGAGGCCAGGCCATATCTGTAAGACCATCGCAAAACGCACCAAACACGGAGTTAGAGGAGAGGTTTATTGTCGGGTGGGGGAAGCCCGATGAGCTAGAGGGAGAAGGTGAGAGAGCGAGAGACAGACAGACAGACACACGGAGGGAGGGAGACCAGGAGAGAGGCACGTGTGGGAGAAGCAGGTCACCTTTGCAGGGGGCAGGGAAGAGCAGTGAATCCCATCAGGGTGTCCGGTTGGGCCAGAGCCTAGGGTGGTGTCCAGGGCGTAGATCGGCACCATTACTAACAGTCTCCAAGCGGACCCTGTTGGTCTTGGATTTGGGGCGTTTTTCTAAATCCAGTGACCAGGACAGGGGCGAGGGCTTTTAGCAGAAGCCGGAGTTGACCCGAGTAAGATCCTCAGACTCAGCCTGGCTGCCGCAGGAGGAGCCGTGGAGGGGCAGTTTGTTGTTTAAGTTTTTTGAATTTTATAATCGAGTTTATGCACAAAGCACATAGCTCAGGTAAACACTTTTTTAAAAAAGGATAATTTGCAAAAGAGAGGTCGTCCATCTGCTGGTCCAGTCCCCAGATGGCCAACGCCAGGAGCTTCATCGGGGTCTCCCAGGCGGGTGCAGGGGCCCAGGCACGTGGGCCATCCTCCTCTGCTTCCCCAGGCCATAGCAGGGAGCTGGACCGGGAGTGGGGCAGCCGGGACCGGAGCCGCTGCTCCGACGGGATGGCCACAGCGCAGGCAGTGGCTTGGCCTGCTGTGCCACAGCGCTGACCCCTCAGGTACACCCTGAAGAGCTTGGATTCCACCGGTCAGGGTGCGCATTTCCCAAGGGTGCCTCCCCCCCTCCCCAAGAGTGGACGGGGCTGATGCCAACTGCGTAGGAGCGGACTCCGCAGCATGCACTGCCGCCTCTCAGATGTTTCTGGGGTCACCCGTGTGGGGTTGCAAGGACCTGTCTGTCACTCTCCAGACTTCAAAATGCTCCATGTGGATGCCTCTTCAGCGCCCACGGAGCTGTGCGCACCAGTGACCACCAGAGGGCAGTGTGACCCTGCAGCAGGCATGAGCCGCCCGCAGGTGCCCAGCACAGCCGACCGCGTTCGTGCTCCGGCCAAGGTAACGGTAAGGTGACCTTCGGCAGTGACCACAGCGGCGTCCTCAGCGGACAGGCCGTCAGGAGCTGCCGGCCACCCACAGGCCTGGGAACACCTGTCTGCCCCCGGCCCAGCCGGCAATGCTGATCACTGATTTTTAATAAGTCATTGTACTAATAACTCGGTCTGGAAATACTCAGCTCATTGGCGGGGCCAAGCTGGGGGGCAGCGGGTTAAGCCGCCACGTCTGGCCACAGGGGCCGGTGACCGTGGAGGCACCTTCGAAGTCTGGCCCAGCTCCTCTTCTGCTCACCTCTGACCCCAAACCTGTCGAGGACGGGGAGCCTGGGCGGAGTGGTTCTACTGCAGCCACGCAGAGGGCCGGCCGGCCCACCCCCTCACCTGCTGCTCGCTGGCTCGGTGGACGCCGCTCCGGGCAGTGCGTGCTGGCAGCCCCACCTGAGTCCGCACCGGAAGTGGCCACGTTTCCACTTTCCCAGCCCCACCTTGTAGTTGGAGGCAGTGCAGGCTCAGACACGCAGCTGGGGCCCGGGCTCCGCCCAGCACACCTGCACTCGGGCTCATGAAAGCCATGGAGGTGATTCAGAACACAGAACCCAGTCTCAGGAAGGTGGGGAGAACACACCCCCCGCACCAGGCCCAGGGACCAGGATGGCCGGGCGGGTGCGGGGAGGCCCTGGGTGTGGCTGTGCACTCTGCGAGCCCACCGTAAAAACCTGGCCTCTCTCTCCTTCTAACTGCCTTGCAATCTTAAAAAAAAACACACACCTGGCCCTCTCTAGACGCATCCCACCTGTTCCCCAAGCAGCAGCCCCACACCCACCGCAGGGGGCAGCCAGGGAGTCTGGGAGGGGCCCCTCAAAGAGGGGGCAGGTTGTGGATGTGCACAGGGCCACCGACAGGTCACCGATGGCTGGGCGGCGTCACCCGAGGCGCCCTGGGCTGGCCTGGGTGGTTTGAATCCTGGCTTAGGGAAGCCACGTCTCACCTCCAAACCTCAGTTTGCTCATCTGGGGAATGGGACCACGACGCGCGCCTGCTCGTGCGGAGGGATCATGAAGACCCGAAGATGCAGGCAGCGCACTGCGTGCAGAGCGCAGGCGCAAGGCGCTCAGCGGACCGCGGCAGCCCTCGCTCCTGATTCAAACAGCGGGCACTGAGGCAGGCGGGGCCTCCGCGCCCGCTGCGCGCTGGGAGGCACCGCTGAGGTCTCCAAAGCGCCCACCCCAGGGCAGGGGGCCGGCGCACTGGTTAAGCTGCTGCGTGGGGCGCCCACGTCCCGGGCTGGAGAACTAACTAACTCAGTGGCGAATTCTGACACATACACACCTCATCACGATGTCTCACAATTAGTAAGCAAAACAGCTCTACTGTGTGAAGTGGCCCACCTGCTGGTTCACTCCCCAGATGCCTGCAGCAGCCAGGACTGGGCCAAGCTGGAGCCGGGAGCCTGGAGCTCCATCCGCGTCCCCAGGTACTTGACCACCACCTGGGAGCCCAGCTGCCTCCCAGGGTGTGTGTGAGCAAGAAGCTGGATCTGAAGCAGAGGCTGGGGGCCTGGCGCTGTGGCGTGGGGGGCTAAGCTGCCGCCTGCAGTGTCGGCATCCCCCTGCGGGCACCAGCTTGAGCCTGGCTGGTCCCCTTCCGACCCAGCTCCCTGCTGACGCACCTGGGGAAAGCAGTGGAGGAGGCACAGGTACTGGGCTAACCCTGCGCCCATGCGGGAGACGGGGATGAAGCTCCTGGCTTCAGGCTGGCCCCGCCCTGACCCCTCTGCCCATCTGATGGCTGAACCAGCAGAAAGAAGATCTCTCCCTCTCTGTTAAGTCCTTCCAATAAATAAATCTTTAAAAAATGGAGGCAGGACTCAAACCCAGACCCTGTAACACAGGACACAGTGCAGCTTAATCTAAGGTGCCACAACCCCACCCAAATCCCACACTTTAAATGGGCAGATGCTATGGTATAATCACCCCTCAATTTTCAAAACACACACCGGCTTCCAGGCCCACCACGGTGCCGCCCCGGCCCCCCGCCCCGGAGATGCCAGGTCCCACGGCCTTTCTCCTACCTGGACAGTCTTCCAGCCAAGCGAGCCGCACTGCACCCTGGCTGCCCAGCACCTGAGAAAAGTGCTATCGCCCCCGCCCACCTCCAAGGAGCTCACGCCTCTATTGGGGGGGGTGGGGATATGGAATTTTATTGGTGCAGTTAAGTCTTTACAGGTGCTTCTGCTGGGCCAGCATTAATAAGTCACCACCTTCGAAACCTGTGCTCGACCCCACCTCCTCCAGGCTTCCACTCAAGCTGGCTCCGCAGGAGGCTGTCCCAGCCACCCCTCCTCCTGTTTACCTACAAAGCATCAATGCGGGCGACTGCGTTCTAAGCAAAGCTGGCTACCTCCCAACGAGAATGCCAGGTCGATGAGCTCAGAGGCCACACCTGTGTTGTTCACCGCCCTATCCCTAGTACGTCTCTTAAAGGACATGGAAGACAGCTGTGGTAATGAGCGGCTGTGGGATGCAGTTCTCTGTGTGGCCACCAGGTGGCGGGAGCGCCGGAGTGCGGCAAAAGGCGCCCCTGGCCACTGCTAAAAGCTGGGAATATGAGGACCACCAAGCCGTTTTGCCAAAACAGCCTTAATTTAAAAACTGGTGCAGAACCTGAAAAAATGAGGGGATGGGAGGAGAACCCAACAGGGCTTAGGGTGTGGAGTCCACTGGCTCAGTCACAAAAAAACACCATCATCAAAAAAGATATTTAAGTTTAATACAAATTTTATACAAAGAAAATGTGAAAAAATACTTCCATATGCTAAAAGCAATTAAGCTTCACAAGTAAGGCCAGCTAGGCTTCGTGTGTGTGTGTTTTCTTTTTTTGACAACTGCAATTCACAAGTCTTCTTTGTCTCCTGTTTTCCTCTAACACTCTTCTCAATGTTCTCTAGTGAGGGGAGCTAGCCGGGGACTGTACAATTCACATCCTCTTATCAACAAGGAAGAGAAAGGAAACGAGACTAAAATGTACAACCAAATGTACTGGAATGATATCGTACAGTTAATTTTCTCATATACATACATCACCTTTTGCTTTGACATACAAAGTGGGACGAACGCATACGTAGTGTAACAGACAGCATGACGGGGCCTCGCTCTCCCATCCGCCTCGGCTTCATGCTTCATATAAATAAGACAGACATGCCCGCTCCCAGCCGCCGGGGAGCTCCTGCGCCTGACCAGGGGAGTGGGGGGAACAGGTGTGTGTGGGTGTGTGTGTGGGTGTGGGAGTGGAGAGGAACCACAAAGCAGAGAGACGAGCCCGCCCCCTGCACCGGGCTGGGCGGGGTGGCCCGGTGGTGCTTCTGTAAACACGGACGCCATGGCTTCCCTTCTCAGGGTCGCCCTTCCAGTCCCACACAAACAGGCAAGCTGCTCCGTGCGTCCCGCTGGCCGGGCTTGGCGTGACGCGTCCACGACGGCGCAGTCTGGGCCCCACCTCCTGCGTGCAGGCTGCAAACGGCTCCCTTTCCCCTGGGTGACAGCGCCAGCACCGTGTGACCGACAGGTGGCCCGGCTGGCCACCCCTCCTCCAACATCAAACATTCCTCTTGTGGCTGGGGGGAGGGGGGTCACCTTTCATGATTTTTCTTCTTTATAAGTTAAAGTCAATACAAATATAAAAAGGGGCGGGTGCTCCAGCCTCGGTGCCATCGCGGATCGTCCCTTATGTACAGCTAAAGCCCGGGCCCCGGGCGGCGCACGCCGGCCCTCAATGTAGTGTAGGCGGCCCGGGGCGCCAGGTGCTCAGCCCGCACCTGTGGAATTCGCAAGTCTGAAGACGGCCGCTCTCCCGCCATGGCTGCTTCCTGTGTCCCTGGGGCCCGGGGGCCCTAGTCCCAGAAGGCGTCCAGCCGAGACTCTTTCGGGAGGAGGCTCTTGGAGCTGGAGCCGGCGCTGTGCTCGGCCCGCGCCGACGCCCGCTTCTCCTCGCCGCTGTTCCAGCAGCTGGACTTGCTGCTCCGGGAATGGTCTGGGGGAGGAGAAGGGACAGGTGAGCTCGGCTGCCCGCCCGTCCCGCAAGGCGCTCTGCACCCCCCGGGGTCGTCCCTGGCGCTGTGGCCCTGCGGAGGACACGGGTGGTACCAAGGACTGAAGAGCTGATGGGCGAAGTGGGGGCGGGGCTGGCAGGCTCACAGAGAATCGGAGTTGAGTGGCAGTGGGGCCGACCTGCCAGGGCGGGCATTTCCAGTGCCGGCCCCAGGCCTGGGCGCCCTCCTCCCAAACCCCAGCGACACCACGCACGTCCGGGTGCGACCTCAGCCCCGGAGAAGGCACCAGACTGTGGCTTGTGGTGGACTTACTTCAGTGGAGGGACCATGCACCTATCCACGGGCCGCTTTAAGCCAAGTGATGACAGAACCACACCTGGCGACCCACGGGACAGGCTCTCGAGAGACGGGACCAGAGAGGGGAAGGCCAGGTTCCGGGGTCACGGGAGGAGGCAGAGCCACAGCCAGACCCAGGACGGCTCAGGACACACGGACACGGAGCTCACGGGGGCGGAGGACAGACGAGGAAGCGGAGGGCAGAGGCAGAGCGGAGACCCAGAACTCCACCTGCAGGCTGGGCGCAGCGGCCAAGCCCGGGATCCCATACAGCAGGCACACGGCAGGGAGCCTGCTTTTTGTCTTTTAACTTCTTGGGGTGGGCTGACAGTATCTGGCTGAAAGAAGTTGAGGCTCAGAGACAGAACCAGGTGGGGACGGGCCCACGCTGCTTACCACCCGGAACAAGGCAGGCGTGGTGCCTAGGGCCGGTTCTCCTCTGAAAGGAGCAGCGGGGAGAACGTTCGTGAGGCCAGCAGTGACCACAAGGGGGCAGCACTGGGGCGGCAGCACTTCTGAACAGCCCTGAACCGCCCCCCCCACCCTTCTGCACCCTCCCTGTGGGTGACGCCCCCGCTTTAGTTCTTCCGGAAGTTCCCGGGGACCGATGCAGCTGCTCATCTTACAGTGAGGCGGGGAAGACACCCCAAGTCCTTCCAGCTCTGTGACCCCACCAAGGAGCCAGGCCGGCCAGTGGGCGCAGCTCCGGGACCTCGCTGCTCACACGGATGGGACGCGGGGCAGGGCTGACCCAGTCAATCCCGGCAGGGGGTGGGAAGAAGCAGTGTTCATCTGGGACCCCCAGCCCGGAGAACAAGGATGACCCTGTCCCCACCCAAGAAGCCGAGCCACAGGCTCTGTGTCCAGGAGCAAGGGCCCTAAGGCACGGCTAGGAGGAGGCCTGCAGAGTGCGGGAAGAGCCAAGCCCGCAGGGACACACCCACCCCCGAGAGCACCCACGCACGCACACGCGCGCACACACACACACACACACACACGTGTGAACACAGAGACCAAGCCCCGGGCATGCCAGCAAGGCTCTGGGCTGGGAGGTGGGGCACAGGCGGGCTGCATGTCGCACTGTTGCCAAGACGGCAGAGGCAGCGTGAGTGTCTGCTAAGCCCGGGTTCCGCGCACCCCGGGAACGCCCTGCTCGGCACATCCTCGGCAGCCATGGCTACTGGAGCAGGCTGCCACCTCCGGGGAGGCCGGCACAGGACGCCGAGGCATCCAACCACCAGCACGACCACCGAACACAGCACCGGCAGCGGTGCGGGGAGCAGCCAGGCACCGGCGGAGCCGGGACGGAGGGAGGACCCAGTGGCCGGCTACAGAGGCAGCAGCGAGCGCGCCAAACCCTCCGCCTCCAAGGGCAAAGGCAGCGAGCAACCGAGGTGCAAAAAATAACCAACAGCTGGGAGCCAGTGGGAAACGCGGCTGAAAGTAAGACAGAGGTGGGGGTGGGAGAGCAGCTCCAGGAAGAGTGAGGATGTCGGAGCAGGGGGTCCTGGAGGCAGGCAAAGCCCCACACTGGACAAGAGAACGCGCCTGGTCTCCGCCCTGATGACGGGCAGAACAGAGGAGGGAGGGGATGAGCTCCCAAGACAGGGGCCGGAAGTCAGGAGGCGGCTCGCTGGGCCCACCAAGCACAGCCAGCCGGGGTCCCTAACCTAGCTGGTCTGCAGGTCGAGACGAGGAGTCAGGTAGGCGGCCGTAGCTCTCCCGGTTCAACGCTGAGTGTCTAGAACCAGGGAAGAGGGTCGGGCAGCGCACGGCTCACCAACCGGAAGGTGACCGACAGGACGGAGGCAGAGCGTCCCCTGCGCTCCTCCCTCTGACTACACGGCACATGCGAAGCCTGTGGTCCTCCGGGACACGACATGGGCGCTGTCACCAGCCTGCGGGTGCTGGCTCGAGTTAGCGGAGGAAGGAGAAGGGCCTGAACACAAGGCGCCCATCACCAAGTGCTCTGCCGGGAAAGCAGCAAAGAAAAGCACGCCCGGAGGTCGCTCTGGGCAGGCGCTCCGGCTCACAGGCGGGGCACGTGGGGGCCTGAGCCAGGGCAGGGCGCCCGGGAACTGCGCAGCAGCAGGGAGGGGCACGGGCCAGAGGAGGAACCCGGTACCAGGACCAAACAGAGGGGCCCTCGGCGCCCAAGACCGCACCCGTGCACCCAGCTGAGCGCCGAGCAGGACGTCAGGACTCGGCCCAGGAGGACCTGACCCGTGGATGTGATGAGAAAACCGTCACGGGTTTGTACAGCGAGGGAACTGCAGCAGTGCCTGATCATGGAGATGGGGGAGGGGCACCGCGGCCTTGTGCCTCCTGCCCCAGCCAAATCTCCTGTCAGAGCCCTGGCTCGATCCCGGCTGCTCCACTTCCAACCCAGCTCCCTGCTAATGCGCCTGGGAAGGCAGCAGAGGATGGCCCAAGTGCTTGGGGCCCTGCGCTCACATGGGAGACCTGGAGGAAGCTCCCAGCTTCAACCTGACCCAGCAGATGGAAGCCCCCCTCTTTCTACCCACGCCCCCATCTCTGTCTCCCCCGTCTGTATGTTGCTTGCCGACCCCTGGTCTAGGTACCCCTTGCTGACCTCAGAAATGGACTACGACGCCTCTCCTGACACCTTCCTATGTGTGACCCCCAATTCCAACAGACCCCACACCTCCCAGGCATCACCCACCCCACCCCTCTGTGACCCACCTGCCCTCCCACAACTGCCTGGTGCAGGGTTAACTATTTATCACTACCACCAAAAAGGAGATGGATAAAGCTTGCCACAAACAAGGTGAACTGTACATCAACACAGACAACAGGTGCAGGATTAAGCTCCACAGAGGCCCCATGGCAGGTCTGCGCTCGGGAGACAGCATGAGACGCCGCGACTCCACAGCCTCCGAGAGGGCTGGAGGGAAGTGGGCGAGCGGCACCTCTAACGGGTGGTGCGGTGGTACCGAATGCCAGCTCCAGGGCCCCCCCACACCTGCTGACCTGACGTCCACCCTGGCACACCTCCCCCAGCCCCAGGGTTCTTCCTCTGACACCCAGGACACAGAGGACCGGGGGCTCCAGGGGTCCACCTGGAGCGCATCCTCACAGGACAAGATGCTGGAGCGGAGGCGACAGTGAGATGACCCCTGTAGGACGGACCCAAGCTGGAGAAAGCCCCGCCTGGCCGGGAAGGGAGGACGGCCCAACAGAACAAAAGGAATCCAGACGTCTCCGAAAACCGCCCTGGACAGCCCAGCCTAGGAAGTGACCCGCGAAGAGAGGCTGTTACAGCAAAGCAGCCTCTGCCCAGGCACCCAGCTGGACCCAACGCGGGTGCTGGGACCTCAGGGAAGCCCCACTGACAGCTGGGCCACGTCCCTGCGGGCAGAGGGACAGCCTGGGGCCAAGCACATGCCAGAGTGAACCCGGAGCCTTCCGCACAGACAAAGCTCCCGGTGGTCCACAGTAAATGCACCACGTGCGGCCGGCCGACGCCGATGGGCCCAGGGACCTGCCTGAAGGCTGACTCGCCCAGCTGCCCCCGACCCACCCGTGGCATCTCGCAGGACCTGGAGCAGTAGGAAAACCGCTGCCATCAACCCTGTCCCTCCGTGGCGCACAGTGCCCGGTGCCCACGGTCAGCGGCGGGGAATGACCTACCTGTGCCTTGGTTGGTGCCTAGGAGAATGGAGGAGGGTGTGTCTCTGGAGCCAGAAAGGTCGAGGGTCTGGAAACACAGAGAGAGAAGGATGGACCCAGGCCGCGGGGCCAGCGGGCCGCTGGGGGCACTCACACCACCCCGAGGCGACCCAGCGCCCGGGCCTGGCGTGGTCACGCACCTCGTGCTCTGCCCCCAGCGTGAAGGAACGGTCGAGAGCACAGACGGGGAGCACCCTGAGGGTCTCTGATCTAGAACATTCCCCACCTTCCCATTCTCCAGACCTTCCCCATTCCCAAGGAAGAAGCCGCTGACTTCCACATCACACCACAGACGTGTTCCATGATGGAGCCTCACGGGCAGGGCTAGCAAAGAAACCAAAGGGCTTTACTGACAGCCCAGTGATTCATTCATTCCTAACGCCAAGAAATAAATGCAAAAGGATAAACGTGGGAAAGATGATCAGTGCTCGCCCTGAAACAGCCTTGGCTCATGACTAAGGCTGTTGCGGCCATCTGGGGAGTGAACCAGCAGATGGAAGACCTGTCTCCTCTCCCCTCTAATAATTAAACACACACACACACACACACACACACACAACTCCATCACTGCCCCAGACGGACAAGCACGAGGCTTCCAGGGCTGGCAGGCATGGCCGGGGTGGGGGGGGAGAGCTGGGGTCACGGGCCCAAGGCCAGGGCCCTCACCGAGCTGCTGTCTTTGCTCTTCTCGGCGGACGCCTCCTTCTCTTTGGGGGTGCTGGGCGTCTCCGGGGCGGCCGCCTGGGTGCTGGCGGAGCTCCCCTGGGTTGACTTGCTGACGGTTTCCGTGTTCACCTCGGCGTCAGCTTCCTGCTGCGGGGCAGTAGCTGGGAGGAAGAAGAGAGGAGCCACACGGGGACTGAGTATGGCGGACTGGGGCCCTGCGTGGAGCCCTGCTCCAGCCCACGCGGCCCGCGGCCCAGCACCAACTCTGACCCCACCCCGTCTGCAAAGGCAGCTGCCGCCCGCCCAGCCCAGCCTGGGACTGGAGCAGGAGGGCAGGCCCGAAGTGGGGGGCTCCCCAGAGGTGTCCAGAGCTGGGGCAATTCCGAACAGTGTGCATCCCACGTTTTATTAAACCACCCGGCAATGACAGAGTGCCCCTAGCTGGAGGCAGTGTGTGACCAGAGGGGTCTCATTCTAGGTTCAGACCTGCCTTAGCCCCAGGTGGGAAAGCAATGCTTGGGAGGAGCAGAGCAGAGGCAGGACCCTGGGCAAGCACAGGGCGCCGGAGGGAGATCTGCAGAGAGCAGGTGTCCCGTGCCTCAAAAGTGGAATAACCAAGGCCATCTGGGCCAACAGGGACACAGCGAGGGGCTGCTCGGGCGCGCTGGAGAACTCAGGGACAACTGGCCACCACAGCAGGGGGGACTGCAAGTCGCTGCAGGGAAGCCAGGTCCCTAGGGAAGGTTACAGCTCACTTTGCCTTTCAAATAAACAAATCTTTAAAAAAATAAAAATAAAAGGCACACAGCAGTGCGCTCCTGTACTGCCCTTGACAAAATCCCAGAGGTCTGTCGAGAGCAAGAATCAGAGAAATCCGGAAACAGTTCTGCTGGCTGCAGCCACGCCCACCCGTGCCCAGGCTGTCGGTGGCTGCTTCTGGGCTGCCAGGGCAGGGGTGACCAGCGGTGATGGGGGCCACACAGTCCCCAAAGCCCAAAATATTCACGGGGGCCTTCCCCGAGAATGGCTGCCAATCCCTGGTCTCCAGCCTCTCAAACCCGAGTCATCCACAAATCACCTCTGCAGGGGTTGCCTGACGCGAGCTCGTATGACTGATACCACACGTCAGCTCTCGGTGCGCAGGGCCCCGTGACACGTCCCAGAGCCCACGGACGCGCAAGCCCCTTCCATGCAACGGCAAAGTATTTGCGCGGCATCTGCACATGCCTCCTGCACACCAGACCCCTGTAACATCCCAATACGATGGAAACGCTACAGAAACAGAGTCGCAGTGCATCGTTTGGCGAGTATGGACATGGGGTGTTGGGGGTGGGGTACGCTCACATCCCTACAAATGCTATTTCTTTCTTGGAACATTTTCTGTCCCAGGCTGGGACCCACAGAAACAGAGGGCCACCCGGACCGCTCACAAAGTCTTCACAACGGAGACTTTTAATTCTAAGCACACAAACCTACTATCACATGCAATGGAAAATCTGCTTTTAAAATTCCGACAAATTCTAACAGTCTCCCGCTGCAGGCCCAGGCCACCATCTAAAGCTCAGGTCCCTCCCGGCCACAACTGCAGCGTCTCTGGCCGAGATGGCTGTGCTGGGGGAGGCGACCTTGTGCACTGCCGTCGCTCAGGGGCTTCCGGGGCCCACGTGGAGACAGACAGATGCGCAAAGGTGCACCCTGGGCCCGTGGCCCCGGGCACGTCACCCCGTGTGCCGGCCCCAAGGCGCCTGTGGGCAGCAGCTGGCCGCCCGCTGTGGACGAGCCATACCTGACTGCGTGCAGGACTTCATGTGCTCGGGCCAGTGTGCCTGCTGGCACGGGTAGTCGCAGTAGCTGGTGTTCCAGCAGCAGTAGAAGATGGCCTCCTTCCGGCAGTGGGCGCACCACTGCTTCTTCTTGGTCTCATCCACCGCCTGCTGCTTCTCCAGCTCCAGCTGCTTCTTCACCTCGGCGATGAGCCGGTCCCGCTCCTGCTCCAGGCTCTGCCGCATCTCGGCCATGGTCAGCTCTGGGAGAGGAGGGCGTCGCTGGCTCGGTCAGCTGACCCAGCCCGGGGCGCAAGCGATGCACCCCCAGATTCAGACACAAGGTGCGAATCCAGACTCGGAACATAATCTCCCCCTAGACCACATGACCCTAGGCCGGCTCCCAGACTTCCTTGAGAGAGCAAGGCCATTGGCAGTAACCCAGGAGCGACGTGCACGCCACAGTAAAACAGTTCCTCGATTCCATGAGCACACTTCCAGGCGTCTGAAGCCCCGTCCTTCCCTGCCCCTCCCACGAGGGCCTGGGACGTTTTTCTCTCTGGTGAAGAGAACACACGTGGGGCCCTTCCAGTTGCTCCAATGACCCTGTAGACAAAAGCCCCACAGCCCGGGAGCTCGGGGCGGCCTCCGGGGCATCTCCGTGCAGCACCAGCGGCAGCCTGGAGAGCACACCGCTAATAACAAACTCCAGAATCCAGCCCCCCGCCAAGCCCGTTTCCACGCCCAGCTGCTTCTCCCCATGAGCAGCCCAGCCCACGGCGCCCGGCCCCGGCGGCACCGCACAGGCCCGGATCCGGAGGTGCAGGGAAGCCCCCGCCAGGCCTCACCCAGGTTGTGCTTCATCTCCGAGAGCTCCTGCTGGTGCAGCCACTGCAGCTTCTCGATCTCGATCCTCAGCCTGCGGATCTGCAGGGAGGAAGGGGAGGAGCCTTCAAGAGCCGCCCTCGGGTCGCGCCCAGGCCGGGCCCGGACACTCAGCCCCTGGCCGGCCATAAGAATCACCCAGGACACCGGCAGCCCGGGCCTGCGCAGAGCCCCCCCCCCCCCAATGCCAACAGCCCGCAGAGGCAGCGGGCACCAGCAGGTTAACCAAACCCGCGAGCCGGCTGCCGCAGAAAACCGACTTCCAGCCGGGCTTTTCCGAGAAAAAGCGCCTCCGAGTGCAGACACCCACGTGCGTAACACGGAGGAGCTCTGATTAGGGTTTGGTCTAAGGAAACGGAACTAAAACAGGACAGCTGAGCTCACCCTCACCTGCCGCCACTCGGCTCGGCTCACTCTCACCTGAAACCCCAGCACCAAGCATCTCTAAAAACCAAGAGTACGGCGGGGAGGTGCGGCCTCAGTAGGAGGCCAAACTCATCGCGCGTGGAAGCAGGAAGCCCAACCTGAATTCAGGGTACAGGGCTACTGTCACAGCGGCTCTCCGCTGCGGCCAGCTGCTCACCCCGCCCCTCTGCGGCAATGACAATGCCGGGAGTCACTTCTCGACTGTCACAGCTGGGCAGTGCTACTGCTGCAGTGGACAGAGGCCAGGGACGCTGAACACCCCCACAGGACACAGGACAGAGCTGAGGTTAAGACAATGTGAAGGGCTGGCGGTGTGGCACAGCGGGTTAATGCCCTGGCCTGCAGTGCGAGCATCCCATATGCGTGCCAGTTCAAGACCCGGCTGCTCCACTTCCAATCCAGCTCTCTGCTGTGGCCTGGGAAAGCACTAGAGGATGGCCCAAGTTCTTGGGCCCCTGTGCCCACATGGGAGACCTGGAAGAAGCTCCTGGCTTCAGACTGATGTAGTTCCAGCCATTGAGGCCATCTGGGGAGTGAACCAGAAGATAGAGAACCTCTCTCTCTCTCTTTCAAATAAATAAGTAAATCTTAAAAAAAAAAAAAAAAAGCACTGAGTCCCACAGAGTGCAGACGCCCATCAAGCAGAATCCTGCGCCAGCAAGGGGCTGCTCGCCCGCTCGCTCACTTGCTCACTCACTCTCTGAAGGCCACAGCACCAGCACCCATCTGGGCCCAAGATTTCAAGCGAGGTACCTGGGACCCTACTCTCTGCTGCAGGCCAGTTCTTACAGCGAACAAACAAGAATACAAAGTACAGGGTGGGTGCTTGGCGCAGCGGTTAAGGGGCTTGGGATGTGCCCGTCCCGTACCCGAGTCCCTGCTCGGCTCCCAGTTCCAGCTTCCGGCTGACCCACACCCTGGGAGGCGGTGGCTGACAAGGACTTAGGTCCCTGCCACCCGCGTGCAAGACCTGGATAGAGTTCCCAGTTCCTGGCTTCAGCCTGACCCGGCCCAGGCTGTTGTGGACATTCGGGGAATCGGCACTGGGTTCTGTCCCGGCTGCTCCTCTTCCAGGCCAGCTCTCTGCTGTAGCCCGGGAGTGCTGTGGAGGATGGCCCAAGTGCTTGGGCCCTGCACCCGCATGGGAGACCAGGAGAAGCACCTGGCTCCTGGCTTCGGATCTGGCCGTGGCGGCCATTTGGGGGGTGAACCATTGGAAGGAAGACCTGTCTCTCTCTGTCTAATTTTGTCAAATAAATTTTTAAAAAATTAAAAAAAGAGAAAAAGAGGCCGGCGCCGCGGCTCACTAGGCTAATCCTCCGCCTAGCAGCGCCGGCACACCGGGTTCTAGTCCCGGTCGGGGCGCCGGATTCTGTCCCGGTTGCCCCTCTTCCAGGCCAGCCCTCTGCTGTGGCCAGGGAGTGCAGTGGAGGATGGCCCAGGTGCTTGGGCCCTGCACCCCATGGGAGACCAGGAGAAGCACCTGGCTCCTGGCTCCTGCCATCGGATCAGCGCGGTGCGCCGGCCGCAGCGCGCCGGCCGCGGCGGCCATTGGAGGGTGAACCAACGGCAAAGGAAGACCTTTCTCTCTGTCTCTCTCTCTCACTGTCCACTCTGCCTGTCAAAAAAATAAAATAAAATAAAATAAAAAAAAAAAAAAAGAGAGAGAGAAAGAAAAAACAAAGTTCGGGGAGTGAACTAGTAGATGAGAGATCTCTATGGCTCTCCAAAAAAATCCTTATTTATTTTTTAAGAGAATGGACTGCAGTGGTGGCGCGGGGAGGTTCTTCTAGAGCGGCAACTACATACATTTCTTCCGCACAATCATCAAAAGGTCGTGTCCGTAAGGGTCCTCAGGAGGAGGGGCCACTCTTAACCCTTTGTGTCCCCACTGCTCGCCCTGGAGGGGGCGCCAGGTCTCCTGCCTACACACTTCCCCCTCTTGCCCTGGCTGCTGGCTACCGCGCCACGCCCTCCAGGATTCAGGCCACGGCTCTCCATCACAACCTCCAGTGACCTAGGAATGTGGCCACTGGCCATTTCCCCTGGGGACACTGTGGCCTCCACACAGACCACCCACAGGGCCCAGCCCAGGACCCTGGCTCCAGGGCCCCTTCTGTGTAAGCGGGCACTTGAACCGCTCCCTTCTCCAGGAAGCCACATAACTGGGGAGACCCAGGACAGCGACGCCTGCACGAGGACCCTGTGTACGCAGAGCCCAAACTTCCTGCTCACCAAGGACCCACCCACGGCTCCACGCAGGCTCGGGTTACAGCTGCTGCATCGGAAGGGAGTTTATCCCACGGGGCAGGGTGTGTCTCACAGCCCCAGCCTCCTGCCTACAAAAGCGACCCCCCTGTGACAGCCACAGTCAGCGCAACGGCCAGGAGCGAGGAGGGGGCCTCGTGGGGCGAGCCTGGGGCCCTGAGCCAGGAGCGAGGAGGGGGCCTCGTGGGGCGAGCCTGGGGCCCTGAGCCAGGAGCGAGCGGGGGCTTCTGGAAAGGCAGCCCCTTCGCAGCAGCCGGGAGTGAGGACTCCCCGAAACGTGGAAGCCCCGTCTGGTCTCTGACCTCGGCGATGGTGCTTCCCGTAGTGTTTTTGGAAAGATCGTTGTAGATCTCGGTCATCGTCCCTTTGATGGCGTCCATCATCTGAAAGAGAAAGACAACGCAGGTGGTCACTCCTCCAGAACCTCTGCCGGAGCCGGTGCGGACCCAGGGTCACCTCGCCCCTCCCGAGACACTGCCGTGCCTGGTGGGGGAGGCGAGAGCAGACGGTGAGCAGACGCAGGTCCGCCGCCCCACACCCCCGAGGGCACAGGACAGTCACAGCCCAGCTCACCAGGGCCGGGGTTAAGAGCCCTGGTGTAAACCAAGGCAGGTATCACCACAGGTTCCCGGTCTGCCGTCGGGGGGCAGGGTCCAGGACGGGACAGCCAGTCCCTGCCCAGGGGCTGCACCGGACAGGCCGAATCTGGCACCACGCATGCGTGTTTCTGTTTGTTGCCCGACACAGCAGAGGCACAGAAAGCACTGTTTTATGGAGATAACGTGCACACACCATACAACGGACCCATTTAAAACAGCAAGTGCAGAATCTGGCGGCTTTTCAGGGTACGTGGAGGGACACACCCACCGTCAGCACCTCCAAACACGCACAAGCACCCGGCAAGGAAAACCTGACCCCCTGCACCCTTCATCCTCCAAGCCCCTTTCCGGCTCGCGGGCCCCTCCATCGGCCGCCCGGCTCCCATCTGGCTGCTTGCTGTGCACAGGCTCGCCCGGCCTGCGGTCCCCCAGGGCAGGTGCCGTGGCTTGCGGGCTGCAGCATGTGTGAGGACGCCCCGGGCTCTGAGGGTCCTCCGTGAGGACCCGGCTGTCTGTCACTCAGGACGCCCCCTGCCCATCCACTTCTCGTCTTTCAGTGGCATCAGCAAGTCGGAAGTCAGCTGAGGCCACACAGCAGGCCTCGACAGCTGCTGGCCGAGCGTGTCTGAGCATCGCTTCTCTGTCCCACCTGCCTGCGACCCCACCCCCAGCTCAGCAGAGGAAGAGACGCCCTCCCGCGCCCCAGGCCTGGGCTGCCTGCCAGCTCTGTGCCGCGTCTCCCAGATGCTCCCAGCACGTGAGAAGTCAGCAAGCACCCCTGCCTCCGACGCCATCGTCACCTCTCAGCGTCCACATTCTCTCTGAGCCTCCGACTCCCACCTAAGGAACAAGCATAGGGGCCGGCGCTGTGGCGTAGGGGGTACAGCAGCGCCAGCATCCCATATGGGAGCTGGTTCTAGTCCCGGCTGCTCCACTTCCGATCCAGCTCCCTGCTGTGGCCTGGGAAAGCAGTAGAAGAAGGCCCAAGTGCTTGGGCCCCTGTGCCCACATGGGAGTCCCGGAAGAAGCTCCTGGCTCTTGGCTTCAGATCAGCTCAGCCATGGCCATTATGACCACCTGGAGAGTAAACCAGCAGATGGACAACCGCTCTCCCTCTGCCTCTCCTTCTCTCTCTGTGTAACCCTTAAAATGAATAAATAAATCTTAAAAAAAAAAAAAAAAACTATTTTCTGGATGATTCCAATTCTGTTTTCTTCTTTCAACATCAACATTTCCATGTAGGGAGTGAACCAGTGGATAGAAGATCTCCCTCCCTCTCTCTCTCTTTCAGTACAAAAATAAATCTTTAAAAAAGAAACTAAACAAGCAAACAGGCAGAGAGCAGGCACGGAGCCAGTCATTACCACACCAGCTTCCCCACAGGAGCACGTGGGTTCAGTCTCCGCTCCAGCCCCCCTAGGAGTCACACCTGGGAGGCAGCAGTGACGGCTCCAGCACCTGGGGTCCCGGCTCACACAGGGGAAGCCGGGCGCCAGCTCCTGCTCCATGGCTGCAGCCCCGCCCCAGCCCTGCTGGGACACCCTCTCAGGGAGTGATGAGCAGACGGGCTCTGCCTGCCTCTCTCTGACTCTGAAATAAACTTAGAAACAGGAGAAAGAGAACACCCTTGGGAGGCGTGCTCAAGGGTTAAACGAGAAAACCAGGCCACAAAGGGGGCTCAGCACCTGAACGGAGTCAGCGGGTGCTCATGGAGAAATCCTGGGGGCCGGTGCTGTGGCCTAGGGGCAAAGCCAGGGCCTGTGACGCCAGCATCTCTTACAGGCGCTAGTTCGAGTCCCAGTTGCTCCACTTCCAATCCACCTCCCTGCTAATGCACCTGGGAAAGTGGTGGAGGACGGTCCAAGTGCCTGGGCCCCTGCACCCACGTGGGAGACCTGGAAGAAGCTCCTGGCTCCTGGCTTCTGATTGACCCACCCTGACCATGTGGCCATCTGGGGAGTGAACCAGCGGACAGAAGACCTCTCTCCCTCTCCCTCTCTCTAACTCTGTCTAAATAAATAAGTAAGTCTAAAAAAAAAATACCTGTCCATCTTATTTTTACAGAAAAATAAATTCACATGAGCATGCGACGTATAACCACTGCCAGCCTCCGAACAGTGACCCCCAATTCACCCCGAGACAGGAGTAAAGCAAATGAAACATCGACCGAGAATCCCAGCGCAGCCTGCGGCCGGGTCACGGCCACCCTGAGCTCCGTGCCGCCTGCGGGTCCAAAGTTCTTATGGGGCTCCTCGCTCTCCACTACTGCAACCACATCAATTTAAAAAATTAAAATGCAACTGCTTTACAAGAAACTTTAGAAAGTGGACGGAAATCAGGGCGTTACATTCCACGGCGAAGATGTCACCGGTCTGTGCGCTGACCGTTCACTCTTGCTTCCAAATATAGCAAAGAGCGTGCATCTAAGAGGAGGGCCTCCTGCCAAGACACACAAACCTGGGCCTGCTGGCGGGGCCTTGGGAGCCAGGGACGCCCGTCGGCGACCCCCAGAATCCCACCACGCTCGTGTTGGTCGGCTGCGAGGCAAACACCTCCCACAAGGGTTGCTACATTCTGCAAAGTACAGAGGCTCCACGGATCCCGGAACTCCGATGGCTGCAGGACCTGGATTTGTGGGGACCACTGGCTGACTTCACGCCATGGGCCTCAGTTCCCCACCCTGCAAACACACAGCTTAGACCGAATCAACATAAGGCGACACAAGGGACGAGTCAGAGCAGACTGAGCGCGCGTCTGGGCTGCAGCAGGCCCTCCCTTAGATCAGTAATGACAAAGGTACCCCCTTCAACTCCCTCCTAGTCCCACAGCTGACTTGGGCCAGAAGGTCCCAACACCTTCATGTCACTCTCCCTTGTTCAGAATAAGAAGAAGGGATCTGGCCGGCGCCGCGGCTCACTAGGCTAATCCTCCGCCTGTGGCGCCGGCACACCGGGTTCTAGTCCTGGTCGGGCGCCGGATTCTGTCCCGGTTGCCCCTCTTCCAGGCCAGCCCTCTGCTGTGGCCAGGGAGTGCAGTGGAGGATGGCCCAAGTGCTTGGGCCCTGCACCCCATTGGAGACCAGGAGAAGCACCTGGCTCCTGCCTTCGGATCAGCGGTGCGGATCAGCTGGCCGCAGCGTTTTGGCTGTGGCGGCCATTGGAGGGTGAACCAATGGTAAAGGAAGACCTTTCTCTCTGTCTCTCTCTCACTGTCCACTCTGTCAAAAAAAAAAAATTAAAAAAAAAAAAAAAAAGGAAAAAGAAAAAGGGATCTGGGCTCCAAGCCTTGACAAGGAACAGTATCTGATGAGGTTAACCTTCCTATTATTTGGGTTTTTAAGCTAAGTTGATTTAAATGGAAAAAAAAAAAAAATCAGATTTACAGGCTGCTGCTGTGGTGCAGTGGGTTAAAGCCCCGGCCTGCAGTGCCGGCATCCCATATGGGAGCCGGTTCGAGTCCCGGCTGCTCCACTTCCGACGCAGCTCTCTGCTGTGGCCTGGGAAAGCAGTAGAAGATGGCCCAAGTCCTTGGATCCCTGCACCCAAGTGGGAGACCCAGAGGAAACTCATGGCTCCTGGCTTCGGATCAGCACAGCTCCAGCCATTGCAGCCATCTGGAGAGTGAACCAGCGAATGGAAGACCTCTCTCTCTCTCTCTCTCTCTCTCTCTCTCTGCCTCTCCTTCTCTCTCTGTGTAACTCTGACTTTCAAATAAATAAATACACACTGCTTGGGACACCCAGATCTCACACAGGAGTGAGTGAGTTCTGGCACCAGATCCTCTGCCGGTTCCAGCTTCCCGCAAAAGCACACCCTGGGCGGCAGCAGGGGGATGGCTCCATTGCTTGGATCGCTGGAACCCACATGGGAGACCCAACTCCTGGTTCCAGCCTGGCCCAACCCCAGCTGCTATGGGCATCTGAGGACTGGATCAGCAGATCTAAGATCTCTGTTTCTTTCTATCTGCCTTAAAATTCAGTACCCTGGTTAGGCCCTCCTGGAGTGCGTGAGAGTGTCCAAGTTTCTCTGTTGGGCACCAACTTTAGACCCAAACAAGACAATCTGCTCGTGGAGGTCCTCCGTGAAAACAGGGCCTTTGCCACTCCAGGTTCCACCCCCCAGTGCATGGCCCGCACCCCCGGCCACTCACTTTGCTGGTGTACTTGGCAATGTCCGCGGCGACATCGGCCGAGGCGGTGGCGATGGGCAGGTCAGCGCTGACCGAGGACGTGAGAGTGCTCGAGGCCCCTGAGCTGGTGACCAGAGGCGACGACTGTGTGCTGGTCACCAGGGTGATGGTGGACGTGGACGGGCTCTGCGTGACCTCCTTCTGCTGCACAGCTGTGAAGCAAAGAACCCTGGTTATCCACGGGGGAGGGAGGGGCGCCCTGCGAGCTTCCCCGCTTCCAGGCAGGCGGCAAGGACCCTCTGAGCCAGCTCCAGCCAGGCTCGCCGAGCCCTCCTCTCCCCGAGGCCCCAGTTCCGGCCTGCGACAAGGTCAAGGCTGCCTGCTCGGATGACCTCGGCCCCTTTGGAGAGCAAGCTCAAGGCTGCCCCCAAATGTGCAGGTGTCCAGCAGCACCTGAGCGCCGGGCTCCTGCCTCCCCGGCTCTGCGGAAGCACAAGAACCCTGACACCTCCGGAGGCAAACGCAGAGGGGTTTCACGTGGCCCGGCCTCCCCTGCTGCCCTGACCCAACCGCGCTGCTCCCTGGCTCTCCCTTTAAAGGGCCCCTTCACCTCTGGACAGATCACAAGCAGGTCTCAGCTTGTGCCAGCCTTTGCCGGAGGACAGCGGCATACCACCGACTGAATCGTGCCCTGGGCACCAGACGGGCTCACGGTGACAAAGACCCTCTGAAAGTTCAGAGCTGGCTGTCAACCAGCCCCTTCCTGGCGGCGCTCAAACCCCAGCCCGGGAAAGCGCCCGGGATGCTGACGGGGTGTGGAGACAGAGCACGCGGGCCGCAGTCCCAAGCTCCACTGGCTCGGGCCCAGCAACTTAGAAAGCAGCGACATCCATCCGCCCGGCCGCCACCTGTGTTTATCCAAGTGGTTACGGTCAGCCGGGCCACTCAAACCCGCGCAGGGGCGGGCGGAAGCCAAACCAGGCTCTGGCTACCTGTCCCCCTCCTTTCCCCCGCTCCTCCAGGGCTCTCCCCCAAGCGTCCCAGCTCTCCGTGCAGACTTCTGCGCGGCCTGAGATCGGGATCAGCTGACAATTGGCTCAGTAGCTCATTGGCCTTAAGATCGGCTACAGATGGGGCCTCTGCACGGCTGGGGGGGGGGGGGGCTGCGGACCCTGCACAAGGGGTTCCGGAGGCCGGCCCGCCTCCTCTGGGTCACCAACCCCTCGTGCCTAAGGTCACCTTTGCTATCAACTCGCCCCACTGCGCAAAGGAACAGCACGAGGTTCACCCACGCGTACAAGGAAACTCAGGCACTCACTGCAGCGCTGTTGGCACTAGGAAAAACCTGGAAGCAACCTACATGCCCGCTCCAGCTGGGGAATGCTTAAAGGAAACTCGGAATACTACGCAGCAGTCCAAAAAGAAATCAGGCAGAGCTGTAAGTACCGACACAGACGGACCTCCAAACATGCTGATGGGTGGGAAAAAGCAAGTAGGCTACCATTTTTATGCTTTAAAAAAGAAAAAAGGAAAAAAAGGAATTATTTCTAGAACATCATATATATATATAAAGTATATATGCACTCATGCTTGGGAATGGGTTTCAAATCCGTCCGTAGTGGCCACTCAGGAAAGGAGGGGAGGGAAATGAAAGGTGACCGGGACAGCAGACGTCGGCGTACAGTGTCCCTTTCTCAAGGAGAACATAGACGCGAGTATCCTTTACAAAGTGGAAAAAAATTTTTTTTAAATAAAAAAAAAAATTGCAAATCAGTTTTTCAAAATAACATCGGATGGAATGTGCAAGGCCTCCAGGCGTCAGGGGCCAGGAAAGAAATGGGATGGAAAAAAAAAAACGGAAACAGCAATGGTTTTTCTCCTGTCACTGTGGCCAAAAGGGAGCGGGCGCCCCGGAGCGCAGAGGGGAGGCGCGGTACCTTTCACAGCCTGTCTGGTCTGATAGCGCGTCCCCTGGGCAGATTGAGGCTGCTGCTGCTGCTGCTGCTGCTGCTGCTGCTGCTGGCGCTGTATCTTCTGCATGTGCCACTTTTGGGAGGACGTTTGAAACTTACTTGATGAGTTCCACACGACCCGCTGCACGGCCGGGGCAGTCTCCTTCGGCAAAAGCGGCCTCTGCTTTTTCACCGGGCTTCCTGCAGCGGCGGTGGCCGGGGCCGTGACCGTGACCGTGGACGTCGCGCTGGTGGCGGCTGTGACACCAGCCGCGGGAGTTTGGGAGGAGGAGCGGGTGAGCACCGGCGTTTCCGGGGGAGACTGGCTGCCCGCCGCGGCAGACGGTGGCACTTTCCCTACAACTGAGACCGACACATGGGGAGAAAGGTAAATGGCCACGGGACAGCAGCCGGCGGTGACACCGGCGAGCTCCAGGGGAAGCAAGCAAGCAGGAACACTCTCACCGCCCTCCCCCGGGGCCAAAGCGGTGGGGGAACGGAATCACTGGACGGCTGGCAAAGTCAGAGCGCGGTGTAGAGGGGGCTGGCTGGGCCCTGCTCGCGGCACCCATCCCACATCAGTATGGGCCCAGCTGCCCAGCTGCCCGGCTTCTGGTCCAACCCCCTGCTAACGCACCCGAAAAGCAGCACTGGCTCCAGTCCCTGGGCCCCTGCCACCCACGGGGGAGACCTGGATGGAGTCCCTGGCTCTTTGCTTCTGCCTGGACCAGCCCTGGCCGTTGTGGCCAATTTTGGAGCAAACCAGAGGATGGAAGATCAATCTTTCCAACTCTGCCTTTCAAATAAATTAAATAAATCTTTAAAAAGAAAAAGAAAAGAGCAATGTGTTGTAAGCACCTTGAGAAGCAGCCCGCCACATCAACTCTGCAGCAGCCCCTTTGGTGAGGGGCCTACAAACATGGACCCTGAAGGACCCATGGGGGCCGGCACTGTGGCATAGTGGGCTAAGCCTCTGCCTGCGGTGCCAGCATCCCACATGGGCACTGGTTTGAGTCCCGGCTGCTCTTCCTATCCAGCTCTCTGCTGTGGCCTGGGAAAGCAGTGGAGGATGGCCCAAGTCCTTGGGCCCCTGCACCCAAGTGGGAGACCTGGAAGAAGCTCCTGGCTCCCGGCTTTGGATTGGCACAGCTCAGGCCACTACGGCCATTTGGGGAGTGAACCAGCAGATGGAAGACCTCTTTCTATATATCTCTCTCTGTAACTCTACCTCTTAAATAAATAAATAAAATATTTTTTTTAAAAAGAAAGGTATTTAAAGCAATATTGTAGGGAATACAGCTTTTAAAAAAAAAGTGAGTTCGTTAATTTACGAAATATTATAAAAATAAGGACCCACAGCTGCCTAACAGCCAGGCACCAACCACGCTGAGCAGCCCCACATGGAAGGTGCCCCTCTGTCTCTGCTGGCTCCCTCCAGGTCAAAGTCTCCGCGTAGTGTGGACAGCCTCGACCCCCAGCCCCGAGAGGAACCCGTGGGGTTCTCGCCAGAAGTCAGGAGCACGGCTTGGGTGCTGGCTGTGGTTTTCCACAGCAGCCCGGCAAAGCTGGTTCTGCCAATGCGCAGTGGGCGCACGCTGAAGTCTAACGTGAGTCTGACTTCTGCTTCAAGGACTGCACATTGAGGTCGAGAATTATCAGGCAGGGCCTGAGAGCGGTGACCGAGAGCGACTCGGGGTGACAGGCACTGGCGGACGGAGGGCGACTCCTCGCAGGAGCTGGGGGGATTCCACAGGCAGAGTGAGGATCTGGGGGGGACGCGTCTGGGATAGGGGAGGACTTGGTGAGGACTGGCTGGGAGGCAGGGGCGAGCCAGAGCAGGTGGCCACGAGGGTGCTCCTTTACTGAGTGGTCGGTCCTCTCTGCAGAGGTCTCGGCCACATGAGGTGAACTGGCCCCCAGGCAACACACATGCGGGCCAGCACCCCGATCGCGCACGGGCCGTGACACCAGACGCCTTCGGCGAGGAATATGCCCGTCCTCTTAGAGTTACTCCACCCGGCAAGACTGGAGTTGGATTCGTCTCGGGAGGACCCGGGCAGCTGTGGGTTTCAGGAAGCCAAGGGGAGCGAGGGAAAGAGACAAGCTGACTCCTGCGCCTTGGGGGCTGCTTCCAGGGTCCACCTGCTGCCCCAGAGAGGCAGGTGCAGCCAACCTGGTGGGCAAGAGTCTGGGACAAGGGGGCCTCCTCGGGTCCTTCTGGGTGACCTGCCAGATAGTAGACACAGTCCCCACCTGCCTGCGTGTACACAAGAGGCGTTAGGCTGGGTGCCTCCAAGAGCCAGGCACCACACAGTGCCTGCCAGGGCTGCTAACCTGCAGAGACACCTTCACTGCCTCCCTTTTCAGCCATGAGACCAAAACATGCGTTGCGACTGCTGACCACAAAAAGGTCACTTCTCTCCTGACTTACACAAAGTTCCAGCTGGTTTTCTTCTTTAAAAAAAAAAAAAAAAGAGTGCAGAGGGCTCAGTGGTGAACACGCCCACATCCTACATCCAGTGACTCAGCCGAAGTCCCTGCTCCATTTCCCATCCAGCTTCCTACAAACACACACCCTGACAGGCAGCAGGTGATGGCTCAAGTATTTGGGTTCCTGCCACCCACATCGGGGACCTGGACTCAGTAACAGGCTCGTGCCTTCAGCCTGGCCCAGCCCCAGCTGTTGTGAGCTAGTGGGTAAAACTGTCGCCTGCAGCACTGGAATCCCATATGGGCGCCGGTTTGAGCCCCGGCTGCTCCACTTCCAATCCAGCTCTCTGCTAATGGCCTGGGAAAGCAGCAGAGGATGACCCAAGTCCCTGGGCCCCTGCACCCACGCGGAAGACCCAGATGAAGCCCCTGGGTCCTGGTTTTGGCCTGGCCCAACCCTGGCCAATGTGGCAACTGGAGAGTGACCCAGCAGGTGGAAGATCTCAATCTCTCCCTCTTTCTCTCTGTAGCTCTGCCTTTCAAATAAATAAATCTTTAAAAAAATGTACAATCTGAAAAGATGTCAGGCTTGAAATACCATGTGGGGTCATCACTTAGATTTTAATACATTAACTTCAATGGGAATTCTGATAGTTTACCAAGCCCCCCCCCAAAAAAAAAAACAAACAAAAACAAAACAAAAGAAAACAAAAACAAAGAGGGTACAGGAACTTTACCCTAGAAATTCAGAGCATATAAAACCAAACACTTAATGCCCCAAAAAGGGTGCATTTCTTAGGCTCTCACAATGGGTCACCATCAGATTGACCTGATCATTCCAGAATCTGTCACTGGTCTCTGGCACATGGAGGAAAGACTTTAAAAAAAAAAAAAAAAAAGAACTAGCGCCCCCTTGGGGGAAGGATGGGACTTGCTGATGTGATGGTGAGCCTGGGCAGGAAGCCTGCGGGAGGCCCTGTCCCCGCACGCTGAGACGGCCTCCCTGGCCACACACACTGCTCTCCTAGCTCCAAGGCCAGCACAGCCCCGCCCGTTAATAAGCTCCGAAGCGAGAGCTGGTGGCGGAGAGGACACTCTGTGGGGTGACCTGAAGCCAGCTCTCCAGGAGCCAAACCCTGGCGACCTGCTCAGACGGACTCGTGAATTACCATCGGCCTTGCGCAGCAGTGCAAGGAAGAACTCCAGTTCTCACCAGCGGAGACGCCTTTATGTGGGGCACCGCACGAGCTCGCTTCATGGCTAGGAGCTCAGACCCAAAACGGAAGCCCAGCCCCCCGATTCTGAAGCCGGAACAGGGCGCGCCGGCAGCATAGCTCTCGCCAGGCCCTTCTGCCCGCCTGCCCTCACCGCCCTTCCATTCTGTGTCTTCCCTCTTGTTTCAGGGCTACACCACCTGTCGATCCGTTGCAAAGCCTTTCTGGACGACGAAGGGGCGTAGCGGGAATCAATGCAGAGCCGTTCCAGACAGAAGGGCTTGGCGTGGGCGTCACGGGAGCCCTGCCCCCACCACACCCTCGGGGGACAAAGGCCAGCCCCCCGCAGTGTTCTCTGCAACCGGGGACACCGTCTCTCAACCCCAATCCTCAGCACAAGGAGCATTTTCTGCGCCCCTCTCGCCTAGGAGATGGCCCTGGGCTGCTGCCTCCTGCTTGCCCACCAATCCCTTCTCTCTCCACTCCAGGGCAGTCAGCGGCGGCTCCCTCTCTCCTGTCACCGCGGGCTCGCGGTCAGCCGCAGGACTGAGAACCACAGGCAGCTGGGAAGGGAGCTCCAGGCAGAAGGGCGGCAGCCCCAGGCCAGGCTTCTCCCGGGTCCTCAATGAACTCCTCACGACCCTCGCCCGCCTGCCAAGCCAGCTGGAAACTACGCTGACCACCTGGGCTGTGGGAAGGGCACCCTTTGAAAGCCCCTGTTCTCCTCCCAGAGGGTCTGCTCACGGGCTGGGCCCTGGGAGGCTTCAGACCACAACAGGTGCAGCGGCCCTCAGTGGGGCAAGCTGTAGCCCGCAGGGGATACTGGCACCGTCTGCCTAATGGGGAGAAGCTGGGGCAGCCGACTCCTGCCAGCACAAGACAAAGAACTACCAGGGGCAGCCGACTCCTGCCAGCACAGGACAAAGAACTACCTGGAGCTGAGCTCTACTGAACGCAAACGGGATGGGACACCAACGCGGGGCCCGGCGCCCCGGGGCCCGCCCATCCCCAGTGCTCCAAGGAGCCAACACCCACAGGGAGAACACTGGGCGGCAGGAAGGGAGGAAGAGGGAAGCTGAACTCATCCAGATCTGAGCTATTCAATGCTTATCGGCTGAGCCCTGTCAAATGTCTGAAAGCTCACAGTGTCCTTAGGGAAATGAGTCAGCGTGCTGGGAAGATGCTACTTGGGCTAAAAATGACTTGACCGGGGCCAGCGTTGTGGTGAAGCGAGTAAAGCCAGCCCGTGACACCAGCATCACATACGGGCACCAGTTCAAGGCCCGGCTGCTCCACTTCCGATCCAGCTCCCTGCTAATGCACCTGGGAAAACGGCAGAAGATGCCAAGTGCTTGGGCCCCTGCACCTGCTTCGGAGAACCAGAAGAAGCTCCTGGCTCCTGGCTCCTGGCTCCTGGCTCCGGATCGGCTCAGCTCCAGTCCTTGCGACCATTTGGGGAGTGAACCAGAGGATGGTTCACTGTCTGTAACTCCCCCTCTCAAATCAGTAGAATCTTTTTTTAAAAAAACTGAAAAGGAAAAGCAATTGTGTTCCGCCTGGAACAGGTGAGAGGCGGGCGGGGGCTGGTGTAAGCCGAGGCTCTGCTGGCCCACTACCTGAGGACCACACCAACCACAGCTGGCACCAGAGGGGCACGGCCCCTTGGATGAGACAAACGCAGGGCGGAACTAGAAACCCAACGAAGAAATGGGGACCGGCCGCGTGCACTCACCGTCCTGCTTGGGAGACGGCTCTTTGGGCTCCTTCTTGGTCTTGCGGCCCTCCCGCCCCGCGTGGTCATCGCCCAGGTCGATGACCAGCTCGCTCTCCGAGTCGGAGTCGAGCCCCAGGTGCACGGTCGGGGAGTCCGTCTCGTCCTTGCCCTTCAGCTTGTCCCTGGTGGGGTGAGGGGAGGGCTTCGCTTTCTCTGCGAAGTCCTTCTCGGGCTCGGGGCTGGCCTTGTCCTTGGCCGTCGCCGCAGGCTCTGCCTTCTCCGCGGCCGGGGGCGAGCCCTTCAGCTCCTCTTTCACCTCGGCCGGGTTGGCAGGCTTGGGCTTTTTTTTGGCAGCGGACGGCTCCTTGTCGGCCCGACCGGCGTCCTTGTCGTCCGCGGGCTCCGGCTCGGCCTTGGGCTTCTCGTCATCGCTGATGTATTCGCTGTCGCTGCTCTCCGACTTCTCGGAGTCCTCGGAGTCGCTGTGCTCCACGGCCGTGTACACGTCTTCCGAGATCTCATTGATGCCTGCAGCCAAGAAGAAAAGCCGGCGTGTGCCGCAGCCGCGCACCTGGGAGCAGGGCCCAACGCAGAGGCTCCGCACGCCGCAGCCGAGGTCTGCACACACGCTTCACATGGTGTCACGCGGGCCGGCTGGGGCCACAGAGGAAGGGACGCAGCTCCCGGCCGCAGACCAGTGCCACTCGTGTGTCTGGAGGTGGTTTCGGGACTGGTATTCAAGCAAGGTGGGGGCGCGCTGACCTAAACCTCAACATGTACAACGCTGCTAACCAGCTGAGACAGTGGGAGGGGCGGAAAGAAAGCCTAGAGATTCCTCAAATGATCCAGCTCACAGATTGGAAAACAGAGGCCCAGAGAAATCGCTGGCCGTAAAGTAAACCACGACACAGGCATGGCGAGACCCTGGGCTCCTGACTCTCGCCAGCCCTGTGCCCGAAGCGTTCAAAGCCCTAACCCTTTGTGTAGGGCTCAAAGCAGGAAGCCAGAGCCTTGGGGGACGGGATGCGAACTCTCAGGCCACCAGCCCAGCGGGTGCGGAGGGGCAGGCGTGAAGGGGTGGGAGCGAGGCCTCGCCCCACAGGGGACCCAGGCGTCTGCATCTGGTGTTCTCACTTAGACTGTGTCACCCTGTTCCAAGTCAGGGAATTCTGCACAGAAATCAAGAGCTGTGGCTAGAACAGAAAGTCTGCCCGCAGCAGGTCACAGGCTGCCTACAGCCAGCAAGCCGCTGGCCCCCTCTGGGTGGGGGGAGTGTGTGGTTTCCCCGCAGCCCGGGGGCCTGGCCCTTCCTGCACCGGTGCAGCCGGCTGCCGTGGCATTTCCACGGTGGCTCCACTTCTGGAGGCATCAAGGGGAAGGCCACGCATTTCCAGGTCTCGGGCAAACAGAGTGGAAAGCAGTAGGCATTCCACACGCTCAAACCACAAACCCCAGGAAAAGCCCGCTCTCTCCTGACAAGAGCTCCGCAGGACACCGTCACGCTTCCTGCCCCGACAACGCCAACGCCATCGCCATCGGGTGTAGGGAAGCTCCACGGAGGCCTCCAAGTTTGAAAAGAAGACAGAAAACACAGTCAGCACTGCACAGTCCTGGGTGGAGGCGCCAGCCGCCCTGAGCGGGGTCTGTCCCCACCCAAAGACACCGAGAGCGACTTGCCAAAGGTAAAAGCCGGGCTCCATCCCAGCAGAGCTCTGTGGAACCTCAGTGGCTCCGCTAGGGCTCAACAAAAACCCAAGTCAAAGTTAAACACTCCGATCTGGATGAACGTCGGGACCTACTACTGGTAGCTAATGGTCAGACAAGAAGGTTCAAGTTCAAGCAGACCTCTGAAAGGAAAAGCTTGGGTCCCGAGCCAAATCCTGCTCTGCTCCTCCCAGCTCTGTGACCCCCTGAGGCAAACAACACATGCTGTGAGCCCCAGGAGTTTCACCTGCAACCCAGGACTGGCCACGGCTTCTGCCTGCGGGAGCCGTCTGGGCGTGGGGCTCAGCACAGAGCAAGGTGCGTGGGAAGCACATGGAAGGCCCGAATGTAAAAACTGTTATTAGCAGCACTAACAAAAAAGGAGCAAGAAGAGGGGGCCGGCGCCGTGGCTCACTTGGTTAATCCTCTGCCGGCGGCGCCGGCATCCCATATGGGTGCCAATTCTAGTCCTGGCTGTTCCTCTTCCAGTCCAGCTCTCTGCTGTGGCCTGGGAAAGCAGTGGAAAATGCCCAAGTGCTTGGGCCCCTGCACCCACGTGGGAGACAGGGAGGAGGCTCCTGGCTCCTGGCTTTGGATCTGCGCAGTTCCAGTCGTTGCGGCCAATTGGGGAGTGAACCAGCGGATGGAAGACCTCTCTCTCCCTCTAACTCTTTCACCAGCAGACTTGGCCACACGAGGGTACGTGGCCCTTCTATAGTTCAAGGTTACAGTAGCCATTAAAAGCAGCCAGAAGGCGGGCGTTTGGCCTAGGACACCCTCAGACGGCGGACTGCTGGGCTCAGCACTCGCCTCGGGCTCCTGACCCCAGCTTCCCGCTTACACGGCCCCTGGAAGCCCCAGTGGTGGCTCAGCCAGCTGGGTCCCTGCCACCCACGTAGGAGACCTGGATTAAGGTCCTGGTTCCCAGCTTTGGCCTGATGTAGACCCAGCCATTGTGGGCATTTTGGAGCGAACCAGCTGATAGGAGCTCTCTCGGTCTCTCTGCCTTTCAATTAAGCAAAACGTAAAAATCTAAAGAGAAGAAAGAAATCTTAGACACAAGCAGTCCCGGCGACGTCCCTGCACGGCCGGAGAGCGAGCCGTGCGCCGTACCTAGCTGTGCCTTGCAGCTCTCGATGGTCTTGTCCAGGTTGAGCTGGAACCGGCTGCGAATCTGCCGCTTGGGCGAGGTCAGGGGCGCCGGGGCAGACTGCTGCTGCACCGCCTCGCTCAGCTCCTTCAGGTCCATCTCGGCTTTGCTGCGGTCTGCAAGACACAGGCACCCTCGTGACGCAGCGTTTGGCGACAGCGGCCACGGCCTTAACACACAAGTGCCGGCTTGCTCATCACCCCTCCGCTATCGCCTGCTCCAAGACGCGCGTGACTGAGGGCCGCTCTGCCCGTTTGCCCAGGACGGTGGCTGCGCTGCTCCCGGTGCGGACGTGGACAACGCCGCTTCCAGGATGGCCCCACCCCACCCCAAGGCCCAGGAAGGCAGCGAGACGCAGCTCTCACTTCTACCCCCAGAGGGAAGATGCTGCCCAAGTGGCCATTCCCCCGGGTCTCCAGTAACATCCCTGTAAGATGACCAACAAGCTGTCTCAGCGGTCAGCAAGTTCTCTGCAGAGGCCCAGCAGGTCGGAACCATCAGCCTGGTAGACCACAGAGGCTCCGCTGCCAGTGTGGCCACAGCAGAGGGGTGTGGCTGTGTCCCAGTGAAACTTTCTTTATAACACAGGGCGGGGCGGGATCTGGCCCACAGGCTGCAAAACTCCCCAGCCCCTGCAAGCGTCTATTTCGCCCTGTTTACACACAGCGACTGCCTGTGGAGCTTTAAAACAAAATCTAGGCCGGCGCCGCGGCTCACTAGGCTAATCCTCCGCCTTGCGGCGCCAGCACACCAGGTTCTAGTCCCAGCCGGGGCGTCGCATTCTGTCCCGGTTGCCCCTCTTCCAGGCCAGCTCTCTGCTGTGGCCAGGGAGTGCAGTGGAGGATGGCCCAAGTGCTTGGGCCCTGCACCCCATGGGAGACCAGGAGAAGCACCTGGCTCCTGCCATCGGATCAGCGCGGTGCGCTGGCCGTGGCAGTCATTGGAGGGTGAACCAACGGCAAAGGAAGACCTTTCTCTCTGTCTCTCACTGTCCACTCTGCCTGTCAAAAAATAAATAAATAAATAAATAAATAAAATCTAATGTCAGCCCCACCCGCGCGGGCTGGCCCCAGGTCTGGCTCTCAGCGTCTCATAGTTCCCCAGGTCCTAACTGCTGGCCAAGGTTAGGAACTCCTGTGTTGGATCTGATGCCTTAACTGTTGGGTTTCCCTTGTCAACCTGGCAGTTTATAGAAAGAGCTGTAGGGACCGGCGCCGTGGCACAGTGGGTTAAAGCCACGGCCTTTGTAGCACCGACATCTCACATGGGTGCAGGTTTGAGTCCTGGCTGCTCTAGTTCTAATCCAGCTCCCTGCTAATGCTCCTGGGAAGGCAGTGGAAGATGGCCCAAGTCCGTGAGCCCCTGCACCCATGTGGGAGACCTGGAGGAAGCTCCTGGCTCCTGGCTTCAGCCTGGCCCAGGTCGTTGCATCCATTTGAGGAGTGAACCAGCGGATAGAAGACCTCCATCCTGTGGAGGGGTGGAGGGGGGACCACTCGGGCTGAGCCTCAGTGATGTCCAAGGGCATGTCACAAGTTCACAGAAAATGGAATTAAAATTTAAGTGCAAAGAATGTTGGAGGGGCCCTCGTTGTGGCAAAGCAGGCTAAGCCACAGAATGCTACGCTACGCTGGCAATCCAAGTATCAGAGCACCAGTTAAAATCCCAGCGGCGCCACTTCCAACCCAGCTCCCTGCTAGTGCACTTGGGAAAGCAGTGGAAGATGGCCCAATTAACTGGACCCCTACCACCCACATGGGAGACCTGGACGGAGACCTGGGCTCCAGGGAGGCCATCTGGGGAGTGAACCAGCGGGACAAACAGGGCAAGCAAGCGCTGCCTTTCGCTCGGGCCCGGAGCAACCACAGAATGATACCGAATTCCTCTCCACTATCTGCCTTTTCCACCCACGAGGGACTCCCATCAGGCCCAGCCAGTGCCCCTCCTGCCCATACACGCCCCCATGCCCAACTCCATGCTTTCACGCTGACGACAAAGAGAAGCGTGGCCTGCAACTGACGAATTCCAGTGGAGACAGCCTCCCTCCCTGTGTCACCACAGCCACACCCACCCACCAACACCTAGGGCAGCACGAAATCCCAAGGCCCAGGGTGCACGAGGGCACCCAGTGACAGCGCGGTCTGGGGGAAGCGTGACCGGCAGAGCGGAGGTGACAGGAGGGCGTGGGACAGCAGAACACACAGCTGGGAAGGACGAGTGTTCCCAAGGCAGCAGACGCAGCCCCTCTGTGGAGCTCCGAACTGGGGTCCCCAGAGCGGCCCACCCAGCGGTCCCTTACACCTGGGCTACAGAACAGGGGGCTCCGAGTCCAGCTGAGCGGTGACCCTGAAGCCTCTGTGATCTGGGCAACTGGAGCCTCCTCTCCAACCTCAGTTTCCCCATCTGTAAAGGGCACTCGGTGCAGGGCACCAGCCACGAGAGGCAGTGAATTCGCACACAGCTAGCGCTGCCCACAGCGGCCAGCCTCCCTTCCCGAGACCCTCTGGCCCCAGGGCCACTCCCCCGGAGGCCCCGCCTCCTCCAGTGCTGCTCTCTGGGCTCTGCTGATCGCTGCAACACCCAGGGCCCTGGCTCCTTCTGGGGCACTGGACCTGATGCACAGCTCAGCCGGTCGTCGGGGCTGGAGCCCCTGTGTGGAGAACTGTCCCGTACTCGGTGCTGAGCCACGTCTCCAGCCAGCAGCCATCGAATGCCAGCAGCGCCCCACACCCCCACAAAGCTGACGGGGTCCCACTCTGCCCCAATCCCACATACAAACCAGATTCTGATAACTACACCTGCTCAGGCCTGGCCACCGTGACCCTGCTTCCTGCCTCCGGCTGTCCTCTCGGCCGCCCCACCTAGGGGTCTACTGGGAATCTCAAACTTACAGAATCCACACTGAACTCTTGACTCCTGCTTCTCCTACCAGACATGATGTGTCAGCGTAATTAAGGCATCACCTAAGAGGAGGGGGGGAGAGGGAAGGGAAGGGGGAAGAGGAGGAGGGGGAGAGGGAAGGGAAGGGGAGAGAAGGAAGAGGAGGGAGGGGAGGAGGAAAAGGGAGGGGGAGAAAGGGAGGGGAGGGAGGAGAGGAAGGAGAGGCAGGAGGAGGGAGGGGAGAAGGAAGAGGGGAGAGAGCGGGAGGAGGAGGAAGGAAGGAGGTGAAAGGAGGGGAGGGAGGGAGGAGGCAGGGGAGGGAGAGGGAGGGGGAGGCAGGGGAGGCAGGGAAGGGAGGGGAGGGACTGTCCCAGGCCCTGCAGGATGTTTTGTAGCAGCCCTGGCCTCTCCACACCAGATGGCGGTAACACCTGCTCCTCCAGGTGCGACCATCGAGAATGGCTCCAGTCCCCGCCAGGTGTGCCAGGATGGGGAGTACAAAACTGGTTAGAGCGTTCTCAAGGCAGCAGAGCTCCTTGTGAAACAAGAAATCCATACAGATTTCTCCTCCGCTCAACACCCCCCCCACGCCATGCCCACAGGCACCACTAGTGCCCCTCCCCCACTCACTGGAATGCAGCCACGGCAGCCTCCTAGCCAAGTCAGCCCTTAGCCTACAGCCTCTAAAAAAAAACACCTTGCTCCTTCTAGAATGTTCTTCCTAGACACTGGCATGGCTGGTTTATCCAGTGATGAAAATCTCAGCTCGACCCTCACCTTCTGTAAGAGGTCTGTCTGTAACCCCACACCTCCGTGAGCTGCCACCCTGCCCCTCACCTGCCCGTCTCTCCCACCGGACCAACACATCACATCATCAGGGCACCCATCCTGCAGCACCCAAGACAGAGGGTCTGACTCCACCTCCCACAGCTGGAACAGCAGTCTGCACAGAGGGGCTGTGATGGGGCATATCGATAACACAGTGACCTCAAACATGGTTGTGGCTGGTCCCACCCTGGTGCCAGCGTTTTGCTTGCTACAGCCCCTTAGCCTAACCTAGTGTTTCTGTACCAACCAACTGAAATCCAATACTTTAAAATTTAATTCCTGGGAGGAAGACAAATTAAGGCAACAGTGTATCAAAGTGCACCACCCCAGGAGAGGCGAGCTTTCAGGAAACTGCGAGCTGTGCCCGCAGTGGTGCAGTTACTGCACTCCAGGAAGCGAGCTCCTCTGCCCTGGCAGGAGGCACCTGAAGATCAAACAACCTTGCAAGTCACCAGCCCACGGAGATCTCTGACTTGTTCCTTTAACTGATCTCGCCTCGCCTCGCCCTCAGTCGCTGCAACTCTCTAATTCTTTGTACAAAGGAAAAAGGCTCAAGGTTCACAAGTCATAGCAAAGGGCACATCACAGCTTGCAAAAAAGCAGTCCCCCAAAGCTGCAAGGTTAATTCCAGAAACTTCCAACTGACCCAGGTTAAGATTCAGGATGCTCCCAGTGGTGGGTGTTTTGTCCGTCTTCGTCGTGATCGGAGTTGACGCTTGAGGGGAGAAAGGTCTCGGGCTGCCGGATAAGCTCCCTGCTTGTCCCGTCTTGGTGGAGGCGGGGGAGGCTGGAAGAGTATGGCACGGTTAGTGACAGATTCACCAATCGGGGCATGGGGGAACCTGCAGGTGGGGCATGCGGGGAGAGCGGGGGCAGCGTGGAAGTGGATGAGGCCTCACCAGCGTGGGATTATGGTGGCTGGGGGAGGGGTGAGGGCGCCAGCCACTATTGGCAGCATCAGGCTACAACGAGCCAACGTTCAACCGTGAAAGCCACAAAGAAGACGGCCTCCCCAGTTATTCTATTACACCCAAAGCTCTAAGACCAATCGGCTAAGCTGCCAATGAAATTGGTTTGGCCCGTTCACGGGTGTAAATCTCAAAGCAAATGGCGAGGAAACCAGCCCCCACATGGCCCAGCCTGGGAGGCAGGCTTCCCAGCGCATGGTGCCCACGAGCGGCTCTCACAAGGCCTCCACACCTGCTGGCCAGCGACACAGCCCCTGGGGAAGTCTCCAGCTCCCATTTCAAAGGCTTCCGAGGCTGCACAGAAGCCAGACTCACTGGCAGGTGGAGGGAGGGAGGTGCTCATCCATTTTCTTGCTCCATATTGTGTTTCCAACTTTCACAGGAAGACAGAGGACAGATGCCAGCAGCTTTCAAAAATACCTGAAAACTACCTACACCCTCCTCCTCATGAGGCCAAGGTGAGAACCAGACCGTTTGTTTCAGGAAAACAAGCAGACTGCAGAGCAGCCCCAAGAACCCGTGCAGGGACCTCCCGGTCCTGCCTGCAGGCTTGGCCCTGCCACCTGTGGGGTCTGCCCCGTTCTTGCCGATTTACAAACAGCTCCAACGAAGTGCAGCACAAATGCAAAAATGGCTGATTCTCCTCAGAGGCGCAAGGAACAGAGACGCAGACCTGGCCCACACCCACAGCAAAGAGGCAGGCACGGAGGTGGCCCCTTGGGTGGGCGCCTGCCTCCATTTCCTCCCTTGCCCAACACAGAGGCTGAGGTTGAAAGTGGAGACCAGAATGATACACCTGCGGTCATCTGAGCTTTGGTGCCGAGACCTGACTGCGTCATTCTCAACATAGACTCCTGGACTGCCAGGAGCCAGACACTGGGGGCTCAAGGCCCAGCCCAGCGGCTGCCTTCCTGTGGAACCCTGGGCAAGTGACCCCTTCCTGACAGCAGGGAGGATGGGTACTGATAAGGTAACACAAACGGACACAGTGCAAGGTGCACAGGTGACACACAGGCCTGAGCAAAGCACCTGCTTGTCCCGAGGGCTCAGTGTCTCCCTCAATCATCCACAAGGTGCCTGGCATCGAAGCAGCACGGCTGGCCCGCAGTGTCTGTGGGGATTGGCTCCAAGACCTCCCCCACACAAAAATCCACAGATGCCCAAGTCCCTTATGTAAAAGGCTGTAGTATTTGCACATAGCCCATACGATCCTCCTCAGGTGCCAGATCATCCCGATGATTTATAATAACTAACACAACACCAATGCTGTCGGTAGACCACTTCCTTTAGGGGGTGGTAACTTAAAAAAGCCCGCATGTGGAGGTGGTGCGGGGGCGCAGCGGGTAAAGCCACCGCGTGCAATGCTGGCATCCCATGTCAGAGCACTGGTTTGGGTCCCGGGTGCTCTGCTTCCGACTCAGCTCCTTGCTGAAGCTCCTGGGAAGCAGGAGCGCACGATGCCTCATGTCCTGGGACCCCTGCTATGTAGCTGAGAGACCCAGATGGAGTTCCAAGCTCCTGGCTTTGGTCTGGCCCAGCCCTGACCCCCTGTGGCCATTTGGGGAGTGAACAAGTGGATGGAGAGGCCAACGCTGTGGCATAGTGGGTAAAGCCACCACCTGTAGTACCAGCATCCCATATGGGTGCCAGTTCAAGTCCTGGCTGCTCCACTTCTGATCCAGCTCTCTGCTGTGGCCCAGGAAAGCAGTAGAAGATGACCCAAGTGCTTGGTCCCCTGAACCCACGTTGGAGACCTGGAAGAAGCTCCTGGCTCCTGGATCCAGATGGACACAGCTCCAGCCATTGTGGCCAATTGGGGAGTGAACTGGTGGATAGAAGACCTCTCTCTCTGCCTCTCCTCTCTCTGTGTAACTCTTTCAAATAAACAAATAATTCTTAAAAAAAAAAAAAAAATAGATGGAAGATCTCTCTTTTATTCTTTCACACAAATTAAAAAAAAAAAAAAACTTAGAAAAAAAAGCCACACATATTCAGCAGAGACACAATTACTTCTCCTGAATATTTCCAAACAGTGGCTGGCTGAATCCACAGAGACCCCCCACTGCCCACACTCTCACTGGGGACTGGGGACTGGGGACTGGGGACAGCGTATGGTTACCACACCCAGGGGGTGGAGCTGCTAACAGCAGGTACAGGACAGAGCGGATGGACGCTGGGAGATGTCCTGCACCCCCCAGGACAACCCACACAACCTGCGACATGGCCCCAGAGGTGGCCGGTGCTGGGACCGAGAAAGCCACACAGCAGCCGATGGTGCAGCCGTGTCTGGGCGCCTCCTCTGGAAAGGACGGGGACAGAGAGAGTGAGAGGGTGCCACCCACTGCTCCGCGCCCAGGGAGGCTCAGCAAGTGCCCGACACACACTGGAAATTATCAGGAGGGGCCGGCGCTGTGGTGTAGCTTAAGTTGCTGCCTGCAGCACCAGTGACCCACGCAGGCGCCACTTTGGATCCTGGCTGCTCCACTGCTGCTCCAGCTATCTGCTAGTGGCCGGGGACGAACAGCAGAACAGGGCCCAAGTGCCTGGGCCCCTGACATCCATGTGAGAAACCAGGGAGAAGCTCCTGGCTCCTGGCTTTGGCCTGCCCCAGCGCTGGCTGTTGCGGTCATCTGGGAGGGAACCAACGGATGGAAGATGTCTCTGTCTCTCATTCTATCTCTGCCTTTCAAGTAAATAAATAAAGCTTTTTTTAAAAAAGAAATTATTTGGAGCATGACATTTGAAACGTGTTGATGCAAATCCATCTCATTCCGAGGATGGACAGACAGCCAGGCCCAGCAGCCAGCAGGCAACAGAAGCCCTTCACTTGACAGCTAGAGTGACTGTTACCCCCCCATACTGTAACCACGAGAGCCAAAGTGCTTGTTACACACACACACACAGCATGACCAGCAACATCTTTACTGTTGGCATTTGTAAAAGCATTCACTCCTTTATGTTCTGAAAATGCATGGCCCACAAGGATTCAAGATCAAGACCAAGGCTTTTCTGTGTTCTGTTTTGGCTTTACTAGTTCAAATTTTAAAAATTTCTTTGCTTTAGAGCAGAGACAACCCACCCACTGGTTCGCTCCGGAAGGCCTGCGGCGGCCCTCCCTTGCTGGCCCATCCACTGTGCTCAGGTCTCTTTCTGACCACCTCCGTGTGCCCCCAGAGCACCAGCTAAGACAGCAGCATCCCTACCGGCGCTGCCTGAGGATCCCACGTGCATTTTCTGACAAGCAAGCATACAAAGTTAACTGAAAACTGAGGTCTCCACCCCTCCTCCGACTGGGGTCCCCCAAGCAGGAAGGAAATGGTGACAACCCAACGCGACCCTTGCTGTGCGTAAGCGCCAGTTTCAACAATCTCCTCAACATCACGGGCCCCCCAAAACAAGCTGTGCTAAGAGCAAAATGACCAACTCAACGGAGGACGCGGGCTGGGGCAGCAGGCAGGACACTGTCGGGACGCAGCAGCCCCAGGAGAGGGCGGCCTGGGCTCCCAGCTCTGCTCCTCACGCCAGCTCCTGCTGTGCATCCTGGGAGGCAGCAGGTGTTGGCCAAGCACCTGGGTTCCTGCCATCCCTCTAAGAGACCCAGATGGAGTCTGGGCTCCTGACATCAGCCTGGCCCAGCCCCAGCTGCCCCAGGCACTGGGGAGTGAACCAGCAGCTGGAAGGTCTCTGTCAGTCTCTCCGGGTTAAAAAATAAAGTGAAAATAAACAAGCAAGTAACTAGACAGATGGAGACAGACCGTTCAGTCCGATCCTATTCCAACACAAGGACGTTCTTGTCCACGCGATTCTATGCATCAGAAACCTGAAGGACCAGCCAGCAGGTGGGTTAGACCTAGCAGCTGGCCCCTCTTCCAGTGGATTTATGAGCTATTTATTGTATAATACTACATTTTGAAAGGAATATTTTATACAAAATTAAATGGAAACATGGAAGAGCTACAACGCTGGAAGGTCACGCCATCAGAATGCCGCCATCAACGGCAGAACCTGAAAGCCTGGTGCGTTCCGTCCGTGACGCGTGGCTCAGCAGTGTGCAGGCGAAGCCCAGGCCACGTCTGGAGACGCCTGTGTCTGCTGTGACGGAAGGGGAGCAAGCTGCTGGCATCTCACGGCCGGAGGCCAGAGATGTCGCGGAACTTCCTGCGGGGCACAGGATGGCCCAGGGCAGAGAATTGTCCAGCCCAGATGTCCAGGGCGCCAAGGCCAAGGCCGAGAACCACGCCTGGAAACCACTCTGGACTTCTGCAAAGCAAAGGCATTTGGAAACGTTCATTTCAATCAGGCTTTGAAACAAACGCCAATCCTTTCATAAAGCCATAAATCTCACCCAAGGAACTAATCGCCTTTGAAGTCACAGATAATTTAATCAGATTGTGGGCTTTGATGTTCAGTTCACCTTACCTACCTCTGCAAAAGCCTACCGTGGACTTCGTGCTGTTTCTGACCCTGGTATAAAATCCTAACACCGGGCCCCACCTTCCCAAACACCCCCACTCTCCGGGCGCACAGGCTGGGGCAGTTCGTGGTTTGTGCCAAGTTTCCCCAACTTTTCAGACCTCAGGAACGACCTCTGTGCTAACGGGCTGCACCTTGCACAAATCCCGGAGGGGCACGCACAGCTGAACACAGCTGAGCACAGCTGAGCACAGCTGAGCACAGCTGAGCACAGCAGCACCCGGGGGCCCGCGGGGGTTAGGAGGTGCCGGTAAATGCCGTTTTGAAGGAAACGATGGAAGAGTATCTGTAAAACAAGTTTACATTTTTCAACAATTCCAGGGTCTGCCTGTGGCATCGAGGTTAAGCCCCTGCCAGCAACCAGCACCCCGGCTGCTCCACTTCCGGATCCAGCTCCCTGCCAATGCGCCTAAGAACGCGGTGGTGGACGGCCACGTCCTTGGGCCCCTGAACGAAGCTCCTGGCTCCTGGCTCTGGTCCAGCCCTGACTGTAGCAGCCACCTAGGAAGTCAACCAGCAGATGGCAGATCCCACTCTCTTTCACTTTCTCTCTGTAACTCTGCTTTTCAAATAAGTAAGATACATCTTCAAAAAAAATTTTTTTTAATTCCTATACTATTGAAGAACCTTAAAAATCAAACCAAGATGGAGTGACCTAAGCCAATACCATTAAAAACAAGAAGTTACCTTTGCCCCAAATAAAATTAAAGTTTAAAAAGTACAGCCCTAAACTTTTTCCCCCAAAGCTAAAATTAGGTGCAGCTATAAAAATAAGGGACCCTGTGCTTAGCTAGCTGCGACACTTGTGCCTGGCTGTGCTAAGACCTAACCCAGTTTGTATGCCTCCTAATACTCAAATAACGGTGTGGGAAGCGGGACGCTGCTCTCCCATCAGGGGAACGAAGGGAGCGAGACGTCGTCCCCCTCAGGGTGAACAAGATGGCGCTGGCAGGGAAAGGAACTGCTAAAGAAGTAAACAACAAAATGGCGACGAGGTGCATGCCTCCCATGTGATCCCGTAGCTGACTGGATAGAAGACGCATGCCCTTCACATGATCAGCTCGCGGATTGGACTGCTGTGTGCATGGACTCTATAGTACTTTTGATTGGTCGCTGCGGGTATATAAACCGTGTGGCTCTGTGCTGGGGGCGCTCTCTGGACTCCCGAGTTCAGGAGGCCCGTCTGTGCAGACGCCGAATAAATCCTCTTGCTTTTGCATCAGCTGGTCTGGAGTCTGAGTCTTTGGGGTGTGCCTCTCGACGTGTTAGCATCCTCACTCCGAGGGTCTAACACTATCTACATCAACAGGTGCATCTGACGCAGGAAAGAGGAAACACCAGGGGGCCGTCTGGAACACCAGCGACCTGGCAGCGCCGAGCCCACATTCCCCCTCGGCAAGGGACCAGGGCAGAGGTCCCCGGGCCCGCACACACGGGCAGCCTCTCCTGCTGGGTGCTGTGCGACCCGCAGGCCGTGGCTCACCCTCCGTGGGCTGGGAGCAGCACATGGAGAAGGAAATTCAAGAGTGGAAACACACCATGGCTCAGAAGATCGACTGCGGCCTGGGGAAGCGTTACACACGCGTGTGCATCAACAAGCACACACAACGGCTGTGTCACAGGTCACCGCAAGGAGCCTATTTCTGTTCTCGTTCACCCCGATCCCCTCGGTTTCCCAATCCGCCTGAACCCCAGAAGTCCTGGAGCTTTCCACTGAACAGCAGACACAGGAACCAACACAGGGGAAGCCAAGAAGAACACCCAGGGCCCGCCAGGGGACCTGGCGTTATCAGCGACTTCTGTTTTGTAATTCACAATCATTTTAGGACAAAAGCGTAGGAATTTCACAATTACAGAAGTGGACACGAAAATATTTCCCTTTCTCCCTAAATGGTAACCTATAGTGCAGCCAGGCCCATTACCACCCCCCACCCCCCAGAGGTGAATCCAGGCCCAGGACTGCTAGCTAATCCACACTGACAAATTACATAGTCACTGTGCAAGCAAGTACTGGAGCAGACATCAATTTGGTACAGGGGGCCAAGATAAAGAAGGAACCAGGAAAATCGAAGAGAATACAAACCACCTTGGCCACCAAGCCAGCAGATTCCAGGGTACTGCAGACTAAAGGCTTTTGGTAAAGCCAAATGCGCCTAGTTTTTTTTGTTTGTTTGTTTTAAGATTTATTTATTTATTTGAAAGGCAGAGTTACAGAGACAGATCTTCCTCCCACTGGTTCTCTCCTCAAACAGCCACCAACAGCCGGGTCTAGACCAGGCCAAAGCCAGGAGCCTGGAACTCCATCTGGGTCACACACATGGGTGGCAGGGGCCCAGCACCTGGGCCACCGTCCACTGCATCCCCAGGTCATTAGCAGGGAGCTGGATGGGAGGCTAAGCAGCCAGGACGGTAGCTCTGACGGGAGATGTAGCCGTGGCCGGCGGTGGCCTAGCCTGCTGTGCCCCAACGCCCGCCCAGTTCCCGGTATTTCAGTCTCACGACTCCGAGCTCCACAAGCCCCAAGCAGAAGGAAGTGCTGACAGTGTGACGCAGGGGCAGCGCTGGTCCCGATGCCTGCGTCACACCCGAGTGCCAGGGTTCAAGTCCCAGCTCGGACTCCTGACCCCAGTGTCCTGCTAATACAGACACTACGAAGCAGTGGGGATGGCTCACGTGTGTGTGTGTTTTTAAAGGTTTATTTTGTGTATTTGAAAGACAGAGTTACAGAGAGAGAGAAAGAGAGAGAGGTCTTCCATCCGCTGGTTCATTCTGCAAATGGCCACCACAGCTGGAGCTGAGCTGATCTGGAGCCCGGAGCCAGGGGCTTCTTCCAGGTCTCCCACATGCGTGCAGGGGTCCAAGCACTTGGGCCATCCTCTTCTGCTTTCCCAGGCTCATTAGCAGGGAGCTGAAGTAGAACTGGAGCAGCCGGGACTCAACCAACAGCCATATGGGATGCCGGGGCTTTAACCTGCTGTGCCACAGCACTGGCCCCAAATCATGAGGTTTGATCCCTGCCAACCATGTGGGAGACCTGGATCGAATTCTGGGCTCCTGAGTTCAGCCTCAGTCCAGCCCCCCCTCACCCCCCTGCCGGTGGGCACTTGGGGCGTGAACCAGTGAATGAGAGCTCTCGGTCTCTCTCTTGGCCATTCAATTCACATTCATAAATAAAAAAAAAAAATTTTATTTTAAAGACAGCATTAAGTGCTGGTGCTGTATTGGAGTAGGTGCGCATCCCATACGGACTCCAGTTGAAGTCCCAGCTGCTCCACTTCCAATCCAGCTCTCTGCTGTGGCCTGGGAAAGCAGTGGAAGATGGCCCAAGTCCTGGGGCCCCTGCACCCACGTGGAAGACCCGGAAGAAGCTTCGGATCAGTTCAGCTCTGGCTACTGCAGTCATTTGGTGAATGAGCTAGTGGACAGAAAGCCTTTCTTGCTGTCTCTCCCTCTCTCTGTCTGTAACTCCACCTCTAAATAAATACACTAAAAAAAAAAAGGAAAGAAAAAGACAGCACTAGTTTATTATAAGGAGAGGCCAGTGCTGTGGCACAGACAGTAAAGCCACCATCTGCAGCACCAACATTCCAATGGGCACCTGTCACAGCTGCTCCACTTCCCATCCAGCTCCACGCTATGGCCTGGGAAAGCAGTGGAAGACGGTCCAAGTCCTTGGGCCCCTGCACCCGACACGGGAGACCCGGAAGAAGCTCCTGGCTCCTGGCTTCAGATCAATGCGGTTCTGGCCGCTGCGGCCATTTGGGGAGTGAACCAGTGGATGGAAGACCTCTCTCTCTGCCTCTCTCTCTTAATCTCTGGAGAAAGAGATGTGGAAATGATTCACACGATCAAAGACTTCAGAACGTCAGTGGAAGGGGACCCTCCTCGCTGCCAGTTCCATGCACAGGTCAGTCTGGGTGTTTCCCAATACTGCAATCGTCTCTAGGCACCAAAAATAAATAAATAAATAAGCCTGCTCGCCTAGAAGGAGGCCCCCTTCTCTGGGGCCTCCTCTCCCACGCTCTTGCCGGCTGAACTCCCTTCAAGCCTGACCCGGCAGCTGCTACCGCTGCTGGCAGCACTTTTCCCGGGGAATCTTCCTGGGCGCGCGACGCCCCCCTGCTCACGGTTCCACGGCTTTACCTTCAGCCAGTATCCGGCCCAGGAGTGGAAGAACCTTCTAAGATGCTTGTCCTGCCCCGGCCCCAGCGCCATGTCCTCTTGCTCTGCCAGCGCCACCAGCAGAGGCCCCAGTGAAAGCTTTATTACAATGTCTTAGGCGACAACTGATTTCAACGTGTGCTTTCACACGGCTGCTACAGAACCCCCACTGCTGAGACTGTGTGGCTGCTGCCTCCCAGGACGTGACAACCTCCCCTGATACCATGTGGATAAAGCAGGCTTGGCTCCATTCTATCACCCCTGACACCCCTGATGGCTCAGAGCACTGCAACCCACCCCCACATTCAACTTCTCCATCCTCTTAACTGCTACTCTTGCTGCTAACACCAGAGGGCAGTGTGGCGCAAAGAAAGCCCACCTGGATTCAGGATCTCAGGGTGAGGCCTTGATCGCTTCCCTTGGCAGGTGTGTGTGTATGTGTGTGTGTGTGTCTGTTTGTGAAAAAATTAACAGTTCAGGAAACATGCGACTAACACGCAATCCAGATCCCATGTCAGTCGACAAGTGTCGTAGCCTCCACCTGTCCCCGGCAACCTCGGGGCTAAAGGGTGCACAGATGTGACGAATGCCCCACGGCCTGCAGCACGGACTGCGTAGCCCCACACAGGGAAGGCGCTCCTCTTCCGCGGCTACCCAGTGGCTCTCGGCTTAGCAGAGATCCACGGACAAACCGAGCGGGGGTCACATTCTTGGAGGAGGATTTTTAAAGATTTATTTTTATTTATTGGAAAGAGTTACAGAGAGATGTAGAGATGGAGAGAGGTCTTCCATACACTGGTTCACTCCCCAGATGGCCACAACGGCAGGAGCTGCACCGATCTGAAGCCAGGAGCCAGGAGCTTCTTCCAGGTCTCCCACGTGGGTGCAGGGGCCCAAGCACTTGGACCATCCTCCACTGCTTTCCCAGGCCACAGCAGAGAGCTGGATCAGAAAGCGGAGCAGCCGGGCCTCGAACCAGTGCCCATTTGGGATGCCGGCACGGCAGGTCAGGGTGTTAACTCACTGCGCCAAAGCGCCGGCCCCAGAAGATTTTTAAATCTACTGGAACCCACTCACCTCTCACCCACAAGGCCACTCAAGCGTGCAGGAATTTTGTCCCAAGTCCGACGTCATCTCTCTCTCTCCTTTTGTTACCTCCCAAGGAAGGAGGGAAGTCAACTGAACGTCCCACGCATCCTCCTGCTCCTATAAAGCGGGGTGTGTGTGTGTGTGTGTGTGTGTGTGTGTGTTGTGCAGTGGTTTAGCCACCGCTTGGGACACCACGTCTCTGGGTTCCAGTCCTGACCGTTTCCAACCCAGCTGCCTGTTGCTGGGTACCACGGGGAGGCAGCAAGTGCTGGTTCCAGTACTTGGGTTGCTGCTACCCTGAGTGGGAGACCCGGATGGAGCTCCAGGCTCCTGGCTGCAGCCTGGCCCAGAGTAAACCAGCAGACTGAAGATCTCCACACCTCTCTCCTTTCAAAGCGGCTCACACACCAACATGTTTACTTTACTAGCTATGTATTAGTTTCATGCTTATTAGGGGGAAAAAAGCAACGCATGAGAATCACACGCTCCGCTTAGCTTAGGACAAAGCTAACTTGCAGGCTCCATATTACCTATGTCGTGAGATATCGCGAAAGGTCACACAGCAAGGTCAGGCAACGATGACCCACTAAGTTCCTCCCCACATTAAAACGCGCATTTTCCCAGTGCACAGCTCCAGGAACTTAACCAGGCTTGTGTGACTGAGTACCAGGCTTCGTGAACTTGGCTTAACCTGCACCATGTTCTCAGAAGAAAACCAGGACTTCAAGGACTCCAGTGGGAAACAAGGGGGCGGGGCCGTCACTGTGGCACAGTCGGTTAAGCGGACCAAGTGCTGGCTCCTGGCTTCAGTCTGCCTCGGCTCTGGCTACTGCACCCATTTGGGAGGTGAAACAGTGGATGGAAGAGCTCACTGTTAACGGCCCAAGTCCCTGGGCCCCTGCACCTGCATGGGAGAACTGGAACAAGCTCCTGGCTCCTGGCTTTGGATCAGCGCAGCTCTGGCCATTGCGATCATTTGAGGAGTGAACTGGAGGAAGGAAGACCTCGCTCTGTCTCTCCCCCTCACCGTCTGTAACTCTACATCTCAAATAAACACATAAAATCTTAAAAAAAAAAAAAAAGTAGATGGAAGATCTCTTTCTCTCTGTAACTTTTAAATTTATTTTAAATATTTAAAATTTACTTTAAATAAATAAATCTTTTTAAAAAAGAAAGGAGAAACAAGGGAGCAAAGGAAGATTTTTCCAGAATTCTGTCAACACAGCCCACATCAGTCTAGAATGAAGCCCAACCTGAGCAGCTAGGCTGACGGGGTTATGAAGCAGAACAGGAGAGATCACGGCCTTATTTTGCAAAACCAAAAGCCACGCGTCCCTCTGCCCCTCTGGTCACTACGCAGGCAGGGGCAGAGCACCGCCTTCAAACAGCCCAAGAAGCAGCACGGCCAGGACGGACCGCGCGGAATTCCCCGCCGAGGAGGTCCCCGCGTGTCATCACGGACGTCGTGGTCTCGGCTCCCGGAGCAGTTCTGATGGGGGGGGAGGGGCAGGCTCTCCGGGGCTCACAGGCTGGGCTGGGGGGGCACCTGGAAGCGTGCTTTACTCGTTCTAGGGTCCTCCCTAAGGTATTCTGACCTGAGACCTAAGCGCTGAAGATTTCCGATTTCAACGGAACAGCGTTCAGATCTGCAAAGCCGGGGCCCCCGCCAGCACAGCGAGCAGGGGCCAGGGCCCGGCAGCCAGGGTGGGGGGCTCCCACCGACCAACTGACCGACCGACCGACGGTCTCCCCGCCTTCCTTCCCCACACCGGGGTAGAAGCCCCACTGCCCCCAGAGAACACACTGAGATGCTGGTTTGGGAAAAATGAGGGCAAAACCATTTCTTTACGCAAGCAATGAAGCCATATCATTACCACGTGACCAAATTCCGAAGGGGAGGGGTCACTTCGAGTCACCATCACCGCGTGGATTCCCAGCCAACCTCTCACATCGGCTGCACTGCACCCTGCTCGGACCCACCCAGGGAGGCAGCGACACGACACGGAGCACAGCAGCCGGATCTCTGCCCGTCTGCCTCGGGCGCTGCTCGAAGACCTGTGTGTGCTGATTCATTCCATACGAGGACCTAGAGGAAGGCCTGTTTCCACGGTTACCTTCCAGATGGAGAAATCCAAGCACCGGTGGTTACGAGCCCGGCCCAGAGCCACACGGCCCGGAGTGGCAGGCTGGGGTGAGAGCAGCAGCCACGTCCTCACCACTCTGCCCCAGCCCGTCTCACGAACACAGGGCGACTGCCGGCCGCGGGATGAGCCTGCGGCCCATCTCTGCCTCTCACATCTCTGCAACACTTGAGCCGCCAGGCTTTCAACAGAGAAACTGACTTTCTATTAACATAAAATTCTTGGGAAAGAATGCTATCCTGGGGGGTCGATGTGATTAACCTGAGAAGCATGCCATTGGACCTGACCCCTGGAGGACATCCGGCCATCCCCACCAGTGCCGGAAATGACCTCCCGGGGAGCGCGTTCTCCTTACTGGGTCCCTCCCGGCAAGTACCCCACCTGGCCACTCAGTCAAACTCAGCTCCAGGGAGCAGAACCCCCGCAGGGCCCCTCTGGGGCTGAGGCGTGGCGCCGGCCTTGGGTCCATTGGGCACTGGGGTGCAAACCCCGGCCCCTGCCCCCGGGGCCCCCGCCACCCTCCTCCAGCAGGGGCTGACCTGTGCTCTTCTCCAGGAAGTCCATGGACTCCTCGCTGGCGCTGAAGTGGCTGGACGTGGCCTTCTTCTCGGGGTCCTGCTCCACGTCGGAGCCCGTGTGCACCGAGGACGTGGTGCTCAGCGGGGAGCGGGGCATGTCGGACAGGGAGATCCTGCGGCCCGAGCCGCCGCCCAGCACCGGCTTGCTGAGCAGGATCTTGGGGGAGGCCGTCATGTCGAAGTTGAGCTTCACCTTCTCCTGCTTGTCCACCTTGGCGGTGCCGGCGCTGGGGTTGCTGGGGTCGAGCAGCATCTGGTACTGGCTGTTGGGCGTGTAGGGCGTCCGGAACGGGGAGTAGTTGAAGACGCCGAACTTCCTGCGGATGTTGTCCACGTACACCTCCATCTCCTGCATGGCGCTGTTGAAGATGCTCTTCGTCTTCTTCACAGAGAAGGGGATCTCTTTGGACATGAGGTAGCAGTTATTGATGGGGACCCAGGCCCTGGAGGGCGAGAGAGACAGCGTCACTGACCGCCAGGCAGCCACGGCTGCTGCGTGCGGCCTTAATGCAACACCAGCGAGCCCAGCACGCCGGCCACAGTCCTTGGTGGTGGTGGTGTTAAGATTTATTATTTATGAAAAAGGCAGAGTTAGAGAGAGAGACAGCTCTCATCCACTGGTTCACCCCCCAAATGGACGCAGTGGCCAAGGCTGGGGCAGGTGGAGGCCGGGAGCCTGAAATCCCGCCCGGCTCTCCCACGCGGGTGCAGGGCCCAAGCACTTGGGCTGTCTTCCGCTGCTTTCCCAGGCCCATGAGCAAGGAGCTGGGCTGGAGTGGAGCTCACAGGGATGCTGCCAGGTTAACCTGCTGCACGGCCACGCGGGGCCCCGCCAGGATTCTGGACTATTTACTCCGTTTTCTGAAAACCACTCAGATTGATTGGTTTGTTAATGATCCACTGAGCTGACACGTCCCGTCTTCAGGACAGAATATCAACAAAAAAACTTTCCTAAAATGGGAAAAGGCTAGATACACTGTCATTTTAACCTGCTTTCAAAAATAAAAAATAATTTAAAAATTTTAAAAAAAATTTAAAAAATAGAACCCATCCTGGGATTTTGATGGCGGAGGGCAGCACACCAGCCACTGTGGCCTAGACTGCACCTCTCAAAGGAGAATTAGTGGGCCGGCGCCGTGGCTCACTAGGCTAATCCTCTGCCTTGCGGCGCGGCGCCAGCACACCAGGTTCTAGTCCCCGCCGGGGCGTCGGATTCTGTCCCAGTTGCCCCTCTTCCAGGCCAGCTCTCTGCTGTGGCCAGGGAGTGCAGTGGAGGATGGCCCAAGTGCTTGGGCCCTGCACCCCATGGGAGACCAGGAGAAGCATCTGGCTCCTGGCTCCTGCCATTGGATCAGCGCAGTGCGCCGGCCGCGGCGGCCATTGGAGGGTGAACCAACGGCAAAGGAAGACCTTTCTCTCTGTCTGTCTCTCCCACTGTCCACTCTGCCTGTCAAACAAGAAAAAAAAGAAAGAGAGAGAATCACTCCCCAGCCTCACTCGGCTCCACGTGGACAGGAAGCTTGCTTTTCTCATCACCATTCCAAAGGGGACAAGGACGGCACTCTCCAAGAGCGCATGGTACTGAACGTGTGATAACTCGCATGGCAAATCGCCAAAACCAGCCCACCTTCGGGGGTGCCCCTTCCACCACTCATGTTCCTGCCATCAGCACCCCACACCCCAGCGTACCCCATGGAATCAAGACAGCAGAAATGCCAGTGGCCACGTCATGGGTCCAGCCGGGGATTCCACAGGGCCGTGGCGGTGGCAGCAGGGGCGAAACACGGACATCAGGACACACTGGTGACCCCTCAGGATTCCCGGTGTCCACCAGTCTGCAGCTGGGACACGGTGGGAAGGAGCTTGTCCAAAGGGACCATCAGACGTCACACAAAGTCGAGGCGGACAAAGTCACGCAGCGTCGAGGCAGGGACATAGCAGTGGGGGCAGAGAGCCCAGCGGGAAGCTCCCAGGGACAAAGAGGCACCGACTCAGCGCTGCCCACAGTGAGCAGCCGGAACCTGGACTCCACTGCCGAGGCCACGAGGTTTAGGAAACACGGGCTCCTGACCTGGTAAGCTGACCATCGCCCACCGGAAGCCTCAGCTGGGGACCAGCAGTGTCCCAGGTGTCGCTCAGGTTCTGGAACATCTGCATTTACATAATGAGCACTCCTGGGGGTGAAACCCAAGTCTGAACACGACACGCATCTGCACCGTGCCCACAGAAGGTGGCCGTCAACAAGATGTAATGCACCTGCGCTCTGCCGGTGACCCGTCACACGAGGTCAGGGAGGGAGCTTTCTGCTCCTGGCACCACGCTGGCCCGTGGAAGTTTCAGACTGGGGCATTTTTGATGTTCAGATTTGAGATGCTCCAGCTGTACGCTTTGCCCCAATTCCAGTACTTGACAACTAATTCCTATTTTTAAAAGAAAACCTCCAAAGAAGAATTCATATCCACCGGGCAGGATTCAGAGCACAGGTGGTTGGTGTGCCATCTTTGGTGATACTGAACCGAAACAGAAACCAAAACCAAAACATATCAAAGAGCAAGCCACTCTCCGAGAGTGCTGGAAATCACCAGCTTCTCATTCGATGCACAGCTGTCTTTCTGCCCAGACCTGAAAAGCCACATGGCTAGCCGGAGGGAGGGAAGGAGGGCTGAGCAGAGACACGGGCTGCAAGGTGAGCCTGTGCGTGTGCACACCCAGTGGACCCGGATCCAGGTGAGACGGGGACACGTCTGAGAAGCCAGCGGACCCTACGGGCATCCCCTGGGCAAGCGACTCCTGTCCCTGAGTGAGGCTCAGCTGGGCCATCCCAGAATGCAGGATGAGCCCCTATGTGGGGGAGGAGCCCAGAGCAGCAAATGAGAACAAGGGGACTTCAAAATCACTCATGAGAAATGAAATACAAAATGAGTCTATCTTGTGCAAAAAAGAATTATGAAGTCCACGCATCTTTCTTCCTAACAAGCATTTTCCATGGGCTTTTTGTTAAAGGTTTGCTTGTCTGGAAGGCAGAGTGACAGAGAGTGAGACGGCTTCCATCCACGGGTTCACTCCCCAGACACCCACACAATAGATGGGGCTGGGACAGGCCAAAGCCAGGAGCCCGGAATTCCATCCTGCTCTCCCACTCTGCTCCCTTCCCAGGATACGTGACCAAGAAGCTGGATCGGAAGCAGAGGAGCCAGGACTCAAACCAGCACAGTGATAGGGAATACAGAATGCCTGTCCCTTCCATGAGCTTTGAGTTTGTGTGGACTTCAAAATGCTTTTGCAGGGGCCAGCGCTGTGGCGCAGCGGGTTAATACCCCGGCCTGAAGCACTGGCATCCCATATAGGCGCTAGTTCAAGACCCAGCTGCTCCACTTCCGATCCAGCTCTCTGCTGTGGCCTGGGAAAGCGGTGGAAGACGGCCCAGGTCCTTGGGCCCCTGATCCCACGTGGGAGACCTGGAAGAAGCTCCTGACTCCTGGCTTTGGATCGGTTGCAGACAATTGGGGAATGAACCATCGGATGGAGGACCTCTCTCCCTCTCTCTCTCTCTCTCTCTCTCTCTCTCTGGGTAACTGACTTTCAAATAAATAATCTTAAAAAAATAGAGAGAGAGAGATCACAGGGCTGTGTTTTGTGCCCTGCTTGGCTGCATAAGAGCTGTGCGGCCAGCAGCGAAGCATCACCCTCCCTGGGGTACAGTTTTCTTCTCAGTAAGCGGAGCTGAAAGCAGCCCCGCGGAGACTGGCGCTGTGGCGCAGCCGCCATCCCCACTCAGGGCACCAGTTCAGGTCCTGGCTGCTCTGCTTCCAACCCAGCTCCCTGGTGATACACGTGAGAAGCAGCAGAAGGTGGCCCACGTGCTTGGGCCCCTGCACCCACGTGGGAGACCCAGACGGAGTTCCTGGCTCCTAGCACAATCTGGGTTGTGAACCAGCAGATGGGCGATCTCTCTCTCTCTCTCTCTCTCTCTCTCCCTCCCTCTCCCTCTCCATGCCTTTCAAATAAACAAGTAAATCTTTATAATAAAAACTGTGAATATAAATATATATATGCTGTATGTGGGTAGGTACATCATTTTTATTCTAAGTATGTTAAATCTTCTCCCCTACACTTCCCCACTTCATGGTGGGGTTCTGCCTCCTTTAATCACAACATTACCCACTAGAAGAGAAACCGGATATTACCGGCTCCTCGTCTGTATGCACCTGCTGCGCTCAGGCACACAGGGGGCCGCGGTACCGGGAACTGCTGATGGCGGAATGATTCACCTTGCAGTGAGAGGACAGAACGGGGAGCGTGGGAAGGTGCACACCTGTGCAGACAGCACCCCCGCCCCCTTGCCACGCCGCATCACAGCTTCAGCGCAAAGGCCAGAGGAGCCGACTACTCGGCACTGTGAGACGCGAGTCGTCTGGGAAGATACTCTGACCCCTGAAAGCATTGTTCTGAACAGCAGTGTTACACACAGGCTGAATTCACCCCGGAAAACTCCGCCCAAAAGGAGCAGCAACCCACTGGCAAGGCCTACGCTGGTCTCACCCACAGGAAGCCCGAAGGCAAGATTATCTTCTAATGTCCCTGGCAGATCTGAAGCCCACACATTCCCAGGCTTGGCCCAGCGCAGGGAAATATCCCTCAACTCCAAGATCACCAGCTGGCATCACCATGACAATAAAACAGGAAATAATCGCCGTAGCCTCCACCTCTTTTCTTATCCAAGGATACAATAAAAGGGGACTCTACCTGTCGTGTTGTCCAAAGAATCGGGCGTCAACCTGCCCGTCTTTATCCCTCAGAGCTTTGGCAGGCCAGAACGGAAAGCCCTTCAGCTTTGCCCAGACCAGAGGGTGAGGGTTGCTCTAGGAAAAGAAAAGACACAGTTTGGAGGTGTTTGGCAGCAAGGTGCACCCCGAGGAGAGAGCCGGTGGAAGGGGGTTCGGGCCGGCAGATGGAAAAACCAGTTTCCATCAGGGCCAGGTCCAGACGTGGGACCAGAACTGCAAAGGGGCTTAAGTGGGGAGCCTCAGAACGAAACGCTGGCAGAACCAGCTTAGGCCCTGGCTGCGCTGTATGACCTGGCTGGCCAGGAGCCGGACAGCTCACCATCCTGTGCCACATGGGCACAGCCACCCCAGCCCCGGCACGCTGGATGAAGCGTGCATGGTGCCAGCACGCACTGAGGGGCGGCCCAAGCCCCCGATTACTCTTCATCGGGGCCCAGAGCCTCAGCTGCTCACGTGTGCACCTCCGAGGGCAGGAAGAGATGAACACAGCTCAGGATTCTCACGTTACTTGGTCCATCTCTGCACCTGACCCAGTGCCCCCCACCTCCCTCCCACGCCGACAATACATTTTTCTCTGCACAGCTCCAGCCTGCAGAAGGCAGACCCCTGGGGGACACTAAGATGACTTTCTTCACCCCCAAAAAAAAACACAGCTGGAGAGACCATGGAACTGATCCAGAGAAGAATTCACAAACATCGTAAAACAGGTGCACACGATGTGTGAACACACTGGCGGGAGGCTCGTGTCACCTCCCCCCCCCCCGCCGCCGCGTCCCACACCTCGGTGAGCTACCTCAGACTCTGCCCCACGCCGATGCCCGAGGGAATCAAGTACACCGTGATGTCATTTCCGGGGCCCAGCAGCGTGGACCACCCAGGCTCCTATCACTCCCCATTTTCAAACTTCATCCCCAAGTCCCCGGGAGACAGCTGTGCCGCGGTCACCACCGGAGCTCAGGGGTCAAACAAGGCAAGCAACCCAACTTACACAAGGCTCACAAAACCAGTTATCTCGCTTCTGGCAGGCAGCCAGGTAACATTCTGGACAGACTTCAATTTCATTCATCTGCAAAGCAAAAACACATTAGAACGTGGCACTCCACAGCAACCAATACACAGGACCCCGCTGACCAAGCAGAGCCCACAGCAGGAACTCCTCCAAGGTGAACCGACGCCCACCTTGTCACCCCCTCTGGGTCACACCCCGGCCATCCACCCCGGCCCGCCAGTCTCTACTCTCCCCTGGGTGACTGTCCATCCCCAACCCGGCAGCCAGGGTCCTCCTTAACACGCAGGGACCCCATCTTGCGCTCCCCCTGCCTAAGCCTTCCCAAGGACTCCCCAGGGGCCCGGTGGTTCTTCCTCAGAGCAGGCTAACTCCTCCCTCCCCTCACCACCTCCAGGCAGGGCTGGCAGTCAGGACTGGGGACACGGAGGGATCCGTGCAGGGTCCCCATCTGTCAACAGTGCCAGGTTGAGGAACTCACAACAGAATCTAAACCGAGGGCTGGTGCTGAAGCATAGCGAGTTAAGCCATGGCCTCTGACACCCATTATGGTTCCTACCCATCTCCCTGCTGGTGGCCTGGGAAAGCAGCAGAAGGTGGCCCAAGTGCTTGGGCCCCTGCACCCACGTGGGAGACCAGGAGGAAGCTCCTGGCTTGAGCCTGGCCCAGCCCCGGCCGTTGCAGCCATTTGGGGAATGAACCAGCAGATGGAAGATCCATCTCTCTCTCTCCCTCCCTCCCTCTCTCTCTCTCACTCACTCTGCCTTTCAAATAAAGAAAATCTTTTTAAAAAAAATCTAGCGGGCACCGCGGCTCACTAGGCTAATCCTCCGCCTAGCGGCACCGGCACACTGGGTTCTAGGCCCGGTTGGGGCGCCGGATTCTGTCCCGGTTGCCCCTCTTCCAGGCCAGCTCTCTGCTGTGGCCAGGGAGTGCAGTGGAGGATGGCCCAAGTGCTTGGGTCCTGCACCCCATGGGAGACCAGGAAAAGCACCTGGCTCCTGGCTCCTGGCTCCTGGCTCCTGCCATCGGATCAGCGCGGTGCACCGGCCGCAGCGCGCCGACCGCGGCGGCCATTGGAGGGTGAACCAACGGCAAAGGAAGACCTTTCTCTCTCTCTCTCTCACTGTCCACTCTGCCTGTCAAAAAAAAAAAAAAAATCTAAACAATCTGATTGGTTCCCCCACGGCCACGTGCAATGTGGCCTCTGCCCACCAGCCTGAGCTCACCTTGGCTTCCTGCCGGCCTCACTGGCCTCGCCTGCTTGCCCAGCTCAGTTCGTACACATCTCTAACCATGGTGTTCACCAACACCAAACCCCTCTTTCATTCCCACTGATGAACATCTGAAGGCTCGGTCACTGGTTTATGGTCCACCCCCCACGCCCCTGGGGCAACCTCCTGGCTCAGAACTGAAGCCCCTCTTGATGAGAAACAAAGCGAAAGCCCCGCCAGTGACACAGTCACCGACACACAGATTAACGTGTGCTGCAGACGCAGCGTGCGCGGACATCCTCGGTGCCCCATGAGGACGAACTCAGACCCTCCACAAACCCCAGCGGTGCACTACCGTTATTCCCACTTAGAGAGGGGGAAAATGAGGCCCAAGGAGCAGAGCAACCTGCCCCAGGGGTCAGCGGGGCCAAGCGGTGGGGCCAGGCTCCTAAGTGCAGGCACCTGCCCGCTGCACTGTAGCTGCCGTAGCCTTCCCACCACTGTCCGCCCTGTTCCGTCTCCTGTCATCAGGCGAGTACCATGCACCCAACAGGAGCTCAGGAATTACCCAGAAGACCAACTGACCTAACAGGTCAATGAACAGACGACGAACAAATGAACAAACAGCAGAATGCAGCGCCTCCTTCCACCCAATGCCGCCAGGAAAACAAACACACGGAGACTTTTTACGTCAGAACGTCCGGTATTGGGAGGGACACAGCAGGGCTCCCAGGCTCGTCCACTCCTGGCTGCTCCACAAGCTGTCTACAGCTCTTCCAGAAAACAATCAAGAGACGCCTGCCCGCAGCCGTGGCCCCGCTCATGACCTCTGCCCTGGCAACTGTATTTCTAAAACTTACACTAAGGGCTGGCGCCACAGCTCACTAGGCTAATCCTCCGCCTGCGGCGCTGGTACCCCGGGTTCTAGTCCCGGTTGGGGCACCGGTTCTGTCCACTCCAGCTCTCTGATGTGCCCCGGGAGGGCAGTGGAGGATGGCCCAGGTCCTTGGGCCCTGCACCCGCACGGGAGACCTGGAGGAGGCGCCTGGCTCCTGGCTTCGGATCAGCGCAGCGCGCCAGCCGTAGCAGCCATTTGGGGAGTGAACCAACAGGAAAAGGAAGACCTTTCTCTCTGTCTGTCTCCCTCACTGTCTAACTGCCTGTCAAAAATAAATAAATAAATAAATAAATAACACTTACACTAGGGAAGCGCAATGACATGCATCACCCTGCTGCTAAAATGCTGATAACCTGGGCACTGCCTAAATGGTGAAAGAGCAGTCCGCAGATAAATACCCAAGGGCTGCAAGGCATACTATGCAGCCAAGAAAACTTTTGTTCATCCTGGGGAAAACAGAAAATACACAAACTGAACTTGGTGACAAGCAGAATATGAAACTCTAAGTAGGAGCCTGTTGCCTGTATACGTTGTGGCAGCCTGCAGTGTCGGCATCCCATACAGGAGCCGGGTTCTAGTCCCGGCTGCTCCACTTCCAGTCTAGCTCCTTGCTAATACACCTGGGAAAGCAGCAGATGGCCCAAGTGCTGGGGCCCCTGTGCCCACATGGGAGACCCAGAAGAAGCTCCAGGCTCCTGGCTTCAGATCAGCCCAGCTCTGACTATTGCAGCCATTCGGGGAATGAACCAGCAGTTAGGAGACCCCTCTCTCTCTCTGCCTCTCTGTAACTCTGACTTCCAAATAAATAATAAGTCTTAAAAAAAAAAAAAAAAAAAAAAAAAAAAAAAAAAAAAAAAAAAAAACAACTCTACATAAACAGACAGGGAGCGATGCCACTGGTATTCAAACACAGTTTCTTCTACATGAATGAATGAATGAATGAATGATGGGGTAGTGAATGGCGGCCACAGGTTGAAGGCTGGTGCACCTCAGTGTTTCATTCTTATGATGGGACTCTGATGACGCAGGCCTCCCACCCACACTTCACCTGACAGCCAGCCCCACAACCACAGGGCCTCACAGCCCAGCAGCCCGCAGGGCCCACTCCCACCACATAAGAAGGGACGGATTCTCCAAGAGACCAGGCCACTCTGACAGACGATAGAGACCCTGCCTCCAAAAGTTAAAGCCCCAAGAGGACTCGCAGGGCTCTGAATTCAATGCCACAGACACAGGTCAGGGTCACAGCAACAATGGTGCTGTCCAGGCCACCAGGAAGACTCAGAGGTGAGCCCATTTCTTCTTCCCTTCCGTCACTGCTCCGGCAAGCGTGGCTGATAACACAGTGGGGGCCTTCTTCGTTGCGTTCCTGTTTCTTGAAGACAGAGGATACCGTCTGTACCTCCCGAATCTACAGACACCGCAGATTTCCACGGAGCGACGTCGCAAAAGGAAACCTTAGCCGCCCCGACCCTTCAGTCCAGAAACTTCTAAATGGGTCGTTGGGAAACACGTACCTCGTGCTCACAGATTTTGATGACTACTTTTGCTATCTGCGTCAATTTATGATTTCCTAAAGGAATAAGAAAATAGGGTTAATTCTAATGGAAACACGCGTGCGTCCGCTAACAACCTTTGAACCCACTTTCCCCCAGGATTAAGACGCGAGGGTTAAAAACCAGAAGCTTCTGGCTCCCAAAAATATTTCAAACTCTGTGACTTCTCCCATCCAAGTCAACCAAGCTTTGGTGGGTCAACGTCGTTTTCTGCGAAACGCACTTTGTAGGAGTTTTCCAACCGATCACCGATTCCTTTTTGAAAAGGGCTTTGGCATTCTAAAGGCTCCAGTGAGTGGGAGGGGGCCTCATTCAACCCTTCATTTCAGATTCTAACCGAGAAGGGTGTGCGGAAAAGCAGTTCCATGTTAGCGTCTCTAGGTCACTGAATTAACAGGCAGGCCAGGGGCCCCGGAGAACACTCAGCCAGTGGCGTGGGCATCCGGCCCCACTTTGAACTCTAAATCCTTCACCTCTGCACAAAACCAGAGGAAGACAAAGGTCCAACGGTCGCTTTTTTTTTTTTGATCTGGTATTTTCAGAAACTGTTGACAAGAATTCACACACACACACACACACACAACCTGTATTTGTGGCTTCCCTTGAAAACTCAGGACATCAGATAACTCTGTACCCCTCCGGCACAGGAGCCACCCACAGCGGCCTCTCCAGACCAGGTAGAAGGCCGTGACCTCCGTTAGCCAGAGCCCACCTCATGCCCGTGGTCATCCTGGCTTGTGCTAGGATTGTTTGTTCACCTGACCTCAACCACGGGTATGAGCACAGAGCCCTTTCCATACGCTTTTGTTTGTCACCTTCATATAAATCCTCACTGCCTAGTGCCTCTTCTCCCACCCCAGCACCCCTAGCTCTGCTACAGAGCTAATGATGCAAGCACCTAAAACAGACACGTACCCGCCCCTATACCTTTCTGCAAACGCCAGGGAGCAGTCTTTCCAGGCCCAAAGGAACAGGGTGCGGGAGGGGAACAAGACACGGTGGTCTGCAGTTAAGAGAGCTCACAGCCTAGCGAGCAACTCAGACACACAACAGCATCATTCAGAAACTGACAAATGCTGCCATGCCCAGCGAGCGTGGCCCGGGACACCAGCAAAGGCTTCTGGGAGGACTGAGAGGCTGAGCCGGAAAGATGAGGATGCAGGAAGGCAAAGCTAGGAAGAATGACTCAGCAGGAGTAAGCACCAGGGGACCAGGGGACCACAGAAACGGGGCAGGGGGACCCGGGAAGACAGCTCAGCAGGTAGACAGGAAGAGGGGAAGCTGGAGGAGCAGAGGACATGCCAGAACGGGAGAGGAACGAGGAAATTCACTAGGCCAGGAGGCTAAATCCTCTACATCCACCGAAACACAACAGACAGAACATCAGCCAGAAGACAAGAAAACTGTAATTCAATACCCAACTTTCAAAATGAGCCAAAGATTGGACCGTTTTACCCACAAAAAAGCTATACACATCACTATCAAACACATTAAAAGATGCTCAATACCAGTAAGCCATTAGGAAAAGGAAAATTCAAATGACCACAGCACCTCACACACTGAAGAGCTGGTAAGGACGTGGGCAGGGAGACCACACACACACACACACACACGTTGGTAGAGTGCAAAATGATACAACTGCCTGCAAAAACGGCCTGGCAGAATCCCTCATAAATATAAACCTGCTCAATGACCCAGCAACACCACTGCCAGGTATCACCCCTGAGAAATGAAAACATAAGGACCTGTACAAGGAAATTCACAGCAGCTTAAATTCTAACACCCGAAAGCTGGAACCAGCCCAAGTATTAACACCAACAAAGGAACGGATAGATTGTGTTATGTGTGTAGTGAAAAACCACTCAACAAAGAACAAACAGCCCCAACACGAGACGAATCCCAAAAACACAGGACACTGCGAAAACAGCCAGCCACTGGGAGCTCTCTCTGTAACTCCACGAACAGGATATTCCAGGAAAGAAAGCAATCCAGAGTAACGGGAAGCAGAACTGCGGCTCCCTTGAAGGACCAGGCTTGCTGGAAAGGAGCAAACAGAAATGCAGCAGGCAGCACTGTGGTGCAGGGTGGGGGAAGCCGAGAGCAGGTTCAAGTCCCGACTGTTCTGTCAACACTCCAGCCCCCTTGCTAATGCATATGGGAAAGCAGTGGGTGAGGGTCCAAGTGCTTGAGCCCCTACCACCACGTGGGAGACACTAATGGAGTTCCAGACTCCTGGCTTCAGCCCTGGCTATAGCGTGGTGGAATGAGAAGGCCACGCCAAGATGGCCGCTGGCAATGGAAACTGCCTGGCAACAGGCTGTGATTGGATGGTTTCAGAAACCACAGGACAACGGAGCCTGACTGGCAACAGGGTGTGATTGGATGGCTCTGGAAACCACAGGACAACAGAGCCTGACTGGCAACAGGGTGTGATTGGATGGCTTCGGAAACTGCCTGGCAACAGGCTGTGATTGGTTAGGGCACAGACTGCCCCTTGACTGGATTGGCTGCCTTGGCTATATAAGCTGCTGTACCAACTGAAATGAGTCTGTGGGCTGCTCGCCTCTGGCCCACTTTTACCCGACTCCTCGGGTCTGTGTGGTGACTCCACGCCTCTTGCCCCCACCACGCTCCTCCTCTCAGAACAAATCCACCTCAACACTATAGTGGGCATTTGGGGAGTGAATCAGCAGATCAAAGATCAACCCTGCCTAAATGTCCAATGACATCTGGGAACATCTGTCAAGGCAACCAAATACACATACAAAACCTGTTTTATTGTATGCAATTACAGCTTCACTAAAGAAAGGTTCTGTAAACAATAGTAAGATAAGCAGCACCCTGGGCCCACAGCCACTAGCACAGCAGCTCCCACCTTAACAGGCCGGGAATCGCTAACCTGTTCACACACACCAGCAATCCAGGAACACTGTTCTCAGTCCTCGCTCTGAGACACGCAAGCAGCAGCCTGCTTTTTCCAAAGGCGGGGAGAACGTGGAACACACGGCACAGACAACGCGCACGGCACAGACGACGCGCACACCCTCGGTCGCCGGCGCGGCCACTCACCCCCATTATAAATGATGCAATTGTGTAAGATCCACTTGGCATCCGCCAGGAAGGCTTCCGTGCAGCCGTACATTTTCTTCTTAGCATTCTGGGAAGAAAAGCCACAGAGCGTCACCCCCGGAGTCAGCACCAGCCCCGGCAAGACCCCCGCACCCCAGGCGATGTGGTTAGCAGGCCTGTGCCTACCTCGCTCATGCTCTCACCCGGGGCTCGAGAGGCCACTGTTTTGGAGGTCTCTAACCCTACCTCACTGACCCACCACACTAACGTGATCTGCTTCACCGGGGGCTGCTGCCACGTACCAGGCAGCTCCCTCTGATGGACCCTGCGTGGCTTTTCGTAGCCACGTGGTCTGCACAGGCCAAGCCGACTGTTAGCTCAGTGCAGTCCTGCTCATCAGCCCCACTCCACGGAAGGCGACACGGAGGTAAGTTAAGGAGCCCCCCTCCGTTCCAAAGCTGTCGGCTGATGAAGCGAAGGTTCCAGCCCTGCCTTTGTAGACTGCCTTCCCTCGCCCACTCCACCATGAGTAAAACCTGCTGGGATTATTCACTGCTTGGGGGCTGGCAGTGAAGGTGAATGTGAAACAATGCTGCCTCCTCATGGGTGGTTTTTATTACCTATATTGTGTTGCTACCACAGTCTGAAAATCAGCTCCGATACGCACAATCTACAATGTAAGTTGATTTTGTTCATCCTGGAATGTTGGCATGAATTTTTAAAAACACCTTCAGGCATTAAAGAAATATCCTTAACAGAAGAGTACGCCAAGCTCTAAGAAGCCACATCTTTATTGCTAATTCAGAGATTTCCCAGACACTTAATTTTCTCTTCTTCCTCCTGCTGTTCTCATTAGCACCTCCGACAGACAGAGAAGAGAGGGGAGGCACCCATCAATCACATCGCTAATTCTCGAGAACTACGACTCTTGTGGGCGAAAAGCTAGAATCACTCGCAGCAGCATCGTCAGTGAGTGTTCACACTCCACTGCCATCCGTGGGGGAAGGCTACAGTACGGAGGGGAGAAGTCAGGGGATCGAGAGTTCGGAGCGGGGAAATGCGGAGAAATAATCTAGCTTGGGTAGCAGCCTGGGAGGTGGCGGAGGCTGCCGAGTCATCTCGGGAACTGTGGGCTCTAACGCGGAGGCCCTCGGATGGACGCCAACCTTTTCCAAGGTGCAAAGGTCCATGGGATGGAAAATGTATTCCGCATAGTCAGGGTGCTGCTCCAAGGGCACGGGCTTCTGAAACGCGTCTGTCTGCAGAAGAGAAGATACACAGGCAAAACCCGTCACTGCTGTGGAAGCCCACCACGGACGCCCAGAGGGCGCAGAACTGATGACAACTCTTCAGACAAGACGGGTCTAGAAGCTTCCACAAAGGGTAACGCTGGGAGCTCCAAGTCGGGTCCACTTTCTACTGTTGACTGGTTATTGAAACTCGGGGGCCCAGCTGCATTTGGGTTTTGCATTTTATTTTCAATAGGACCCAATGTAATAGGTCCACTCCACTCCAAGACTGACAATACACGACTATACTATGAAACCTGGACCCGTCTGTACCCTGCAGATGTCGTTAACCAAAACCAGCTGGAGGGTGACACTTGGCTGCAGCTGAAGACGACACAGAAGAGACAGCTCCTTGGGTGCCAAGGGGGGATAAAGCTTAGGGAGTGGTATTCTGCTACTCCTTTGAGAAGCCAAGTTACCTTAAATAGAGAGAGACTACAAACATTTTTCATTTTGATCCATTTTCTTAAGCCCTACTAGAATCAGGTCAAAACGCAAGGCCCAGTTTGTAGAATGCTGGTTGTGTGCCCATCAATAAAAAAAATCTAAAATACTTCATTAAAATTACAGTAATACATCTGAAGGGCTTATCTGCAGTCATCCAAGCACTCTTACCAGAATGGAAGACTAGCCACTGTAAAACCAGCAAGTCTCTGCCCTCATTGATTTCACATCAAACAATGTACATGAGAAATTATTGTTCTCTTCGATTTTTCTCTTTGCTTTCTAATTCTACAGTGTTGACAAGTTACAGGACCCAGTCTTTTATACACAGTCGTTAGCAAATGAAAATTAAGCTTCAAAAAACAGAAGTATTCCTTGTCACTGAACATAAAAATCATAATAGTTGGGACCAGCGATACGGTACAGCAGGTTAAGCCACTGCTTGGGACGCCGGCAAACCGTATCAGAGCGCCAATTAAGAGTCCTGGCTACTCTGCTTCCAATCCACCCTCCTACTAACCTGCCTGAGAGTGTAGCCGATAATGGCTCAAGAACTTGAACCCCTGCCACCCATGTGGGAGACCTGGCAGAGTTCCCAGCTCCTGACTTTAGCCTGGACCAGACCTGGCTATTGGGGCCACTTGAAGAGTAAACCAGCAGACAGAAGATCTCTCTCTCTCTTTCTACCCCTCCAACTCATCACTCTGCCTTTCAAAATCATTATAGCAGAAAAAAATTTTTGGATTTTTTTAACTGTTTTGAGGCTACATATTTTCGCTTCCAATAATTGTTTGGTTAGACAAATAAGGTCCCATTTTAACAATATCCAATTGGCATCATGGCATTAAATTTCAGAACTTAATCTGAGAGGGGCCGGCACTGCGGCGTAGCAGGTAAAGCCACCGCCTGTAGTGTTGGCATCCCTTACGGGCACCAGTTTGAGTCCCAGCTGCTCCACTTCCGATCCAGCTCTCTGCTGTGGCCTGGGAAAGCAGCAGAAGATGGCCCGAGTCCTTGGGCCCCTGCACCCACATGGGAGACCTGGAAGAAGCTCCTGGCTCTTGGATTCAGACTGGCCCAGCTCCAGCCATTGCAGCCATCTGGGAAGTGAACCAGCAGATGGAAGACTTCTCTCTCTCTCTCTCTCTCTCTCTCTCTATCTCTGAGCCTTTGCCTCTGTGTAACTCTGCCTTTCAAATAAAATAAATCTTTAAAAAAAAAAACACAAGGTATTTTCCATAATAAACATACGAAACACAGTGGCCATGGTACTCAGACCTCAGGTGGGCCAGCACCGTGAGCCACACACCTGCCCATCGGAAGAGGCCACCTTGCTTTCACACGTGGCGTTCCCTTACCGGGCACAGCCTGCACCTCAAAGCCCCTCTCAGGAGTGGAGGAACTGCCTCTCGCCAGCTGTGTCTCACGTGCAGGCTCCATCAGCAGAGCTGGGGCTCTACGCAGCTGAGCCGCTGCAACCCGCCCAGAGGGATGAGGGCTCCTTTCACAACCAATCGGAATAACCCCGCCAAGCTTCCGCTGCTTGGCAAGTCCTGGGAAACTCGTTTCGTGACACAGAGAGCTCACAACCAAGACGCAGTGGCTGCCATTGCGAAGCTCGTGTTTGACTACGGGTGTCTGGACCTGGACCCACAAGAAAGCCCACGGAGGAGCTCGGAGCAGGCAAGAGGTCGACAGGACAAACCCAGCCACCGTTTTCACGGAGTTTAGAACGAGAGGAACTTTCTTCTTACCCCTGGCTGTTTCATTTTCTGAATGGCAAACTTGAGCAGGTAGGATAACTGTTCAATGGTAAGCATTGTCATGGCTTTGCTCTGGGTCTCGATGCACTCTGCTACTGTAATTTTCTACAAGTCAAAATCATAGACAAATAAGCAGTTAGGAAACGTTAGTATCCACAGCCTCACTTCCCTTGCCACCTTCTTTTTGGTTTTTGCGCCAGGAAACTCACCCATTAGCAAGCAATTCCCATCCAATGAGCGAGGACCCCAATCTACCGGCCCCAAACGGACTTGGCGGGTAAAGCTATAAAAAGCACATCAATTCAGGTACCATCATCACAGGAAGCATTTTCACTCCTGAGGGTGACAGGACCTGAGAGAGGTGTGCATCTAAGACAGGGCCCTGAATTCTGCCAGTGTTAAAACCCTGGGATTCAGGCAGGGGCTAAGACAGGCACTGACGGTGAACACTGATCGACCACTCATCTCAACCACCTAGGGCTCTGGACTATCAGAAAGGAAAGAGACAGACTACCCTGTAGAAAGAATCCAGGGAAATGCAGTGGACCGGCATGGGCTATGACCTCGTTCTCCATCGCCACTGATGTGAACTCCACTCACAACATTCTGTCTACCGGGGCCAGTGCTGTGGCACAGCAGGTTAAGCCACTGCCAGTGAGGCCGGCATTGCAAATGTGCACCAGCTGGGAGTCCCAGCGGCTCCACTTCCAATCCAGCTCCCTGCGAGTGCACCTGGGAAAGCAGCAGAGCACAGCCAAAGTGCCTGGGCCCCTTCCACCCCTGTGGGAGACCTGGATGCAGTTCTAACTTCCTGGCTTCCGTCCAGCCCAGCCCCAGCCGTGTGGCCATCTGGGGAGTGAAGCAGCGTTTGGAAGACCTAACTCTCCCTCTCTCTCTGTTGAGTCTGCCTTTCAAGCAAATAAAATAAATCATTTTTAAAAGGGAGTATGTTTATGTCATGGGCCATGAAAGTTATTTCCTAAGACAAATTCCCATCAAAGCGGATTCAGAAAAATGGCTGAAACCAGGCTGTGCTATGAAAACCTGGCTCGGAATCCCAGGGCTTCGCAAGGGCTCTCAGTAACAGCAACAACAAAACTGTTCAACCCTGGCAACGCCAGCAAGTGCTCCCTAGCCACCTGTAGAGGGAAAGCTGAGCAGAGTTTGCTCCAATGGACCTGGATCCCAGTCCCATTCCATCTCCGGAACCTCCAAAGGGAGCTCCCCGCTGTGTGTGGTCGGCTGACAGGTGCTCAGAAGCAGAAAGAGTGGGGGATGCAAGGGCCTCACAGCTGAGCTACCAGGGCCGAACCCTCTCATGGCCCGTGTTGCCGGCCTCCCCTGGAAGCAACGTGGGGCCCTGAGTCGCAGACACACAACACCTACCTGCTTGAATTGCAGTCTGTGTCCGGCTAGCTATCCAAGGCAAACCCCAGGCTGCAAGTCACAACTCTCCCTCCCCTCCCTGCTGCCTGCCAGTGCCTGCGGTTCCCACAACACTTAAAAGTGACAGGCGAGTACTCCAGAAGCCTTTTCTGCACAGGGACTGGTGCCCCAACGCTGCCCACTAAGTCCAAGGGCAAATCGACAGGAGCAGGAGGCTGGCAGGTGAAATCCACCTGCCTGGTGCCTGCATCGCTGCACAGCAGATTCAGCTGCTGTCTGTGATGCCAGCATCCCATGTGGGCATCGGTTCAAGTCCCGGCTGCTCCACTTCCAATCCAGCTCCCTGCTAATGTGCCTGGGAAAGCAGTGGAAGACGGCCCAACTACTTGGACCCCTGCACCCACAACTCCTGGCTCCTGGCTTCAGCCCAGCCCAGCCCCAGCCATTCTGCTTTTTGGGGAGTAAACCACCGGCTGGAAGATCCTTCTGTGTCCCTCCCTCCCTCTCTAACTCTGCCTTTCAAATGAATCAAAAAATCTCTTGGGGCTGTCGTGGTACAGCAGATTAAGCATCTGCCTGTGACAACAGAATCCCATATGAGCACCAGTTCAAGACCTGGCTGCTCCACTTCCAATTCAGCTCCCTGCCAATGCGCCTGAGAAAACAGCTGAAGATGGCCAAAAGGCTTGGGCCCTGTGCCCACGTGGGAGACCTGGAAGAAGTTCCAGGCTCCTGGGTTCAGCCTGGCCCAGCTCTGTCTGCTGCAGCCATTTGGGGAATGAACCAGCAGATGGAAAATCTCTCTCTCTCTCTCCTTCCTCCTCCTCCTCTTTCTCCTTCTCCTCCTTCCTCTCTCTGTAATTCTGCCTTTCAGATAAATAAATCATCTTTTAAAAATTTTTTTAAAAAGCCTCCTGCTTGATGACAGGACACGTGAGAAGCAAGACTCGGGCTCATCTACCCATGTCGCCGGAGCCCTCAGCAGCCTCTACGGCACTGGGGGACCCAGGCCCTCAACAAGGAGACGAGAGCTGGGTTCCGAACAAACGCCAGCTGGCCCCACCTCTGGTTGCCTCCGACACGTGGAGCCACTACCTTTGTTGCAACATCTTTAAACACCAGGGAAGAGACGGTCAGGGCAAAAGAAAACGGTGCAGGCTCCACCTCCCACACCAAACGCAGTAGAATGAGGTCAGGCTTTGAACCCAGAGCAAGGCACTGCTGGGCCCAGTGTTACCCTGCAAATGTCTCTGTTGAGAGTGACGCCAAGAGAACCAGCTGCCATCTCTTGCCATTTCACAGGCAAGACACCATTTCAACGTCATCATCTTCGCGAGTGACATCATAACCTCTTCTTCCCGTACAGACGGTATCACAAAGACAGCACATGGTCTTTGCACTCCACACACAGCTTCCTCATTTAAGATTGAATTTCCAAAGTGCTTTGGAATCCAGAAGACTTTTCCCATGAAACACTTTCGTAGGCGGCTTCTTGTTGTAAGCGGCTTAGAGACGCCTAATGGCTGGGAGTCGTCAAGACCTGAAGGCGCCTCGGGAGGGTAGCAGCTCTCGTCCCTGGCTTAATGGAGAGCGTTCAGGCTTGGCCGCAAACGGAGCACGTCGGCTGCCTCCAGGATGCCCAGGACACTGCTGCCGCCAGCCCCGTAGCTGCAGCTCCCGCTGCCTGCGAAGTCTCCCCAGTGGCTGCAGGGCTCACCCTGCCCTCCCCGGCGTCAGCGCTCAGCGAGGACTTCCGCGCCTTGTGTGCTGAAGGAAGGACACATCCTGCACGCCCCAACTTGCTCTTCCCATCCTCCACTCGGGGTCTCCAGGGCACTTTTCTTCAAATTCATTACACATAACTTTATTCTGTTGTTTTACTTATTCACATCCTTTTCTGCTGACACAAGCAAAATGATCCAAGCCCGTTTTTGTACACTGTCGAATTCCCAGCACCCAACAGGCACGGGAGTGATCCTTGCTCGGCAAAAGCCGCGGTCAGATGGTCACCACATGGAACTCACAACCAAAACCGGTCTTCCCAGCTGGGCTCCAGCAGAGGATGCGAATGATGCAGGAGAAAAAAGCACCCAAAAAGACGAAAACGAGCAGAGAGTTGCAAACCGTGTGAGCTGTTGCTGATCTGCTTGTTAACTCCCAGGGCATTCAATGCAGAACCAGAGACGGCTGCAGATCTCCCAGCGACCCGAAGACCCGTGAAGCACAGAATTCAATCCTGGACGCCACTGTCTCCCACGTCGAGGCCGCTGCAGATGTCTGTCCAAAAAGGAGGTGACTGGGACAGAGCGGATGGGAGGCAAAAAAAAAGTCTCTTTTCCCTGTATCTGGATTATTTGAAAAATTAAAACTCAAAGGAAAAAAAGAGAAAGAAGAGGAAATGAGGCAGGTAACGCATTCATTCATCAGGAACTAACCTCACATTCAGGACAAAACCAGTCCCCCTCTGGTTCCGATGTCAGTCTCAGACACTTAGCGTGATAAACCCGGGGGCAGAGCTCACAGCAAAGGACTTGGCCTTCCCGGTGACAAACCCAGCAGTAGAAATCATTCCGTCCGTCCTGCGGTACAACATCAACAGGGTCTGTGGTGAGTGGCTGCTTCATATAGTAAAACGGACCATGTCTTAGCTCTGACTGAAATGTAGGCAAGAAAGACAGGTGCGGTTTCAAAACAAATGTGCATTCTCAACAGGAATCTGAACAAGTACATCAGTAACAGCAAGCGCAAATTACAACGTTTCACAAACGCATTCAAACGTCAAGCGGACTGGGGGTTCCTCTACTACCCAGGCATTAACAGGTGGCTAAGTAACACAGAGCTTCTTTCTACCTTGGGAGGCCACAGACTGAAAGCTGGAATCTAAGTGACAGCCCCAGCAGGGTAACATAGTAGCTACAACCCGGGCGCCCTGGGGCTCTAATTTTCCCTCTACAGGAACCAGCTGCAGCATGGCCTTGGCCGTGTCTCCTAACCTCTCAGTATCAGTTTTCTCATCTGTAAAATGGAGACAAAAATTACCCAGCATCACGGTACTGAGCTGCGATTAAGTGGGATGAGCCCACGGATGCCTTAACACCGTACCACCATGACTAACATTGCAAACACAGTTAAAGCCCAGAAGATGGAAGTCCAAAATTGCAAAGCCGCTAGAAGTATGGCAACTGGCCTGGGAGTTTTTCAACAACAGGCATTTGGAGAACAAAGCACCTGGATCTGAGTGAGTCACCAAAAACACAGTCATCTCTCTTCCAAGCCTCCAGCGCATGAAGTGCTCATGCTTATTCAGACTCCAGAATGTGGGGGACCCTGTGCTGCCCGGCAGCCGGATCTCTCACTCAGAGCGATGTTAAGATGCACCTGGTGAGGGATCCATGGCAGCCAGCCAGACTCCCTCCTGTCCCAGCACGTCAGGGAAAACATTTCTCCAATCAAGTGCTACAGAACACAGCAAAGCCAAACTCCAAACACGTAACACCACTCAAAAGAACCTGACTCAGTAGGAAAACATCAGAAACCTGAGTGGGTGTTGGCGTTGTGGCCCAGTGGGTTGAGAGAGGCCACCCAGCACCCCATACGGGAGCAGTGGTTCAAGTCCTGGCTATCCCATTTAGGAGCCAGCACCGCTGCTGCACCTGTGGAGGCAGCAGAAGATGGTCCATGGACTCAGGCCCCTGCCACCCACAGGGAGATCCAGGTGGAGTTCTGGGCTCCTGGCTTCTGTTTTGGACCAGCCCTGGACGTTATGGCCCTTTAGGGAATGAGACAGTGCATGAAGGATCTCTCTCCCTCTCTCTGTCATTCTGCCTTTCAAATCAATAAATCTTTAAATAGCCAGTGTTGTGGCACAGCAGGTGAGGCCGCCACCTGCAACTCTGATGTCCCAGATGAGTTCTGGTTCAAGCCCTGGTTGCTCCACTTCCGATCCAGCTCCCTAATGATGGCTTGGGAAAAGCAGCAGAACATGGCCCAAGTGCTTGGGCCCCTGTCACCCACGCGAGAGATCCAGATGAAGCCCCTGGTTTCAGCCTCATCCAGTCCCAGGCGTTGCAGCCATATGAGGGGTGAACCAGCCGGTGAAGATCTGTCTCTGTAACAGTGACTTTCAAGTAAATGGAAGAGTCTTTAAGACTAGGCCTAAGATAAAGGCCATATTATTAGTAACTGCATTAAATTCTAAGTAACATCAGTTTTAGTCCTGGCTTAACACTTCTACATTTATTTAGTCATGTGAAAAGTAGAGTGACAGAGAAACAGAGACAGAGAGAGCGAGAGCGAGAGCGAGAGATCTTCCATCTGCTGATTTAGTCTCCCAATGCCCACAACAGCCAGGGCTGGACCAGGCTGAAGCCATGAGTCAGGAACTGCATCCAGGTCTCCCACATGGGTGGCAAGAGCCCAAGCATTCAAGCCATTATTTGCTGACTTCACAGGCACACTAGCAGGAAGCTAGATCAGAAACAGAGTAGCTGGGGCTCACACAACACTCTGATATGGGACGTGAGCATCCCACGCAGTGGCTTAACTTGTTGCACCACCACACTTGCCCCTGCTTTATTTCACTGGCCACCGGAGAAGGTAAGCAGTCTTTTCGCTGGAAGGGCCACATGTCTTCTTCCTACCTTTTCTGAGATTTACTTATCTATTTGAAAGGCAGAGTTATAGAGAAAAAGGAGAAAGGGAGAGACAGAGAGACCAGATCTTCTAGCTGCTTGTTCATACCCCAGGTGGCCACAACAGCCAGGGCTGGGTCAGGCGGGAGCCAGGAGCTTCATCCAGGCCTCCCACGTGGGTGCAGAGGCCCAAGCACTTGGACCATGTTCTGCTGCTTTTTCCAAGCCATCATTAGGGAGCTGGATCGGAAGTGGAGCAACCAGGGCTTGAACCAGCACCCATACAGGATGAAGGCATCGCAGGCAGTGGCTTTACCCACCGCGCCACAATGCCGCCGCCCTTCCCAGCTTTTCTTAGGAAGATTTAACATTCTCCAATGTCCACCCTCGCGGACAACAGGCCTCACGGATGCTTACTCGGCCAGCCTTGAGGACCAGTCCTTAGCAGCCCCACTGTCACGCCTCCCAAGCGAACAGCTAAGTCTGGCAAGTGCCATCACTTCCCCGTTTCAGTTCACCTTTTAAAATAGAGCAGCCGACTCGGCTTCCAGGGGAAACCCTCGCTGCTGCCTGCTCCGGCCACGTGACACGGGCAGCCTGTCCTGCTGTATCCACCCGACTCGCACCCAGGGAGGCGCCGGGGCAGACACGGCCTGCCTCCTTCCACAGACGGGAATGCTCCCATAGAGAGACTTCTGTGGCCTCCAGGCCCAGGGCAAGCTCTCCCGCCGGCCCTCTCTCTTCCCCGCACCCCGCACAGGCTGACACCTGACGCCACCAAGAGCCTCATGGTTCAGTGAGAGCCCCAGAGATCCGGTCTGTGTTCCACAGAGCTCGGCCTAAGGCAGAGCGTCAGAGGGGGAAATGAGCAAATAAACTGGAAACCCCACGGGCGGGCCAGCAGCAGGGCTCTCAACCTGAGAGACGCGCGGGCCAGCAAACAGCTGTGGGAGCAGTCGTGCGCGGGGCCCGGGCCAGAGCCACCCCCATGCACCTACAACCGCACAACAAACACGTCTGGTGATGCTGCTAGCGCCCCCTTGCGGGGGAAGCGGCCCTGAGATCTGCTCCTATGGGTTGGTTGTGTGTTCAGGAAAACTCCAGCCCAAGGTTACGGTAGGGGCAAGGAGTCCCAGAGGGACCTGGGCGTGGGAAGAAACCCCCACTGCAAGGTGGAGGGAGGTCGGGGCTTTTCTGGGGTGCTCCTGTGGTTCCTGTAAGATGGCAGGAAGTCCTACTTCCGGCACCTGCCTTTCATTAGGTCAATAACAGGACAGGCAGAGTCATTAAGACCTAAAGGCAAGTGGGAGAATCAACTGTGACAGGGAGAGCGCATCTCCCTAACCGAGCTTCTCGGGGCCTCTCTACTAGAAGCCGGCTATTGATCCTTCAGCGTTGGCTCCCCACAAGCCCATCCCTGCCTCCCCCATCCCCCGGCCCACCCCCACGCCAGGAGGCCAGGTGTGGAGGCTGGCGTTCGGGGGGGGGGGTCCCTGGTGTGGCATCCTGGGAGTGCCAGGCCACTGCAGACTCCTGGGAGGGTCCCCCCTGCGTGGGCAGCAGTACCTGTGGCTACAGACGGGCTGCCTGGCTCACCTCCTAGACAGCTACCTCCCTTGTCTGCTTATTATCAGTGTTTCGCCAGGAACGCAATCTGATAACAAATGCGGACATTTGAAAGAGGAAAAGTCAACTTCAGGAAAAATGAGTTAGGACTGTGTTCCCGGCCGGCCAGTGAGGCCAACAGGTCGCCACCTGTGCTTGCAGGGGACACACACAGGCTATGACACAGGCGTTCTCACTGCCCGGCTGCCCCCACACACAGGCAGGCTTCACAGAACAGGGAAAGGGCCTGTTTGCTTCTGGACGCCTGAAACTAAGGAGCCAGCAACCTTTTTCTTAAGGAGAGGCAACAGTCAAATAAGTGGACCTGGTAGCCACTGCAGTACAGTAACAGATCATATGCCCAGGAAGGGATGGGCCGTGTGCCAATAAAACTTTATAAAAAACCAGACTCCAAGCACATCCGGCACACAGGCTGTAGCTGCCGGCCCCGGCCTACATCAAGCAGAGAACAGGTGCTCCGGCCGCGCACACAGGGAGTCCACAAGCCCCAGCTCTACACAGGCCAGGCGGGTCACCTGCATGAGTCCATCAGCCTTCGCAGCAGCTCTCGCTCTCCTGCCAGGCGTGCAGGAAACAGCACTGAGCCCTGGGCTGAGGACTCACTGGCCATTAGCTTCGCGGAGGGCAGGCAGCAGGGAAGGGGTCATCTCCTGGGGGCAGCCCCACCCTGGCCATGTGACGGGGGCAGCCAGGCTGCCACACACCCTGTGCTGCCTCGTCTGGAGCAGCCGGCAGCCCCAGAGCTGTCCCTCTGTCTCACTCTCTGTCATTCTGCCTTTCAAGTAAATAAACTATTTTTTAAAGTTCTTTGTAAAACTCTCCTAACAGGGTCCAGCACTATGGCATAGTGGGCTAATCCTCTAGCTGCACTGCCAGCATCCCATACGGGCCCTGGTTCGAGTCTCAGCTGCTCTACTTCCGATCCAGCTCTCTGCTATGGCCTGGGAAAGCAGTAGAAGATGGCCCAAGTGCTTGGGCCCCTGCACCCGCCTGGGAGACCTGGAAGAAGCTCCTGGCTCCTGGCTTCAGGTCAGCCCAGCTCTGGCCATTGTGGCCATTTGGGGAATGAACCAGAGGATGGAAGACTTCTCTCTCTGCCTCTCCTTCTCTCTCTGTCTCTCCCTCTTTCTGAATGTGATTCTACATCTCAAATAAATAAATAAAATCTCAAAAAGAAAAAAACCTCTCTTAACAGTACTCACTTCCCAATACAGACAAAAGAGATGCAACAGAATCCAAACTTCAAGTGCATGCCCTACCTCCACTAGTAACCACAGGTCTCTACTAAACATGGGAATGCCCGGCTTCTTTGTTTTTATAAGGTCAGAACGACTTTCTTTCTGGAACACAGAGAACGCAGAGTGAAGAACAAAAGGGAAGAGGTGGACGACATGGAAACAGGGGAAGTCCGAAGAAATGAATGCCCAGAGACCCCCAGGCAAAAGCAGTGAGTAGACCAGGTGGGCTCGGTGTGAGACCACAGGGAGGGGTGGGGCATGTGGCCAATCAGAGCACAGACCTCCTGTGTCCTCAAGGGGCAGCTCTGCTCCCAGCTCTCGCTGGACTGCTCTGAATGCTACGGCCTGCATATCCAAGGTGATGGTGTGAGGAGGTGGGCCCTTGGGAAGTGACTGGGTGCTCAAGGCACAGCATTAGGAATGGGCTTGGTACCTGCATGAAAGAGACCCCAGGGAGACCCTCACCGCTTCTGCCACAGGAGGATGCAGCAAGCAGCAGCTGTCTGCAAACCAGAAGAGGGCCCTCACCAGAACCCATGACCATGGACTTCCAGAGCTGGGAGAAATCATCTCCACTGTTGATAAGCCACCCAGCTACGGTAACTTGTTACCATAGCAACCCAAACGGACCAAGATGCTGAGTCTAAGAACTTGGAGGCCGGCGTCATGGCTCACTTGGCTAATCCTCTGCCTGTGGCGCCGGCACCCCGGGTTCTAGTCCTGGTTGGGGCACCGGATTCTGTCCCAGTTGCCCCTCTTCCAGTCCAGCTCTCTGCTGTGGCCCAGGAGGGCAGTGGAGGATGGCCCAGGTCCTTGGGTCCTGCACCCGCATGAGAGACCAGGAGGAGGCACCTGGCTCCTGGCTTCGGATTGGCGCAGTACACTGGCCGTAGTGGCCATTTGGGGGGTGAACCAACAGAAGGAAGACCTTTCTCTCTGTCTCACTGTCTATAACTCTGCCTGTCAAAAAAAAAAAAGAGAGAACTTGGAAACAAGATTCTCTCAACACTCCGGTCCATGTGATCTTGGCAAGAAATCTGACGAAGTCCCTCAGACTTAGAGCCAGCCCCTGCACCCACATGGGAGACCCAGATAGAGCTGCTGGCTCCCGGCTTTGGCCTAACTCAGCCCCAGCCATTGCAGCCATAGGAGAGTGAACCAACACATGGAAGATCTGTGTGCGTGTGTGTGGTATGACTCTGCCTTTTAAATAAATACATAAAATCTTTTTTTAAAAAATCAACTTCAAAACAACCCCGTGGAACAAGCAGCACCCCTCTCCTCACTGCCAGATGAAAAGGCCGGGCACAGAGAGGTTAAATCCCCCACAGCAGCCGAACAAGCCTGAGCTGGCATCTCGCTCTATAATTTTCAGACTGAAAATAGCTTCGTGCTCAGAGCACACACCTCTCACAGGCCATGCGTTTAACCGCTGCTAGCCCTCCTCCTGCGGAAGCATCAGCCCTGCCCTGTGCCACCTCCTGTCCCTCTCGGACTCAACGGTGCTTGGGACGGATGATGGCGCCCGAGACTCCCGCCACAGACACTGCCGGGAGAGCTTCCCCGGAAGTCGGCTAACTCGCTGTGCGCGCGCTCTTCATCACAGCAGCCAGCTGCATTAGAGAATCTGAAAGCCAAGTGCCACGTGGTCTCTGACCAAGCCCTGGCTGCCCAGGTCTGGCAAAGATTCGTGCTGCCCAGGGGCTGTGCTCAACGGGCAAGAATGGAGACCACTGACCCAAGTCTACCTGGGGCACTGCCTCTCATCACAGCCCTAAGACCCATTTTACAGATGAGAAAACTGATACCAGACAGGGAGCACACTTCAGCCCCGCCACCACCTACAGGCAGAGCTGGGCATCAATGCCACAGAGGGAGAACAACCCTTAAAAAGGGAAATTATTCCAAAGAAAAGCTCCGAACTCTAAGGGACAACATCCTTATCGTATCTGGGTCACAGTTCTACCCCCCAAAACACATCCAAAAACCCACTGGTGGTTTGGTCCTAGGCCCACTGGGAGCTGCCCTATGCAAGCGACAGTAGCGCATGCAGGTGCCAAGCAAACACCCAGCGCGCCCAGGCCTCGTCCCCCCACCCCCACCCCGGTGCCGCCGCCACTCCCGGGGGCTCCGTTACCTGCTCCTTATTGTTATTATTCAGTAAGCCGGGTTTCTTTTTCTTTTTAATGGGGCTTGTGGATGTATCCTGTGGCGAGTGGCCATTGGAGGAGTGCGGAGGGCTGGGGAACTTTCTTTTCTGGGCTGTTCTTTCTGCAGAGGCAGGATCTGAAAGAGACACAGCAGCACGGGTTGTGCAGCAGTCGGGGCGGCCTCGGCCCGTCACGGAGGGTGTGCGGAGGACTGGGACAGGGACCCGCGCCCTCCCGTGCCATCCCAGTGCCCCATCCCCAGCTCCTCCTCCCCCGCCTCTCCCTTCGCTGTCTCAGGGGTCACAGTCTTTCTCCAGCCTGAGCAACATCTTTTGTAAAATCTTAATGCACTCCCAAAATGGAAAAACTGGGAGACTTCACTTAATAATCGAAGTTTTGGGCTTCTATTAAAGAAAAAAAGAGAGAGACCAGGAACTATGCCCATTTTATATGGAAATGTGCTTCCTGTCTTGCCACGGGCCCCACCCTCCCCTCCTGGGCCCCTTGTCCACAATGCCAGGACCAGGCTGATGTCACACAGGCTTCGGGATCCTTCTTATCCCCAGGAGACGTTCCTTCTCTGCTTCCATGCCCGGCAGCAAAAGCAGGAAGCCATGGAAGGTAGGCCATGGACAGACACTGCAAGGCAAGGAAGGCACGCACACTTCCTCGTGGGAGACCAGAGCCTGGCAGGCCAGAGCACACCTGTGTACAAAGGGTGTGCCCCGCCCACCAGAAGGTTCTCTCGGCCCAGCAGGTGTTTGAGATCCTCCTCCAAAAAGACAGCATTCTCACTGCCTCTACCTCAACCCCCCAGCCCCACTCTGGCCAACCCCCCCACCCCACCCCATTCATCTCATTAACGCAGGTCCACGTCCAGCACCACGCAGCCGACCTTCACCTGCAAGGACAGGAATCTGCTCCATGACCCCCGGTGCCTCGGCGGCCTAGGGATGAGAGCCCGGTGACAGCCAGCACGGTGCCCCTCGCATCCCGAGGCACCAGGAGAGCAGGCAGCTCGGCTCCACCAGGAGCACAGGGCACGGGACTGGATGTGAAACCCGGAAGTGACTATTCCCAAAGATATCCCTCCTCCCCTAGCCGCACGGCTCGGGCAGGCCCCAGCACGCAGGATGTGTGGGCCTCCCCATCCCTCCACCTGCTGATGGCAAACTCAGAGTCCAACAGGGCCACTGGCAAGGCCTCTCGGGGCCTTACCTTCAATGGAAGGTTCCAGCACCTTCTGCAGACTAACCAAGGAAGACCGTGAGCGCTGGCCCAGCACCCAGGCCCCCTGAGGGAGCTCTCCCAGGGTGCCACATGGAGCGCCCACCTGAGAGGGAATTAAATTCTAACCTCTGGCACCTTGGGAATCAACAGATCCCAGATCACCTCACAGCCACCAAGCTGGAGGGCGGGAGAGCCCAAAGCGTCGGCTCCAAAGCACACGACAGCTAGTTACTGGAAAGTTCTCTAGGACGTGCGGCCAGGGGTCCACAGGATTCCCCAGAGAAAACCTCTTCTCATTCACACAGGGGCCCTCATCCCACTCCATGTGACCCATGACCCAACAGTGTCCTCCTAGAAACACTGTACACAGTGCAGGGCAGCAGAGCAGGTGCAAGACGGCTCAGCGCAGCACTGTGTGTTGTCCCCAACATGGGGACAACCAGCATGTCCACAAATAATGGCTCACAGCCATGCAAGGGGACGTTCTGCTGCCCTCAAGAACAGAGGCATCCAACACAAAGCTTCTCCTTCAAGCTGAAAAAGCAACACATGTCCAGCGCCACGTGTGATCTGATACCAACCTCCTGAGAAAGACAGACACGCACTCATGTTTGCAGAAAAGCACGTAGGAGAGACCCCAGGGGGTGGCAGAGGGAATACCTTCCACTACGCCCCGTTGCGTCCTGGATTGACCATATGCCTCGACACTAACAAAATCAAAGTTGAAAACAAAGTATGCACACAGCTGAGAATCGCAAAAAGCAGCAGGTATAATCCGAAGCCTGCGATGAGCCAATGGAAGGGCGGGGGGTTGGGGGGGGGACACACAAAACATGTAGATAAAGGAGCCGGATAACCACGGGCTTATGACCCCCAGGGAGGAGTTTGGTGTTTGCTCTGCGCGGCCCTGGTACTCCCCAGGAACTGTGCTCAAACGGCAGAGCGTGGGTACCTGTGAAAGGCGTGAAGCTGCCCTGGGAGAGCAGGTCTGTACACGTTTGTGGGTTTTTTGTTGTTGTTGTTGTTTTTGAGAGGCAGAAAGACCCAGAGAGTAACAGACACGTTGAGGGAGTACCCACCCATTGGCTCACCCCCTAGACGCCCGAAGCCAGAAATTCAACCCTGTCACCACGAGGGCAGCAGCAACCCAAGCACGTGGCCCCTCACCTCTGCTGCCCAGGGTCTGCACTGGCAGGAAGCTGGCGCGGGCCCTCAGGGGCGGGACAAGGCCCTACCAGGAGGCTTAAGAGCAAGGCACACGGCCAGCCCAGTCAGACAACACTGCCAGCAAGTGAGGGAACGTAAGCACATGGTGTGATCCCAGGCTTCTCTGTGGAGTGGGTGGGACCCCGGCTTGGTGGTCAGCACGTGGAGGCACGCGGGACTGGGGACCAGGAGCTGCAGGCAGATGGGCCATCAGGCAGCAGCACGGGTAACCCGGACACGGCAGCGGCAGCAGCCCACAGGGTGGCTCCTCTTGCACGGGGTTACATGGCGGTGGCCATCAGCCAAGGCCTTACCAAGCAGAAAACTTAGCAGTCTTACTGGGCCCGCTGACCAGCAAAAAACATATCTATCACGGAGACCTGCCCGGTTTCCATGGAGTACAGCTTAGAATGCTTATGACATGCTTTTTTTTTTTTTTTTTTTTTTTGACAGGCAGAGTGGACAGTAAGAGAGAGACAGAGAAAAAGGTCTTCCTTTGCCGTTGGTTCACCCTCCAATGGCTGCCATGGCTGGCGCACTGAGGCCGGCGCACCGCGTTGATCCGATGGCAGGAGCCAGGTGCTTCTCCTGGTCTCCCATGGGGTGAAGGGCCCAAGCACCTGGGCCATCCTCCACTGCACTCCCTGGCCACAGCAGAGAGCTGGCCTGGAAGAGGGGCAACCAGGATAGAATCCGGCGCCCCGACTGGGACTAGAACCCGGTGTGCCGGCGCCGCAAGGGGGAGGATTAGCCTGTTGAGCCACGGCGCCTGCCTACGGCATGCTATCTTAACGTTATTAGCCAACCTGCTTTCCTGGATTTTATTTATGATTCCAAAAGAGCCCACCAGCTTTTGGAAGGGGCCCGTCCTTCCTCAGGGCCAAGGTCAGCCTCAGCTCCCGCCACTCAATCCCATTAGCCACCCTCCCCCCCACCAATACCATGACACTGAAAAGCATTCCCATAACCTTCACAAACACGGTCACACAGAAAGCCCCAAGTCGGAACCAGGGCACGGTGGATCAGCAGCCCAGCCACCGCCCCATCGACCCCAAGGGTCCCTCCTAGGGCTGAGTTCTCCTCTGCCGAGGGTCCCCCGAGGTGTGGTTCCCATGCTGGAAATGCGAATTCTCAGGCCGTACCCCAGACCTACACAATCTAAACTCTGGGTGGGAGCCAGGGGTCTGTGTTAGGAACCTTTCCAGGGGCTGAGATGTGCCCAGCCTAAGAGACTTCAGGGCAGGGCTGAGGAGCCTGGCTCCTGCCAAAGGCCATGTGGATATTAAGACCATCATTTGGGGGGCCGGCATTGTGGCGCAGCGGGTAAAGCTGACACCTGCAGTGCCGGCATCCCGTATGGGTCCTTGGGCCTCAGTTTGAGTCCTGGCTGCCTCATTTCAAATCCAGCTCCCTGCTGTGGCCTGGGATAGCAGTAAAAGATGGCCCGAATGCTTGGGCCCCTGCACCCACGTGGGAGACCCAGAAGAAGCTCCTGGCTCCTGGCTTTGGATTGGCGCAGCTCCAGCTGTTGTGGCCAAATGGGGAATGAACCAGTGGATGGAGGACCTTTCTTTCTTTCTCTCTCTCTCTGCTTCTCTGTAACTCTGCCTTTCAAATAAATAAATAAATATTTTAAAAAATCATTCATGAGCCACACAAAATGATCAACTTAAACACCAGCCTGCTATAGATTTACTCAATTTCGACTCCCACCTATGGGTGCCTTGGCAGGGCCAGACCACGCTGGAGGTTCCCCACCCCCGCTCTAGGGTGTGTCTTCCAGCGTGGAGAACCGTGTCCCACCCGCAGCAGCCCATGGCTGCTTCCCCCCACTCTCCCGGGGTCAGCTTGAGGCTCAGGGAGCAGAAGCCAAGCAAGGAAGCAAGGCCTTGAAGAGAGAAACAAGCAGCGGACGGGCTCCAGTGCCTTATCTACACAACGGGAAGAGACAGCGAGGGGGACCAGGCTGCAAGTCCTTAGGCGCCACGGGGACCCACACGCTGCTGTCTGCATGCGGAGGCGACTTCCTGGGAAGAGGGGCCACAGCCTACCGCAGCTTCTCAGACATCCCAGCAAGAACAATGCAACACCGGGCCAAAGGAGTTTAAACCACCGCTATGGAAGGCAGAGAGGCGACACCATCAGAAATCAAAATGTTTGTGAGCAATTTACAGCCAGCGACCGTTTCGCCCAAGCCCACGCCCTGGGAAACAAAGGGGGAAACCGAGCCCCTGCCCGCGAGCAGGGAGGGCAGGGTTGGCGCAAGGCTGCCCACACCGAAGAGGATTCCAAAGCTCCCAGGCTCAGCACAAGACCAAAAGCCCAATTCTGTTTGTGTTACAAACACACCGATTCCCCCCGGAGTTAATGAGAGCTCAGCAGCTGCATCCAAGGGGCAGGAATTTAATAGATTCCAAACAACAGGCAGCAGGGGCCAGCAAGGAAGGCTGGGGGGAGACTGGGCCAGGCCTGCTGGAGAGGGAGGCAGGCAGCGGGTCGGCGGTCCCACCTCCCCACCCCAGCAGGAACAAGGCCTCTGGGGAGGGGGGTGGGGGGGCAGGACCTGGTTATGGTCGCGGTAACAAAGCCACACCCGGACACTTTTCTTCTCTCCTTTAATGATTTAATCCTGACAAGGCAGACTTGCTAAGCGCCTTTCTTCGATAAACCTGGGGCAGTGCAGACTGAATCACCCCGGAAGATCTCTGCTGCGGCCCCCTCCAGGATCTGGAGCCCAGCAGCGACCCTCTGTCCCCTCCCCCACCTGGAGAAGTCCGGGGATGGAGCAGTGACTCAGGCACACAGCTGGGCAGAGCAGGGAGCTCCTTGTGACATTGCACTACAACTTTAAGGATCCAGGAAGGTCTACCGGGTAGGAAGAATGGAGCATGTGACAAGATCCTTCCCAGACCTGCGTCTTGTGAGCCACCAGAAATAACCCCTCGGCAGTCCCCGCCGTCCTCTGGCTGAAGGGGCACCCTGCTTCAAGACAACTTCCTTTTGCTGTGGGTGCTGGCTGGACCACGCGCTGGTCAGAACGCTTCTCACGGGGTCCCCTCTAAGGCCCTGGCCCAAGCAAGCTACCAAGTGGCGGGTTGGATTTGAACCCAATCCACTGCACCATGCGTCACAGTCCACTGAGCAGCAGGCAGACTGCCCAGTGCACAGTCCCGGGATTCGGAACCCCGTCCATCTTCTGCCTTTACTTCCCCTCGACCACAGACCCAGGCGTGGGGGCAGGGAATGCCCAAGAAGGAGTTCCAGGAAGCGGGAGAGGGAGGGAGTGTGTGTCACTGGCAGATGACGCCATTCTCTCCTGGCTCTCCAGGGTCACCCAGTGGCACCAGGAGCTGCCCAGGCTGGGGTGGGGGGGGTGCCATAGGTACCTCCCCGCCAGGCGCTGGGGGTGGGGGGCGCCTGAGTCAGAGCCGTTGCTGCTGGGGGGGGGGGGGGGCTAGGAAATGACACACCATCAGGGACCAGCTCGGCCCCGCGGGGCAAAGGCCACCGCTGAGAGCCGGCGGTTTCTGCAGGCTGCGTTTTCCCACATGATGTGGATGACAAGCCTCCGGGCCTGACGGGAGCGAGTCGGCCAACAGGCCCAGGCAGGCCTGGGAGCCACAGGACACGGCAACCCTCTAAGCGGCTGGCCAGGTCCTGGGCAAACCAGGACAAGGGAGGCCAGGGGCGCACGCTCCGATCTCCTGGCATCACGCCGCGTGGAGAACCCAGCTCTGCTCCTGCCGGAAGTGGGGCCTTTAGGAAGCCACCCAGCCTCCCTGTGCCTTCGTGGTTCTACCAGATGGAGGCAAAGTGGCCTCCTCATCAGACTGAATGGGTTAATTCCATGACACTCCCAGCACAGACCTGGCCAAGAGGAAGCACTCGCTCGGGGGTAGCCATTCGCGGAACCCCTCCCCGGCTCCAAAACCAGGGCTCGCTTTCTCAGGGGCACACGGCACACCCACCCCACCGGTTCAGCGTCCAAAGAAAGCACCAGCCTAGACGACATGGCCAGCAGAATCAACCCCGGAGTTTCCAGCAACTGTAAAAAGCCCGGTTCTCCCCCCAGGACTAAGAGGCGCGGCGGGCGCGGGTGTGAGCACTGAGTGGTCCAGCAGCTTCGGCTCCGGCTCACCTGCAGCCAGGCCCAACGCCTCACTCAAACAGGCCCTCCCGGAAGCAGCACAGCGGGCTCCGTAAATGGGCGTGTAAGACTCCAGAGCTGGGAAGCGGGTACCCCAGGAAGCCCAGCTCCCTCCCCCACCCCGCAATTACATCATAAAGAAACAAAAGCCCAGAATTGCCTGAAATCGGGAGCCGGGGATGGGGGATGGGGAGAGCGCAAAGGATCCCCTACATAGCAGAGCAGCTTGAGTCCCAGGGCCTCCAAAAAGCGGAACATCTGTGGGCCCAGGGTCCGAAGCCTGGGCCGGCTCCTCCGCCTGGGAACAGGAACTTCCACCCTGAGCCGGCTCGCGCGCAGGCTGGAATGAAAGGGAGACCGTGGAATGAAAGGGTGGGGCCCTCTCCTGTGGGGAAACTGCCCATGAGTCCCAGGTAGCTGGACAGAGCAAGTGGGCGAGGGGCAGGCCACGCTGGGCAGGCCACTTACCTGCCATGGAGACCGCACAGCTGCTGCGAGGGCCCAGCCGCCGTGTTTAAAAAGCGAGCAGAGGCTCACCCACGGCAGACAGGCCTGCTTCCGGCTCCCAGCGGCTCTCCCGGGGTGGGGGGAGGGAGAAGCAGAGGCTAACAGTCACCACTTACCAGGCCAGCCCCGCTCTCGGTCGCGCTGGGCCGCCTGGAGGGACAAGGGCACGGTCACCTCTGTGCCATGGGGCAGGCAGAGGCGTCCCCAGGCTTTCGCCTCTCATCTATCACCCCCGACAGAGCCTGGGCTAAGCCGCAAGTCCTCGGCGCACCGCAGCGAGGAGCCGTGTACTCCAGCAGACGAGGGAAGTCACCAGGAGGCTCCTGGCCACAGCGCCAGGGTCACGGGGATGGGGCAGGGAAGAAGAGGGGTCGCGGACTGCATTTCGGAGGTGCTTTTAATTTCCCTCCTAATTGCTTCTAATTTTCTTTTAACTCTGCTGCACCTCCCCTAAAAATGAGAACAGCGTCTCTGATCCCCTAGAGCTAATCCTCGTGCGACATCTCTCGGGGAGGAGAGAAGGACACATTCGTATGTAAAAGGTGAACTCGCAGCAGCTCCCCGGCAGGACGGAAATTGCGTCCAGCTCGGGCAAAGAGGCTGATTTACAAATGAATTCAGTGTTTGGCCCTCAACAGGCAGTAGCAATTGCAACGGAGACCCTTTCTCCGGCTCAGCTGGGACCAGGCCCTCTGGAAAAAGCGACAACATCGCAACAGGAATTTCCTGGTTCAAGAATGCCAAGCGCTTTCAGACTTCACCGAGAGGCAGGGCCTCAACCCCGGCAAGACAGCACTGCCCCCACCCCCGTCTCAGCAGGCCCAGGCCCTGCAGGCTGCGTCCAGCTCGCGTGCGTATTGGTGCTCCCGCAAATGTAGCCAGATATCACAAAGAGAATGCGGAGGAACCGGCTGCCCTTGGCCCGGCCCGCGTGGCTGGCTGCAGAGCCGTCTCTGCTGGCTGAGACCTGCTCGCGTTACTCAGGCTGCTGGGCCGGTCTGGGGGCCCCACCCCGGCGTGGCTCAGGTTCTGGGAAGTTCAGGTGCGGGTGCGGCAGCAGGGGGCAGGTTCACACCGAGAGGAAGCCCAGAACCGGGGCTCGGAGAAGAGATGGGAAATAAAGCGGCTCTGATTCGGAGGAGGAGCCGCGGCCTGGAACAGAGCCCTGTTCCCTACACGCCCTGGGCAGGCTCGGGCCTCTCTCAGCCACCAGTAAAGACCAGAAATTCTCCACTGAAGCACTGGGCAGGCAGGAGGGGACAGACCTCCTCCTGTGGCCTCGGCTCCTCCCACTGGGGAAGCAAAGATTTCAGCCCCGGGTTGCCCTGGCCCAGGGTGCTCCGACATCCTTGGGTGGGAAGGAGTGGGGAGGCAGAGGCTGGATGAGGGCAGCCCCACAGTGCAGGTCCACCGTGGGGGGTGGGGGGTGGGGAGGACCAGGGCTGCAAAGTGCTGGCACAGCCCAAGGGGCCAAAAATAGAGGCTGGGGGAAGAAGCAGGGGCTTGCAGGGGCCTGGGGGAACCACCGGACTGCTCCAAGGCTTTCTCATCACAGCCACGTAGTTAACCCCTTAGGGTTTTTCTGACAGGCAGAGTCAGTGAGGGAGAGATAGAGAGAAAGGTCTTCCTTCTGTTGGTTCACCCCCCAAATGGCCACTAAGGCCAGCGCGCTGCACCGATCCAAAGCCAGGAGCCAGGTGCTTCCTTCTGGTCTCCCATGGGGTGCAGGGCCCAAGCACTTGGGCCATCCTCCACTGCCCTCCCGGGCCACAGCAGAGAGCTGGCCTGGAAGAGGAGCAACCGGGACAGAATCCGGAGCCCCGACCGGGACTAGAACCTGGGGGTGCCAGCACCGCAGGTGGAGGATTAGCCTAGTGAGCCGCGGCGCCGGCCCACTTAGGGTATCTTAGCGGAATATAACTACACTAATACTGCAACACACTACCCAGCAGCCCCACCAGGGACCACGTCTGCATCCCCAGCACCCAGTAGGACCTGGCATCAATCACCTGCTACTCTAAGGCTCAGGTGTTCGGGAGAACAGTACAAAGCAGTGGTACTCAGCTGGGTCCCCTCAGCTGGGACAGGGGACATCTGGCAATGTCTGGGGACACTGGTCGTCACAACTAGGCAAGGAGAGCAGTTGCTGCTGGGATAGCCTCACAAAGGAGAAAGATCCGGCCCAGAGCACGACAAAACCCCACGCTGAAGAGACTTCCCGGGACCGCAGCAGGCTAAGCTACAGTCTGCGGTGCTGGCACCCCATGAGGGCACAGTCCCGACTGCTCTACTTCCAATCCAGCTCCCTGCTAATGCACCTGGGAAAGCAGCAGAGGACGGCCCAAGTGCTTGAGCCCCTGCACCCACATGGGAGACCTGCAAGAAGCTCCTGGCTTCAGCCTGGCCCAGCCCTTGGAGATGGAACCAGAGGATGGAAGATGTCTAATTCTTCCAAATAAATAAATCTTTTAAAAAAAATCTTCAGTGAGCTCCCAGGCAGGTGCAACCCTGTGTAAACCCACCACCCACACAGGCATGGGCCTCTTTAAACAGAAAGCCCACTCCTCGTGTTTCAGCTGGTGGCAAGGATGTCAGATTACAAAGAGAAGACAACAATGCACCTGTCATTCAGATACCTGGAGTACAGGGGGACTGTGGGGGAGGCCCTGCCCAGAAACACGGGGCAGCAGGAACAGCCCCCTTTCCTGGGGCACTTGGTATCTGGGAGGCCCTGTTTGGAAAACCAGCATCCGCTCATTTCCAACTCACCACAGCTGTGCCAGGAGGCAGGCCATGCGTAGCCTTGTTTTGTTGACAAGGTAACGGCAGCCCAGGGCCCCAGCAGAGCTGCAGGGAAGTGGCAGTCCATGTGCGATGGTTGAGAAACTGACTGTGGCCGAGCCAAAGGCTGAACCAGAGAGGCGCCAACAAGCACCAGCTGCAGGAGGGGAGAAGCCAGGCGCGTGGTTCTGTTTCCTCGCCAAAGGGGGCTCACAGGTGCTGTTCATGAAGACCCCTCCCAAGAACCTGAGGAGCATGGACTGGCATCCCTTTGACTGTGCAGGCTCAAAGGCGGGCCGATGGATACAGCAGGCCCTGGTGGCCAGTGCACGCCAGGTTCCACTCCAAACCCTCCTGTGGGAGCCACCTGGTAATTCTCCATCCAAGGGGAAGGGCTGGGCTTGGCTGACATCGACATACAACCATGTCAACACAACCACAGCACCAGGTCTGACTACAGGCGCTGCCACCTGGCAGCTGTGTGCCCCCAGGCGAATTACTTAGCTTCTCTGTGCCTCGGCCCACTCAGCTGTGCACATCAGACTTCCTGGTTAGGATTGGCTGGCATCGTGGCGCAGCAAGTTGAGCCACATAAATAAACAGATAAATATTTGGGGGGGGGGGGGTGAGTGGTTAGGATCCAAAGGGACAATGCATGCAGAGGGTAGGGCAAGGTGCACCAGGGACACCAGGAGTCATTTCTATGGGGAGGGGGGCACCCCTGGGGAGGGGAAGGGGACAAGGGGCCAGGAGGGCCAGGGCAGACAGGAGCAGCTAATCCGGAAATCCCAAGCCCAATTCCCCAGATCTTTTTGTATCTTCACCGTGACTTGCACCTGTTACCCCTCCCCAGCCCATGTCTGACAACGGTCCACGGGTAAGAAACAAACTCTTGGGCTGGCCAGGATTCAACCCAGGCAGGCTCCACACCGCACCAGGACTCAGGATTTCCCAGCTGAAGAAAAAGAAAAAAGAAAAAAAAAAAGGCACAACTCCCCAGGTGGCCCAAGATGCCAGCCCTGCCCTCCTGTCTGACTAGGGCACTCTCCTCCCCACCCAGAGCAGGTGAATCCTGGCTCACTCGCTGTGTGGCCTTGGGCAGGGCACTTCACCTCTCTGAGCCTTGGAGTCTGGAGCAATCTGCAGGTGCTCTGAAGGGCGCTTCCTTCCTCCTCTCTCCCTGTTCCCGTTCAGGGCAACCTCACAGCAGCCACCAGGACAACTCAAGGCTGCTCCGTTTCCACCCCTGCCCCCTGCAGCACTCAGACACCCAGAGCTCCCTGCAAGGGGCTTCCTACAGAGACACAACCTCTTACCAAGACCTACACACCCAGGGGAATCTGGTCCTGACCCCTTTGCGCCCTCACACACACTATGGCCTCCTTGCTGCTCCTCAGACAAGCCTAGCTCATTTGCATTCGGCTGGCCCCTCCTTCTAGAATGTTCCCTGGCCCATCTATCTTCTCATCTCCCCAGAGAAGGCTTCCCCTGCCTGCCCCAGCCTCCAGCCTCCTTATTAGATCATCCTCAGGTGGTATGTGTTTTCCCTTCACTGGAACCATCCCTGGCTGAGAATTAGCAAAACTTGCTGTTTGTTTTTTTCTGTTGCTGATTCACTTGTTTGTTGTATCCCCTCCAGACCGTGAGTTCCATCTCAGCCTCTGTCCTCCGTAGCCCAATGCCAGGCACACGAACTGGCTCACAGGTGTCCCACACACCTGGCCCACTCACTGAGCGACGGAACAGGAGGACTCCATGTCTCTTCCCCTAAGAATCTCTTCCAGCGAACCCAGAAGTCCGCAGGGCAGGGAAACTGCAACAGGGCGCCCGGCCTTTTCAGAGACAAGAGGGGCCCTGGCACGGGCGAGGTCCCTTCCAACAGGTCCTCAGCCTCTCTGGGTTCTTCTTGCCCACTTCCCCCAAAAGTAGGGGACTGAGTCAGGTTTTACATCCTTAGCGTGTGCGGCCAGGCGATTCTAATCAAAACCCAAGGCAGGAAACCCAGGAGGCTTTCTTTGGCCACCAATCTCCCGCGTTCCCCCCATTCTTCTCGGGTGAGAGCTACTGTTTCAGACCCACTGAACAGTTAAAAAAAAAAAAAAAAGCACACAGGAGGAAGCGATGTCTCACTACTAGCAGAGCATCACCCTCACACACTGTAATACCATTTAACAGGATTTCCAGCGCACTTCCGGGCCCTTTTTTAGACCCTCTGAAAGCTGAGGATCTCTCTGGCCACCACACTCTGGGCCCTCAGCCTTTCTAATCCACAGATCCTCCAGTTCAGCCCCTGAACCCTGATTACTGTGACGCCCGGCTCATCAAGCAGGCGGCAGGTGCACACGCAGCCATGTGGGCCCAGACTTGAAGAGGGAAAGTGGAAAAAATTACTTTTCAAGTTCATCTTCCCTGCGTCCCACTTAATGGCCATGGCAGAGAGAAATTGAATCTGTTCTTCCTGTCTCTGTCCAGGCTTCTCAGAATGGCGGCCAACCCCCATGGCGGAAAGCACTCGAGATGTTAAAGATGTGTCTGTGTACAGCAGGCCCCCCAAGCTCTCATCAGTAGCTGCTGGTACGTGGTCCCAAAGCAAGGACGAGCGACCTGGCTTGAAAAACAGTCCGGGCCAGCCGGCGCCGCGGCTCAATAACTAATCCTCCGCCTGCGGCGCCGGCACACCGGGTTCTAGTCCCGGTTGGGGCGCCGGATTCTGACCCGGTTGCTCCTCTTCCAGGCCAGCTCTCTGCTGTGGCCCGGGAAGGCAGTGGAGGATGGCCCAAGTCCTTGGGCCCTGCACCCGCATGGGAGACCAGGAGAAGCATCTGGCTCCTGGCTTCGGATCAGCGTGGTGCGCCGGCCGCGGCGGCCATTGGAGGATGAACCAACGGCAAAAGGAAGACCTTTCTGTCTCTCTCTCTCACTGTCCACTCTGCCTGTCAAAAAGGGAAGGAGGGAAGGAAGGAAGGAAGACTGTCCCAAACCGAAGTGTGGGCATGGAGTGAGTGAGTGGAGGGTCTTTAAGGAGATGGGGCTGGAACCAGGTCAGCTCTGCCACTAGAGAACCCTACTGACAGCTGGGAGATGAACCAACCATCTAGGAGGTGACCAATCGGGGGCCAGGAAAGCAGCCTGCTAACTTCAGACATGGCCTCTGCCATCGGAGCCCAACTTAAGCACCCAGTGCTGGGTGCTAGTTAAAAAAAAAAAAATTCATTTATTCATTCATTTGAAAGTCAGAATTAGAGACAGAGATCTTTCATCCCCTGGTTCACTCCCCAAATAGCCACAATGGCCAGGACTGGGCCAGGCCAAAGCCAGAGGCCAGGAGCTTCATCCCAGTCTCCCATGTGCGTGCGGGGCCCAAGCACTTGGACCATCTTTTGCTGCTTTCTCAGGCGCATCAGCAGGGAGCTGGATCAGAAGAGGAGCAGCTGGTATACAAACCAGTGCCCATATGAATGCCAGCCCTGCCGAGGGTGGCTTTACCCACTGCGCCACAGCGCCGGCCCCGGGTGCGGCTGCTAAAATTTAAGTTGGGGCAGGCATTTGAGGACCCTGTGTCCCACATAGGAGGGACTGGGTTCAAGTCTCCTTTCAAACAGCAGGTGATGATCTGAGTACTTGAGTCCTTGCCACCACATGGGAGACCAGGATGGCACTCCAGGCTCCCAGCTTTAATCTAACCAAGTCCAGGCTGTTGTGGGCATTTGAGGAGTAAGCCAGCAGACAGGAGGTCGAGGTCTCTCTCTCAAGTTTAAGAAGGTGCCAATATTTAAATACTGGCAATTCGAAAATCCAGATGTCTAACTTCTCTTAAAAAGCGAAGTAGAATCCTAAGAGCTGGCCACCCCGGGCCTCAGATCCACACACAACAGCACTGCAGGCTGCCCCTCCGGGTGGAATTTGAGACTCCCTGTTTGCCATGCTCTCCATTATTCTTAACTCTCAGATAATTAAATCTAACCTTGAAAATCCCTTGAAGGGCCTAACAGGGCAGGGGAAGCCAAGAGCAGTGAGGTCAGCAGAGGCCTTGGAGCCGAGGGATATTTTTGTTCTAGGAAGTTCAATATGCATCGTGCAGGGTTTTGCTAATTTTGTAAGCGTGGAGCAGGGAGCGATGGTGAGAACACATCAAACTCTTCACCACGCTGGTCACCTGGCAGCTTTTCCTCTGCAGACTCTGGCTTGCTGCAAGCAGAGGCACTGATGTTATAATCTGGATAAAAACCCAGTGACCCTTTCTCTTGTCCCTTCAAGTTCACGTTTACAGTTCTTGGAAGAGATCCTGGCTCTCAAGAGCATCTACAGAGCTGCTACTATGAGTCCCCAGCTCTGGGTCAGTGCAAACAGGCGAGGGACACCCGATCAATAAGCAGCCACAACAGTGAGTGGAGGCTGCAGAGCCCGGCCCAGCTCCCTGAACCACCCTCTAGAACTTGACCCCCATCGGCGCCAAGACGCCAAAGGGCCTGACAGCAAGAAGTGCCAACTTGGGAAGATGGCAAGAAAGCACATTTTTGGCAGAACTTCTCAGAGTTAACACGGGCAGGCCCAGGAGGGTCTGGTCAAGGTGAACTTGAACTCTGCCCTCTACTGCTGTGGTGGTCTCAGGCTAGATGTTTGCAGCCACTGCACCGAGCTGCAAACAAATCCATTCATCTATGAAGCCTCTTCAGCTGTGCTAGCCTGCAGACCCTTCCCCTAGTGACAGCAATGCTAACGTGGCCGCCCCAGCCACAGGCGCCCACTGGCGCCCACCGCCAGTACCGCCCAGCAAGAATTTTTTTTTCCCCTAATGTAAATTTCAATAGCCATAGACAGCGCCAGCAGCCATGCCGGGGAGCTCAGCTGCAGGAGCTGCCTGTTACAACAAGGGAGCAGCCTGGTAGGCAAGCAGGCCAGAATGGCTGCCCAGCCCCGTCAGCCCTGAGGGACTTGGCGGCCAAATTCAAGGCCTGGGGAGTTGGTGCCCGGTGTATAAGGACTTCCTTTGCTTCCTCCCACAGTGCCGCTTGGAAATTCTCAAAACTTCAGTATGCATAAGAATTCCGGGTCAAAGCTGATGACTTTTTCCTGGGCAATGTAAGGGATCTTCCAGGGTGATTTTGACCTTGGAATCTAACGGACGCCACTGCAGGAGAAGGGGGAACCCAGGCCTCAGAGGAAGTGGACAGGGTGAGGGGAAGTGGATCCTGGGGGAAACCGGCAGGGCCAGTGCCTGTGCAGCACCGTGTAGGTTCTGCAGGGCCCTGCGGAGCTGCCCCCAGGCCAGCAAAGACAGACCAAGGCCTGGAATCTCCTGTGGTCCTCGGCCCCAGAACCGGGGAGTCTCCCGTGTTGAGAAGAGCCCACCATCAGACGTGGTAATAACATGTCAGGAAGGAAAGAAACCCGGCGGAAGGGGCCCTTTCAAAGAGGGCTGCGTCCCCAGAGGGAAGAGAAAGGCCACCAATTGTTTCAGAGAGAGCAGACATTCGAGCCCGGGTAATTATTTCCAGACACTGGATTACGCTGCAAACAAAGCCATCCCCTCCGGCCCAAAGGCTGCTTTTTACTTCATTCTCCAGGATGAAAGTTCTATCTATCCGACAGACACACGCAGGCCATCATTCATTCATTCATTCATTCACAATAAAGGTTTGCTGTGAGCTGCCTGGAACGGTGAGACAGGCAGAGGGGGAACCGCTTGGACAGAAACCAAAGGCACTCGCGTCATGCGGAGGCCAGCACAGAAAGGAGAGGGGATGGTGATCTTCCAGGCACAGACAGAGAGGCCTGTGGTCACAGGCGGCTCGCCCAAGGATCCGTGGCAGTCACAGTGACTGCACCAACCAGAGAAGGGCACAGACAGAGGGGCCACGAGGTGGGCAGGAGCCAGTCCATCAGGACTGCAGGAGTCTGGGTTTCATCTTGAAAGCCAAAGCAAGAACACTGAGGGAGGTGGGCGCTGTGGCGCAGTGGGTTAATCTTCTGCCTGCGGCACCAGCATCCCATATGGGCGCCGGTTCTAGTCCTGGCTGCTCCACTTCTGATCCAGCTCTCTGTGATGGCCTACGAATGCAACAGAAGATAGCCCGAGTCCTTGGGTTCCTACACCCTGAAAGAATAAGGACATAAACCTCAGCCATTCTCCCTCACTGCCCAAAAGAGATAAACTTTGGAATGTATTCACCCTACATGGGAGACCCAGAAGAAGCTCCTGGCTCCTGGCTTGAGATCGCCCCAGCTTCAGCCTTTGTGGCCATTTGGGAGTGAACCAGCAGATGGAAGACCTTTCTCTCCGTCTCTCCCTCTCACTGTCTGTAACTCTACCTCGCAAATAAATAAAACAAAATCTTAAAGAAAAAAAAAAAAAAAAACACTGAGGTTTATAAAGCAGGAGGGGGTAGCCAAGAGAGACTCTGCTTCCCGAAAGGTAGGGGTGGGGGTGGGGAGGGGGACAGGTAACAGTGAGGGCAACTCAAAGACCAGCATACTTTCACGGGAGAAAGGTTGCAGAGGAGTGATGTTAGGACCCAGTACTGTAAGAAACTGACCAAGAGAGGCCAAAGAACAGCGGAACCGAGAACAAGTCCCAGGCCCCGGGCCTAGATGAGCCGCACAGTGTCAGGTGTGTTCACGGCAGAGGAAAAGCAGGTGTCTGGATCGGGGAGGAGGGGAGGGCTGAGAGAGTTCACTCTGCCCATGAACAACAGGGTAGGGAGGCCAGGTGGGCGGCTGGCCCTCAGCATCATGACTCAGGAGAAACTGAGGTTGGAAACAGACATGCGTGAGTCATAGAGACCTGAGTGCCATTACTCAGAGAAAGAACACAAGCTGCCAGTAACCCCAACAGCCGGTGGCCGGAGAGGGGAGGAGGAGGTACCACGGAAGTCGGGGCTGTGGTGGCCAAAAAGCCACAGGGACCGTTTCCAGAATGAGCAGCAACGTCCAGCACGGCCAAGGCCAAGGACTGAAAATCCTCCCCCAGAAAAAGCAACGGGGACCCTCCCGGAGCTCAGGGAAGTCAATCGGTGACTGCGAGGGGCAGAGCTGAGCGGACAGAGCGGACGCAGGGGATCCTTGTAGAAAGTCCAGCCCTGAGGAAGAAACAAGAAACAGGACGGAAGCTGGAAGCAAGGAGGCAGCGGCAGGGTCACGAGCGCCGGGGCAGGGTCACGAGAGCCGGCGCAGCAGCCCTGAGCGTGCTCCCAGGGCCGTGCGTTCCTCGGAAGGTTAACCACATCACAGTCATTCCCTACGACCCTGCAGCCCTGCCTGCAGGTCCAGGCCCAAGAGAAATGGAACACACGGGACCGGCGCTGTGGCACGGCGGGTTAAAGCCCTGGCCTGCAGCGCCGGCACCCGATAAGGGCACGGGTTCAAGGCCCAGCTGCTCCACTTCTGATCCAGCTCCTGCTACTGCGCCTGGGAAAGCAGCAGAGGATGCCCCAAGTGCTTGGGCCCCCGCACTCATGAGGGAGACCCAGAAGAAAGCTCCTGGCTCCTGGCTTGGGCCCGGCCCAGACCCAGCCATTACAGCCCTCTGGAGAGTGAACCAGCGACTGGAAGATCTCCCTCTCACTCTGCCTGTTTTTACAGAGAGAGAGAGAGAGAGAGATGCACCCTGTCTACATGACACATCCCCAGGCAGAGAGTGTGGGCGAGTGGCTGCTGGGGCAGGGCACGGGGCGCCTGGGAGCGACTGGTCACAAGCATGGGATTTCTTTCCAGGGCAATGAAAATGTTTGATTTTTTTAAAGACTTATTTATTTTATTTGAAAGAGTAACGGAGAGAGGAGACACAGCAAGAAACATCTTCCATCCACTGGTTCATTCCCCAAATGGCCACAGCTGCCAGAGGCTGGACCAGCCAGAAGCCAGGAGCCAGGAGCTTCACCGGGGTCTCCTCCATGGATACAGGGGCCCAAGGACTTGAGTCATCTGCTGCTGCTTTCTCAAGTGCCTTAGTAGGGCGCTGGGTCAGACACAGAGCAGCCGGGACTCAAATGGGTGCCCATATGGGATGCCAGCATTGCAGGTAGCGGCTTAACTTGCCTCGCCACAGCGCCGGCCCCAGTGAACATTTACCGAAATTCAGTGTGGTGTTAGGAGCACAGTTCTGGGACCACGGGGCTGTACCTCGATGCAGAACTGTCTGCTGGAAGCTACGTCTCAGTAAGGACGCTGTTTTTTAAACATCACTGCAATCTGCAGGTGGTTTTGCAAAGAAGGTTGACAACGGTCCCTTGCAGACACAGTCCTCCAGAATAGGAACGGTCACGCACACATACACCACGGGTTAGCCTTCAGAAAGGGCAAGCTCAAGGTTTCCACAAGGAACCACAAGGCCCAACTGCAGAGGCGGCCGACGGGAGGCCCATGGACACGCCCGGAAGGGACAGTGCTGGCTGAGCAAGGTCTGGAAAGCCAAGCTCAGACGTCGGCCTCGTCAGCAGAGGAACTATCTGGCCGGTTCTCTGACTTGCCAATAAATCCTCTGGTCTGCGCCACGCAAGGACTGTCGGAGACGTAAACGAGCCAAAAACGGTTAAAAACGCCGATGCTAGTTTTTTGAAAGAATGCTCCTTGGCATGTCTGTGTGGCCCTTTTTCCTAGTGTTTAGCGTTCTATTTGCCTGAAGAGTTTCCTTGAAAAACGACAGAAGGTCTCCATCTCACAGCCAAGTCCATAAAGAAGCCCTTCGTGAAAGTCTTAATTTACACACAACAGTGAGAACCGGGAGCCTGTACTGATTAAGGTGGGGGCTGGTGAGCAAATCGCTATAATTGTATATTCCCTCGCATCCTGTCTCCGAGAAGTAGCCACGCTCAGGCCAACCGCGGCACCAACGACACTGTTCAGGATTTTAATATCGTGAGCTTCCGCTGCATCTGTGCCTGCTTTATCCAGGGCCTCGCTCCCTTGTGCTCATGACATTACACAGACATTTTTGAAAATGCTCTCAGCCTCAGCAGCCCGGCAGCCACACGCCACAATCTACCGCAAACGCACACATGACGGGACCGAGAGATGCAGGCGGTACGGACAGGGCGGCCTTTGTTTGAGACGTGAGCTGCACTCGAGAGTCATTTCTCATTTCTCAGACCCCGAGTCCCCGGCCTTCGAGGGAGGGGCTCGTCGCCTGGCCAGAATCCTGCAAGGAACTGTGCTGTGACCAGTCCCGCGCAGAGAATGCAAACTGACAGTCCTCGGCCATGCCTGACCCAGACATGTGTTTAGCTGGGTTTGTGCATGGTCTTTGAGAAACCAACCTACATAGACCACATTTCTAAATCAGGCAAGGGAAAAAAAAATCCCATCTGGCAACACTGGGTGAGCCGTATTCCTGCTGGTAAGGCATCAGATGGAGGCCCCGCCCGCCCGAGGACAGGCACTCCCCCTCCCCCCCAGGCCCCAGCATGCCCTGGGACCAGCCACAGTCACTGCCCCAAAGACATCTGACGTGGAACCCCGAGACAGCCATAGGTGGGTGCAGGTGCGGACAAAGGGTCACAATGGGAGACAGAACCTGTGCCAAGTGCCCTTACTCTGCCCTTTGATGAATCCACAAAGCTTCAGTTTCCTTCGCTGTCAAATGGGACTAGCGATGCCCCCACATCTAGGCCTTGTGAGAAGAAAGTGGCCTGCATCCAGCCCCTGCCCCCAAGTAAGCGGTACGCGTTCACCACTCACGGGCCCCAGACACATCCGGCATCCGGGCGGAGCGTCCGGCTTACACCTGCGGATCTTGAGCAGCTCATGACCCAAGGACACAGAGGTCCAGCTGACGTCTCCTGAGAGCTGACACACTGCGCTGCGTGCCAAGGCTGCCACCACGGCAACGCCTGCGCGGAACTGACGCCGCGTCCCGGGCAGAAGGGTGTCCACGTTGAAGCTCAGCTGGAGCACCTGCGGGACTCACCGACTAAACGAGGATGAACGAATCCTGCGCCGGGTATTGTCAGAGCTTCTAAGTTCCCCACCCGGAGGACGGCTCAGGGCCCCTTTACCTACAGGTGGGGAGTGACGAGGCCGGAGCCGCAGAGGTCACTCACCCCCTCTGGAGGGACTATGTCTTCATGGGTGGGGGCAGTGTTGATGGCTCCAAGTCCAGGCCCAGCCATTCCTGCCCCACGCCCTAGGGCGGCCTGGACCTTCCCAGCGATGTCTAAAGCCAGCTGACCCCTGCAGACCTTCTCCTTCCTGCCCAAGCCACCAGAGCTGGCTTCCACCACTCACAGCCAAAGAGCCCTGCGGGAAGGGTGCCCTTTGAGGACTGAGCACTGAACCTCCCAACCACAGGGAACAGGGATCGATGCGCACTCGCTGAGCCCCGCTCATCACACTGGGGCCTGAGCTGAGATCATCACGACCCAGAGAGACAGGGAACCTTCATCCCGGTCCACCTTCACAACCCCCGCGAGCCAGGCCCTCGAACACACAATTTCTTCGGCTGACGCAGTGGCTCCATCACCAGGGTTCCACAGAAACAGCAGCCGCTGCCACCGCCCTGCCCTGAGAGATGGCAGCTCCGCCCCACACAAAGCCAGCCTCCTGGGGAAGAGAGCAAGGTCTCCCTCCAAGCTAGGGGACCCCTTCCTCCATGGACTCCCCATCGAAGCCACACTGAGCAAACACGCACACTACGGTCCTAGCGTCAGAATCCCAGATCAAGAGGCGGTTCCATCTGACCCCGAGCCTGCCTGCTGGGCAACCCTACCCGATTCACTGTACCCACCAGGCAGGGGCTCTGTCTGGGCCTGGTTTCCACATTTACTGGGGCAGAGGGGCGTGCAGCAGAACAGCGAGGAGCTGGCTCTGTGCACCTGTCAACCTACCGGTCCCTCCAAGTCACTTCTAATCAAGACGGAGGCTTCCCGGGGCTCACCTGGCCCAACACCATTCGGAGCACTCTGCCAGTGTGAGCAATTTCATCTCAACCCCAACCCTCTATCATTATCGTCATCCCCCGTCAGGGAATGAAACGGAGGCACAAACAATAACGGAGTTAGGAAGGGGCAAGCCAGAAACGGGGGTCTGGCTCTGGTAGCCCATCTTTTAAGCCTCCATGCCATCCCAGCTCCCGGCTGGAAGGGAAGGGCAAGCACCGTGGGCTCGTCTGCAGGCAAGGAGCTTGTATTCTGGCAGGACAAACTACGAAAGCACAAGGCCAGGGCAAGGGCTGTGGACGAACTCAGTGTCACTGGGAACGTTCTAGATGCTGCAATGTTCAGTGATCCTGGTCTGGGCCGTGGTCTGTCTACACAGGTTCAAGTCCATCCAGCTGGATGCCCGCCTGGTGAGTGGTGGCAGCCAGCTGTCCCACTGTTGGGGAGGGAGGTTACAGTTAAGTCAGGGGACAAGGCAGAGCGATCCATGCAAGGATGGATTAATGTTAGAGTCAAGTGTATGCGCACACACTTAGCGGATATAGACACCTAAGGGAGACGCTGCTGAACCCACACTGTCTCCAGGCTCCGCCAGCTCAGCCTGGAAGTCAAAATACTCCAGGACCACAGAGCACACCCAAGCAACCAAATTTTGGTGTCCAGGACTGGTGCTGTGGCGTAGCACGTAAAGTCGCCACCTGCAGCGTCGGCATCCCAAATGGGCACCAGTTCAAGTCCCGACTGCTCCACTTCTGATCCAGCTCTCTGCTAATGCACCTGGGAAAGCAATAGAAGATGGCCCAAGTGCTTCCGACCCTGCATCCATGTGGGAGACCTGGATGAAGCTCCTGGCTCCTGGCTTTGGTCTAGCCTGGCCCAGCCTGGCCACTGTGACCATTTGGGGAGTGAACCAGAGAATGGAAGATCTTTCTTTCACTCTCTCTAACTCTGCCTTTCAAATAAATAAAATAAATCTTTGAAACAAAAACAAATGTGGTATCTAAAACCATTCTCTAATAAAAGGCACCAGGGTCCTTGGGGAAATGGCTGTTTCTAGGCTGACAGAACACACACAGGATGATTCTAGAGCACCTTGCAGTACCAGAAAACAAGAAATACCCAAGAAATCCAGACACGCCTCACGACGGGCTGTCGAACGGCCGGACAACACGTGATGCTGGACTGAATCCCAAAACCTAAGATGGTTGTTTCCCCGGTCCCTACTGAAGAAACAAGCCAAGGACGAAAGGACAAACGTCCCACATGGAAACAAGAGGTCCTGGTAACCTGCGGACGCGGCCCTCACCCCAAGTGTGGGTCATACCTGTGCCCACCCGCCAAGGAGCAGAGCACGGGGCAGAGTGGCCACGGCCACCCCCTGATACCACGAGACGAAATGGCACCGGGCCTCTGGGCTCTCCCTCCCGAAGGCTAACTGCGAGGAACCCATCAAGCTGACAGAACACCCCACGAGCCACCTGACCAATACGCCTCCCAACTGTCGGTCTCCCCAAAAATGAAGTGGGAGAAACCGGCCCCGCCCAGAGACCTGACACCCGAGAGAGACGTGGTGAACTGGGAACAGGCGAGGAACCTTGTGGGAGATTTTAAAAACTGGAATACAAGCTGGTAATCTGCCAACTGTGACTGAGACAAATAAGCCACACGAATGCGTGACAGTAGCGACAGGGGAAGCCCACATCTCACATCAGGTACCTGGGTTCAAGTTCGGCTCCAGCGGACCCTGGGAGGCGGTGGTGATGGCCCAAGTAGCTGGGCTCCTGCCACCCATGTGGGAGATCTGGACGGGCATCTGGGGAGTGAGCCAGCATATGGAGAGCTCTACTGCTCTCTGTCTCTCTCAAGTAAATAAAAAAAGCTATAATTCTTTTTTAAAAAAGATTTATTTATTTGAAATGCAGAGTTAGAGAGAGAGAGAGAGATTCTATCTACTGGTTCACTCCCCAGATGGCTGCGATAGCCAGGGCTGGGCCAGGATAAAGCCCGAGTACTTGGGCCATCCTGTTTTTCCCGGTCACCAGCAGGGAGCTGGACAGGAAGTGCAGCAGCCGGGACTGGAACCGGCACTAATATGGGATGCTGGCCTCACAGGCGCCACTTAGCCTGCTGCACCACAACGCCGGTCCCAATATTTTTAAATTAAAAAAGTCTCAGCATTCTCTTCATGACTCCTCTGCACATTTGGGATTCGGTGTATTTTTGAAGTCTGACAGAGCGCGATGGAATGACTGCCTCAGACGAATCCCGAGATGAATCTGAGCAGCGAGACAGGCAGGCAGGCTGCAGGGTGGCTCGGACACAACAGGGCAAAGGGCCCGAGGCTCCAGGAGGGCCCAGGAGGACTACGTCACTTGAGTGGACAGAGAGACAGGGCCCGAGGTGACCGGGAGGCCACAGGGGAGCAGAGGCGAAGCGGCTGGCCCAGGCAGGCAGGTCACAGCCACAGCAGACGGGGCCTACGGGAGCTGGGAGCGCGTCGGAGGGAGGGGAAGGGGGCTTCTTTTGTCCTGGATGCTGGCAGGGGTCAAGCGGATGCAGAAAAGGAACAATGGTCACTCCAGGGTGGCCACGCCCCGGACAGCGGGAAAGGCCAGCCCGGCGGGGTGCGCGGGGGAAGGAAGATGAGACATCTCCACACTCACACCTGCCCTGGTAGGCGACCACGGGACACCACGGGCGGGTCCAGGCGGACTCAGCCTCGGAGCAGCCCCCACGGCCGCTTCCCACCCAGGAGAAGCCTGGATCTCATCAACAAAATGGGAGCGGCATCCCCTACCATCCCCCACCTCACCAAGGGATCGGAGGAATCCAGCCAGAGGGGGCTACTGTCATGAGAAAAGCCTGGATCCAAATCCAATACCCATTCCATGAGCAGAGGGACAGACAAGTGTCCAGGCCTCCACAGGAGAGCAGAAAGACCCACCCACACCCGGGCTCCTCTCCAGGGCCCGACCCGCTCCACCCTGGGTCCCCCGGGCCACAAGGCAGCTAGGCAGTGGCACCTGCTCATCCACCTCAGTGAAGAGGCTTTCTCCGCCCGATGAAGACCCAGCCCACTCTCCCAGGAGCCCCAGCACATACCACCCAGCAAGGCAACATGCCCTCCCTCCTCTCTAAATCCCGCCCTGTCCAAGAGCAGCCAGCCCCCCTTCTCGGGCACGGACCCCCCAGCTTCGGCCCAAATGCCACGCTGCCTTACACAAACCTTCAAAGCGCATTTTTGTTTCGGCCTTTAGAGATTCTCCTTTTGTGAATCTCTCCAGCCAGGCCAAGTGTCCTGCAAGAGCCTCACCACCCCTCCAGCTGTCCCCTCTCCCTGCCGCACCCCCCCCTTTCCCCAGAAGCCACCGCGGCTCAGGGCTGCAAGCTTGGAGCAGGTGCTCGGTGACTCGTGAAAAAATGAAAACACCTTGATCCGACGTTGCAAGATTCCCATCACCCAAACATGCAACGCCAGGCTCCGCCGCTCCTCTGGAAAAGGGGGCAAGCAAGCAGCTGCCTCCTTCGGGGGACCTCACAGAATCACACGCAGCCCAGACGCAAAGAACCCAGCCCTTGATCAGAAGCCACTCAGGGACCAGCTACAGACCACTCAGGTTAAAATGCACAATCCGTCTCGGCCCTCATGTGCTGCGGTTTGGTCCCAAAGGCGGACACTCGAGGGGTCCACAAGGCCCCACCAGCTTCCCACGAAGCGGGCCAGCTTCACCCCACTTCTGAGCGTCCAGGGATCAGAGAGCCCGCAGCGGCTGGGGCTCGCGGGGCTTCCAGAACCTGCTTTCTGTATACTCTGCCTCCTGCCAAGGGTCACCCTGCGGAGAGGCAGCACCAGCTAACACGGGCGGTCAGGACAACTCCGGACAAGTCCACACACCTACACAGACGGCAGCGGCGGCGGGGAGAGAAGGCAAACCATGGCCGTCCATCAGAGGGCCAGGGAGAGCCGCCCTGCCCTGCTCAGTAACAGCACAGAGAATGCAGCTTCCTCCTTGGCCCTGCATCGGGTAATACAGGAGTCTTACCTTTGGAGCGAGTAGAGATGTCCATGCCCTCTACCACCTCCTGTTCTGTTTTTATTTCCTCTTCAGCCAAGCTGAAACAGAGCAAATTACGTGCATGTTTAGATGAGCTGGGGACAGCCCGTGGGGATGGCTAGTCACAAGTCCCTGCGGACAACCCCACCTTTAAGACAATCCCCCACCCTGATGGGGGAGAGGGAGGGAGTCCACCCCTGATTTCAGCAAAGTAGTAAGACTCCTAAAGGAGTTTTCCTTACACACACACACACACACACACACACACACAAGGTTGTTCTTTGTTTCGTTCCAGTGGTCAGGCTCCTGGGGGAGGGGAGCTCCAAGGAGCACTGTTCCGCAGGCACGCCATCACAATCCGCCCCGGTGGGCCAGGGAGGCCACGGCCTCGGTCGAGCAAGCTCCTCGTGGCTAACACCGGGTTCAAGGGCAGGCGTTCCCAGGGTGCCCAGGGTTCCCACCTCTGAATCCCGCCAGGTGAGGGCTCCCCAGACCTCCCCGCTAAATCTTACGGTTTCCTGATGAGGCAGGGACAGGAAAAAAAGATAAATTACAAAGCAGAAAAATATGTCCCTGCCAGAAGCAAGAGAGCTGGTCTCAACACATTCAGACAAGCAGCATCCACCCCAGGAGTCAGGCCTGGGGTCTCCGCACGCCCACCCCCTGGCTGCTCTCTGCAGAGCAGGCCTGCCTGCTTACTTCTGAGCTGTGACTAATTAGCCCTCGCCACAAAAGCAGAAGACACAGACCTAGAGTGGGGGGAAGGCAGGCCCTGTGCTGGCAAGGTCTGCCTCCAGAACTTTCTCTGCCTCCCTGCTGAAGCAGTCCCTTCACCTCTCCTCGCACCCGCTCCCCACCCCCCTGCACACACACACCCCACAAGCCAACCCCAAGGACAAGATGCGGCTCTGCTGTCAGAGGTATAAACAGCTCCAGGGACCAGAACTCTCCCAACACGCAGGCTGACCCTGACCCGGTGGGAACCTGAGCAAGCGATCTAGGTGAGACGCCATCGGACTGTGGCTCAGCCAGAAGACATGGGTGCAGCACCAGCCGAGTGGCCGGAATTTTCCGTCCGGCAGGCAGACTCAAAGCCGGGGCAAGGAGGAAGCTGGAGGGAAGGTGCTGTGTGTTCCGTGCGACAGAGATGGATTAGGAGAGCGCCGTGTTGGTGGGGAGGAGAGCGGCAGAAATTACAGCTCACAAGTAAATTACAGGAACATGGAGGCCTCCGACTAAGCAGTCCCAACAGGGGAGAAAGAACAGTCCTGTGGCCTTACATCAGAATATTAACACACTGAGCATTCGAGACCGGGCTCCCTCACAACTTCACTTCCACAGATCTCGCCAGAACGCCTGCGACACACGGCACCCGAGAAAACAACTGATGTGTTGTCACACACGCTTTTCCGGGAGGAGGGCAGCCTGCTCAGTCCCAACACAGCACAAACGAGCAATAATACAACGGTGATCTTAGCACTAAGACTCTGCTCCAGCACTCTCAACCCAGAAACAGTGTGCCTGGAACACACACAGGCTGTCCAGCTGAAAGCTGGGGTGGGTTCAAGCTTGAGGTAATTAGCAATAAATTTTAACCCAAAAGCCCCTTACAGGCAGCGGGAGATGGGTAGATGGTTAACTTCAAAAGAACAAATAGCTACCTTGATCTTTCTAGCAACCAGAATTCTGCTTCCCTCCTTAGCATGAAGTATGTGAAATTCTAAACTTCTTGAAGCCAATCCCATATTTTGAGTGATGAAGAAAACACTAATCTCTGATGCAGCTGAAACGTACAGTGGTGAAAGCAACAATTATGCAGAGCCCAAAAGGGTTTCTACAGCCACGAAAACGTTCAGAGGTGTATCGATCACCCAGGAGGGCTGCTTTGGAGAGAACAATTATTTGGCTTGTACTTCAGGCAGGAATGCTGCTGAGAGACCAAGAAAATGCAAACTAGTTACTCCATGACTATTTGCTGCTGAGTTTACGATAATCAATTCTGCAGCAGAAGAGAGTCCGAGAGAAAAAAAGTTCGGCTGTTTTATCTGCCCAAGTATAACAAGTGGGCAACATAGCCACCTAACTTTAGCAATAGCACCGCCAGCTTTAGCCCAGGCTCCCAAGCTCAAGGATGTAAGAAAACCATCTTTTTTTTTTCTTTTTCACAGAGCAGCAAGTCATCCTCTCAAAAACAACCCCTGCGTGCACATGCAAACACATACATGCACCCTGCACACACGCACGCACGCACACACCACACACACACACACACACACTCGAATTTGACTAAAGGAAATTACAGTGTCTCAGCATTAGAAGGGGAAATTTCATTTATAAAAGCAAAGACCAGAATGCAAAATTAGTCATTTTCAATAGCCACATCTAAAGGGACTTCCGCTTTTTGGTTTAGTGTTAAGCACTCATATGTTATTAGGGGAGGGGAAAAAAAAACTATGAATATTACATCAAAAGTGATGGGGAGAAAAGATTTGTACCTGTCTCAATGATCCAGTGATCTTGGTCAATTTAGGTGAACAACCCTTCAGTCATTTAGGGGAAAAAACAGTCAAATCACAATTTCTTTAAGAGAAAAGGCAGCTGCATCTGAAGAAGAATACTTTGAACTTCTGCCATTAACACATTAAAGTCTCAAAAACTGTACAGCTTCCTCCTTCCATACCTGCCAGCCCCCTGCAACCCAGACCATTGAAATCAAAACCAATGAACAAGCCCTTGGTTCAAACTGACATTACTTTTTCTTTTTTTTTTTTTTTTAAGGTCTTTGGGAGAGGGAAGCTGCCCCCACCCCCACCACCCCTGCCTCCCAGGAAAAAAATGTAGTTGAAACCTGATCAACAGCTCTCTCCCCTACAGGAAAATATACCATCAACTAGTTGTACACATTGTATCCACCACCATCACCTCTTAAAATTAACCCAAGTCACTTGCCTGTGGATTTCACAAACTGATACATTTCAGGCCAATAAAGGAAGAAACAGCACCTGCAAACACAACCCAAACCACTCCACCCCCTTCAGCCCCTAAAGAATAAAAGGATTTCTCGCCCAAGGTCTGAGCAAGAATGCCTAGGCTCGCCCCTTCCCCTGCATGCGCTGAGAAGAGCAATTAAAAGTTGCCAGTGTACCACTGCACCTCTAAAGATGCTTTCAGCCTCCTGATTATTAATTCTGAGGACTCGGGCTGCTCCGAAAACTCCCAGGCTTCTCAACCTCTCATCACTTGCAAGAGAGAGAAAAGGAAAGCATCCAGTTTTGCCAGAAACTGCCTGGATGCACAATGCTCAGATCTTTCTGTTCCCCAAGTGTCCCTAGCATCTGACTTCTCACCAAGAATATCTAACCCACCTAAGACTCTATCCCCAGCATGCAGAGACTGGTTCTAGAGATGAGGACCACCACACAGCAATTCAGGAGTCATGCATCAGTCGGAAGGGCTTTTCCCATTTTCCTGGTTTGTACTTTCATTGAAAATACCAAAGGGTCCAGGCTGTAAGAAATATTTAATCCCCAAAGCTAACATCTTCCTCTTCTACATCAGAAAACAGTGAACATCAGAATAAAGACAAACATGCTTTCCGAGATCTGCAATTAATTTTTTAAATGGGGGGGGGGAGGGAGGGAGGGAGGGGATGGTTAGCAGGCGGCTTTATATAGGCACTCACCTAAAACAGGCAGTCATCGGTAGCTAAGCTATTTATGCAGGATTCTTAAAATGGCGTCTGGCAACACTGCCTCACTCCTGTATTGAAGCTAAAATGGTAGCAGTTTGTTCAGTAGCTGTGGCTTCTGTGTGAGCAGCCCTGCCAGTCTCAAAGCCACCTTCCTCAAGATCAGAACTAGGAAAAAGCTCAACCAAAGGACACCAACAACCCAACGTTTGCAAGCTTTGAAAAAAAAAAAAAAAGGAAAAAAAAAAAAACCCTGCAATGACAGGGAGAGTTTGTGAAGTCACAGGTTCCTAAAGAAAAGCCTTCTCTTTTAGATCCTGAGCAGGCAACACGAGGTGCAGTGCGGAGGCCCCCTGGCCCTCGAATTAGGTGGGTGGGAGGTTAGGAATCCTGCGGCCCCGTGGCATAAAGCTGCAGACAGACAGGTGTCTGCAGGCACAAAACCAGTCCCAGGGAGCAGGCTGGGAGGAAGCCCTTTCCCCCTGCCCAGTGGATTGGAACCCAGCCTGCATGCGAACGCAACAGGGGCCAGCAGGTAAAAATCGACCTGTTCCAAGGACAGCAGGCTTCAGAAAAACCCAGCTAAAGGGCTCACCTGGATCTGAGGCCAAGGTAGAATGAAAGGACTGTGTGTGAGGCTGCGAAGGGCCGGCCCATAGCCCCCTCCGAAGTCATCAAGGAAAGACATCGGGGTCTGCAGGAGACAGCCAGGCGCAAGGCCCCCTTCTCCAAGGCCCGGGGTACTCACAAACTAGCTTTCTGTCCCCCCTCAGCAGAGCCCTGGGAGTTCACAATGGGAGTCTGCAGAGGCCGAGCTAATGGCCTCAGAGTGGGTCTGGTCATTTACTGCTGCAGGTCTCAGGACTGGCCTCCCAACTCCCCTGGGGCTGGGAGTGGGCTATTTCCAGGTGACTGCTCTCTAGCTCCAAGGGAGAAAGGAGGGCACCGTGCCCGAGGCCCAGGCAGGGCGAGGACGGGCCGCTGGCTCGGGGCCGGCCGGTGGGTAGGTGATCGGGCAGGGAGAGGCCAGCGTGGCAGCGGGCTGGCTGCAGAGCTGGCATGGCCACCGCCTGCTTGTTTGTCTGTAAGGAGAGTGGGGTGGGGGAAGGGCAACCTGAAGCCAAGGTGAATCCTTGCTTGTTTTTGCATTTTAACAGCCAGCCTGGGGCTTCAGAACACATTCCCGGGTTGACTCCAGGCTGCACTCCAGGCTGCGGGGCGCCAAGGCCCCCTGGAATGTACCTTTCCTTTCAGGGTCAACCAGGGGCAGAGGGAGACCTAGGGCTGCAAGCTGACAAACGTAGGAGGCAGGCACACAGAACAAAGGGATCGCACGTCTGACGTGGCTGCACCCTGCCAAGCCTAGCTTCACCTCCAGGGGTTCTGGGTTCCTGTCCCCCCACTTTCTACAGAGTCACTCCCTCCCTCCCCTGCCCCCAGCCCCCACTCAGGACCCGTCCACCACGGCCCTCCCAGGGAAGGAAAAGGGGGCTGTTTTGCTTAAAAGGGAAAAGGGTAACAAGAAAGACAACGGGGGAAGCTGTTGTTTTCATCCCTAATTTACAATGCAAGAGGCCTCACTGTTTCCTTCTCTGACTCAAATCTTTGAGCTGTTAATTATAAAAGTAACCGGACTCGGCTCCAACAGGCTAACTATGTTCATCTTGGGCAATTAGAAAAACTGTAGAAAGTTTACTGAGTGATTATATATAATTAATTCCTAGTTACAGACTGAACACTGACCATTTTCTGGAGCTAATAAAAGCAGTTCCTCCCCCTCCCCCATGTGAACAGCACTTAATTTCCCAAAGCAGAAAGTGAATCCATCCTGGAGGGTCTGGGGGTGGGGGGGAGGAGCCGAGGAAGGGGAGGAATCAAAAGCCCCAGTGTGTCCTGTTTGTTCCCTGCAGCTGTGCATCCTCTTTGGGGACCCAGGAGGCAGAAGGAAAAAGGAAAACAGCCCTCCGCTCTGTTCCTCCCTCTGCAATTTACAAATGTGGCACAGAACATTCTACCTTGCTGAGGAGGGGGAGGGGAGGACAAGGCCCAGGAATGGAACGCAGGAGACGCTGCTGCTTTTCCTACAAGGGACAAAGACGGCAGAAATTTCCAGAAGGCCCGCTCTGAGTCCTGCCACTGCAGTTGTCAATCTTTAACCTTGCCTCCAAATCTATTGGTTCAAAAGCTAGAGAGAGGAACCCCATTGGGCTGCCCCGGGAGCCGGCACCGCGGCCCCTACCTAGTCCTGCTGCAATGCAGACATTTATCTTGTTCCCCCTTTAGGGACTGGAAAACAATGCCACCTGGAAAGGAATTCACTTTCTCCAGACCCACCCGTGCTGGTGGCCAACAGGCCACAGCCAAAGCGGCCAGCCTGGTCCAGGGCCGGGAACTTGGTGGGGCTGCACTTCTGCCAACAGCTCCAGGCTTTCCAGGCCTGTGGGAGCCATTTTAGTGTGAGCGTTTAGAGGACAAATGCCTTGCCCTGAAGTCTCCTCCCAGCCCAGCACACAGCATCATGCCAACGTGGAGGGCACCAGACCAGGAGTCTGGCGGTCAGATACTCCTTCCAGGGAGGCCACGAGAGCCTCACTATGTCATCTCCATTTACAGCAAGGAGATAACAAAGAAAACGGCGAAGTGTCCGACCTGTGGGTAAGGACACAGTTCAGCGTCAAGGAGCTAACATCTTTCATGTTTGACTCTGGGAAGCTGGCCTGCCTCACACAGCCTGTTCTCAAGTGAGCATTTGCTACGTGTCTCCTTATTAAAGGAGCCTTTTCCCAGCTGGTGTCAAAAGGTGGGCTGCTGGGCATTAATTCACAAGAAAAGAGATGGCTGACTTCATAAAGTTGGCATAACACAGCAGCAGAATCCGTCTGTAGCATTTCCAGACTGGCTGGAAATGTAGACAGTGAACTTCCAGGGAAATTCTGAAGCTAACGCTCAAAGAGGAGCTGACTTTTGTTCACTTTTAAATTCTAGTTGGAGCATTAAGAAATCCAGGGACACGTACAAAGTGAGAAATGAATCATGAGAGAGGCCTGCCGTGTGGGCCGGGCTTGGAAAGGGGCCGAGATCTGCTGGTGGGCCCTGAAGCAAACCAAGTTTGGTGGTGGATGAGATTTTGCACGGTATATAAGTATCCTGCAAGCCAGGAGCTGACGGCGCCACCGCCACCACCCCCACACCCGCAGCAAAAGCAGCTCCTGGGCCAACGCTTCCAGGCCCCTGTGCCTCTAAGAAGCAGCAGTTTCATTCTGTTTCACAAGCAGTTCACCTCCCCGGCGTCCCAACATCCAAACAAACCCCATTCGAGGTCTAGAGTAAGGCCACACCAGACTGAACATTTCTCCCCTGGCCCAGGGTAAACAGGAAGTACCACCTTCAAGCCTAGGTCCAGGTTATCCGGCAAAAACAGTGGATTCAAACAGTCCCCCTACAACCAAGAGACTCTTGGACAGCCCTTATACTCCGTTCCTGGGAATGAAGCCCCCAGCTGCTGTAGCCAAGAATCCCCCCCATTACAAACAGACCCCAAATGTTCGCAAAACTCTTTATACAGGGTCACGGAGGAAATGGCCGGTTTACTTACCCAACAAATGTTCAAGCAACCGTCTCATTTTTCCACAGTTAGGAAGAAGAGAGAACAGGCTGGCAGATTTGGGACTTGATCAAAAAGGAAATTTTTTCAAACAGTTACATGGTATTATTAAAAACACACACACCACCACAACAACACAACCCAACAACTGAATCTGGAATGCTGTCACAAGCCACAGACGTGGTTTTCTGCCCTCTGCAGCCCATCGCTCAGGAGGGACCCAGGGTGGCACAATGTGGCACAGGGCAAAGCAAAATGACAACAAGGAGAAGAGACACATTGAGTTCACTGAAAACCATGCACGAGTAGAAAAGCTAAGGGATCCACAGCCCTCACAGATTTGGGCCTTTTTTTTTTTTTTTTTTTTTGCAGGATGCTGTCCAAGATCTACACCCCCATCCCGCCCCACCCCCACCCCCCATCCCTACTCCAAAAACTTCCTCCAAGGCCTCGAAAACACTTTCAGAAACATCTGCTGGCTGCAGGCTAGTTTGCACAAGAGCCCGGTATCAACCCAAGGCAGGAAGAAAGGCTGCACAATGTAGTTAAGCCCATGTACAGACAGCACCACCCACCTAGGCCCCAGGAGCCAGACCCTGGCCCCTCAGCCCTGCGCTGCTGAGGCCGGGGGCCACGCTGGGGAGCCCTCAGCCCAGCCTGGCCAGCTCCCCTCTGGAGAGGCAAACCTGCCTACAGTGCTGTGTGCCAGGAGCACTCCCTGGAAAACAGCCTACTCCTTACCTTCCATTTTCTTCCCCCAGCACGCATGTGACACGAGAGAAGACAATAGTGCAGGGAGGGAAACTGCTCAGAGAGGGAGAGAGAGAGAGGGGGAAGGGGGAAAAGGAGAGGGAGGGGAGCTTCTTTTTTGGTTATACCAGGCTCTAGCTTCAAACTACTCCACAAACACCAGGGCCCTGGTGGCAGGAGAGAAGTCCCAGGCCCTGGCCAGTTTGCAGAATGAAGCTATGGCTAATGGCTACTTAGCCATGTGACCCAAGAAAGCAAAAAAAAAAAAAAAAAAAAACACCTCTCTAAACAGTTGCAAGTTAACCTAAGTGCTCTGGGGGTCAGAGTGGCAGCCAGCCACACGGAAACCACGCTGCTCGCCCCAAGGCGGGTGTCTCAGAGGGAGGGGAGAAAAGATGTTAAAAAGTCGAGCTTACCTCTGTGGATGCATTGTTAACACTGTGTAATGTCAATACTTATAAAACATGGAGGACAGGCTCCTAGTTCTCACAGAAAAAGGGTTTGGCACTTCGGCTGATGATCTGGCCGCCTCATAAAAGCTCATCCCCGATTGGCTGCCCCGGCAAATCGGAGTGTAAGGCCGCCCCGGATTGGCTGAAACACTTCCTGAGCGATTATCTTTGTGAGGCTAGGGTGAGCAAGAGCTATCCTGTGCATAGAAAAAGACAGGCTCAGCTAGGCCTTTTGCAGCGAGAACAGCTTGGAAAGGGGGCCCCCACGCGCGCTTCTCCCGCCCCCCGGCCGGTCCGGCCAGCCTGACCTGCTCCAGCCGAGCCTGGGGCCCGCACGCCCCCCGGGAAGACAGCATCTGGGTGGGCAAGGGCGAGCCCTCACCTGCCCCCGCAGCAGCGGCCCTTCCGTGAGCAGGAAGGCCAGCCCGGCTTCCAGGGCCATCCCGCAGGGTGGTTTTCCGAGGGGAGGGAAACAGCCCGGGGAGCGGGAGGAAGGGGCCTGGGGCGGCCTCCGGGGGCGGAGGGGAGCCCCAGGAAGCCAGGCGGGAGCGGCCAGGCTTCCCCGAGGCCGGCTGCTGCCAGGCGAGGCGCGAGGCGGAGACCGCGGGGGTCACTGTCCAGGCGCCTCCAGCCGAAGCAGGCCAGGCCGGCGTCTGCCGGCCGGGAAACCAAGCCCTCGCCCCCTCGGCCCGTCCAGGATGCCAGGGGGGCCCTGGCGGCGCTTACCCTAAGAAAAGCCCCACGCGCTCCTAGCAGGCCACATGCCTCCACCTACGGACTTCCCTTCCCTGCGCCCCCTCCCCCACGGCCGAGGCCTGCTGAACCTGTCAGTTAAACAAAAATCTGACTTCCGTATGAGCCTGCAATGCCTTCAGCTTCCTGCCTGTTAACCCTCTCTCGGACTCCGGGCCTGGCTGGGAAAAGTAGGCCCTGGGAGCGCAGAAAAGGCCTGTGGAAAAATACCAGCTGTAACTCTGCCGGCAGATGCAGAGAGAGAGAGAGAGGGAGCGAGCGCCAGCCAGCCGCTGTCTCTCGCCTTCGCTTCCCGGGGAGGCGGGTACCTTCCGAATCCAGGGCACAGGCAGTGCCTCCCGGGCTGAAAAGCCATTTAAATCCAGGGGGAGAGAGAAAGATGTGAGAGTCAGCTAGGAGCCAGGCCCACACCCACAAGGTCAGCCCTGCCTGCTCCAGGCGGCCCCGCGTGTGCGCCCGCGGGCAGACAGATCCCGGGAGCTGCGGGAGGGGTCCTGCTCCAGCCCGGCCCTCCCCCACACACCCGAGGCAGATGGCCGGGGCACACGCAGCCGCGCTCTCTGCCCCCCAGGAAAAGATTAACTGGCTGCGCAGAGCTGCTTAAACCGGCACCCACTTCCCTAGGACACCCCTGCCTGCGCCCTCCCTTTGTAATTCAGTCTGCACGGGAGAAGCCTCGGAAAAGTCCACGCTCGCTTGCTTCTGGCCTTCTACTTTAAAGAAACAACCGCAAGGACAAGGTGCCTAACGAGCACGATTTTTTTTTTTTTTTTTTTTTTTGCAACAGAAGCTAAATAAACAGCAGAGGCCGAGGCAAGCCAGGGGGTAAAACTCCGGACAGAAACGTCTCCCTTTTCCTCCTGAAGGCTGCTCCGTCCCACACGCCGGCCCCACCGAGACCAAGAGGGCCCTCCCCCACCCCACCCCCACCCCCACCCCCGGACAACACATGCCCGCCGCCTGCACAGAAATTCCTGCCCCCGCCTGGGAGCCTTGCGCTCCAGGAGCCAGGACCCACACACATTCAACTGCAGGGCAGGGCTCCGGCTTTATAAAAAGGGGCCGGATGTTGTTGTTGTCCCCGAGGTGGGCCCCCAGAGGGCCGCCCAGCCAGATAAGGGTCCTACGCTCCGGACAACAGGCCTGGGCCTACTCGAAGGGAGGGGCCGGCTGCTGGAGGGGGGGAGGGTGGCAGCCACGAGGCGGGGGCTGGAGCCAATCAGCCCGGCCTTTCCTGGCCCTCCACCGCCGCCCCTTATGGAATTCTGTTTGTTCCCGTAGCCGCGGCTTCTGGGGGAACTAGCAGGAGCGTGCGGCTGGGGGTGGATCTAATGGCACCGACTCCACGGCCCAGTGCGGCAATGCTGTGCTGCTAGCCGGCGTGGTGGGTTTTACCCCGGGATTAACGTCGGTTGCATAAGCAGCTGCCTCATCCTCCCCCGCCCGTCCGCCCTCCCTCCGATCACTTGTTCGCTGGAAATGTTTTCTGGGGCAAAGAGCAGGAAGCTGCCGGCTCATTCTGGCTGCCCTGCCAGGTGTCAGGAATGCGATGGGCATTGGGGCAGGGCAGGTCTGGGGTTATCTGGACCACGGCGACTCCGCTGGGGACAGACAAAGGTCCGGTGGCAGATGGAATCCTGGGAGAGGCTCAGATTGAAAAGGATGCCCTGGGGCGGGCCTGCACGGCTGGAATGTGTGCGGAGCAGCAAACAGAAAACCCCTCAGACAGCCCCACCGCGGCCGCTGCTGCCTCATCAGGAACCGAGGCAGGGAGCGTTCATTTTCAGAGACCTGGAACCGGGCCCAGAGAGGTGAAGCGAGCTGCCCAAGGTCACACAGCTGGCAAAGCCCAGAGACCGGCGAGGACTCCAGGTCCCCCAGCCCTGGACCTGAGCCTGCCTCTGAAGAAAGCAGAAAAGGCCGAGCGGAACCAGGCACAGCAGAGCTCTCCGAGGGCAGCTGTGTGCTGTTTCCCTTGGGAGGTCAGCCCCTAGAGCTGGGTTTGAAGTACTGCCCGTTACAGACAGAGAACCCCAGAAAGCGCCCCCTCGCCCCAGCCACCCCAGCAGCAGGGCCTTGAAATGAGTGGTTCTTATACCAGGAGCGGCTTTGCTCCCCAGGGAACACCCTATAGTGCGCAGGACGGCCCCCAGACGGCCACGGTGCCCACAGGGAGGACTCCCCGGCTTAAATGAAACGGGGGAAGAGCTCCTACCATGGTGCTCGGATTAGAAAAGCCAGCACAGGCCTAAACACGCAGGCTCCTCGGTGATATTAATAAGCTGTGAGCTAATAAAAATAGACTGAAAACCTGTCTCTTAATATTCTCGGGGGACAGAGAGAACTGGTGGGGGTGGCCATGTCCCAGTACCAACGGCTGGTCTCAGAGGAGAGGCAGGGCTGGCCCAGGCTCCCTTCCTCAGCTTCTCGCTAGCACAGGCCAGGCCTTGCCGACATGGCTCCCCGGGCCCGCTGGCCTGCGGCCCAGCCCGGCCCGGCCCTGCAAGCTGCATCCCCAGATAGCCCGTGTGGCCGGCCCTGAACGCAGACGCCCTTGGAGTTATCTGGCCGCAGCTAGCAGTGGGGCCCGCGGCCGTTACACAAAGGGGCTGCAGCACGGAGGCAGGGCCGTGTTTGAAATATCTTGTTTTGTTTCTTTTCGGCCATGAGAACCAAGGCCAAGGGGAAGCACGCAGTGGCAGAGGGCTCACTTTCAGAGCAGGGAAGCCGACTGCCTGGTGCCACAGCCCCACAGGGCAGGGGAGCCTGGGGCTCCCCCAGGAGCAGGGGCGCGGCTAGGGTTTTACAGGGGTTTGTTTTTTGTTTGTTTCTTTGTTTTCTACTTCTAGGAGGGACTGGTATGATAGAGCAAATGGAGAGAAGACACAAAGGCTGGTGGGAAGGCAGGGGTGGCCAGCCGGTGCCCCCCAGGCAGATGGCCACAGCACGGCGGGGGGAGGGGGCAGGGCTGGCGGCACAGGCACAGACTTGAGGACGCAGGGACAAAGTAAGCCGCGAGGGGGGAGGGACGTGCAGGAGCCGCTGGGCTGCTGTTTGTTTGCTGTTCTCTGCTTCCTGGCACTCAGGCTATGGAGGGAAGAGCCCTGTCCCTGGGGCCCACTTGGCCAGGCTTCTACCAGGCTTCTCGCTGTGGGAGATTTTGCCCCCAGGGCTCATCTGGAGATGTGGCATTTGGGGCAGGGAGGGGTGAGTAAGTGAGCAGAGGCCGGAGATGCCACTTAACACCCCACCTGCTCAGCCACCCCCTGCCCCAGAGAAGCGGCCTGCCCCAAGTGTCAGAGCCCAGGTTCGGAGCCCCACCCTGCCCGGGAGATCTTCCAGAAGGCAAGGGTCCTGTCTGAGCGTTTCACCATGGAGCCCACGCGGCAGGACACCCTGCGCAGCAGGGATTTGAGCTCAATACAGCCTCATCTCCCACCAGGACCGTGGCAGCCCGCAGTCCTCTGCTCCTGCCCTTGCAAATGTCTGGGCATGGCGCGCGAGTTTGCACACGGACACTCACTCACACACACACACACACACACGCACGCACGCACACGGGCTGCCAAGGACCTTTTTAAAATGCAAGTCGGATCCTGCCTGTCCTGTGACTCCTGCCTCCCTCAGCGCCAAAGCCCAAGCTCTAAACACAGCTCCCCGGGCTCCCCGGCCCCGGCACTGGCCTGGGCTTGGCCTTTGCGCTCTCCCACTGCCCCAGGCCACCTGACAGCAGGGTATTTCTTCCTCCAGCCCCGGTGGGCCCCTTCCTTCCTGCCCCAGCCCCACAAGGCGCCTTCCCATCTGAGCCCTGCTGAGGGCCACCCCATCTCTCCTATACCTTTAACCTTTTTCCTTTCTTTTCCACATCAAGAGGCAGAAGTCTGCTGTGGTTGAGGGTTCGGATGCGGGCACCAGGCTGGGTGTGAATCCCAGGTGCTCTGCTTGCCAGCTGCGTGGCCTGGTTTTGCTTACGGTGCTGAATTTGCTGTGCCTTGATTTCTTCATCCGAACAATGGAGCAATGACGCCGACTAGAAGCACCGATGAACCATCCCCCTCAAGTCCCAGTGTCAGCTGTCATTTTCCTCTGCTCACCTTTCTTTTCCTTTATAAGATTTATTTACAGATGCATTTATTTGAAAGCAAGATGGGAGAGAAATCTCCCATCCACTTGTTCACTCCCTAAATGACTACAACAGCCAGGGCGGGGCCAGGCTGAAGCCAGGAGATGGGAACTCCATCCGGGTCTCCCGCATGGGTGACGAGAACTCAAGCACTTAGGCCGTCGTCCACTGCTTCTTGGGGGCGTTAGCAGGTAGGTGGAAGCAGAGCCGATTCTGATACGGGATGAGGGCACCCCAAATGGTTGGCATAACCTGCTATGCCATGATACTCATACCCCTCTGCTCACTATTTTTTTAAAGGTTTATTTTTTATTTGAGAGGCAGAGAGAGAGAGAGAGAGAGAGAGAGAGGACTTCCATCTGCTGGTTCACTCCCCCAGATGGCTGCAATGGCCGTAACTGGGCCAATCTGAAGCCAGGAGCCAGAAGCTTCTTCTGGGTCTCCCACGCGGGTGCAGGGCCCAAGGACTTGGGCCATCTGCTACTGCTTTCCCAGGCCATAGCAGGGAGCTGGATTGGAAGTGGAGCAGCCAGGACTCAAACTGGCACCCATATGGGATGCCGGCACTGCAGGAGGTGGCTTTAACGGCTACGCCACAGCTGTTTACTCTTAAAGGAATTTTTCTGGGGCCTTTTCTAGTAGTTAAAGCTCCTGTGTCTCCCCTCATAGTGCCTCGTTTGAGTCCAGCTCTCCCTGACTCCAGCTTCCTGCCAGTGCTGACCCCAGGAGGCAGGGATGAGGACTCTGGCCCTCACCTGGGAGACCTGGACTGAGCTCCAGCCCAGGCATTTGGCATTTGTGAATGAACTAATGAATGGGAGCTCTCTATCTATCTCTTTTGTTCTCAATGTTTTTTTTAAAAAAGGCTATTTTGGGGGGCCCGGCGCTGTGGCTCAGTGGGTAAAACATCCCACATGGGTACCAGTTCAAATCTCAGCTGCTTCACTTCCAATCCAGCTCTCTGCTATGGCCTGGGAAAGCAGTGGAAGATGACCCAAGTCCTTGAGCCTCTGCACCCACATGGGAGACCTGGAAGAAGCTCCTGGCTCCTGGCTTCAGATCGGCACAGCTACGGCCATTGTGGCCATCTAGGGAGTGAACCAGCAGATGGAAGACCTCTCTCTCTCTCTGCCTCTCCTTCTCTCTCTGAGTAACCCTTTCAAATAAACAAATCTTAAAAAAAAAAAATAATAAGGCTGTTTTCTAGATGATTCCAATTCATTTTCTTCCCTCTTTCACCATCAACATTTCCAAAGGAGAATGATAAATACCAACAGGTTACAAACAGGGACCGTGGGCCAGGGACTGTTTATAGAATGTCCGTGACCTCACAGCTCTGTGAAGCAGGCATCGACACAATCACCTCCATCCGAGAGGAAGAAACCGAGGCAGGAACTACGAACAACCTCGTTCTACCAAGAAAGCCTGGCTTCCTCTCTCCTCTGCCTCAATGCCTGTCCACTTCCCAGTGCCCTTCAGTGCGGCAGGTGAATGCATTCTGCAGGGCTGCCCCTCTGCAGAGAGCCATGCAGCTGTGCAAGGAAGCTGGGATTTCTTATCCTGATGGAAACAATCAGACACATTCTTGAGTTGAGGAGAAAGACGGGGAGTGGATGTGGAATGCTGGCAGGCCTAACGTGTGTGTGTGTGTGTGTGTGTGTGTGAGAGAGAGAGAGAGAGAGAGAGAGAGAGTGTGTGTATGTGTGTGGGTGTGAGAGAGAGAGTGTGTGTGTGTGTGAGAGAGAGAGAGTGTGTGTGAGAGAGAGTGTGTGTGTGTGAGAGAGTGAGTGTGTGTGTGTGTGTGAGAGAGAGTGTGTGTGTGTGTGAGACAGAGTGTGTGTATGTGAGAGAGTGAGTGTGTGTGTGTGAGAGAGAGAGAGTGAGTGTGTGTGTGTGAGAGAGTGTGTGTGTGTGAGAGTGTGTGTGTGTGTGTGTGTGTGTGAGAGTGTGTGTGTGTGTGTGTGTGTGAGAGAGAGTGTGTGTGTGAGAGAGACAAGTTTGCTTATCATGCATAGACTCTCTTAGAAGCACACTTAAGAAACAGCTAAGGACGAATGCATCCAAGCAGTATTGGTGGCAGGGGCCAGGGACCGAAAGGAGACTTTTCACCTTTATGCCCTTTTATGCCTTTGGATTTGAACCATGCATCTCTTACTACTACTTGAAAAATAAAACAAGGGCAGGCGTTTGGCACAGCCATTAAGAGGTGTCTCGGGCACCTGCATAGAACTGCCCGGTGCCTGCTCGGATGCAGCTTCCTGCACGCCCTGGGAGGCAGCAGCTGGTGGCTTAAGTGCTTGTGTCCTGCCACCTACTGAGGACCCAAGTTCAGTTTGACTCCACTCTGGCCCAGCTCTGTCTGTTGCAGGCATTTGGGGAGTGAACCAGCAAATGGGAGATCTCTGTCTCTCCCTCTGCCTTTCAAACAAATTAAATAAATAATTTTTAATGAATTATAGATATAACATCGGGGAAAATTGTGAATTGAGTACAGAAAAGGTTACTGTTTATCCCACCTTGCTTGCCAGTGGGTGACCTGCACTTTTCGCTGTTTTTTGAGCTACTTGACAACTCAGAATTGTAGAAAACTAAGACTAATGCAAATTTCATTGTCTGGAATATCATTGATTATTTCAGATTTTGCATCTACTTCTCAATTCATTTCAACATCCTTATATGTGTGTAGTACTTTGGGGGTTTTGTGCATTTTTTAAAGTTTGTGTATCTATTTTTATTTGAAAGACAGAGTGACAGAGACATAGAATTTTCCATCCACTGGTTCACTCCCCAAATGCCCTCAACAGCTGGTGTTGGGCCAGGCCAAAGCCAAGAGCCCAAAACTCCGTCTGTCTCTCCCACATGGGTAGAAGGGGACCAAGCTTGTTGCCTCCCGGGAGGCACTCACAGGGAGCTGGATTGGAAGTGGAAGTGGAGCAGCCGGGACTCAAACCAGCACTTTAATATGGGGTACAGTACATCAGGCAGCGACCCAGCCCACTGCACCACGGAGCCGGGGCCCTGTGATGCTCTTAATGCCACCGGCTTGAACATTGAAATGCTAAATGTTATGCTGTTTGTAAACTGGCATGATTTTTTTAATGTTTACTTTATATTTATTTTCATCTACTTAAAAGGCAGAGTGACGGGTGCGGGGGGTGGTGCCTGGGAATCTTCCATCCACAGATTCATTCCTCAAATGCTGGTAACAGTCAGGGTGGGACCAGGCCAAAGCCAGAGTGAGGAACTCCAGCTGGGTCTCCCACGTGGGTGGCAGGGGCCCAAGCACTTGAACCTCATTTGCTGCCCCCAGGATGTGTTAGCAGGAAGCTGGTTTGGAAGTGAAGGTGCCGGGACTCAAACCAGCCCTCTGATGGGGACGCTGGCATCCCACACAGTGACTTCATCCTCGACCACAGCACCCACCCCGGCACATTTTGTCTGCAGTGTCCACAGTCACCTCATCCCACTGAGGATAAAAATCCCAGTTCCTCCGCAGGCCCACCCTCGGAGCTACCACGCAGCCTGGGCCATCTTCCCAGTTCCCTGGCCTGGTCCTCCCCAAACACCTCTGCCAGCTTCCCAGTTCCCTGGCCTGGTCCTCCCCAAACACCTGTACCAGCTTCCCAGTTCCCCTGGCCTGGTCCTCCCCAAACACCTCTGCCAGCTTTCTTTGTATCTTTCTTTGCTTTGCTTGTTTATTCACTTACTTGCTTGTTTTTCCTGAAAGGCAGTCAGGGAGACAGAGCTCCTACCTGCTGGTTCACTCCCCAGAGGCCGGCAAGGGCCAGGCCTGAGAGCTCCATCCAGGTCTCCCACGTGGCTGGGTGGCAGGGCCCGTTACCTGAGCCATAACCACTGCCCTCCAGAGTCTGCAGCAGCAGGGAGCTGAAGCCAGGGCGGAACCCAGGGGTTCCCATATGGGGTGCAAGCATCTTACCTGCTAGGCTAAACGTCCAAGATCAGAGGTGTTTGCGTCTCCCTCTCCAATGTCCCCAGGGTAAAGTCCAAGTGTAGACCGAGTCCTGAGTCCCCTCCAATCTCCCCAGGGTAAAGTCGGAGTGTAGACTGAGTCCCTCTCCAGGTGTCCCCAGCATAAAGTCCGAGTGTGGACCGAGTCCTGAGTCCTCTCCAATGTCCCCAGCGTAAAGTCTGAGTGTGGACCGAGACCCTCTCCAATCTCCCCAGCGTAAAGTCCGAGTGTGGACCAAGACCCTCTCCAACGTCCCCAGCGTAAAGTCCGAGTGTGGACCGAGACCCTCTCCGGTGTCCCCAGCGTAAAGTCCGAGTGTGGACCGAGTCCTCTCCGGCAGCACCATGTGTTTTACAGGAATTCTATGTTTGTCGAGTAAACGAAACGATTGTCCAAGCGTCCATGGGTACGTCCCGGTCCCCACACTTTCCCATCGCCAGCCACATCCCATCATTCCCCTGCTCAAAGCCCTTGAACGGCTTCCCTGACCTTAGCACAGGGAGCTGGGGCCCTGGGCTGGCTGCCTGCGAGGCAGTGAAGCCAAACGCATTTTTCAAATATTCACTTATTTATTTTCATCTGCTTGAAAGACAGAGTGACAGAGAGATCTTCCGTCTGCTGGTTCACTCCTAGACTGCCCACAATGGTCAGGGCTAGACCAGGCCAAAACCAGGAACCCAAAACTCCACCCAGGTTTCCCACGCGCGTGGGAGGGGCCCGGGCACTTGGGCCGTCACCTGCTGTCTCTCACGATGCATTAGCAGGGAGCTGGATGGGAAGCAGGGCCTCAAATGGGCATAGGGGACGCAGCGTCCTGCGGAGTGGCCCAACCTGCTCCGTCGCGACGCCCACCCCCTAAACATGCTTTTATTTTTTTTCCACTTTTTAAAATGGTTTGAAAAAACTCAAAAATAATTTGTGGCCCCCACGAACCGCATGACACTCAAAGTTCAGCATCTACAAGGACTGCTTCTGTGCGGAAGGCATGGAGCCCACAGGCAGAGCAGTCACTGTCAGAAAAAAAGTCCTGGGGCCTGCGCTGTAGCACAGGGCGTAACCTGCCACCTGCAGCGCCGGCATCCCACATGGGCACTGGTTCAAGTTCCAGCTGCTCCACTTCTGATCCAGCTCCCTGCTAATGGCCTGGGAAAGCAGCAGAGGATGGCCTTAGTGCTTGGGCCCCTGCCACCCATGTGGGAGACCCACAAAAAGCTCCTGGTTTCGGCCTGGCCCAGCCCTAGCCTAAGTGGCCATCTGGGGAATGAGCCAGTGGATGGAAGATGTCCCTCTCGCTCTCTATAACTCTGCCTTTCAAATAAATAAATAAAATCCCCAAAAGCACAAAAAAAAAGGAAAGGAAAGAAAAGTCCACTCGGCCTCTCGAGGCTTGGTCCCCACGCGTGTCCTGGCCCCCGAGGTCTCTCCCCACCCCCACCCTGTGGCCCAACACAGACATCAGGAGTCCTTCCCCGGCCGGCTCCTTTCTGAGCGGCACCGCCGGTCTTACTTGTTCGTTCACTAGGACTTTGTGGGCCCCGCGGAGCCGTGCGCCCCGGGCAGCACATGACGTAACCAGTGACCAGGGACACCTCCTTACCTACCTCGGATTCTCTACAAGCTCTCCAGTAAATCGTCCGCACCCCCTTCACGGTCCACTGTGTTGAACCACACAAAGTCATCACTTGTACACGAATTTCCAAAAGCCAGAGTCCCTTTACCTGCTGACTGCCCTGCGGCTCCACAGACCTTCCGTGGGGTCCCCAAACTGCCAGCTGTGACTGGCCACACTCCTTCCCACCCCCTATGGGCCTGTGCACTTGCTCTCTCTGACCGACCGTCACCTCCTCCAGGGGGCCCTCTCGGATCACATCGTGTCTCACGTCGGCCATCAGCACCTTCTCCCAGAAGTGCTTCTCAGGGCAGAGCCCTCTCATTCTCAAACACGGAGGGAGCCCCACCGCGCAGAGGAGGCCCCACCCTCGGCAATCTCTCTCTGTCTGTGCATCCGACCGGATGTGAATTCCTGGCGCTCTGCTATGTAGCTTCTTACAGTGTTTGCTTATCTCTGGATACAGTAAGCGTCCCAAGGACTTGCTCAGTAACCACAGCCACTCCTATAGGCTTCCGGGCTCCTTCTGCCTCCATCGCTGTCCTGGTTGTCATGACAACATCAGCATCGCCATCACCACCACCTTCACCTTGCCAGAGCCGGCTTGCCAGGGGCCAGGCCCCGTGCTCAGCTCATTCTCCATGCAGATTAACCGACTCTCCCAACAACCCGATGAGGCGGGGGCTATTATCACCCGCATTTTACAGGTGGGAAAACCAAGGCACGGAATGGTTCAAGAAGCCGCCCGTCTGCGAAAGGAAGACATTCCTAAGAAAAGCGAAGCCTCGGCCCCCGTGGCCTCTGAAATTGCAAGAAGCGAATACTGCGGAGAAAGAGAACCCAGGTAGCCAGGAAACGGGACAAGTTAGCGACTGCAGCAGAAAACACACCGCGCCCCAAAGACAGGGCGGACACCCCCCACACACACACTGGCAGGGCAAGTGATGCAAGCTAGGCTGGCCCGTGCTCTCAGCCGCCAGCCCCACTCTCTCCGACGGTGCCCGTCCAGCAGCCCTGCGAGCCCACAGCTGGACGCTGCCTTGGCCTCCCCCTCCCCCAGCGCCCGTGGGATTTACCTGAGCGCCTTCCACGGCCGACTCCGGCGACGGAGCTCCATGCTGTGCAGCGGTGCCCGGCACCACGGCCGCCATCCACTGCTCTCCGGGCTGCGAGGGAGCGGCCCCCAGGCCCCAACCCCGCTCCCATCCCCCACCCTCGGCAGCCAGAGGGATCTTTTGAAATTTCAATTTGGACCAGGTCACTTCCCCACCCCCACCTCTCAAACCCTTCAAAGGTTTCCCATTGTTCTCTGGCCAAAGTCTCAAATTCTTAACCGAGCCGGAGGGGGTCAGCAGAATTCCCTTCTCTGGCTTCAGCTCCGGGGTCTGAGCTGCAGCCGGCATGGAGGGCTCTGAGGCTGGACTGCCCGAGTTCAAGTCCTGCCTCTGCCACTCACTCTCCACGCCTCCTGGCCTACAAATTGAGGATGCGGCACCTCCTAGAGCGCTGTCGCGATGGGGTTAACTCCTCCTGCCGTGAAAATGTCTGCTTAGCACGGTGTCTGGCACCCATCAGCCACTGCTGCCGTAGCTGTGATCCAGTAACTCCTATTCATCCTTCAAAACCCAACACAAAATTCCTTTCTTCCTGGCAGCTCTCCGGACCAGCTTCCCAATACATCAGATCTGCTGATCATATCACGATTTAATAGTGCACACGTGTTTAATCACAGTATAAATTCATGGGACTGACTTCCAGTCTGGTGCCTGTTTTGTTCAATTCTCTCCTCGGCACATAACAGGAACGCAGAAGCAGTTTGGTGGTTGGGGTGAGTGTTTCACCTAGAAACTGAGCCACTTGTGCCCCCCACATCGGGGTACTGGGCTCTATCCCGGTCCAGTCCTTGACTCCAGCTTCCTGCTAACGCAGGTCCTGGGAGGCAGCCAGGATGGTGGCTCAAAGAATCGGATTTCTGCCTCCCACGTGGGAGACTTGGGTGGAGTTTCTAGCTCTGGGCTTTGGCCAGGCCCAGCCTCAACTGGGGAGTGAACCAACAGATAAGAGCATGCTCTCTTTCTCTCTTTCCATCTCTCAAATCCATTTTTTTTTAATTTTTAAGAGAAGAGTTTGTTGACTGTTGACCAGGGAATGACTGAAGGCGTCACATTGGAGGATGCCCAAATCCCGAATGTTCGAGTAGGAAAGTTGAGTCTGAATGAGGATGGAGGAAAAGGAGCGCCCGCGGGCGACCAGAGCTGGCCAGGACCGACCAGCAGCCAGGAAGGGGCAGGGAGGCACTGTCCCCTGCAGGTCTCAGAGGCTAGGCCTGAGGTCTGGGACCAGCGAGAAAACACTGCTGCCATCTGAAACCCCAGGGCTTTGTGGTGGAGGCAGAGCCTCTCCCTGGCTCCCTGGTCCCCAGCCGCCATTGTGTGTATCTGTTTGTTTGCTCCCAGGACCCACAGCCAGAGCACACATGTCTGGAGGCCAAGGTCTCCCATCCAGGCATCTGTTCCACACCGCATTTATCTGTTCCGTCAAGCACTGTTTACTGAGTGCCTGCTCCGCCAGCCCAGTGCAGCAGGCAAAACTCCTCCTCGGCTTCTTGAAGTCCACATCCTGGCAAGAAGAGGCAGGCAAGAAATCCAACAAGAAAGGTGGTGTGTTAAAGGGCGCTGAGTGCCATGGAGGAACTATAGCGGGAGGAGGGGGAGCGTGGGGCAGGCAGCAGCGAAATGGGGGGGTGGGGAGGCCTCCGAGGAGGCGACGTTGGGCAGACACCTGAGTGAGAAGAGGGAGGCGGCGCGGGGCCTTCTGGGCCCACAGTGCAGGTCGGGCCATGCTTTCGGCACAGGCGACTTTGACGTCCATTAGGCAAAGTCTGGAGAGGCTGGCGACACGCGGGCACCTACAGGGCACTGGACAGGTGCTGATGGTGCACCCACACCGGGAATGGCGTGGGCCAGGACATCCACAGTGCTAGACAAGGCCAGGGGAGCTTAGGAGGGGCGCGTAAGGGCCATGGCTTTGACTCTGGATGAGATGGGAAACCCTCAGACTTTGCAGCAGGCAGGGGGACAGACAGACGCGTCCTAAGAGGTGAACTCTGGCCAGGGAGTGGGAAGAACCCTGAAGGGATGGGGGGGTGGAGGGCTCACCGAGGGAAGCAGCAGGGGCTCCGTGGGCACGTGCCAGGCTGAGAGAAAGGCAGCTCAGACCAGGGTGCAGGCTGCAGGTAGACAGCAGGGGTAAGGTTTGGGATCTGCTTGGAAAACTCCAGGTGACAGGGTTAGCGTGGGGTGGGAGACAGAGGAGGTGTGGATGAAGCTGAAACACTGTCTTCCGTCCTGAGCAGCTGGGAGGCTGGAGCAGGTGCCAGAGACCTGGGGAGGAGCGGGTGGGAGGAGCGGGTGGGAGGGCCCTGGGGGGAATGGGATCATCCCGGGGCGGGGTGGGGGGGGGAGTCACCGAGGCCCTGGGACCCTGGGCACAAGGGGCGGTTTGGGATGCAGGCATACATTGAGAGCAGCATTGCATCTGGAAGCTGTTCCGACAATTTTGTGTTTTTTTGTTGTTGTTTTTGTTTTTGTTTTTGTTTTTGACAGGCAGAGTAGACAGTGAGGGAGAGAGACAGAGAGAAAGGTCTTCCTTTGCCGTTGGTTCACCCTCCAATGGCCGCCACAGCCGGCACGCTGCAGCCGGCGCATCGCACTAATCCGATGGCAGGAGCCAGGTGCTTCTCCTGGTCTCCCATGGGGTGTAGGGCCCAAGCACTTGGGTCATCCTCCACTGCACTCCCTGGCCACAGCAGAGAGCTGGCCTGGAAGAGGGGCAACCAGGACAGAATCCGGTGCCCCGACCGGGACTAGAACCCGGTGTGCCGGCGCCGCAAGGCGGAGGATTAGCCTAGTGAGCCGCGGCGCCGGCCCGACAATTTTATTTTATTTATTTTCATCTGACTTGAAAGGCAGGGAGACAGAAGAGATAGCTTCCATCCACCGGTTCCTTCCCCAGATGCCCCCAAACAGGGGCTGGGCCAGCAGAAGCCAGGAGCAGGGCACTCCATCTGGGTCTCCCACACGGGTAGCAGGGGCCCAGAATTGGAGTCTTGCCCTGCTGCCTCCCACAGCGCCTTAGCAGGAAGCTGGATTGGAGACAGGAGCAGGGGACTCCAACATGGGATGCTGGCTTCACAAGTGTTGACTTAAATACTGTGTCAGCTGCCTACCCCTCAATGCTACTTAAAACCACAATTCAGGACAAGCGCAGGTAGCCTCGCCTTAAAGGGAATGGGCAAGGACCAAGTCAAGGGCCCATCCCTGAGGTTGTGGCCAACAGCAGACCAACAGAAATGGCAAGGCGTTTCTGGTGACAAGTGAACCTGGTGGCACAGTGGGTTAAATCTCTGCTGGAGATGCCCACATCCCATATCTGAGCACTGGTTGGATCCCAGCTACTCTGCGTTGGGACCAGCTCCCTGCTAATGCACCTGGAAAAACAGCAGACAAGCCAAGGACTTGGGTCCCTGCCACCCACATGAGAGACCCAGATGGAGTTCTTGGCTCCTGGCTTCGGCCTGGCTCAGCCCTGGCTGTTGGGGAGTGAACCAGTGGATGGAAGAGCTCTCTCTCTCTCTCTCTCTCTGCCTTTCAAATAAAAGAAGAAACAGAACAGAGCCCCCAGTCCTCCAGGAGTTGTTGTACCCCCGTTAGTAGGTGCTTTTGACAAAGATAGAAGGCGATATCAGATTGACTTGAAAAACAAAAAATACCTTGAACAGCAAAGGCATGCCCGTGGCAAAGCATTAATGCGGTCTAGAAGTTTACGCAGGGAAAAAGCAAGTCTCCCTCCCAGCCCCAGCCTGCTGATGCCCTCCCCCGCCAGGCGATGGCTAGTCCCGGCCAGACCGATGCCTGTGCACCGCCGGCACAGCCCTGTCCATTTCCCCTGCTCCTTCTGTAGGCACCAACACTGGCAGGCCCCAGCCACCACCCCGCTCCCTACCTGCTGGCACGCCCCATCAATACACACAGACCTGTTTTATTCTTGAATGACTGGAGGCATCTCCATTGTACAGCTGCATCGTAATTGATTGAACTGTCTCTTACTGATGGACATTTGGGTAGTTTCCAGTCTGGCTATTATGAACAATGCAAATATAAATATCCTTATTCATCCATTTTGGGCAAGGATTATCCAAACGAAAAACTTCTAGCAGCAGGATTGCTGGGTCAATGGGTCTTTGTATTTAAGTATTTAAGCATTTAAGCTTTGGTGTCAACACAAGCAAGGGTGTGTGTGTATTTACATTTTTTTAAAGATGTATTTATTTATTTGAAAGCAAGAGTTACAGAGAGACAGAGCCAGAGAGAGAGAGAAGTCTTCCATCCGATGGTTCACGCCCCAAATGGCTGCTATGACCAGAGCTGTGCTGATCTGAAGCCAGGAGCCAGGAGTTTCCTCCAGGTCTCCCAAGCAGATGCAGGGGCCCAAGGCGTTGGGCCATCTTCTACTGCTTTCCCAGGCCATAGCAGAGAACTGGGTTGGAAGTAGAGCAGCCAAGACTCGAACCAGTGCCCACATGGGATGCTGACACTGCAGGCGGCAGCTTTACCCACTGCACCATGGCACTGGCCCCAGTGCATTTACTTTTTTTTTTTTTTTTTTTTTTTTTTGACAGGCAGAGTGGACAGAGAGAGAAGAGAGAGACAGAGAGAAAGGTCTTCCTTCCGTTGGTTCACTCCCCAGTGGCTGCTGTGGCCAATGTACCGCGCTGATCCAAAGTCAGGAGCCAGGTGCTTCTCCTGGTCTCCCATGGGGTGCAGGGCCCAAGGACCTGGGCCATCCTCCACTGCACTCCCGGGCCACAGCAGAGAGCTGGACTGGAAGAGGAGCAACCGGGACAGAACCAGTGCCCCAACTGGGACTAGAACGCGGGGTGCCGGTGCCGCAGGCAGAGGATTAGCCTAGTGAGCCGCAGCGCCGACCCATTTACATTTTTAAAAAGATTTATTTATTTATTTGAAAGTCAGAATTACACACAGAGCGAAGAGGCAAGAGAGAGAGAGGTCTTCCATCTGCTGGTTCACTCCCCAATTGGCTGCAATGGCTGGAGCTGGGCTGTTCTGAAGCCAGGAGCCAGGAGCTTCTTCTGGGTCTCCCATGTGGGTGCAGGGGCCCAAGGACTTGGGCCATCTTCCACTGCTTTCCCAGGCCATAACAGAGAGCTGGACCGGAAGTGGAGCAGCCAGGACTTGCACCAGTGCCCATATGGGATGCTGGCACTGCAGGCCGCAGCCTTACCTGCTACGCCACAGCACCGGCCCCCAGTGCATGTACATTTGACGTTAGTGCTACGGTACTGACATCAGCGCTCCTTCACCGGGTAGCAGAGAAGGAACACGAAGCTGATTTTTCAGAAGCTTCTCTACATGTGTGTCGAGGGAGACAGGATCTGGGTGACAACCCCGAGACGAGATCTCTGAGGGCTCCCCGGAAGCAGCTTCCAGCCTGGTTCTGGTTATTTGAGACACAGGTGCTGGTCCCTTCGCTGGAGCTGGGGCTGCCCACCAGGAAGGCCAGGATTTGCCTGTCTGCACGAAGAATGACATGACCAAACACACACTGGATCAGCTCGGGCCCCGAGGCCATGCAGAGAAAACCCTCAGAACACCCAGGCCCAGGGCGCTGTGGTGTAGTAGACTAAGCCTCCGCCTGAAACCCCAGCATCCCATACGGGTACTGGTTCAAAGCCCGGTTCTTCCTCTTTCGATCCAGCTCTGTCTATGGCCTGGGAAAGCAGAGGAAGATGGCCCAAGTGCTTGGGCCCCTACATCTGCGTGGGAGACCTAGAGGAAGCTCCTAGTTCTTGGCTTCAGATTGGCCCTGCTGTTTGGGGTGAACCAGCAGATGGAAGCCCTCTCTATGTCTCTCCCTGCCTTTGTGATGCTACTCTGGCAGGGACCTGTGTCCTTTAATTAAGCTTGCTTCCAACTGACAACATTAAAGTCCGCTGAGGCCTTCCAAGGTCAAAGAAAAGGGCGGCGTCTGTCCTGGGGCTGAAATGCGGTTGTCGATGTCTGCTCGCCTGTGAATGCTTCCGCTGCAGCCCCTACCTGCTTGCAGGCAGCCGTTTCCGGTTCTGCATGTTAGAACAGAGCAATGGTGTGAACCCTTGACAGACAGCTGACAGCTCAGCATGTGTGTGAGAAGAAACAACGTCTCCAGTAACTACGTTCATACTCGTTCATACTCGTTCATACTCGGGCAGTATTGCATCAGTTCTGTGGCTGCCACGTATCCTTAGCATATCCAGTCCAGTGTATGCAGGTAACCATTCAAGGGAGACAGAGAGGCTAAAACCATGTAGAAGGGAAAGCCCATCTTTGTGCGGGGCTCAGGATTTTGGATAAAAAATTCCACCTGGGCCTTATGCCGATGTAATAAAAGACCCCTTCCTATTAGGAGGCCTTGGTGTCTTGTCTCGGTACACAAATCCTGCAACATTACCTCTCAAATAAATAAAATCTAAACAACAACAACAAAACCCAAAAAACCCAGGGCCTAGCACAAGGAGAAAGCTCAGGCTGGAGCTGCAGCCAAATCTGCAGAAAGAACCAACTTCCAAAGCAAGGGGTGGGAGACACCCACGTGCTAATGGTAGCAGAGATAGGAGGCTGGTATTTTTATTTAATTTACATATTTACTTGAAAGGCCAAGTTACAGAGAAAGATGGAGAGAGAGAGAGAAAGAGAGAGAGAGAATCTGCCATCTTCTGGTTCACTCCTCAAATGCCTACAAGGGCCGGGACTGGGCCAGGCTGAACCCAGGAGCTTGGAACTTCTTCCAGGTCTTCCATGTGGGCACAGGGGCCCAGGCACTTGAGCCATCTTCAGTTCAGCTGCTTTCCCAGGGGCATTAGCAGGGAGCTGGATGGGAAGTGGAGCAGCCGGGACTCAAACCAGCACTCTTATATGGGATCCCAGCATCCTTAGTTTAATCCACTGTACCACAATGCTGGCACCAGGATGCTGGCTTTTTGATAAGCTATTGGATTGTTGCTGTGGATTCGTTCTGAGAGGAGGAGCATGGTGGGAGCAAGAAGCTCGGAGTCACCACACAGACCCCAGGAGTCAGGTGAAAGCAGGCCAGAGGCGAGCAGCCTGCAGACTCGTTTATTTCAGTTGGTACAGCAGTTTATATAGCCAAGGCAGCCAATCTGTTCAAGGGGCAGTCTATGCCCTAACCAATCACAGCCTGTTGCCAGGCAGGCTCCATTGCCAACGGCCATCTTGGCATGGCTTTCTCATTCTACCACATTGGATGAGCTTGGATGTCCAACCTTCCATTAACAGGCAACATGTACTCTCTTTGTACCGGGCAAGTGGTGTCACAGCACATGAATACGAGCACCCCCCCCCCCGCCCCGAGATTACAGTGATCATCGTCTCTGTCTCCAGACAGCAAGCTGAGGTGCAGAGACGTCACCAGTGCCGCCTGGCCGATCCGGATGTGCACCCAGTGAGAACTTCCTGCCGCGGGCCAGATTGGAGCTGGGAGGGACAGAACAGATGTAGAAAATGAGGAAGTACATGAGGCCACTGCCAGGGAGGGGACACTCCCGTGATCAGAATCTGCCTGCTCCACAGAGGAGCCCCAGCGGCACGGCGCCCAGTGAGAGAAGCCAGCTACCTACCGAGGCCCCGGCTGCAGGACTCCACTCCTACTCAGTGTTCAGAGCGGATAAAGGCGGAGAGACAGGACACAGAGCAATGGCTACCCATGGAGGAGAGGACCATAAGGGTGCAGCATTCTCATTTCAGAGGATGAAAAAGTTCTAGAAGTGGGTGTGAATGTACTTAATGCCACGTCATGGTATACCTAAAATCTGTGACAACGGGGCAGGTGTTCAGCCTAGAAGTTAAGGTGCCTGAGTCCCACCTTGCAGTACCTGCAACTGATTCTCAGCTTCAGCTCCTAACTCCAGCTCCCTGCCAATGCTGTCCGTGGAAGGCAGCAGTGTTGACCAAGGAGTTGGGTTCCGGCCACTCCGGCGGGAGCCCTGGATTGAGTTCCCGGCTCAGGGCCTCAGCCAGGTCCAGCACTGGCCATTGCAGTGACTCGGCAGACGGAAGCTCCCTCTCTCCTTCTCTCTGTCATTCTACCTCGCAAATAAATAAATTGTTAAAATGCTTACAATGGAAAATTTCATGTTCCATCTATTTTATTACAATTTGAAAAAAAAAATCCTAAGTCATCCTTGCCTGTCTTTGCACAAGTGCACACGCATGCACACACATGCACATGCAACCTGAGCTCCTAGGCCCCCCCTTCCCAGGGCCCTCTGCTGCCCGCGGTGGCCCACACCCTCAGCCACTCCTGCCTGCGGGGGTGGCTGTCTCCCTGTCGTGTCTGCCCCTGCTCTGACCGCAGCCAATTCTCTAGCCCTCCACAGGGCAACGGCCACATTGGGTTACTGAGACACTGCCACCCTACCTGGAGCGAAATTACACCTTTGCCATGACGTTGGGGGCATGGAAATGTGTCAGGACAGGACAGAGGCTGTTCAGGTACCGCCTATACGGCATCATTCGCTTTGATTCTGTGTTATGTGAATTTCATCTCAACAAATTATTATTTTTTTAAATATTTATTTATTTATTGGAAAGGCAGAGTTATACAGAGAAAGAAGGAGAGGCAGAGAGAGAGAGAGAGAGAGAGAGAGGGCTTCCATCCACTGGTTCACTGAACCAAATGACTGCAATGGCCAGAGCTGTGCCAACCCAAAGCCAGGAGCCAGGAGCTTCCTCCAGGTCTCCCACGTGGTTGCAGGGGCCCAAGCACTTGGGCCATCTTCCCCTGCTTTCTCAGGCCATTAGCAGGGAGCTGGATTGGAAGTGGAGCAGCCAGGAGGCAAACCCGTGCCCATATGGGATGCATCCAGGCTGCGCCTCACCTGGCCCCACGCAGAGAGCTTTCTAGACGTTAGGACAACCCTCCTCCCCCTGGCTTCATCCGTGTCTGGGTGGGGCTGCAGGATTCGCAAGGGCTGGGCAGGTGCTGCCGCGGGCCGGGAGCACACCTGGAGACCCAGGGCTGAGTGGGTCTCTGTGCCAAGGAACCGCCTCCGATAAGATCCAGGGCCTCCTGATAAAGGAGGCAGGTGTCCAGGGTCACCCAGCCAGGGGCTGGCCGCCGGTTCCCGCTGGTTCAAGCAGGAGCGAGCCTGTGCAATTCATTTCTCTCCGGGCACCTGCTTGGATCCTCCGAGCGCGCCCAAGGCCACCGGGGCGAAAGCCTGTCCGCCTCCCACTGGAGAGCCGCCGCGCCCGGGCGCCTTCGGGACACTGCGTGGAGACCCGGCGCCGCCTGCTGGCGGGCCGGGCGCGGCGTGCGCGGCGCCGGCCGAGCGCCGCCCGCCGTGAGTCATCGGCGCTCGGGGCTCCGTGACAAGAGGTGGAAAATATGACCCGGTCCGTTCCGTCCTGAGAAAGGGCGTGGGGCCCGCGCGGCCGAGGAATGCAAAGGAAGGGCGGCGGCCGCGCCCCGGGGACCTCAGGGGCTGGGATGGCAGAGGCGCGCGGAGAACAATTCGGCCTTTGACCTTTGACCTTCCGGAAGATTCCCGAGGAGGAATTCCAGGCCCAAACCTGGAGTCCAGGGGCGTTCCCTGCGCGCCGGGGCCCACCCTCCGGACCCGGTCCTCTGTCCCACGCTGGGATTCACCCACGGGTGTCCTATGAGCACTCGGCGGGCGCCTGGCCGTGCGGGAGTTGTGAGGGGCACTGCTGCCCCAGAGGGGCCGGCAGCGACCGAATCAGTGCAGACAGCAGAGAAAACAAAGGCAGGGGCGGGGGCCCCACTCAGAGGCTGCCACAGGAGCAGCGCCTGAAGGAGGAGGAACATTCCAGAAGCCAGCCCTGGTGTCCCAGAGCGTGGCCGTGGCCCTGGTGCGGCCGTGGCCCTGGTGACCGAGAGCACGGCTGTGGCCCCGGTGACCGTGAGCGTGGCCGTGACCCTGGTGACTGTGAGCGTGGCTGTGGCCCTCGTGTCCGAGAGCGCGGCCGTGGCCCTGGTGACCGTGAGTGTGGCCGTGGCCCTGGTGACTGTGAGCGCGGCCGTGGCCCTCGTGTCCGAGAGCACGGCCATGGCCCTGGTGACCGTGAGTGTGGCCGTGGCCCCGGTGTCCGAGAGCGCAGCCGTGGCCTTGACGGTGGACAGCCATCTCTGTTTTCCTCTCCGGGAGGCACTTGCTCTGGTATTAATTCAGTGAGCTGACGCACTTTGAGGAACTTCAATATTTATTTCCGCCTGGCCAGGATGGCGTGAGGAGGGGATGGGAAGTGACAAGGGCAGAGTGGCCTCTGAGAAGTGGAACCGGACAGAGGGGCAGTCTCTGGAGAGTGGGCGCGGTGGATAAGCAATAGGACTGTGTGTGTGCTGACCCTGGGGGGACCCGGACTTGGGACGTGGGTCCTGCTCTCTTTCTGGATGGTTTTATCCAGTGCCAAGGCTTTTTAAATGTTTAGTTATTTATTTGAGAGGCAGAGAGGCAGACAAGGCTCCCATCTGCTGGGTCACTCCCCAAATGCCTGAACAGGAGGGGCCCGGCCAGGTTGGTGCCGGGCGCTGGGAGCTCAGGCCGGGTCTCCCACGTGGCGGCAGGAACCGAGTTAGAGGGTCTGTCTAGAGGAAGCTGCAGCCGGGAGTGAAACCCAGGCGCTCAGATATGGACCTCGGGGGTCCCAGGGAGCTGCCCGCCCTGTGCCCACCTTGTAAGTGGCATCTCTAGGTGATGCGTCCCTGTAACGCCACCTGTCCTCTGCACACGTTCAAGTGCACAGACTGTCCAGGCACCACCAGATGTCCAAACCGGAATTCCTCGCTGCCCTTGCCTCCCCGCCCCACTCCTTTCTCTGGCTTTATCATGTTAAAGAGTCACTTATTTATTTGAAAAGCAGAGTGACAGTGACGGAGAGAGAGGGGGAGACAGACAGATCTTCAGTCTGCTGGCTCACTCCCCAAATACCTCCAATAACCAAGGGCTGGGTCAGGCTGAAGCCAGGACTCTGGGACTCCATCTGGGGCGCAGGCCCATTAGCAGGGAGACAGAGGAGGGAGCAGGGAGCTGAGAGACATTAGCAGGGAGCTGGATCGGAAGTGGAGCAGCCGGGACTGCAGCTGGCTGGGCACTTGAGTCCCTGCTCCCCACGTGGGAGACTGGAAGAAGCTCCCAGTTCCTGGCTTCAGCCTGGCCCAGTCTCGGCTGTTGTGGGCATCTGGGAAGTGAACAAGAGAATGGAAGATCTCTCTCTCTCTCTCTCTCTCTCTCTCTCTCTGGCTCCCACTCCTCTTGAGCAAGGCTGTCCCACCACCTCCCCGCCTCGTCTCTCCCTGTCTCCATCCTCACCCCAGGGCCATCAGTTTTGGGTAGGTCTGAAAAAATAAAGCCTTTCAGTTCCCTACTTAGAATTCTCCATTATTTCCCATCACAACCAGAATCACACTGGAACTCTGGGCAGGGACCCCTAGGTTTCTCTGTGACCTTGCCCCGGCCTCTCCTGCACCTAACGTGTGCCCTGCCTGGGACATCCTGCTCCCACAGCCTGTGCCTCTGCAAAGTTCCCTTCCGAGGGACTTGGGCACGGGATGCCCTCTTCCCGTGTCTCCACAGGCCTGGCTCATCCCGCTCTCAGCTCCAGTGTCACTGCTGGGTGTGCTTGGGGACTGTGGCCTCCCTGCCCACCCCACCTCACAAACCACAGGTGGCCTCCAGGACTGGACTCCAGAGCTAACTGGTTCTTGTCGCCTGCATTCTAGGACCTGCCCCAAACCCTGGCCTTCCAAAGCCTAGCTCGTCTGCCTTCCCTCTTAGTGAGCGACCCCATATTCTACCAATAAATGCCCTGCTTTGCTTAATTTAACCAGACGTGGTCTCCATCATTGCAACCTCACACCCTGAGCGGTAGGGCTTCCGTGGGTAGGGCACGCTTTAGGTCCCTAACATGATGACTGATAAACTACAGGGGAATAATAAGGATAAGAGTAACTCCCTCGGTGCCTTAGTGCCTTAGTCTCCCCTGATCCTCACGGCTTGTGTTTCAGGATCCCTAGAGGTGGCTAGAAGTGTGGGCAGTACCAAACCCTGGACAAAGTGTGCTCCCCCCACCATTTGTACCAGTAAGCAGACGTTACGGAAGCCACTTGTTTGGACTAAGCCCCTGCACGGGGGCCCTACAGTCCAGCCTAAAAATAAAAATGGAGTCACCCATGCTAAGGTTCCAGGTTACCAAACTGAAACCCAGTTGTCATCTGACCTTCTGAGAAGTCAGGAGAGAGAGATAACAGGCGGAATTCCCCAGCCGCCCAGTCCTGGCTGGTGCGGTAGCCACCTTCCCTCTGCCCGGTCCCGCAAGCACGGGGAGCGGAAGTCAGCGGCTGTTGACCAGGCAGTGGCTTGACTATTGTTCTGTCTCGCAGGGAAAGTAACTGAAATCAAAGATCAGTCTGCTTTTTGTTCCCGGTTTCTGCTTGTCTCAGTCCTTCCCTGTCTATAACACCCACCGCTTCTGCTCAGCCCTGGGAACTCTCAGCACTATTCTACGTGAAGAAGTGCTGGCTCAATTCTCGAATCCCCGAAGGAAAGCCCATGCAGATTCTTAAATCTTAAAATTGTTGTAATTTTATCCTTTGAAGATACATACCTCTGATAAAGTTGAATTTATAAATGAAGCACAGTACAAGATAACAATAACAAAATAGAATGATGAATACAACATACTGTAATGAAGGTTGTTTACCACTTGTTCATTGTTCATTTCTAGAATCTTCCATTTAATGCTTATAGACCATAGCAGAAACATGGGTAAGGATTATTTTATATGGCTCTATAGCTATGCAAAGACCAAAAAAGAGATTTTTAGTCCTCATATACAAGGAACCGTGGCTGTGCAGGCAACGCCCTCTATCCTGTGGCTCAGTATCCTTAGCGTGTGGCTTCCTCCTTACAGGCCAACATGGCTGCTCCAGCTTCTGCTGATTAAAAAAAAAGAAGAGGAAGACAGAGAGCTCACCCCTCCTTCCTTCTTCTTCTTCTTCTTCTTCTTCTTTTTTTTTTTTTTTTTTTTTTTGACAGGCAGAGTTAGACAGTGAGAGAGAGACAGAGAGAAAGGTCTTCCTTCCATTGGTTCACTCCCCAAATGGCCGCTGATCCGAAGCCAGGAACCAGGTTGTTTTCCTGGTCTCCCATGGGGTGCAGAGCCCAAGCACTTGGGCCATCCTCCACTGCACTCCCGGGCCCCAGCAGAGAGCTGGACTGGAAGAGCGGCAACTGGGACAGAATCTGGTGCCCTGACTGGGACTAGAACCTTAGAACCTGGAGTGCTGGCTTCACAGGCAGAGGATTAGCCAAGTGAGCTACGGCGCTGGCCTCCTCCTTCCTTCTTTTCTTTTTTTCATTTTTTTTAAAGATTTATTTATTTATTTGAAAGAGAGTGAGGAGAGGGAGAGAGGTCTCTCATCCACTGGTTCGTTCCCCAAATGCCCTTAACAACTGGGGCTAGAGGAAGCTGAAGTCACTGGCTTGGAACTCCATCCGGGTCTCCCACGTGGGTGCAGGGCCCAAGCGCCTGGGCCACCCTCCTCTGCCTTCCCAGGAGCTGGATGGGAAGCGGAGCCGCCGGGCTTGAACCGGGCACTCTGACAGCGGGTGCCGATGCTGCCAGTAGAGAGTTAACCCGCCGCCCATAGCACCCCAGGCCCCACGAAACTCAAATCCCAAGCTGAGTAGTGCGTGTGTATTCATTCATGGTCGTTTAATTTTGCTCCGTTGTGTTTTCAGGCGATCAGGTCACACCGTTAAAACCCAGCCACAGTCCTGCAGGGACAGAGACCTAACAGGTGCCCCAAGACTTCCCTCGACCACAGCCCTCCAGGACGGCTGTTTTCTGTGTTTCTCTTTCTGCAAAGTGTGTTGCTGTTGGGCCCTGGGAACCCCTGAGGGTGAGGACATTAGTGCATTAGCGTCATCTTTGTGACAATAATCCCACTTTTTATTTTTTATTTTCAGGTTTTTTTTTTATTTGAAAAGCTGAGGAGGGGTTGGATCTTCCCTCTCCTGGTTCACTCCCTAAATGTCCCTGGCATTCAGGGTCGGGCTGGGCTGGGCCGGGCCAAAGACAGAAGGAAGCCGGGCCTCAATCCAAGTCTCTGGCGTGGGAGGCGGGCACGCCGGCAGCTGGGATTCCGACCCAGGCCCTCTGCCGTAGGAGGCCGTGTCCCATCCCCCAGCACCGATTTAAACTGGAAATGATAGATGCATTATCTTTGACCTTTGCTTTTTTTTTTGGTATTCACGAAGAGTAATACATGCATTTCTTTTTAAAGTTGCCAGCCTTCAAGCAGAAGGGCCGGTAAGACGGGCGGCATCCTTGGGCCTCAGATCCACACCCCAGCTGCCTTCTCCCTCTGGGAAGTCTCTGCACCTGCCAGCCTCCTCCGTCGCATCTCCTGGCTGCAGGCAGCAGAGCCCCACCTGGGCCGACCTCGGCTGACAGAGGCTGATGGGAAAGCCGCGGGAGCTCACGGGCCCGGCAGCAAGCCAGGGAGCTAAGCCCCGGCGCTCTGTCCGTGTGTGTGTGTGTGTGTGTGTGTGTGTGTGTGTGTGTGGCTGCCGCCCCTGGACACTTTCACAGGTGGATGCTGGCTCTCCTGAGGACACACCTGCTGCTTCCCGCCCACCACCCGCAAGGTAAACCCAGACTCCGGGTCATTTACCCTGGTGTCATCAGCACAGGGAGACTGCTCGGTGGAAGCGGCCAGGTGCCCGGGGGCAGAGAGCCGGGTCTTGCTATTTGAACTTCTGGTTTTAGTCTATACTTCGGACAATCTTCCAGCAGAATTAAGGGGGCCCCAAAGAAGTGAAAAGAACATAAAAAATTAAATGTTGGGCTGGGTTTTTGGCCTAGTGGTTCAGACACGGGGAAAGCTCTGGTCAGAGGCCCCGTCCCCGCCTGCTCGGGCCTGCTCCTGGGCGGCAGCAGGGGTGGCTCAGGTCCTGCGTTCCTGCTGCACGGGGCCACCTGGGCGGAGCTGCCGGCTCCTGGTTTTGGCTTCAGCCTCGGCCCAGGCCCTGCCACTGTGGGCATCTGGGGAGTGAATCAGTGGATGTGGGACTCTCTGCCCCTCAAATAAATACATTTTTAAAAATTTAAAAATCTCAATATATAAAATGTTCAGTTAAAAAAATAAGACTTGGAGCCACTAGTGGGTGCCTATTTGCCTACCACATAGTGCCGTGGAAGGGTCAGCAGCAGTGGACCACTGTGCAGACCCCCACAGAACTCAACGGTCCCTCTACTGCCCTGGCTGAGAGGAGGAGGCCGCCTGGCAAACACTGGTTACGGTGGCTGCCCATGACCCTCTGCCATCCCTTTGAACATCAGGCTCTGTAACGAGGGATCTGGCTTGGTTTTAATCTCCAGTTTTTAAAAAGGATTTTGTTTGTTTATTTGAGGCAGAGTCACAGAGGGAGAGAGAGAGAGAGAGAGCTTTTCCACCCACTGGTTCGCTCCTCAGATGGCCACCGTGGCTGGAGCTGGGCCAATCCAAAGCCAGGAGCTTCTCCTGGGCCTCCCGTGTGGATGTAGGGACCCAAGCGTGTAGGCCATCTAATTCTGCTTTCCCAGGCCATTAGCAGGGAGCTGGATTGGAAGTGGACAGCTGAGACTTGAGTCGGTGTCCATGTGGGATGCTGGCGCCACAGGCAGAGGTTTAACCCACTACACCACAGCACCGGCCCCTAATCTCCATTTTTAATTCTTGAATTTCCAATTCATTCATAAGGAGATCTTGGGGGGGCGGTTCCTAGCTCTCAAACAGCCTGCTCATATTTCACTTTGGGGAAAGGGCTCTGAGTCGTCTAGCATAAGAAAATCATTGGTACAATTACGGCATGTATGGTTGCACCGGAGGAGTGTAACAGCTGAGAATGTTTGGGGCTGTAGACAGCAGAAAACCTAAGAGGGGCTCATATTTCTATCAAAACAAGGACTTGGGGTAGGTAGCTGCCCTCCCTGGGGGAGTGATCCCAGAACTGGAGGTTCCTTCCTGGTGCAGCAAGACAGCTGCCGTAGCTCCAGGCATCACATCAGTATTCCATCCCTGTATTCCAGGAAGAGGCTGGAAGAGGGCAGGAGCCAGCCACGGCTGTCTTTTTTTAAATCAGGAAAGCAAACATTTCCTGGAATCCAACAGCACAGTGGCAGATGTTGCTGCCAAGAAACATGGGAAAGCAAACGTGAGGATTTCCAGCTTCTAAGTAGGTGGAGCAAGCGGGCCAGAGGCTGGGGGCAGTGGCTGACGTAGCCAGCGGGCTGTGTCTGTCGCAGGATGGACAGAGAAGCCAGAGTGTTCTAGAACAGGGCCCCTGGATGATGGGTCAGTCCTGGGCGTCCTGTCTCTGTAGGTCTGCAGCGGCTTAGCAGTGTGCAGCCTATGAGGAAGGCAGGGTGCTTGCAAGGCGGGTTCATGAATCCAGTTAGCTAGCCAGTGGGTCCGTGCGCGCTGTCCGCTGGGTCCACGTGGCTGCCACCGGTGCCCGACGGCCTGCTCTCTGCACCACCAGCGGAGTGGGCGTGGGGTTTCCTTGTGGGGAGAAAGAGGCGGCGGTTACACAGCACTGAGACCGTGCTAAGTACCACTCAGGGTTCGTTTTGTGTGACGTGAACGTCACCTCAGCGGGAAAGCAGCACAGTAGCTTCAGCCGCCGCCTTTGGCGCCAGCCAGTTGAGTCCCAGCTGCTCCACTTCATATCCAACTCCTTGCTAATGCACCTGGGAAAGCAACGGAGGATGGCCCAAGTACAAGGCCCCCGCACCCATGTGTGAGACCCAGAAGCAGCTCCTGGCTCCTGGCTTTGGCCTGTCCCAACCCTGGTCTTTGCAGCCATTTGGGTGGCTGAACCAGTGGATGGAAGATCTCTCAATCCCCGTCTGTCTTTCCATCTTTCCTCCTCTGTCTGTAACTCTGCCTTTCAACTAAATAGATCTTAAACAGAAGAAAGTCATATGTTCACACATTTAAATATGGGTATCATTTTTAGGCAGTTTTTTTTTTTTTTTTTTTTTTTTTTGACAGGCAGAGTGGACAGTGAGAGAGAGAGACAGAGAGAAAGGTCTTCCTTTGCCGTTGGTTCACCCTCCAATGGCCGCCGCGGCCGGCGCGCTGCAGCCGCCGCACCGCGCTGATCCGATGCCAGGAGCCAGGAGCCAGGTGCTTTTCCTGGTCTCCCATGGGGTGCAGGGCCCAAGCACCTGGGCCATCCTCCACTGCACTCCCTGGCCACAGCAGAGGGCTGGCCTGGAAGAGGGGCAACCGGGACAGAATCCGGCGCCCCGACCGGGACTAGAACCCGGTGTGCCGGCGCCACTAGGCGGAGGATTAGCCCAGTGAGCCGCGGCGCCGGCCTAGGCAGTTTTTAAAAATTTTATTTGTTTAGACATTTATGTCTCTCTCTAATATATATATTAGAGAGAAAAAGAGAGAGAGAGGGAGAGATCTTCCATCCTCTGGTTCACTCCCCAGATGGCCACAACTGCCAGAACTGGGCCTATCTGAAGCGAGGAGCCAGGAGCTTCCTCCGGATCCCTGACACGGGTGCAGGGGCCCAAGGACCTGGGCCATCCTCTGCTGCTTTCCCAGGCCGCAGCAGAGAGCTGGGTCGAAAGTGGAGAAGCTGGGACTCAAATCAGGCAGTGGCTTTACCTGCCATGCCCCAGCAGGTTTGTTTTTAAAGATTGATTTTTTAATAAAGATGTATTTATTGTTTTGAGAGCCAGAGCCATAGAGAGGGAGACAGAGATCTTCCATCTGCTGGTTCACTCCCCAAATGGCTGCAACTGTCAGGGCTGGGACAGGACAAAGCCGAGAGCCCGGAACTTCTTCTGAGTCTCCCATGTGGGTGCAGGGACTCACATCTTCTGCTGCCTTCCCAGGCGCATTAGCAGGGAGCTGGGTCGGAAGTGGAGCAGCTGGGACTCAAACTGGCGCCCATATGGGTGGGATTCCAATGCTGCAGGTGACGGCTTTACCTACTATGCCACAATGCCAGCCCCATAAACTTGCTTCTGATGCATTACAATCAAACAGGATGTAGTACACAATTAAATTGCAGTCACTTTGGCTTCCTTGTTACCAGTTATGCGGGAGGTACCTTATGCAGATTGAAAGGTGCGTGTTTGCCTGCGCCGCGGCTCACTAGGCTAATCCTCCACCTAGCGGCACTGGCACACCGGGTTCTAGTCCCGGTCGGGGCGCCGGATTCTGTCCCGGTTGCCCCTCTTCCAGGCCAGCTCTCTGCTGTGGCCAGGGAGTGCAGTGGAGGATGGCCCAGGTGCTTGGGCCCTGCACCCCATGGGAGACCAGGAGAAGCACCTGGCTCCTGCCATCGGATCAGCTCGGTGCACGGGCGTGTTTGCATGAATAGTACTGCTGATGCGTGATTTTCAGTTATCCGCGGTGGGATTTGTATGCATTGTGGTTCAGAGATGAATTATTTGCAGTCTGCCCCAGATCTAAGCAGGAGCCCCAAGGAAAGTTTTGGGGTGAGATAATCAACACAAGAGCTCTCGGCGCCTTCGACACACCCCGTAGGAGTCAGCCTGTGCCGGCCCAGCCCGAGCCCTGGAGGAGCCTCTGCCCTTGCCCGTGCTTTTCCTGGACCCTGTGATGCAGACAGCGCCATAGGAAATGCCAGAGGGAGCCACAGAGCCGCGAACGGGATTTCGCCTGCTGCCTGGCCATCCCCTGGCCATTCCCTCCGGGGCTTCTGCCCAGGAGCTGGGTCTCTCTCCTTTCCCCCATGATCTGTAATCTTGTTTTTAACTCTCTTGAGTCTTGTGATCAGATAATGTAGACATTTTGTGCTGATGGTGTATCTCCTCTACTTTAGTCCTAATGAGTTGGGAAAAGCACCATTACTGAACACAATTACACAGTAGTTCCTCAATTTTGTTTGTCTCCAAATAGCTGTTTATAAACAGTCCTGAGTTATAACTTAGTCTAATGTAGTAAATAATTATTTTTTAAAGATTTATTTATTTGAAAGGCAGAGTTAGAGAGAGGCAGAGGCAGAGGCAGAGGCAGAGGGAGAGAGAGAGAGAGAGAGAGAGAGGTCTTCCATCTATTGGTTCACTCCCCAGATGGCTGCAATAGCTGGAGCTGCACCGATCTGAAGCCAGGAGCCAGGAGCTTCTTCCGGGTCTCCCATGTGAGTGCAGGGGCCCAAGCACTTGGGCCATCTTCTACTGCTTTCCCAGGCCACAGCAGAGAGCTGGATTGAAAGAGGGACAGCCATTACACTAACAGGTGCCATATAGGATGCCGGCACTTGCAGGTGCTGCTACACCACAACGCCAGCCCTGGTAGTGAAGAATTCGAGGTTTAACTTGTTATTCTACCTGGCCAGGCTGACTTTCAAAGCACCTGACCTAACAGATCATCTATAAAATGCGAGGAGTGTTCAATATGCTTTATTTGATATACATAAACCACACTAAAATGCCTTTCAGTAAGGAAAAGGTGGCGGTTTAGATACAGGAAATTCTAATAGCTTCTATTTATTTTCCATCGATTTAATCAAAAAGTGCTGGACACAACTGAATTCATTTCATGACTCACTAGTGGGTCGTAATCCTCGTGTGAAGAATACTGCTCTCTCGGGACCTGCTGACGGCTGGACAGAGGGGCTGGACAGAGGCATCGGAGGGGAGGGATCCCCAGAGCTGGTGTCCACGGTTGGCCTGGGAAGTCCCCTGAGAACTGTCCTTGTCTCCCGCATTAACTCTTTCATACCCAGCAGAGAGCACACAGGGCTAAGTCAAATGGTCTTAAGTAAAAACAAAACAATAAATCAAATGTCTTAAAAAAAGTTTATTTACTCACGGGGTTTGGAAGCGCAGGAGCTTCACAAGGCTTTAGACATGGCTGAAATGATTTTTTTGGTAACATTTTTATTTTTTCATGTGAAAGAGTTTACAGAGAGAGAGAGAGAGAGAGAGTCAGGCAGACATCCGCTGAGTCACTCCCTGAAAGGCCACAATGGCCGGGCTGGGCCATGGTGGAGCCAGGAGCCAGGAGCTTCATCAGGGTTCCCCCACGTAGGTGGGGCCTAAGCCCGTGGCCCATCTTCCACCGCCTTCCCAGAGTTCTTAGCAGAGAGCTGGACCAGAAGTGGAGCCCCCGGGCCTGGAATTGGCACTCCCATGGAAATGCAGGCATCACAGTGGAGGCTTAGCCTGCCGTGGCACAAGCACCGCTCCAGACGTGGGCGACCAACCAGCGTCTCAGCCACCAGCTCAGATGCCCACCCCAACCACCGACTCTTATTTATTTATTTATTTGAAAGGCAGAGTTAGAGAGTTGAGAGAGAGAGAGAGAGAGAGGGAGAGACAGAGAGAGAGAGAGAGAGAGAGATCTTCTATCTGCTGATTCACTCTCCAAATGGCTACAATGGCTGGGGCTGGGTCAGGCCGAACCCAGGAGCCAGGAACTCCTTCCGGGTCTCTTACGTGGGTGGCAGGGGCCCAAGCGCTTGGGCCATCTTCTACTGCTTTCCCAGGCCACAGCAGAGATGTTGGATTGGAAGTGGAGCAGCCGGGACTTGAACCAGCGCCCATATGGGATGCCGGTGGGGCAGGCGGCGGCCTGGCATCAAGTCTCCTTAGCTCGGTGTGCAGCAACCTCCTTTTTGGATCCTTCCCGCCCCTTAGCAGCCTCCTCGTCCTGGGGCCGTGCGTCACCTGCGGCAGCGTTACTGCACCCTGCTCCCAGGTTCTCAGCCACATCACCCATGGACCGGCTGGACGTTCTCCTTCTGTTTTTTTTTTTTTTTTTTGGGGGGGGGTGGGGGTGGCGGATGCTCAGAGCAGAACACGAGGCTGGAGCAGCAGCAAGGCCGGGGACATTCTCTCCCGAAGACAAGGCTGTCGGCGGTGGCCCCGAAGGAGCTGCCAGCAGCAAGAGCAGCAGCAGCAAGAAGAAGAAAAAGCTCTCCGAGTCATCCAGGAAGACCAGCAGGGACGTCCCCGGGGGGGGGGGGGACCCCAAGGCGCCCTCTCCTGACCTGTGTCCTCACCCAGTAAAAACAAACTCACAAAAACAGAACAGAGAGAGGCGCCAAGGCTGCATCGGAGCACTGGGGTCCTCGCTTTCCCCTCTGCCCTGCAGCGGGGTCAGGCTTTGTTTCTCTTCCTCGCTGAGCCTCTTCTGCCGCTGCCCCTCTTCACAGCTGCCCTCTCCTAGCAGCCATGGACTTGCCCCCCTGCGACTCCCTAGAACACCCGGAGAGCGGATGGAAGCCCCTGCATGCTGCTGCCTGCGCTCTGGCCGGGACTGCACAGGGAACGCACGGCCGCTCTGGGGCCCGCACTCAGCCAGGCCCAGGGTCGCCCAGTGCCCACCTGGCTGTCACCGGGCCCAGCACTGTCCCTGCGGAGCTCAGGGGACCGCAGTGGCTGTGAGAGCAGGAGCCACCCGCAGCCTCCAAGTTCTTCTTTCTCACTTTCAGTATCTGAGTTGCCCCAGCAACACCTTTCTTTAGTTTATCTTTTCTAGCAACAGTGTTGAAAAACAAAGCTTTCTTTTCTCCATTGAATCAACTCGATACTTTTATCCAAAAAAGCTGGCCATCTATGTCTGTCTAAGCTGTACTCTATTCTCTTCCAGTGACTTGTTTATCTCTCCTTCCTGCATTTATCTTTTGAAAGAGAACCAGGACAAAGAGAAGTATCAACTTCCATCCGCTGGTTCACTCCCCAAAAGGCTGCAGCAGCCAGGGCTGGGCCGGGCTAAAGCCAGGAGCCAGGAGCTCCACCGGGACCTCCCACAGGGGTGGCAGGGACCAAACCACCGGAGCCATCACCTGCTGCCTCCCAGGAGAGCCTCAACAGGACCTGCATCAGAACAGAAGCAAAGTAGCTGGGTGGGTGCTGTGGCACAGTGGGTTAAAGCCCCGCCTGCAGCGCCGGCATCCCACATACCTTATACAAGATGTATCCAGCATGGGGGGGGGTGCATTTCGCTTAGCCGTCCAGTGCTTGTGTCCTACCCGAGTACCTGTGCTCAATGCCTGGCTGTGGCTCCTGCCGTCAGCTTCCTGTTAGTGCAGACGCGGGGAGGCAGTGATGATGGTTCAAGGGGTTGGGGCCCTGTCACCCGTATGGGAGAACCAGGTTGAATTTCTGCCTTTGGCTTTGGCCTGGCCGAGCCCTGGCCTTTGCACGTGTTTAGGGAGTGAACCAGCAGATGGAGTTATGTCTGTGTGTCTGTCTCCCACACACACAAAAGCAATAAAGCTGAGAATACCAAAGGGTGGGAAGAATATGGAGCAGGTGAACTCTCATTCACTGCTGGGGGGGGGGGTGCAAAACGGTGCAGCCACTTGGGAAAACAGTTTGGCATTTTCTTGTAAACATACAGTTACCATCTGACCAAGCAAGCTGCGTCTAGATGCTTCTATTGTTTTGATTGCGATGGTGTTTACCTGACCATATACATTTGTCAAAACTCACCAAACTCAACAAGGTGGAAATTAGACTTCAATGAACCTGATGACTATACAAACAACAAAAGCAAGCCTGACTGTACCAAGTAATGATGGAACAGGGAGCAGCTAGGATTCTCCTGCCTTGCTGGTGGGAGTGTGGAGTGGAGCAGCCACCTCGGAGTGCTCGTTGGTGACTCCTTAGAAAACTGAACGCACCTCGACCGTGAGACACAGCAACTCCGAGGTGCAAGAGCGCCTGTGTCCTCCCAGGCTGGCACAGTGATGTTCATGGCAAGTCTTTTTTTTTTTTTTTTTTTTTTTTTAAGATCTATTTATTTATTTGAAAGGCAGAGAGAGAGAGAGAAACAGAGAGAATCTTCCATCCACTGGTTCACTCCCCCCGATGGCCACCACAAGCACTTGGGCCATCTTCCACTGCTTTCCCAGGCGCATCAGCAGGGAGCTGGATCAGAAGTGGAGCAGGCCGGCACCGCGGCTCACTAGGCTAATCCTCCGCCTTGTGGCTGGCACACCGGGTTCTAGTCCCGGTCAGGGCACCGGATTCTGTCCCAGTTGCCCCTCTTCCAGGCCAGCTCTCTGCTGTGGCCAGGGAGTGCAGTGGAGGATGGCCCAGGTGCTTGGGCCCTGCACCCCATGGGAGACCAGGAGAAGCACCTGGCTCCTGCCATCGGATAGGCGCGGTGCGCCGGCCGCAGCGCGCCAGCTGCAGCGGCCATTGGAGGGTGAACCAACGGCAAAGGAAGACCTTCCTCTCTGTCTCTCTCCCTCACTGTCTACTCTGCCTGTCAAAAAAAAAAAAAAAAAAAAAAGTGGAGCAGCTGAGCAGCTGGGACTCGAACCAGTGCCCCTATGGGATGTCAACACTGCAGGCAGAGGCTGAACTTTCCATACTACAACGCTGGCCCTGTGATTCCTCATTATAGCCCTAACGTGGTGGCAAGTCTAATATCCATCCATTGGTGAGTGGATGGGTGTTGTGATTTGGGGCCTGTGCTGTGGTGTAATGAATGGGTTAAGTTGCCACCTGCAGTGCTGGCATCCCACATGGGCACTGGTTTGAGATCTGGCCGCTCCACTTCCGATCCAGCTCTCTGCTATGGCCTGGGAAAGCAGTGGAGGATGGCCTAAGTCCTTGGGCCCCTGCACCCACGTGGGAGACCTGGAGGAAACTCCTGGCTCCTGGCTTCGGATTGGCACAGCTCTGGCCATTGCAGCCATTTGGGGAGTGAACCAGCGGAATGGAAGACCTCTCTCTTTCTGGCTCTACCTCTTTTTTAACTCTGTCTTTCAAATAAATAAAATAATTCTTAAAAAAAAATGAAAGGAAAGGAAATGCCACCACAAAACACATCCATCACCAGAGTAAGGGAAAAGGTTTATTGTCAGGTGGGGAAAACCCAACAGGCTGTCTCCCATGCAGGAGAGGACAGCAGCCTGTACTGGGAGAACAGGTCTTTTTTTTTTTTTTTTTTCATGTGGGATGCTGGCACTGCAGGCAGAGGCTTAATCTACTGCACCACGGCACCGGCCCCAATATATGCTATTTTTTAAAAAAGATTTACTTATTTGAAAGTCAGAGTTATACAGAGAGAGGAGAGGCAGAGAGAGAGAGAGAGGTCTTCCATCCGATGGTTCACTCCCCAATTGGCCACAATGGCCGGAGCTGCATTGATCCAAAGCCAGGAGCCAGGGGTTCAGGGGCCCAAAGACTGGAGCTTTGGGCCCCTGCTTTCCCAGGCCACAACAGAGAGCTGGATCAGAAGTGGAGAAGCTGGGTTTTGAACTGGTGGGATGCTGGCACTTCAGGCCATGGCGTTAACCCACTGTGCCATAGTGCTGACCCTAAGAACAGGTCTCATACAGCTTTGCAGAGGTAAGGACACGGGAGCAGTGAATCCCCTTAGGGTGGGGGTGGAGCGGATGCTTGTGATTGGGCCATTTGATCACCTGACTCCTAGTAAGGCAGGCTGGGCTTGGGAAGATGGTCCCATTTTACTTACAACGCTGCTGTTTTGTGCTGTGGTCAAGAGACCATCCATTCAGCATGAAGCAGCCAGAGTGATCATCCCCCAGTTCCCCCAACAGATGTTAGTGTCCACCCTTCTTGGTGGGGAATGTGAGGAGGCAGATGGTTTAGTAGGCAGTCTGGAAATTAAGGGTGGAAAATGTTTCCCCCGACTTAGCAAGGTCAGAAGTGCCTGCCTGCCCATTCTTTAGGAGCTTCCAGTCTTATCATGAGAATAGCAAGGGAGCCCGTATATTGTGAAACAAATGAGGTATCCCACCTTGTGATAGCTCTTTTGTTTTATTATGAGCAAGCCAGACAGAGTAAAGGATTGTAAATCAGGTTTTTTGTTGGGTTTGTCCCCACCTTATGGATTGATAGTTTCTTCCCCCAAATTGTGCCACTACCATCAGCCCCTTCGGGTTTTTTCCTCTCTTGGAACCACGCCCCCCCCATGCTGCTTTGGCTGGAGGTCTTTGACTCCAATAAATCTGGCTTTTTAAATCTCAGCAAATGGGACTGGTGCCATGGCGTAGCGGGTGAAGCAGCTGCCTGCAGAACTGGCCTTCCATATGAGCGTCTGTTTGAGTCCCGGCTGCTCCACTTCTGGTCCAGCTCTCTGCTATGGCCTGGGAAAGCAGTAGAAGATGCCCCAAGGCCTTGGGCCCCTGCACCCGTGTGGGAGACCTGGAAGAATCTCCTGGCTCCTGGTTTTGGATTGGTGCAGCTGCAGCCATTGTGGCCATCTGGGGAGTAAACCAGCGATATAAGACCTGCCTCTCCCTCTTCCCCTCCCCCTTCCCCTCCCCTCTCCCCTCTTCCATCTCCCCCCCTTCCCCTCCCCTCTCCCCTCTTCCATCTTCCCCCCTTCCCCTCCCCTCTCCCCTCTTCCATCTCCCCCCTCCCCTTCCCCTCCCCTCTCCCCTCTTCCATCTCCCCCTCCCCTCTTCCATCTCCCTTTTCCCTCTGTGTAACTCTGACTTTCAAATAAATAAATCTTTTTTTTTTTTTTTAAGAGGCCATCCGTGCCGTGGGGGTTAAGCTGTGGCCTGAGATGCCCACCTTGCACATCAGAGTGACAATTTGAGTCCTGGCTGCTCTGCTTCTGATCCAGCTCCCTGCTAATGAACCTGGAAGCAGCAGAGGACAGCCGGAGTGCTTGGGCCCCCGCCTTGCACAGGGCAGACCCAGATGGAGCTCCTGGCTGCTGACTTCAGCCTTGCCCAGCCTCGCATGTGGTCATTTGGGGAGTGACTCAGTGGATAAAAGAAATCTCTCTCTGTTGCTCTGCCTTTCAAATAAATAAATAAGAAACTATTTTTTAAAAAAGATAGAATCCATATGGAGATAATTTTCCAATAATATCAAAAGTACAGTGGCATTTTCCCTGTGACCCGGCAATCCTGCTGTCTGAAATCTGTGTCGCAGATGTACTGGCACACATGTGGAGCAAAGTACGTACAGTGTTTTTGCCAGAGTGGAAACAGCCTAAGTTCCCATCTGCGGGGGAAATGGACAATGAGGAAGCCCTCTTTTTTGTTGATACAGAATGATCTCTAAGGGTATATTGTTAAAAAGAGCAAGGCGCAGAAAAAATGGATAGTGGTTGCCACCTTTTGTACAAGGAGGTTAACTATCATATTTAAAAGATTTATTTTTTTTTAATAATTATTTTATTTATTTGAAAGACATAGTTACAGAGAGAGGTGGAGACAGAGAGGTCTTCCTTTCTGCTGGTTCACTCCCCAAATGACCACAACAACCAGAGCTGGGCCAATCAGAAGCCAGGAGCCAGGAGCTTCTTCCAGGCCTCCCACACAGGTACTGGGGCCCAAGTACCTAGGCCATATTCTACTGCTTTCCCAGGCCATAGCAGAGAGCTGGATTGGAAGTGGAGCAGCCAGGACTTGAACCTGCACCCATATGGGATGCCGGCACTGCAGTCTGGGGCTTTAACCTGCTGCATCACAGCTCTGGCCCCTAAAGATTTATTTTTTAAAAGGCAGAGTTATACACACACACACACACACACACACACACACACACACACAGATGCTTGTTCACTCCCCAAATGGCCACAATGGCCAGAGCTGGGCCAGGCTGAAGCCAGGAGCTTCATCCAGGTCTCCCATGTGAGTGCAGGGCCCCAAGCACTTGGACCATTAGCAGGAAGTTGGATCGGAAGTGGAGCAGCCGGAACTCAAACTGGTGCTCGTTTGGGATGCCAACACCACAGGCAGTGGCTTTACCCTCTGCACCACGGGGCTGGCCTCCTATTTGTGATATTTCTAACCAGATAAAGAGCTCCCAGGAGATGAGTGCAATCTACGCTGAAAAGCCAGTCACTTGGAGCAGGAGAGAGAACGGCAGTGATGATGGCTTTTTGAGATTAGGAGCCAAGAGCAGCGGAGGGCAGGGCCCTAGCCTAGTGGTTAAGACACCTGTGGCTCCAGCTCCGACCCCAGCTTCCTGCTGCTGCAGACCCTGGCAGGCAGAGCTGGGTGACTGGGTTCCTGCCCCCTTCGTGGGAGGTCTGGATTGGACCAAGTGTGGCGTTGGCATTTGGGGAGTGAACCAGTAGATGGGAGACTTGTGTGTCTCTCAAAAATGAGAAAACCCAGTGATCACTCCTTTGGAAATTGTGATGGGTGAATGTCAGTTTCCCTGGCTCGTAACAAAGTTCCATCACAAACAAAGCAAAAGTGAATGAAACAGTTGTGAAAGGCAGCAGGAAGTTATCTTGACCTCCAAAGTCAGGATGCCTGCTGCACGGGTCTGGGGGCCGCAAGCAGCATCCGTTAGCTTTTTCTCGCCTCGCTTCGGTGGCTGCCAGTGGTCCTTGGCCTCCGTCGGCCTGGCCCTCGTCCCTCCAGTGTCTGCCTCCGTCACCCCCATGACCTCATCTTGGCCCGTCACATCTGTGAAGCCTCATGCCCAGGTTAGTTCACTCTGAGGTTGTGTGCAAACACTCATTTTGGGGGAGATACTGTTCAACCCAAGACAGGGTGTGGCTGTGTTAACACGCACTCCACTGTGTTGAACCTACAGCGGCAGAGCGTGGAGAGGCAGAGGTGAGATGCGTTGTCTAAAATCCGATTTCAGCCCGAACTTGGAGCAGTGCTCGTGCAGGATGCTAGTGTTGCAGGTGGCGGCTTAACCCGCTGCACCAGATGCGGGCCTCCGAATCTGTGGAGCTCCTGCTGTATCAGGTTCAAGGCGCGGAGTCATGGGCAAGAACGCAGTATTTCAGTGCCTGCAGAATGGACTTTTCTGAATCTCAGTTTCCTCATCTGTAAAATGGGTATTAACATAGCACTTGCTTTTTTAAGTGTTGTATTAAACAGTCCTATTTTTGTAGCATTTTTGACTGTAGATGTGAATCGAAGCAATTTCCTTGTGGTCAAGAGCACTTATAGGTAGGTCTAGGTTTCTTTTTTATGAACAGGGACTTTGTTCTTTTACTCCTACACCAATGTGTGTGTGCCTGTGATTCTAGACGCAAGGGAGCGTGGGTTCCAGTCCCAGCTCTGCCACTGGCTCCACCCTGGGAGTGGGGGTGGGGAGGGGGTGTTAGTTTCAGGAAAGGGGGCGGAGGAAGGGGGACAGGTGGGTAAAAGGCAGCCGGAAAGCACCCAGGCGCGAGATGCGTGCACACAGTAGGTGCTTCCCGGCTGCGGGTCCTGCCAGCCGCTGCCTGGAACCCGGATGGAGCACACTCTGCTGTCTGAGATGTCCTTCCTCTGCTCCCTGGCTGAGCTGAGCCCCTGCTGCTTCCTTTCTCCTTAAATATCCTTTCCTCCGGACAGGATGTTCCCGAAGGTGGCCGCGAGTCGGAACATCTCGGCTAACTTTAGTTCGCTATTTTCAGCCCGAGTTTGTTCCTGTGCAAGTCACACCAGGGACAGAGGCTCCTCCCAGGTCTGGGCGTTTGCTGTGATGCACCAGGGTTGTGCAGAACAGGAAAGTTTGGTTTCTCTGAGCCTCAAGACCTGGAGGGCATCCCGGTTAGCAAGCCTTGTCCAGACCGAAATATCCCTGAACTTCAGAGGGGGGTGTGATGGATGCGTTTCCTGCGATCCTTTATAATCAGGCTTGTTCGTCCAGGGGGTGGAGATGCTGGGGCTGCTGACCTGTCTGGAGGCGGCCTGCAGGTTAGGAGAGGCAGGTGTGTGAGGAGGGGGCCAAGGGCCTCAGAGGCAGGCCAAGGGATTTACTGCAGGACATCAGCAGCCCGTGTTGATGCGCAGAGAGCATTCGCCGGCTCGTATGATCAGGCGGGTACGGACGCTCCAGTTGCAGACTCTCCAGGATCAAGGGCCTCCGGCAGTGGGAGCTGAGCAGACCTGGGATCCTCACCACCGAGGGCTTCCTTGCACAGTGTAGGGTCTGTACATGGCTCCTGCAGCTCCAGGCCGGGGACCCCAGGAGAACAAGTACCTCTTCTAAAAGATGCATTGATTGGCTTGAAAGGCAGAGTTAGAGAGAGAGAGAGAGAGAGAGAGAGGTCTTCCATCTGTTGGTTCACTTCCCAAATGGCCACGACGGCCAGGGCTGGGCCACCCTCAAGTCGGGAGCCTGGAGCTCCATCTTTGTCTTCTACATGAGTGGCAGGGGCCCATGAGTGGCGCTTGGGCCACCTTCTGCTGCTTTCCCAGGCCACAGCAGGGAGCTGGATCGGAAGTGGAGCAGCTGGGACTTGAACCAGCGCCCATGTGGGATGCTGATGTCACAGCCTGTGACTTACCAGCTGTGCCACAGCACTGGTCACTGGGGCCTCTGCAGTGCTCAGAGACCCGGCTCCCACCTGCCCTCTTAGGGCTGCCGTCCGCTGGACGTGGTATCCTCCCCCGTTCCTTCATTGTTTTGTGTTTATTGATTTGTTTTTATTTATTGGTAAGGCAGAGCAATGGGGGAAGGGGGAGAGGGAGGGAGGGAGGAAGGGGGGGAGGGGGTGGGGGGAGGGAGGGAGAGAGACCTTCCATTTGCTGACTCATACGTGGAAAAATGCACACAGCGGTTCCACTGCAGTGGGATTGGCCGATGCAGGAGCAGGAATGACCCAAGTCCCCACCTTGGGGGAGGGGCAGTCAGGAAGGCGTCTCCCCAGTCCACTGAATGGACAGCCTCGCCCACACCCCGACACCGTTCTCCCGGCTCCCCTGGCTGCCCTAGCCAGCAGAGTCGACCTTAAAAGGAGCCATCGTACTGGAGCGGCTTGTTTGTAAAAGCGGCAGCTGTTTTTCTGCACTAATCAGTGTTGAGGGGTTTGTGCCTTGTGGCTCCGCAGCAGCTGCTACAGGTCGGATTTCTCAGCACGCATCCTCAGAACTCTTCTCCCTGGGTAGAAGCCAGAAAGCTGAAGTGGGTGGCTTTGCTGGCCTCCTTTGCCTCCTACACAAGGGACAGCTCTGGAAGAGGAAGCCTGCTGGTGGTTCTTAGAGAAGCTTTCTTCCCTTCCCCAACATAAATGGGGACAGATGAGACCAGCAAGACCTCTTGCCTGGAACATGGATGTGATGCCTAGAAGCGTGCAGCCACTTTGCACTCGGGAGATGAAAACCAACCTGCGAAAGGCAGTGCAGGCAGAACAAAGGAGCCTGAGGCAGTGATGACCTGCAGCAGCCTTTTTTTTTTTTTTTTAAAGGAGAGGCAGAGAGAGAGAGAGAGAGAGAGAGAGAGAAAGAGAGAGAGAAAGAGGTCTTCCATCTGCTTGTTCACTCCCCAGTTGGCTGCAACAGCTGGAGCTGTGCTGAAGCCAGGAGCCAGGAGCTTCTTCTGGGTCTCCCACGCAGGTGCAGGGACCCAAGCACTTGGGCCATCTTCCCCTGCACTCCCAGGCCAGAGCAGAGAGCTGGATCAGAAGTGGAGCAGCCGGGACTCGAACCAGCACCCATATGGGATGCGGCACTGCAGGCGGCGGCTTTACCCGCTATGCCACAGCGCCAGCCCTTGCACCAGCCTTGAATGACCACTTCCACCTCCTGCTTTCTTGTCTGGGAGGAAAATAACCCATGGTGCCACGTCTCATGTGGGCACAGCTGGAGTCCCGGCGCCTCCACTTCCACCCAGCTCCCTGTTGGTGGCCTGGGAAGAGCAGCAGAGGATGTCCAAGTGCTTGGGCCCCTGCACCGCGTGGGAGGCCCAGAGAAAGCTCCTGGCTGCTGGCTTTGGCCTGGCTTCACCCTGGCCATTGCGGCCACTTGGGGAGTGAACCCATGGATGGAAGGCCTCTCTGTCTCTGTAATTCTGACTTTCAAATAAATAAATCTTTAAAAAATGCAAAGAGGAAAACACAAAATAGAAATTAATAATAACCATAAAACATGATTTTATTTTAACTAATTATTTGAGGGGCAGAGTCACACACAGAGAAGACAGAGACAGACAGAGCTTCTGTCGACTGGTTCACCGCCTGGGGGGGGGGGCCACGGGGCTGGGACTGGGCCAGGTGGAGCTGGGAGCCGGGTCTCCCAGGCAGGGGGCTGGGACCCAGCTGCTTGAGTTGTCGCCTGCTGCCTCCCGGGGTCTGCGTTAGCAGGAAGCTGGAGCCAGGAGTGGAGCTGGGAGTTGAACTCAATCACTGGTGTGAGATGCAGTTGTCCCAGCTGGTAGCTAGAATACGAGTCCAAATGCCTGCCTGTAAAACAGAATTTCTTGTCAGTATTATTTATCGTGAAACCCAGTCTCATCAGAATGCCTGTATATGGGACACAATGTGTCAGCTTCGCTTTTCTCACCTTTTACAAAGTGATGTGTGGTGATCACCAAGAAGCCGTGGCCTACAGCACATTCAATGACAGTGTAACTGAACAACAAAAATGGGGTCAACATCTTCTATAACAGCGAAACATTTCATCAATGCGGGATGTGGCTATACCTGGAAATGTCCTGTAAGGCTTGGCGTGGACCTCCCGCGGGAAGGGGCTTAGAGCGCCGGTAAGTTGCTGCTTGCAATGCCACATCCCTCCTCTGAGTGCCCGGCGTGAGTCCCATGCAGCTTCCTGCTGACGCGCACCCTGGGGGTGCTTGGGCCCCTGCCACTCACAGGGGAGACCCGGATGGAGCTCCAGGCTCCCATCGTTGCCTGGCCCAGCCCTGGCTGTTGTGGGCATTTGGGGAGTGAACCAGCGGATGAGAGATCTCTTTCTCTCTGATCGTCTTTGGTCTCCGCCATTCAGAAATATAAAAATAAGTTCTTAAAAAGGGAAGGGGGTGGGACTTTAATTAGTACCCCTCCAAAATCTTCAGGCCCCCTCCTCCCAGGCCACTTGATAAAAGTGTCATTGAGAAAACAATGGGCTTGCTCTGGAAAAAAACAAAAAAAAACAAAAAAAAACACAAACTTCAAACTCCCTTTGTCCCTTCCTCTTTCCCACTGTGCGGGCGCAGGGCCCTTCTCCCCCTGCAAAGCACGGGCACAGGGCTCGCTTCTCCCACCCTGACTTCTGCTGTACCGCGTGGTCTCACGGCTGGACACGTCCAGGCACGGGCTGGCATGTGGCCCAGTGCTGCTTGCAACACCAGCATCCAGTATCAGAGCTGGTTCCAGTCCCGTCTGCTTCGCTTCCAACCCAGCTCCTTGCTACTGCGCCTGGGAAAGCAGCCGAAGACGGCCCCGGTGCGTGGGAGACCCCGAAGGAATTCCAGGCTCCTGGGTTCTGCCTGGCCCAGCTTCCTTCAGTCGTTGTGGCCATTTGGGCAGTGAAACAATAGACAGATCTCTCTCTCTCTCTCTCTCTGTCTTCTACTGGTCACTTAAAAACATACATCTTAAAAAATCCAAAAAACAAACGTACAAGTCACCATACAGAAGAGTGATGTGTGGTACTGGTGATCATAATTGTTCTTTACTTCACCCAGAAGAAAAATTTAAAACATTTACTATAGGGCCGGCGCCGTGGCTCACTAGGCTAATCCTCCGCCTGCGGCGCCAGCACACCAGGTTCTAGTCCCAGTCGGGGCGCCGGATTCTGTCCCGGTTGCCCCTCTTCCAGGCCAGCTCTCTGCTGTGGCCTGGGAAGGCAGTGGAGGATGGCCCAGGTGCTTGGGCCCTGCACCCCATGGGAGACCAGGAGAAGCACCTGGCTCCTGCCATCAGATCAGTGGGGTGCGCCGGCCGCAGCATGCTGGCCGCGGCGGCCATTGGAGGGTGACCAACGGCAAAGGAAGACCTTTCTCTCTGTCTCTCTCTCTCACTGTCCCCTCTGCCTGTCAAAAAAAAAAAAAATTTACTATGGTCACAAAATATTTTTAAAAATTCATTTTATAAAAAAGATTATTTATTTGAAAGGCAGAGTTGGAGAGGTCTCCCATCTGCTGGTTCATTCCCCAAATGGCCACAGTGGCCAGAGCTGAGCCAGGCCAAAGCCAGGAGCCAAGAGCTTTATCCAAGTCTCCCACATGGGCGCAAGGGGTCCAAGCACTTGTGCCGTCTGCTGTTGGCTTTCCAAGGCGCATTAGCAGAGAGCGGGATTGGAAGTGGAGCAGCTGAGACTCAAACTGGTGCCCTTATGGGATGCTGGCACTGCAGACGGTGCTACGCCACAGCGCTGGTCCCCCAAATAATTTCATTTCAATTATGGAATATATTATTGTTTCCAAGAAGTACCAAACAGAGCAGGAAAAGACTTTGAAGCAGGACCATCCAATACATTAGGGCCCAGCTTTGTGAGGGGAGTGAAAAGCAAACTTCCGTCTGTGCTTGGGGCTGATTTTTTTAAAGACTTATTTATTTATTTGAAAGGCAGAATTAGAAATGGAGAGGCAGAGAGACAGATTTTCCATCCGCTGCTTCGCTCCTAGATGGCTGTAACCAGGAGTCTGGAATCTATATGGTTCTCCTGCGTGGTGCAGGGACACAAGCACTTGGCCCGTCCTCTGCTGCCTTCCCAGAAACATGAGCAGGGAGCTGGACTGGAAGAGCAGACAGGTCTCCATCCCAGGCTCTCCGATATGGGGTGCTGGTGTCCCAACCCGCTGCGCCACAACACCTGTCTCTCCTACTATGTTTAGATTTTTTTTTTTTTAAATATACGAGTGGGACTGGTGCTGTGGCACAGTGGCTTAAGCTGCCGCTTGCAATGCCAGCATCCCATGTGAGCACCGGTTCAAGTCCCAGCTGCTCCACTTCTGATCCCTGCTACTGCGCCTGGGAGGGCAGCAGAAGACGGCCGAAGTGCTTGGCTCCTGCCACCCACATGGGAGAACTGGGTGACGTTCCAGGCTCCTGGCTTCAGCCTGCCCCGCCCCAGCCGTTGTTAGCCTCTGGGGGAATGAGCCAGTGGATGGAAGATCTCTGTCTGTCTCTCTGCCTTTCAAATAAATAAATGTTTTAAGTGTACTTATTTACATAGCTTTTGAAAATGCCTTCAGAAAATAGTGACCTCAAAGATTGAAGAGAGAAGGAGGAGGAGGGAAAGGGGGAAGAGGAGGGGGAGGGGGAAGGAGGAGGAGGGAGAGAAGAAGGAGGGGGAGGGGAGAAGGAGGAGGGGGAGGGGAGGGGAGAAGCAGGAGGGGTAGGGGAGGGATAGGAGGGGGAGGGGAGGGGAGAAGGAGGAGGAGGGAGAGGAGAAGGAGGGGGAGGGGAGAAGCAGGAGGGGGAGGGGAGGGGAGAAGGAGGAGGGGGAGAGGAGAAGGAGGAGGGGGAAGCCTGCAGCTTCCGTTTTCCGGGCCAGTGGTTTGTGATGGGGGTGAGACCACGAGGGCTGCAGACCACAGGGGAGAGGGTGTGCGATGGAGGGGAACGCAGCAGGAGGGGCTTGGTGGGCGCCTGCCCAGACTCCAAGTGGAATGAGGGCCGTGTATGGTTTCCCTGCCCTGAAGAGAGAGCACGGAGGCTCAGACAGGTGGAGGGGGCACCGTTAGCAACCCCGCGGCCCCCCTGCCTGCTCCCGGCCTGCGTACGCTGTGGGGAGGATGTGGGGCTGGAGGCAGCTGGGAGTGGCCACCAGAAAGGTGTCTGGGGCCCAGCCTGCGGCGTGGCCTTGGATGACAGCAGGAGAAGGGACCAGCCAGACACTCTGGAGGGCTGCCCCTTTTCTGAGCACCCTGGAGAGGGGCGGGAGGGGGCGGTGCTCCGCAGGGTTTGGTGTTCATTTGGTTTCTTCAGGCAGACTCTGCGCCCAAATCAATTTTTTTTTCTTTTCTGACAGGCAGAGTTAGAGAGAGAGAGAGAGGAAGGTCTTCCTTCCGTTGGTTCACCCCCAGATGGCTGCTATGGCCGGCGCGCTGCGCCAATCCGAAGCCAGGAGCCAGGTGCTTCCTCCTGGTCTCCCATGCAGGTGCAGGGCCCAAGCACTTGGGCCATCCTCCACTGCCTTCCCTGGCCACAGCAGAGAGCTGGACTGGAAGAGGAACAACCGGGACAGAATCCGGTGCCCCAACTGGGACTAGAATCTGTGTGCTGGCGCCGCAGGTGGAGGATTAGCCCAGTGAGCCGCGGCACCAGCCCCAAATCAACTTTTAAGGCAGGAATTCTCAATCAAGCCTGGACAATGGCATCGCCTGGGGAGCACTGCAAAAATGCCCAGGGGGTGGGCACTGTGCTTGGAACCCTGCATCCCATATCAGAGCGCTGCTTCGAGTCCCGCTAGGCTGCTTCCAATGCAGCTCCCTGCCAATGCACCCCGGGAGGCAGTGAGTGACGGCTCAGATGCTTGGCTCCCTGCCACCCGTGTGGGAGACCCGGATGGAGCTGCATGTTCTTGGCTTCAGCAGGCTCAGCCCTGGCTCTTGCAAGCATCTGGGGAATGAACCAGCAGATGGAAATGCACGCTCTCTTTCTGCCTCTTTGCGTCTCTCTGCCTTTAAAATGAAAATACAGAGAGAAATGAAAGAAAGAGATTAGAATAGGCTTTGTGCAGAGAGAAGAGACTTGGTCGGTGCTGGGAGGAGCTGAGGTGTGGGAAGTTGATGGACTTTTCTCAAAGGTGGACCCTCTGGAGGCAGGCAGGCAGGTGGCACCATGAGGGCAGTGACCCTGCGTCAGTAGGGTGCCCTCGGTCCTTGTTTAATACCCAAAGGCGCTGGCAGAAGGACGGCGCTCTTGTCTGGAGTTCACATCAAGGATGCTCGCACATGGGTTTCAGGGATCAAATAGAGAAATGGATGCGAACGCTTGGAGACACCTACAGTAGACTCCTAAAGCAGCAGGCAAAGTTAGACAGTCCCCGCGTGGTGATTGACACGTCAGTGGGCACCACCCCTCCAAGGAGCGGGCAGGTCTCAGCGGGGCACAGCCCGGCAGCCTCGCACTGTGTGCGGCCGTCCCGGCTCCCAGGACTGCGGCCAGCACCTGCTCCCCGGAGCAGCAGCCGGGGGTGATGGAAAGCGTAGAGTCCTTGTGCTTCTCAAAGGCAGCATTTGTGGAGGTTAGAGAGGGGGTTTGCCTTGTCTGTGGCGAACTCCCCTTCTTTGAACAAGAGCAGTCACCCACATACTTTGTGCACTGCACACTTGATGTGAAAATGCAGAAAGCAAAGTGTTCCTCATTCAAGATGCTCTCTGCCCCAGACACTGGCCATCTGATTCCCAGCCTCTCTCCCAAGCCCCAGGACATTTGGGTAGGATAAAGGATGCCCCTCCCTCCTTCCACACCTCTCTTCATGGCCCAGCCCCCACCCCACCCCCCACAGCTCTCTCTGGGTTTGTGAATGGCCGGGGTTGGCCCCATTGGATGGTGAGGGCCCGAAGCAAGCTCCTTACCCAGGCCTCTGCTGTCTGTCACCCCTCAAGGGCAGGGCCCAGGGAGCATGGAGCCAGCGGGGTGTCCCCCACATGCTTTCGAGAGGCAGGGAGGGGCTGGTTCCAGCCCAAGGAGGCCCCTCCAAGTGGCCTGCGCTGCCTGTCTGCCCCGAGCTCGCTCAGGGTGGCTACCGGGTGTGTCACAGACAGGCTTCTGCTTCCTTACCACTAACCTCCAGGGAAAATGCACGCTGGGCGGCGGGAGGCAGAGGAGAGGGAGCCCCTAACCACGTTACCCTGAAGAAATTGGATTAAGCTGCTTCGCTGCAGGCCCGGCCTACCGACCAGCGGGGGGAGGAGTTCATGAAAGGGCCAGCAAGGGTTTCCAGACTCCTCCCCGAGTCCATCTCCTGGTCTTCTTCCCTCCCCCATTCCCGCAGAGACACAGGCCAAGGGCAGCTGCGGGATGCACCACAGGGCCCTGGGCCCGGCCACCCCGTCTGGAGGGGCCTGCCACTGAGATGCGCGTGTCACCTCCGAGCTGTCGGAGCTGTGAAAGCCAGCCATGATGTTGGCGACCCTGTTCGGCACCGTTTATTTATGATTGAGTCATTCATTCATTTGAAAGGCAGGCTTACAGAGAGGGAGGCAGAGATACACAGAGATACATCTTCCCTCTGCTGGTTCACTCTCCAAATCCAAATGGCCATGATAATGGGGTCTGCACCGATCCAAAGCCAGGGGCCAGGAGCTTCTTCTGGGTCTCCCACATATGCGCAGGGGCCCAAACATTTGGCCCATCTTCTACTGATTTCCTAGGCGCATTAGCAGGGAGCTAGATGGGAAATGGAGCAGCTGGGACTCGAACTGGCGCCCGTGTGGGGTGCTGACATAGCAAGCGTTTTTTTTTTTTTTTTTTTTTTTTTTTTTTTTTTTTTTTTTTTGATGGAAGTGTCTTGGGCTTCTCTCAGCCTCCCCGAGTTCCCAGTGAGTGACAGGTGTCTCTGTTCCGCAGGGTGAGGCCAGCCTGCTTCCCGCTCCCTGGCCTCCCTGCAGTGCTGCTGCCAGCCGAGGAGACCCCATCCTGGGTTGTGTTCCTCCAGGAGCCAGCCAGAGACAGAGGCTGGGGTCTTTGGGAGGTGGTCCCAGGAAGCTGCAGCAAAAGAGTTAGAAGGGGGCAGGGAAGGAGGCCACCAGGTCTGTGCTCTGTAGTAGGTTCCTTCTGCAAGCAAGTCGGGTGCAAATTCCCGGGGGATTCTGGGAAATTCTGAGACACGTCGGACACATGTCAGACACACCCACCCTAGGAACCGCTCAGGGTAGCTGAGGGCTGCTCCGCGGATGGGTCCCCCGCGCTCCGGCCTCTGGAGAGGCGGAGTTCTCAGGTGTGTGCAGCAGGAGCCTCCAAATTGCTGGCTTGTGCTCCATGTCCGTTTCTGGCTTTGAGGAAGGCTCTGGTCTCGTGAGCAGCCAGACTCAGCCCTTGTTGATAACCGGACCAGAGGACAGAAAGCCATTCAGTGCAGCCCTGCGCTGGCGAGCCACCACCCAGCCCCGGGCCACGCCCTTCCTTCCCCCAGGCCCCGCCTGCATGACTCACCTGCCCCTCCCTAGCCCCAAGGGAGGAGGAAGTGCCCTGCTTCCCCACCCAGGCGGGGTTGGCAGAGCTGGGATATTTCGTGTCCAGTGCTGCAGACCCCAGCTCCCCACGGGTGGTTGCAGGAAGAAGTCCAAGCCCAGGAGTGAGCTACACACTGGACTTTCAGAGCTCATCTCCTGCCAACCTCCAGTCTTTTTTTTTTTCTTTTTGACAGGCAGAGTTAGACAGTGAGAGAGACAGAAAGGTCTTCCTTCCATTGGTTCACCCCCAAATGGCTGCTACGGCCGGCGCTGTGCAGATCCAAAGCCAGGAGCCAGGTGTTTCCTCCTGGTCTCCCATGAGGGTGCAGGGCCCAAGCACTTGGGCCATCCTCCACTGCACTCCTGGGCCACAGCAGAGAGCTGGACTGGAAGAGGAGCAGCAGGGACTAGAAACCAAAGTACCGGCGCTGCAGGCGGAGGATCAGCCTAGTGAGCCACGGCGCCGGCCCAACCTCCAGTCTTAACAAAGAGCAGCAATCTCATTGGGCCCACATCCTGCCCTGCAACCCCTGCTGGCACCGAGAGGTGGCCGTCTCCTGTAGATGATGTCTTCATTTGTCTGGGGTGCCCTAGCAACATACCTTAACTGGGGTCTGTGTGCTTGTGGCTTGTTTATTTTTTATCCACTAGTTCACTCCCCCAAATGCCCACAATAGCCAGGGCTGGGCCAGGCTGAGGTCAGGAGCCCAGAGCTCAGTCCTGCATGGATGGCAGGGACCCTGGACTTGTGCCAGCGCCTGCTGCCTCACAGGTGCACCCTCGCACAGAGCTGGAATGGGAAGCAGAGCTGGGACCACAGCAGGTGCAGCCTTGCTTCCCACCCCAGGCTCCACGTGGCCCTTTCTGCTTGTGTGTGTGTGTGTGTGTGTGTTTAATTCAGGATCTCTGCCCCTCTTGGGGAGTCAGGATTCGCATCTGTCTCATGTCCCTGAAACCTCCCTCTCACCCCCGCCTGCTCACTGGTGCCGCTACACGCACGCTGCGTCCTGGCCGGCTGCACGGGGGCAAAGGACGAGACGGGGCTGCAGCACATGCATTCCTGGGTCTTCACTCGGCTGGGGAGAGGCTCCACTGCTCGGGAACCCTGTTACGGCGTTTGTAGGAGCAAGAGCTGAGCTTCTGTTGTATCGAAGGCAAAAGATTCGGGGCCGTGTATCCATGACCTGGAGGTTTGCTAAATAATAAGCTCACATTCAAGGTGAAGCGCTGGCACGCTCGCCCGGCTGCAGACACAAAGCCGGGGAAAACGGCCGTCATCGCTCTCCCTCCGAGACCAGCATTTGTGTTCTGGTCTTTTCTGAATTCGGGTGAGGGAAGAGGATGTGGCTTGTTAGGAACAGCAACAGCAATCCCAACAGCAATTAAAGGTTGAATGACACGTCTGATGGTATTGATGGGGAGAAGAGTGGAACAGACTCAAAACATAAAGAAAAAAAATTGATATGATTGCACAATTGTTTTCCAGACAAAAGAGGAAATTGAACTATTTTTTAATGTCAAGAGCTAAATAGCCTGGGGGAAATGTAATATATTACAAGCAATAAGCAACAAGCCCCGGACATATGTCGATTCCTGTCAGCATTAGCAGGCAGAGGCCTGGCTTAATGCTTCCCACTTCCAAACCGGTGCCCTCATGCAGTTAATATTTTCCTGTCATTTGTTTTAAAAATTTATTGAAGAGGCGGGGAGAGAGGATTCCCAGAGGCCTGCAGTGGCCAGGCTGGGCCCGGCTGGAGCAAGGAGCCGGGAACGCAAGCCCAGGGTCCCACATGGGTGGCAGGAACCCAAGTACTTGAGCCGGCACTGCTGTCTCCCTGCACCAGCAGGAAGCCGGAGTCGGGAACCGAGTGTTGGACCCGCACTCCGCACTCCGACTTGGGAGCTGAGTGTCAGCCACCAGGCAATGGCTCTGCCCAGAACCCTTCTTTCAACTTGTTTCCTTCCACCTTGGATTACTTTTCCACAGCAGCTGTGTTAATTAACGAGGCTGATCAGCCTTCATGAAAGAGGGAATTAGTAACCCGGTCCCTGGCTGCTTTTATAAAGGGAGCGCTAACAAGTGCTAATGGCCCGACACCGGCGCGCCCCTCCCTGGGAGCTTTTAACCGGCAGTCGCACCCTGAAACACAGCCCCCGAGGGAGGCCGCTCGGAGCGGCTGGTGTTTGATCTGCTTGCTGTAAGGAGCTTCACCACACTCAGGTTTCCCGGCCACGTTCGGCCGAGGGCAGAGCCTTCGCGCCAGAGCAGCGTGAAGTGTGGAGCCAGAGAACCGTGACCAGCGAAAACCAACCCTTCAGCCAGTAAACTTAACAGTCAGCTTATCCTTTAGCATCTACTGTTCCGTGACATTATAACTATGCATTCATTACATAAATATGTGTTATGTAAGACATGGTATTATAACTAACATTAGAGAGAGTATTACATAATTTTTTTAAAGATTTATTTATTTATTTGAAAGAGTTACACAGAAAGAAAGAGAGGCAGAGAGAGAGAGAGAGAGAAAGAGAGAGTGAGGGAGAGAGAGAGGTCTTCCATCCTCTGGTTCACTCCCCAGATGGCCGCAATGGCCAGAGCTGTGCTGATCCAAAGCCAGAAGCTTCCTCCAAGTCTATCACGTGGGTGCAGGGGCCCAAAGACTTGGGCCATCTTCCACTGCTTTCCCAGGCCATAGCAGAGAACTGGATTGGAAGTGGGACAGCTGGGACTCGAACCAGCACCCATATGGTATGCTGGCACTGGAGGTGGTGGCTTTACCCATTGCACCACAGCGCTGGCCCCACCTAATGTTATTTTAAAAAACATTTGCGGGCCGGCACCGCGGCTCACTAGGCTAATCCTCCGCCTAGCGGCGCCGGCACACCGGGTTCTAGTCCCGGTCGGGGCGCCGGATTCTGTCCCGGTTGCCCCTCTTCCAGGCCAGCCCTCTGCTGTGGCCAGGGAGTGCAGTGGAGGATGGCCCAGGTGCTTGGGCCCTGCACCCCATGGGAGACCAGGAAAAGCACCTGGCTCCTGGCTCCTGCCATCGGATCAGCGCAGTGCGCCGGCCGCAGCGCGCCGGCCGCGGCGGCCATTGGAGGGTGAACCAACGGCAAAGGAAGACCTTTCTCTCTGTCTCTCTCTCTCACTGTCCACTCTGCCTGACAAAAAAAAATAAATAAAAAATAAAAAAAAAACATTTGCGTTGATTTTTCATTTATTTGAAAGGCAGAGAGACACAGAGACAAGATCTCCTGTCCACTGGTCCACTCCCCAGACAGCCAGGGCAGCGCCAGGCCCAAGTCAGGAGCCCAGTACTCCAGCTGGGTCTCCGGTGTGGGTGGTAGGGTCCCCTCAGGCTGTACATTACCAGGAAGTTGGCCGGCAGTGGCAGAACTTGAACCAGGCCCTCCAACACAGAATGAGGCATCCCAAGTGGCGTCTAACTGCTACACCAAAGAACCACTCCTCCTAAAATATATCTCTATTTGGAATTGCCACACAGCGATCGGACACACTTATGGGGTGCCGTGTGATACTTTTTACATGTGTGTAATGTGCATGTCAGATTGCACTTCTAGATGATATTTTGTGTGTTACCGCTGCAGAAGAATTCAGGCTCTCTCAGGGCAGAGACCAGGTATTGTTCTCCTGCGTAGGGTCAGCCTGTCCGCGTGTCTGGTGACCATTCGCAGTGTTTTTAGAAAGAATAAGTGGTCTTTTTATCATCTAAGTAAAGGAATTGAAAGAACAAGTCTGAATTAAAATACATGGCCAAAGGGTAAAATTGGAAACAACTTACATGTCCACTCCTAGGCTGATGGTTATATCAAGTCTATCTTGGGACGGGGCCCTTCAGAATATGTGAGGCTAAGCCGGCGCCGTGGCTCAATAGGCTAATCCTCCACCTTGCGGCGCCGGCACACCGGGTTCTAGTCCCGGTTGGGGCGCCGGATTCTGTCCCGGTTGCCCCTCTTCCAGGCCAGCTCTCTGCTATGGCCAGGGAGTGCAGTGGAGGATGGCCCAGGTGCTTGGGCCCTGCACCCCATGGGAGACCAGGAAAAGCACCTGGCTCCTGGCTCCTGCCAGGATCAGCGCGGTGCGCCGGCTGCAGCGGCGGCCATTGGAGGGTGAACCAACGGCAAAGGAAGACCTTTCTCTCTCTGTCTCTCTCTCTCACTGTCCACTCTGCCTGTCAAAAAAAAAAAAAAAAAAAAAAAAAAAAAAAAAAAAAAAGAATATGTGAGGCTAAACATAAGAGAAAATCTAATGTTGGCTGGGGTACCCTGGAGGCATAGCTCACAAACCTGGAGAGTCCACGGACACATGGGTCCAGTGGCTTGATGGTGTCATGAAGGGTAAGACTCCTTTCCACTTGTCTGCTGCGTTCCTTGTGGAAGTAGATAGAAACAGCAGCTAGCTTCCAACCTCATGGTGGCAAGACGACTGCTGCAGCTCCAGGACTCGCATGATTCCTCAGGGAGGGAGAGACAATTTCTTTACCAGACGCCTTAGAACATCCCATTGGCTTAAAAGGAGCCATGTGCTCATCTCACATTTTTTTCTTTGAGATTTGTTCATTGGGGCCTAGCACTGTGGCACAGTGGGTTAAGCCTCCATTTGGTAGGGCCGGCATGCCATATGAGCACTGATTCAAGTCCTGGCTTTTCTACTTCTGATCCAGCTCCTTGGTAATGTGCCTGGGAAAGCAGTGGAGGATGGCCCAAGTCCTTGTGTCCCCAAACCCATGTGGGAGACCCGGAAGAAGCTCCCAGCTCCTGGCTTCATCCTGGCCCAGCCCTGGCCATTGCAGCCATTTGGGTAGCAAACCAGCAGATAGAAGACCTCTCTCTCTCTCTCTCTCTCTCTCTCTCTCTCCCTGTCTGTCTCTCTGTCTCTGTCTCTCTCTCCTCTCTCTCTATCACTCTGACTTTCAAATTTGAAAGAGTAGAGAAGAGAGGAGAGGGGAGGGAAGGGGAGGGGAGGGGAGGGGAGGGGAGGGGAGGGGAGGGGAGGGGAGGACCTCCCATTTGCTGGTTCACTCCAAATGCCTGCGTGTCCAGGGCTGGGTCAGGCTGAAGTCAGGAGTCTTGGAACTCCATCTAGATCTCCCATGTGGGTGCAGGAACCCAAGTCCTTGGGCCATACATGCCACCTACCAGGTGCATTAGCAGGAAGTTAGATTGGAAGCAGAGTAGCTGGGACTTGAACAGGTGTTCTTTTTACTTTATTTTTTAAAAAAATTATTTATTTTGAAAGAGAGAGAGAGAGAGCGAGGTCTTCCATTTGCTAGTTCATTCCTCAGATGGCCACAATGGCAGTGCTGGACCACACCAAAGTCAGGAGCCGGGAGCTTCTTCCAGGTCTCCCATGTGGCTGCAGGGGCCCGAGCACTTGGGCCATCTTCCATTGCTTTTCCAAGCCATAGCAGAGAGCTGGATTGGAAGTGGAGCAGCCGGGACTTGAACCAGCGCCCATATGGGATGCCCACATCACTGGTGGCAGCTTTCCCCTCTGTGCCACAGTGCTGACCCCTAACATCTTCAGAAAAACCAGAGGGCATTGGGGAAGCAGCCACAGCACTCACTGTCATGGAGCAGTTGACACAGTGGGATGGATCTGTGCATACTAACGTGAAAAGATCTCAAGGTTTTGAGGGAAAGAGTCTTTGTGGAAAAAATGGGCATCGTATTTACAATGCTATATTTGTGTTAAGAAATCCACAACATGGCCTATTTCTGTGGCGGCACACACACCCGTGTGTGCACCTAGGAATTCCCCAAGTGCCCGCGTCACACTTCTGGTTGCGTTACTCCCGGGAGGGCTCAAGGCTGCGCTTGGCTGACGTAGGCTGTTTTAGATGCACCTAACAGACTGATTGCAGCCAGGTGCAATTCACTCCCCAGGGGACTTCGGGAAATTTCTGGGAGCATTTTTATGGTCAAAAAAGGGAGGGGTGGGCATTTGGAGCAGTGGTTAGGATGTCACGTGGGGCACCTGCCACGCACATCAGAGTGCCTGGGTTCGAGTCCTGGCTGCACTTCTGACTCTAGCTTCTTGCTAGTGTGTACTCTGGGAGGCCCGAGTCATTGTGTCCCTGCCACCCCCATGGAGGACCTGGCTTGACTTCTCAGGTCCCAGCTCCAACCCCAGTTGTTGTGGGCATTTGCAGAATGCACAAGTAGGTGGGAGCTTCCTCTGTCTCTTTCTCTCTGGGTCTCTCTTTGCTTATCAAGAAAAGCATTTTAAAAGGGCAATAATAATAAACTTTAATTGATGGAGCCAGCGCTGTGGTGTAGCAGGTTAAAGCCCCAGCCTGCAGCGCTGGCATCCCATATGGGCACCGGTTCAAGTCCTGGCTGCTCTTCTTCCGATCCAGCTCCCTGCTATGACCTGGGAAAGCAGTAGTAGATGGCTCAGGTCCTCGGGTCTGTACACCTGTGTGGGAGACCCGGAAGAAACTCCTGGCTCCTGGCTTCGGATCAGCTCAGCCCTGGCTGTGTGGTCATCTGGGGAGTGAACCAGCGGAATGGAAGACCTCTCGCTCTGGCTCGACTTCACCCTGTAACTCTTTCAAATAAATAAAAATAATTCTTAAAAAAAAAACTTTAATCGAGTCATTGATTCCTAATAGACACTATATTTTTGTTATATTTATGTATTTATCTATTTTTAAGGAATATAGTACATGTTATATCCATGTGTTATATATATTATATAGCATATATAATATTGTGTTAGAATAAATACTATCATTATATAAAATAGAATAATATATATTATTTACTGTATGTATGTATGTGTATATACTGTGTATACTCACGTATATATACTCTACATTATATATACTGGATTTACTCTTTTTTTTATTTTTTTATTTTTTATTTTTTGACAGGCAGAGTGGACAGTGAGAGAGAGAGACAGAGAGAAGGTCTTCCTTTGCCGTTGGTTCACCCTCCAATGGCCGCCGCGGCTGGCGCGCTGCGGCCAGCGCACCGCGCTGATCCGATGGCAGGAGCCAGGTGCTTTTCCTGGTCTCCCATGGGGTGCAGGGCCCAAGCACCTGGGCCATCCTCCACTGCACTCCCGGGCCACAGCAGAGAGCTGGCCTGGAAGAGGGGCAACCGGGACAGAATCCGGTGCCCCAACCAGGACTAGAACCCGGTGTGCCGGCGCCGCTAGGCGGAGGATTAGCCTAGTGAGCTGCGGCGCCGGCCCTTTTTTTTTTTTTTTTTAAGATTTATTTATTTGGGTGGGCTGGCACCGTGGCTCACTTGGTTAATCCTCCACCTGCGGCACCAGCATCCCATATGGGCACCACTTCTAGTCCTGGTTGCCCCTCTTCCAGTCCAGCTCTCTGCTGTGGCCCGAGAGGGCAGTGGAGGATGGCCCATGTGCTTGGGCCCTGCACCCCATGGGAGACCAGGAAGAAGCACCTGGCTCCTGGCTTTGGATCGGCACAGTGCCAGCCGTAGTGGCCATTTGGGGAGTGGAACCAATGGAAGGAAGACTTCTCTCTCTCTCTCTCTCTCTCTCTCTCTCACTGTCTGTGGCTCTATCTGTCAAATAATAATAAAAAAAGATTTATTTATTTGAATGTCGGAGTTACACAGAGAAGGAGAGAGAGAGAGAGAGAGGTCTTTCATCTGCTGGTTCACTCCTCAGTTGGCCGCAATGGCTGTAGCTGTGCCGATCCGAAGCCAGGAGCCAGGAGGCAGGAGCTTCCTCCGGATCTCCCACTTGGGTGCAGGGGCCCAAGCACTTGGGCCATCTTCTGCTGCTTTCCCAGGCCATAGCAGAGAGCTGGGTTGGAAGTGGAGCAGCCAGATATCGAACTGGTGCCCATATGGGATGCTGGCACTGCAGGCGGTGGCTTAACTGGCTACACCACAGTGCCGGCCCCAGGTTTTACTCTTTTAATATTTATTTATTTGAAAGGCAGAGATACAGAGGGAAGAACAGAGAGAGAGAGAGAGAGAGAGAGAGAGAGCCTCCATTTGCTGGCTCACTTCCCAAATGGCCTCAATGGTTGGGGCTGGGCCAAGCAAAGCCAGGAGCCAGGAGCTTCTTCCAGGTCTCCCCCATGGGTGCAGGGGCCCAAGCCCTTGGTCCACCTTCCACTGCTTTCCCAGGCCACAGCAGAGAGCTGGATGGGAAGCGGAGCAGCTGGTTTGAGCTGCTGCCCACATGGGATGCCGGCACCGCAGGTGCTCTACGCCACAGTGCTGGTCCCTGGGTTTACTCTTATATATTGTATACACATACATATAAGTATGTATATTATACTAATAACCTATAAAATCACATTATTTGAGGTGCACCAAAAAGTTCATGGGAGGAAGGCATTTGGCCTGGTGGTAAAGCCAGCAGCTGAGGTACCGGCGGTCCACGTGGGAGCGCCTGGGGTCAGTCCCAGATCTGGCTCCTGAATCTGCTGGTAGAGCCTGGGCAGCAGTGGCTGGGGTTCCTGCGCCTGCGGGAGACGTAGGCTGAGAACTGGCTCCCAGCCCTGCCCCCCCAGCCCTGGTCCCCCGGCCCTGGTGTGCATCTGGGGAGCGAAGCAGCCAATGAGGGAACTCGCTCTATCTCCCCCTGCCTCTAGAGTAAGTAAACCTTAAACAAGTTTTTAAAAGTTAACTGAAATTGGCCGGCGCCGTGGCTCAATAGGCTAATCCTCCACCTTGCGGCGCCGGCACACCAGGTTCTAGTCCTGGTCGGGGCGCCGGATTCTGTCCCGGTTGCCCCTCTTCCAGGCCAGCTCTCTGCTGTGGCCAGGGAGTGCAGTGGAGGATGGCCCAAGTGCTTGGGCCCTGCACCCCATGGGAGACCAGGAAAAGCACCTGGATCCTGGCTCCTGCCATCGGATCAGCGCGGTGCGCCAGCTGCAGCGGCGGCCATTGGAGGGTGAACCAACGGCAAAGGAAGACCTTTCTCTCTCTGTCTCTCTCTCTCACTGTCCACTCTGCCTGTCAAAAAAAAAAAAAAAAAAAAAAGTTAACTGAAATTGTAATTGAAAGGTAAGTTTATTTTGGTGAAAAAAATTTAAAATCCATGCATAAAAAACTCATGAAAAATGTGCATTATATCCCGGGTTCCTATTTTTTCACCCAAAAATCTCTCTTCTTTCAATTCTACTTTCTGTGAACTTCTTGGAGGCCCCTCTGGTGCGTGTCCGTGGGCAGGGGGGTTATTTCCTGGCTCACTGATGGGGCGCCTGGAGCCCAGAGATGCGCAGCTTCCTCGCTCACACAGCTGCTGCTGGCGGCCGCTCCAGGCTTCACGACCTCTCCGTGTTTCCGGGAGCCATGACTGTCACTCAAGGCCCAGTTATTCAAATAAACGCAGGCAGTAGGAAGTGCTTGCAGTGTCTGCCTCCTCCCTCCCAGCACGTACTAGCTGCCCCCAAAATAAGGTCTGTTGTAGGCGGGCCTCTTACACTGGTCAACCAGGTTCAGTTAAGAACTTGCATAAAAGCAGAGAATGTATCACTGTCTATTGTATTTTTTTAAAAAACATTTATTTACTTATTTGAAAGGCAGAGTTCAGAGAGGCAGAGGCGGGGTGGGGGGGTCTTCCATCCACTGATTCACTCCCCAGGTGGCCACAACGGCTGGAGCTGCGCCAATCCACAGTCAGGAGCCAGAGGCTTCTTCCGGGTCTCCCATGCAGGTGCAGGGGCCCAAGGACTTGGGCCATCTTCCACTGCTTTCCCAGGCCATAGCAGAGAGCTGGATCGGAAGTGGAGCAGCTGGGATTGGAACCGGTGCCCATATGGGCTGCTGGCGGTGGCTTTACCTGCCATGCCACAGTGCCAGCTCCCCAAGTATATCTTAAGAGGAAAATGTGATTATAGATTTTTGATGTATTTTCTGCCATTGAGACCGGAAGCTGTTGTAACACAGAGTACACTGTTCTAGCACTTCACTCCTCCCCACCCCGCGTAGTGATTAGGTAGCAGGAGGCTTGCTCCTTCCTTCAAGGTGCAGGCAAGCGTTCTCTGCAGTGTCTCTGTCCACAGAGGCTCAGGAGCGCGGGCGCTGCCTCACTCACTCCCGGAGAAGCCCTGACATGGGTTTGGCGTTGGTTGGTTTTTGCTTCGGCACTGACAAGCAGGATCTGATCAGGTTGAACTTCCTGTCGACTAATTCACAGAAAAGTTATTTATGGCTCTTGATCTTCCTGATCTGAGACAGCAACTTGGGTTAAAGGAAGGGTGTTCCGGAAGTGGATCATAGAAAAACAGAAGAAGAAGAAGATAACAAGAAAGAGAAGGTCAGAGTGATAGCCAGCATGGACAACTCAGGAGCGAGCTCAAGTCCAAAGCTGAGCAGGATGTCCAACTTCATGCTTGATATTTTAAAACCCAACAGAGGGAGGAAAGGAAAAACCCTCCTAGTTTTTTTTTTTTTTTAAGATTTTATTTATTTTATTTGTGAGTTAGAGTTACAGACAGTGAGAGGGAGAGACAGAGAGAAAGGTCTTCCTTCCGTTGGTTCACTCCCCAGATGGTGGCAACGACCAGAGCTGCGCCAATCTGAAGCCAGGAGCCAGGAGCCAGGAGCTTCTTCCAGGTCTCCCATGCGGGTGCAGGGGCTCAGGACTTGGGCCATCTTCTGCTGCTTTCCCAGGCCACAGCAGAGAGCTGGACTGGAAGAGGGGCAGCCGGGACTAGAACTGGTGCCCGATGGGATGCCGGCACCACAGGTGGAGGATTAACCTACTGTGCCACGGAGTCGGCTCCCAACACTCCTAATTCTTAAGACTGCAACGCCCTCCCTTGTAGCTTCATGGATGAAATTTAGTAGAAGAGGTGGCATGGGATCCCCTGGGTCCAACCTGCACCTGCTGCTTCGCGGCTGATATCCTGTGCCTCAATTCCCTCTTCTGTAAAGGCCTAACTGTATTCATCCAGGTAGATGACTTAGACACGTGCCTGCCTCTTCGTACACCTGTAAATATTTGAAGTAGTATAGTAAGAGAAATAGATAGAAATATAATAGTAATAATAGTGTTAGCTATGACTGTTTAAGAGGGAAAGTTCTTTTCCTCCCCATTCAAGTTGTTTTGTCAAATCGGTTTAGTACTTTCTGCATGTCCAAACTTGCCGTCCACAGAGGACACTCACCTGTGGCTAACAGTAGGCTATCTGTTCTGTTGTGCTTGGAGTCGAATCTGCTGTGGCTGCCCGGGAGAGCGGAGACCCCCAGCTACTAAATGAGCCCATTCATCCAAGTAGTGATCGGTCTGACGCACACAGTTCAGCTGCAAATGAAAAAGTGAACCAGTTCCGACTTTACTCACTGACCAAGGGGGATGCTGTCTTCCCGAAGTTCACGTCCACCCAGAACCTGTGAATCTGACCTTATTTGGAAATAGAATCTTTGCAGATGCCGAAAGCAAAGGGTGAGCCCTCAGTCCGATATGACTGCTGGACCTAGAGCCACAGACACACAGGACAGGCGGGCAGGTGGCACTGGAGGCAGGGACTGGGGCGGGGCGGCCGCCAGCCAAGGAGCAGCGGAAATTGTCGGCCACCACCGGAAGGCAGACGCAGCCAGGCAGCCTCCTCTGAGCCTCCGGGAGAGGACAGCCTCCTGACACCTTGGCTTCTGTCTCTGCCTCCGTAGCTGGGAAAGGCCGGGTCTCTGTCATGTGAAGCCACCGAATTTGCAGTAATTTGTCATTGCATCCTGGGGAAATGAATCCACTTGCAATAAGGGAAACAAAAATTGGAATGACGCTGACATGCCATTTTTAACCTGCCAGTTTGACAGATCAAAGTCAGCAAGTGTGTTAGGAAATTTACTGCTGGTGGGAGTACATGCAAATTGAAATACTGTTTTTGGAGATGATTTGACGATTTCTAGCAAAATTACAAATGCATTACATACATTTAAAAAGAAAAGATTCATTGGAGCTGGCACCGTGGTGTAGTAGATTAAGCCTCCACCTGCAGTGCCAGCATCCTGTATGGGCACCGGTTCGAGTCCTGGATGCTCCACTTCTGATCCAGCTCCCTGCTAATGGCCTGAGAAAGTGGTAGAAGATGGCCCAAATGCTTGGACCCCTGTACCCACGTGGGAGACCCAGAAGAAGCTCCTGGCTCCTGGCACAGCTCCAGCCGTTGTGGCCAAATGGGGAGTGAACCAGTAGATGGAAGACCTCTCTCTGCCTCTGCCTCTTCTTTTTTTGTGTAACTTTGACTTCCAAATAAATAATTTTTAAAAACAGTGATCATATATAATATATGCTCAATGGGCATAGCTGAGTTCCAATAAAACTTTATTTGCAAAATAGCAGGTGGTGGCCAGATTTGGCCCCTGGCCTTCCGTGTGCTGATCCCTGAGCTACACAGTGGAATGCTATAGGCTGAGAAACAATGAGGCAGTGCTGTCTTGCTATATTATGACATATTTTTAAAATATTTATTAATCTATTTAAAAGGCAGAGTTATAGACAGGCAGAGGCAGAGAGAGAGTCTTCCATCCACTGGTTCACTCCCTAGATGACTCCCACAGCTGGAGCTGAGCTGATCCAGAGCCAGGAGCCAGGAGCTTCTTCCGGGTCTCCCATGCAGGTGCAGGGGCCCAAGCACCTGGGCCATCTTCTGCTGCTTTCCCAGGCCATAGCAGGGAGCTGGATCGGAAAGGGAGCATCGAGGACTCAAACTGGCGACCATGAGGGATGCCGGCACTGCAGGTGGGGGCTTCACCCACTATGCCACAGCGCTGGCCCTACTATGATATGACCTCCAAGGGCCAGTGAAGAAAGCGGGGCGCAGAACAGTATGCATCTGAAGGAAGCATACAGGTATGTACGTAATTTCTTTGTCATTCATGGACAGTCTCTACAAGTATCCACAAGAAACTGGACCCATTCCTTATGTCTGGGATGGGGAACTGTGCGGCTCAGGCACAGGGTGTGGAAGATATTTTGCTTTGTATCTTTGGAATTCCGAGCCATGGTAAAATTATACCTCTTCAGAAAGCTAAGTAAAAATAACGATTTTAAAAGGTGAGCATGTTTCTTTCATGAACACAAACTTATTCTTTGCTTTGTTCCAGTGAGTTAGGAATGCTTTTCACATTTCTAGTGGCTCAAGAAAAAAAATCAAAAGAATAATATTTTGTGACATATGAAAATTCTATAAAATTCAAACTTCACCATCCCCAAATAAAGCTTAATTGGAGCACAGCCCTGCTCATTCATTTACATTTTGTTTATAGGTGCTTGGCTCCACCACGGCGGGATTGAGTCATGGCAGCCGAGCGCTCATAAAGTCTAAAATATTTATTATCTGCTCCTTTACATAAACAGCTCGCAGATCCCTTTTCTAGATTAAAGAACAAAACAATCTTTCACATGCTTCTAGAAATAGAAAGTTCTTATTTAATATTGAACGACCATTCCATGAGGACTTTTTAAAAATTAAATGGCTCAGGAAGAACTCAAAAATAAACAGAGAATTTTCTTGCTGCTTCTTAGAGAACATTAGAAAAGCCAGGCCTTTGTAAACTTGAACAAGGACCATCTGTCTTGGTGTCTCTCTCTCTCTCTCTTTCCAATTTAATTTATTTATTTTGTTTATGTGAAAGCGACATAGGAAGAGACCAAGAGATGTCCCACCTGCTGATTCTCTCCCCGTGGCTGGGGAGCTGAAGCCGGGAGCCAGAACTCAAGGTCTCCCAGGTGGATGGCAGGGACCCAGCCGCCCGAGCCATCCCCTGCTGTCTCCCCGGGTGTGTATCTGCAGACAGGAATAGGAGGCAGAGCCGAGACTCGAACCCATGGCTCTGCTGTGGGATGCATGCTCTTCACTGCCGCACCAAAGGCCCGCCTTCTGTCTGGGCCCTCTGGTCACTCATGGGTGAGGTCCTCAGACTGAGAACAAAGCCCAACTCCCTGTCCCTTATCGGACAGCAAATTCCAAGGACCTAAGGTGGCCTAGAATTCCTGCCAGGACCGAAGGGAAGCTTTGGGTTCTGTCATTTTGCTGCTGGGATGAGGAACGGAGGGAAGTGTATCTTCTGGAAGCTGAGTGCTGGCTCATGGGAGACTGCGCTACCACGGCGCAGCCCCCAGCTGTTTCCAACCCTGTTTCCAACCCTGTGCACAATGACGCAGTGCAAGGCACCTTTCCTACATGGAGAGCCACGCCCACTGACGGGCAAGCGGTGGCTTCTGCTGCGTCCTCCCCTGCGTTCTGAGATATATATACATATAGACAGGCAGAGTGGACAGTGAGAGAGACAGAGAGAAAGGTCTTCCTTTGCCGTTGGTTTACCTGCCAATGACCACCACGGCCAGCGCGCTGCGGCCGGTGCACCACGCTGATCTGAAGGCAGGAGCCAGGTGCTTCTCCTGGTCTCCCATGGGGTGCAGGGCCCAAGCACTTGGGCCATCCTCCACTGCACTCCCTGGCCACAGCAGAGAGCTGGCCTGGAAGAGGGGCAACCGGGACAGAATCTGGCGCCCCGACCGGGACTAGAACCCGGTGTGCTGGTGCCGCAAGGTGGAGGATTAGCTTAGTGAGCCTCGGCGCTGGCCTATCTTATTATTTTTTTTTTTTTTAAGATTTATTTATTTATTTGAAAGTCAGAGTTACACAGAGGCAGAGACAGAAAAGTCTTCCACCCGCTGGCTCACTCTCCAAGTGGCTGCAACAGCTGGAGCTGTGCTGATCCAAAGCCAGGAGCTTCCTCTGGGTCTCCCACATGGGTGCAGGGGTCCAGGGACTTGGGCCATCTTCTTCTGCTTTCCCAGGCCATAGCAGAGAGCTGGATTGGAAATGGAGCAGCTGGGACTAGAACCGCTGCCCATATGGGATGCCAGCACTGTAGGTAGTGGGTTTACCTGCTATGCCACAGCGTCGGCCCCTTTACAACCGTGGTCCAGGGGACGATCTGAGGAGCCTGAATGAAATATGGCAGAGCTGCACAGGGCGGCCATAAGATGATTAAAATAAAGGTGGTTAAGGTCGACGACCTGATAAAGAAAGCTGTCCTCAAAATACATTCGCAAACTTAAAAAGCAAGCTGTGGAGTTTCAGGATCTCCACGCCCTGGAAGCCCTCCACCCAGGGACCTCCCAGACAGGGAGGAGGGAGCAGAAATGGAGGCCCCCCCACCCAAATCCATGACAACTCTGGTCTCAGTGCACGAGGGCCCTGGGCTTGTCCTGAGACGCCCGCCTGGTCTGTCAGGTGCATTAAACTTGGTTAGCATGCTCACTGCTTAGAGGGGAAAAAGAAGGTTCTGAGGGTGGCATTTAGCCCAGTGGCTAAGGCACCGCCATCCCACATCAGAGAGCCTGCCTCCGCTCTCGGCTCTAGCTCCCGACAGCATTGTCCTGCCGCTGTGCACCCGGGAAGGCAGCGGTGGTGGCTCAAGTCACTGGATTCTTGCCACGCACGTGCGAGACCTGGATTGTATCCCCAGCTCCCAGCCGTGGCCTGGTCAGTGTAGGCACCTGGGAGCTTGTCTGTCAGTCTCTCTTTCTCCCTCCCTCTTTTTCTCTCCGCTTTTTAAGTAAAGGAATAAAAGGCAGGTTATAAAACAGCACAGTTTTAAAAAATCATCTTTTTTATTTGAAAGGCAGAGTTACAGAGACAGGAGAAGAACACACACACACACACATGCATGCACACACACACCACGAGAGAGAGAGAGAGAGAGAGAAATGTTTCATCTGCTAATTCACTCCCCAAATGGCTGCAACAGCCAGGATTGGGCCAGGCTGAAGCCAGGAACTATGTGGATGCAGGGCCCAGGCACGTGGGCCGTCTTTTGCTGCTTTCTCAAGCGCATTAGCAGGGAGCTGGATCGGAAGTGGAGCAGCTGGAGCTCGAACCAGTGCCCATCTGGGATTGCCAGCACCAACCTGCTGGCCCCCAAACAGCACGTTTTAATAGTTGGTATTCTTGACTGCAGGACACACACACACGTTCTTACCTCCCCGTGGTTTCAGCAGCCAGGAAGAGACTGGCCGTGCCTGAGGCACAGGGCCACCCCAGAGTCGGTCACCGGGATGAGGGTCAGTGCAGAGTTTACCCAGGAGCATGTGCGCTCTCTGTTCTTTCATTTAGAAATAATACGGACCCGAATGTCGGCCGTGTTGTGGGCAGACAGAGTTAGGCAGAGGAGCTGGGGTCTGACAGCCCCGACCCAGTGCGGCTTGGTGGTTGACTGACCGCTGTGGCTGGCGCATCAGCAGCCTGGCTGCGTGACTAGGTCCCTTGTGTGCACCACGCGGCCCCCTCCCCTGCACCAGCAAGCCCCTTAGCCCTCTCAGGCAGTGGAAAATGCAAGTGCCCAGTCTTGTGACCTTGGAACCAGTGCCAGCTGGAAATACCCAAGATGGCTGCAGGATGTGTCTCTCCACCCCATAATGTTTAGCTCATTTAAATAAAACTTCCATGGGGGCACGCCAAGTCCCTTCATGCATCTGACACCGCGACACTTCCGGTATTTCCTAAAAACAGCACAGAATTGGGTGGGGCTTGAGCTCCACCCAAACTCCGCCCCCTTCTGAATATTCCATCGAACTCCACCCCGGACCTCACCCCTTTGCCTCTGCAGGGCATAAAGGCCTGGCCTTGCTGTGGGCGCTGTTTCCCTGGTGGGTGCATTCCTTTGGGGCTTTTTGGCGTTGTGGGCTGTTTGTCCACACGTGACTTGGTGCTTGAGTTTGCGCTTTGGTTTTGCTCTGGGTAAATCCTGCTCTCCTGTGCCTCTTTATGCCTCCATCTTTGAATTGTTCCACACCTGCAGGGAGGAGCCTGCTGTAAGCCCAGCCCAGGCGGGAGCCCCCAGCCCCCAGTCCCCAGCAGGGCTGTGTGTGTCTATAGCATCTGGATTTTCACTGTTGTGTCAAACGTTTCTGTGTGATTTCTCCACTTTACCGTGACTGTCTTGCTTTTAGCATCACTAACAGCAGTCAACATCAACAGAGAAGAAATAACTAGAAAAAACAATTTGAAGACAGAAAGTAGATTAGCGGTGGCCTGGGGTGAGGTGTGGCCATGAGATCTAGGGTGAGTAGGGCTGAGAGATCTTAGCAGGGTGGTGAAGAAACTGTCATATTAAAAACTTGCCAAAGGGGCTGGCGCCGTGGCTCATTTGGTTAATCCTCCACCTGTGGTGCCGGCATCCCATATGGGTGCTGGGTTCTAATCCCGGTTGCTCCTCTTCCAGTCCAGCTCTCTGCTGTGGCCCGGGAGGGCAGTGGAGGATGGCCCAGGTGCTTGGGCCCCTGCACCGGTGTGGGAGACCAGGAGGAGGCACCTGGCTCCTGGCTTTGTCTCAGCGTAGCTCTGGCCGTGGCGGCCATTCAGGAGGTGAACCCACGGAAGGAAGACCTTTCTCTCTGTCTCTCACTGTCTAGCTCTATCTGTCAAAAAACAAACAAACAAACAAACAAAAAAACAAACAAAAAAAAACAAAAAAACAAAAAAAAAAACACCAAAAAACAAAAAAAAACAACTTACCAAAAATCAGGAATCATGCACTTAAGGGGTGGATTCTGGGACGTGTGAATTGCACCGCACTGAAGTTGTCTCTACAGGGGAGAAAAGAGACAGGAAGCCAGCAGGAACCAGAGGGGAGGAGAAGAAGGAAGAGAAGAGGAAGAGCGGAAGGGAGGAACCCTCATGGAACCCGTCTGTCTGCAGGATTCGGGGTTCAGCGTTTTAACACCTGGGGACCTCTGCCCAGCTCCGATCCCCCAGCCGTTCCCATTCCCCAGGTAAGCAGCGTGTGTCCTCCCTGACATCCACTTTGGGATGTCATCCGTCGGGTCCGCACACCTCTGACAAGGTGAACAAAGTCCCAAAGCCGGTGTTTGCCAGGGCCCACCCCGCCCCGCTCGCCATCCTCTGCAGCCAGTGTTTGCGGTTGATTCTGAAGCTGCGTTCCTAGGCAACAGGGAGAGCTGGGCCGCAGGTGGTGCACGGGGACCCTGGGCTCCCGGCACCCACTGTGCAGACTGTCTGTAGTCCCACCCACCCAGCAACTCCTCCTCCTCCTCCTCCTCCTCCTCCTCCTCCTCCTCCTCCTCCTCCTCCGAGCGGCACTCCAGGTTTCCTGGGGGGTTTCCCACCCCCACTTGGTCTCTGGTTCTACTGAGGCTGGCTCCCACCTGGGGTTCCAAGACTCCGAAGCTGACTCAGGCCCCGGTGGCTGGCACACAGGTGCACATGTGACCCAAGGCAGTGCAGTGAGAGCCAGCTTGGGCTGTTTTCTGGAAATACTGGAAGAGAAGTGCTCTTTTCTACCAGGATTGCTTCGCAGGACGTGGGGCTGTGTCTGCTGTGGGCCTCGGTGAGCAGGAACTCAAGTAAGAATGGAGCTCAGGGGCCCGCATTGTGGTGGAGCTGGTAAAGCCACCGCCAGCAGTGCTGGCATCCCACATGGGCACTGGTTCGAGTCCCGGCTGCTCCTCTTCTGATCCAGCTCTCTGCTGTGGCCTGGGAAAGCAGTGGAAGATGGCCCAAGTGCTTGGGCCCTGCACCCGCATGGGAGACCAGGAGAAGCACCTGGCTCCTGGCTTTGGATCAGCGCGGTGCCGGCTGTAGCGGCCAGTTGCGGGGTGAACCAACAGAAAGGAAGACCTTTCTCTCTGTCTCTCTGTCTCTCACTGTCTAACTCTGCCTGTCAAAAAAAATGAAAAGGTACTCAACATCATACATTGTTAGGGTACTGTAAATTAAAGTGAGAGAGACCCCCTAGACTTCTATCGGAATGAATAAAATCCAAAGTAGTGACCCCACCAAACACTGAGGAGGACGTGGGGAGTCAGGAACTCTCATTCATTGCCAGTGAGAATGCAGAATGGGGCATCCACTTTGGAAGACAGCTTAGCCGCTTCTGAAAAACTAGAATACTCTTTTAAAAAAACTTATTTATTTGAAAGGCAGAAATAGAGAGAGAGAGAGGTATCTTCTTTTTAAAAATTTTTAAAAATTTATTTTGACCAGTAGAGTTAGACAGTGAGAGAGAGAGAGACAGAGAGAAAGGTCTTCCTTTTGCCGTTGGTTCACCCCCCAACTGGCCGCTACAGCTGGCACCATGCTGATCCGAAGCCAGGAGCCAGGTGCTTCTCCTGGTCTCCCATGCGGGTGCAGGGCCCAAGCACCTGGGCCATCCTCCACTGCCCTCCCGGGCCACAGCAGAGAGCTGGACTGGAAGAGGAGCAGCCGAGACTAGAACCCGGTGCCCATATGGGATGCCGGTGCCGCAGGTGGAGGATCAGCCAAGTGAGCCACAGCGCCGGCCCCAGAGAGAGGTATCTTCTATCCTCTAATTCACTTCCCAAATGGCCGCAACAGCTGGGGCTGGGCCTGCCAGGAGCTTCTTCCCGGTCTCCCACGCGGGTGCAGGAGCCCAAGGACTCGGGCCATCTTCTGCTGCTTTCCTAGGCCACAGCAGAGGGCTGTCCCATGTTGGAGTTCCTGGATCCAAGTCCTAGACCCATTCCTAAACCCAGCCTGCTGCCAACCCACCCTGGGAGGCTGGCACTGCAGGCGGCAGCCCTACCCACTACGCCACAGTGCCAGCCCCCAAACTAGAATATTCTTACCATGCGATATAGCAATTGTGCTCTTTGATCTTTTCCCAAATGAGTTGAAAACTTAAATTCACACGGAAACCTGCAATCAAATGAATATAACAGGTTTTTTTTTTTTTTTTTGTCAGGCAGAATGGACAGTGAGAGAGAAAGAGACAGAGAGAAAGGTCTTCCTTCTCTGTTGGTTCACCCCACAGTGGCCACTGCAGCCGGCGCGCTGCGCTGATCCGAAGCCAGGAGCCAGGTGCTTCCTCCTGGTCTCCCATGGGGTGCAGGGCCCAAGCACTTGGGCCATCCTCCACTGCACTCCCTGGCCACAGCAGAGAGCTGGCCTGGAAGAGGGGCAACCGGGACAGAATCTGGCGCCCTGACCGGGACTAGAACCCGGTGTGCCGGCACCACAGGCAGAGGATTAGCCTCGTGAGCCGTGGCGGCAGCTGAATATAACAGTTTTATTTGTAATTATTAGAACTTGGAGACATCCACGATGTCCTTCAGAAGGTGAATGCATAAACGAACTGAGGCCAGTCCAGATAATGGAGGATTATCCGGTTCTAAAATGAAGTGAGGGGCTGGCGTGTGGCACAGCAGGTTCAACTGCCTCCTGTGACGCCGGCATCCCACATCAGAGTGCCAGTTTGAATCCCCGCTGCTCCACTTCCAATCCGGCGTCCTGCTAATGTGCATGGAAAGCAATGGAGATGGCCCAGGTTCCCCTGGCACCCACGTGGGAGATCTGGATGCAGTTCCAGGCTCCTGGCTTTGGCTTGGCCCCATCCAGCTGTTGCATGCATTTGGAGAGTGAACCAGTTGGTGGAAGACCTCTCTTTTTTCTCTCTCTCTCTTGTCTCTCCATCACTCTGCTTTTCAAATACCTTAAGTGCATCATCTTATTAAATGAAATAAGATGGTTTGAAAAGGCTGCGCATCATATGATTCCAAATCTATGACACTCTGGAAACGTCAAAGCTATAGGGAGAGTAAAAAGAGCAGCGGTAGGGGCCGGCGCTGTGGCTCAGTAGGTTAATCCTTTGCCTGCAGCGCCGGCATCCCACATGGGCGCAGGTTCAAGTCCCAGCTGGTCCTCTTCCAAAGCAGCAGAAGATGGCCCAAGTGCTTGGGCCCCTGAACCCGTGTGGGAGACCCAGAAGCAGCTCCTGGCTCTTAGCTTTGGATCAGCTTACCTCTGTATGCTGTGGCCATCTGGAGAGTGAACCAGCGGATGGATGGAAGACCTTTCTGTCTGTCTCTCAAATAAGTAAATAAAATCTTAAAATAAAAATAAAAAGAGAGTGCTATGGATTAGCCACGACCCCAGCTGAATCCATCGGGGTCATGTTTCTCTCTGATCTAATGAGTGTGGCTGGGGGAATTTAGACTACTGACCAGGTGTTCCAGGTACATACAGTCTCTGGAGCCGAGAGTGAAATCAGCCCTGCAGAACACTGGGTTGAGCCCTAGGGAGAAAGTGAGTGCTGGGGTGGACGGTTGGCGCACTGGTCAAGCACCCCCTTCGGGACCCCACATTCCATCTCAGAGGGCCTGTGTGGCTGTAGGCACATGTACGCCTGCCTCCCCTGCCCCTGCCTTCCTCAGGCTCCGAGCCCTGGCCCCTGCCTTCCTCAGGCTCAGAGCAGCTCGCTGTTTGCTAAAGTCAGCCCAGGCTTCCTCCTCCCTGCACTCTTCCTCTGTGGCCGACACCTGATCCAGCCCACCCTCCCGGCAACAATGGGGTGAGCCCTTCTCCAACCCCGCCCCCCCCCCCAAGGCCGAAGTGGACCTAAGGCTCCCGACACAAGGCCCTTATCATCTCCCTGTTGTTGGGAGAAGGCCTTAGCAGCATCGCTGCAGGCTAGGGAGAGGCTTCACCGCCTGGTTCCCTTACTGGGGGAAGCAGGCCCTCCGGGTGAAATGAGGCTTTGAGAGCCGAGATGGCAGGGAAGAACCCCAGTGGAGGGGCGATCTCCAAATGTTTTTCTCTATCTGTGGCTATTTTCTCAACCCTTGCCCATGTGGTCCAGGAAAAGAGTTCCAAGCCTCTGGACCTGAGCGTAAGCCGTAGGGCTTTCAAGGTTGGGTCCGTCCTTGCTGAAGTTGCATTACCCATATTTCTAGGGTTTCACTTACCCTGACAAACCACTTGGCCTCGGCCGGACGTTCTGGTCGTGCCCCGTGTGCCCCACGTTGGGCGCCAGCTGCGGTGACTGTTCCTCGCCACCGCCGGAGAATTAGGCAGGCTGCCCGTAGCTTGCCTTGACCGAGGAGGGGAAAGTGTGCCACCCGCCACTCAGCCTTCCCCAAACCCAGGGGACAATCAGGCGCGGTGTGGAGCCCAGTCGAAGCAGGGTCTCACGGTATTGTAAAAGGGAGGTGTATATATAGCTGAGGTACAGAGCGGATGGTACAGAGCTAGATGAGCTGATGTGGGCAAGGGGTGGGGTGTTGTGATGCAAAAGGGTCCTAGCCACTCCTGTTATACCACCTTAAGGATCCTTAGGCAGAAGCGCCCTGGGGCTGGGGTGTTTGCTACCAGGGATCTGAAACTTAAAGTCAGGTTTTCAAATTCGAGGCAGGCTCAGGAAGTTCCTCTAGGCCTCTCCGGATTCCTGCCTGCGTCCCAGCTCCTCTGCGTCCAGTTCCAGCCTCCTGCTCATGCTGATTCCGCACACCTGGGAAGGCAGCAGATGACGGCTGTGATGGCGCAGGTATCGGGGTCCCTTCCACCCATGTGGAGGACCAGGTGGGGCTCCAAGTTCCTGTCTTTGGCCTTGGCATTTGTGGAGTGAACCAGCAGATCTCTCTGCCTTTTCAGATAATAAATAAGTAGTTTTACAGGAAAACACAGTCTTTGGAGGCTAGATCAGTGACATGGACGCTCCTGGAGGCGGCTCACGCTCGGATTCAGGCAGAGCAGAGTCCAGAAACCCGGAGGTGGTCAAAGAGATGGCGTCGTGGACGTTCTGAGGGAGGCTCTCTCTCTCTCTCGCTCTCTCTCTCTCTCTCTCTCTCCTCTTTTCAGTGTCTAATTAACTCCCATTGAAGTCGACGACTTTATTAATTTATTGAACACGTAATCTGTCCCACATGCATTGCTTGGAGCGGGACAGGGTTTTGTGAATAACAACCCAGTGGACAAGTCTGTTCATTTGCAAAGGCTTAAATGTTTGTTCCATGTACAGTTAGAAGACCTTGCAAGTTTCACCACTACGAAATTAAATTATACATGGCCTAATTAGAATATCCGTAATCCTTCTAAAGCATTGCAATTTCAGACAACTGGAGCGTTCAGAGGAAGCCGGAGCGGCTCCATGATTGGCCTCCACCCCCCGGCTGCTGGGACCCTTGACTAACTTTGACCTTGACTGACTACAGCCACCACTGGAAGCAGGCACTGCGCGGTTGCCTCTGGGTCGCCAGGCCCCGCACTGTGTGCGTCAATCTGAGATTTCTGTAATTGTTCAAGGGTGGGATGTGAACCACGAATTAATTGTTTTTACATAGGCTCAACAAAACCAGCATTTTAATATAATGCATGAAAAGAAATACAAACCCCCTTTGTTCCAATATTTAGTCTCTGGACACTTTTGAAGTGGTTTTGTTGTTTTTAAGCGTTTTCCCCCCACAGGAGCCTGCTGTGGCTCCGTCACCGTTGGTGATGAAGGCGGCAGTCCGCCATTTTCCCTGTGCCCTGCGCTCTGCCACGACACTGCCTTGGGTGGACGGACACACATGGGCTGCTCACTCTCTTCTCAGTTAGTCGGCGTCGCGTTGCAGCACTTGATGTGCTGAAACTATGGAAAATATAAAGGTTTATTGATTTATTTGAGAGGCAGAGTTATAGACAGAGGGAGAGACAGAGAGGTCTTCCATCCACTGGTTCACTCCCCCAAGGGGCACAATGGTTGGGGCTGGGCCAACCCGAAGCCAGGAGGCAGGAGCTTCCTCTGGGGCACCCTTGTGGGTTCAGGGACCCAAGGACTTGGGCCATCCTCTGCTGCTTTCCTGGGCACATTAACAGGGAGCTGGTTGGGAGTAGAGCAGCCGGGATACGAAAGGCACCCATATGCAATGCCTGACTGTAGATGGTGGCTTAATTCACTGTGCCACGGCACCAGCTCCTGAATTATCACATTTGTAAGGGTCTTATAACTCATTTTTTTTTTTTGCAAATATAGTTTGAGTTCCAAATCCGTGCCCCATAATCCTCTAAGCAACAGGGCCCGGCTGAGCAGTGGAGGTGGGAAGGCCGCTGGCTAAGTGTCGAGTGTGTGTGGTTGCCCCAACCTGCAGCACCGCATCCTGCTGGTTCCAGTCCTGGCTACTCCTCTTCCGATCCAGCTCCCTGCTTATGGCCTGGGAAAGCAGCAGAGGACAGCCAAGTGCTTGGGCCCCTGCACTCACATGGGAGACCACAGGAAGCTCCTAACTCCCAGCTTTGGCCTGGCTCATTTTGGCCTGGCCCATAGCAGCCATCTGGGGAGTGAACCAGTGAATGGAAGATCTCTAACTCTGTCTCTCTCTCTAACTCTGCCTTTTAAATGCATAAAATAAATATTTAAAAAAAAAAAAACACACTCATCTCTGAGTTTCAGGGGGTGAGGAACCTGGGAGTGACTTGGCGGTGGCTCCAGCTGTGTCTCCACCAGCGTCTCCGTCTCCATCTGCGTGGGCTGTGCTGTCAGGTGCACTGCCGTCATCCGCTACTGAGCCTGTATCTCTTTTAAAGAAGGACCCTTTAGGGGTGGACTTTTGGTGTAGTCATTAAGGTGATTCTTCAGGTACTTCCATGCCACATCAGAGTGCCTGGGTTCAAGTCCTGTCTCTGTTTCCAGATTCCAGCTTCCTGCTAATGTGCACCCTGGGAGGCAGCTGGCGACCTGTCAAGTATTTGGGTCCCTGCCATCCATGTGGAAGACCCAGATGGAGTTTCTGGCTCCTGGCTTCAGCCTGGCCCACTTTGGCTGTTGCAGGCATTTGGAGAGCGAAACAGTGGATAGAGGATCTCCTCTCTCTCTGCCTTTCAAATAAATACAAATTTAAAAACAACAAAGCAAGTTATTAAACAAAAAACAAGAAAGAAAGAAAGAAAGAAAGAAAGAAAGAAAGAAAGAAAGAAAGAAAGAAAGAAAGAAAGAACGGAGGTTCTTATATAAGCCTCAGGTCCCACAAAAGTTGGAACCTGCGCTGGGGGAGGATCTGCAGCTGGAATGCTGGAGGTTTGGCGCCTGGGGCCGGAAGCAGGACCTGTCTGGTGGAGTGGTTGGCTGAGGACTGATCTACCTGGGGAAGGTGTAGGCTCAGCACCTCCCTCTCTACCATCCCTTACTCCTTGAGAGCTTCCGCTGCTGGTTTAATGATCAGAGGTTCTGATGAGTGACAAGGAGACAGCGCACTGTCTGCACACTGTAGGGTGTGTTTAAACACGGCGACAATTCTCAGGTGAAGAGTGGCTGTTGTTGACCCTACTGCTCTGTAGGTGGCTGTGCAGGGGGAGGGGGCAGGAGAGCCCCTGGACTGAGGGGCGGGGGCCTCACAAGTTAATTGCCTTGTTTGGTCTCATTCTTCTCAAACCACAGGAGTAATAAAATGCAGTATTTTCTTCTTTGGGTTTTTTCTTAACAACATCAAGGAAAACAGAGCTGTCTCTTAAAACCCTCTGGCAACTATCAATTTTTGAGGTTCCCTTTATGAATTCACAAAAAAAGCTAACAATAAACCACTAACTCTTTAAAAAAATTCTTTTTTAATGTACTTGAGAGAGAGAATGCCAGTGTTCCCATTCCCTGGTTTACCCCTCAAATGCCAGCGATGGCCCTGGTCCAGCCAGGAGCTGGAACTCAAACCAGGTCTGCCACATGGGTGGCAAGTTGTCGGAGACGCCACCCCTGGCTCCCAGGGTCTGCATTAATGGGGATGCTGGAAGTAGAAGCCAGAGGGCAGGGATCAAACCAGGCTCTCCATTGTGGAGACATGGGTATATTTTCGGTTTTTGTTGTTTAGATTTATTTATTTAATTAAAAGATAGAAAGATAGAATCAGAGAGAGAGAGACACACACACACACAGAGAGAAGAATATTCTATCTGCTGGCTCACTCCCCAAATGGCTGCAGTGTTCAGGGCTGGGCCAGGCTGAAGCCAGGAGCCTGGAGTTTCATTTGGGTCTCCCGTGTGCATGGGACCTAAGCCCGTGGCCCATCTTCCGCCGCCTTCCCAGAGTCCTTAGCAGAGAGCTGGACCAGAAGTGGAGCCGCCGGGCCTGGAATTGGCACTCCCATGGAAATGCAGGCATCACAGTGGAGGCTTAGCCTGCCGTGGCACAAGCACCGCTCCAGACGTGGGCGACCAACCAGCGTCTCAGCCACCAGCTCAGATGCCCACCCCAACCACCGACTCTTACTTATTTATTTATTTGAAAGGCAGAGTTAGAGAGTTGAGAGAGAGAGGGAGAGAGATAGATAGATAGAGATCTTCCATCACTGGTTTATTTCCCAAATGACTGCAGTAGCCAGAGCTGGGCTGATCTGAAGCCAGGAGCCAGCTTTGTCCAGGTCTCCCATAAAGGTGGCAGGGGTCCAAGCACCTGGGCCACCTTCAGCTGCTTTCCCAGGCACACTAGCAGGGAGCTGGATTGGAAGTGGAGCAGCCGGGTCACAAACCAGTGCCCACGTGGGATGCTGGTGCCGCAGGTAGTGGCTTTACCCACTAGGCCACCACACCGGGGCCACACAGCTGTGTTTAGCCGGAGGACCAGCTGTCTAGAGGGAACACTGCTCATCATGCTCTCCCACCCCCACTCTCCTGCCATCTGATGCTCAGCCAGTGCAGGGGACACATTACCAAAGCAATGAGGAGGGGCGGGCATTCGGCACCTGGGATGGCCGGGTCCCCTACGAGAGGGCTCAGACTGCAGCCCCAGTTCCGCTCTGGATTCCAGCTTCCTGCTGCTGCACAGTAGGGGAAGTCTCCAGTGCCTGGGTCCTTGCTGCCCGCCTAGAGACCCAGGCTGAGTCCCAGGCTTCCGGCTTCAGCCTGGCCCAGCCGTGGCTTTTGTGGGCATTCGAGTGGTGAACCTGCAGATGGGAGATCTCTGTCTCTTTCTTTGCCTCTCTGCCTTTCAAATATAATATATAAAGGGAAATAGGGGGGCCGGTGCTATGGGGAAGTGGGCTAAAGCCCCAGCCTGAGGTGTGGCATCCCATATGGGCGCCAGTTCTAGTCCTGGCTGCTCCACTCCCAATCCAGCTCAATGCTGTGGCCTGGGAAAGCAGTGGAAGATGGCCCAAGTTCTTGGGCCCCTGCACCCGCGTGTGAGACCCGGAGCAAGCTCTTGGCTCCTGGCTTCGGATTGGCTCAGCTCCTGCCGCTGCAGCCATCTGGGGAGTGAACCAGCGGATGCAAGACCTCTCTCTCTGTCTCTCCCTCTCTCTCTCTGTCTCTCCCTCTCTCTCTGTCTCTGTCTCTCCTTGTAATTCTTTCAACTACATAAAAATAAATCTTTTAAAAAAGAAAAATAGAACTAAAAAAAGCAGTGATGGGCAGGGGGGTTGCAACCCTGCCTCACCTCTCCACGGTGATGAGGCTGTGGCCGAGTGGTGAGAGCCCCTGCTGCTCTGGTCTCCTCGTGCGTACAGCAGGCACCGTGACAGCACGGAGTTTCTCGAGACTGCTGAAAGATTTAAACAGGTTAATCCTTGTAAAATATTAACAAGAGGGGTTGGCAGGCAGCCAGCGTTACATAAGAGTTAACTATTAGTGTGCACTTGCAGCTTCCGGTGAGTCACTTTCTGCTGCTGCCAACACAGGAACCAGGAAGCGGTGGAGAGGAACTCTGAGCAAGGGCAAAAGCCACAGCTCACAGCTCACAGCTCACAGCTCACAGCTCACGGCTGCCTGGCTTGAATCCACTAATTTCTAAATTCCAGTCTGGGGGCGGGCACCGCTCGGCACGCCCGTGTCCCGTGTCGGGGGGCTGAGGCCCAGGTCCCAGCTCCACTCCCAGCTCCCGCTTCCTGCGGATGCCCTGGGAGGCAGCAGGTGCTGGCCGAGTCGTTGAGTCTCTGATGGCCCACGTGGGAGCTGGGTTGAGTTTGGGGCTCCTGGCTGTAGCCTGACTCAGTCCTGGCTCTTGTGAGCATTTGCAGAGGGAACCAGTGAATGGAAGTGTTTGTTCCCTCTCCTTCTCTCTCTCTAATTTTGAAACAAATTTTATAAAGTTTTTTAAAAAATAAGAGATTTATTCTTTGGGGAAAAAAAAAGTGAGAAGGATTATTTTTGTGCAAGAAAGTCTCCCGTGAGTGGCAGAGCCTCTGGCCTCCCTGGTCATAGCCCACTAACGCCGATGGCGTCCCCTTGTCCTTGTGACCGCCACAGTTGTCTAAGAACTCCCCCCCTCACACACACACTAGTTACCACCTTTGCTAAGGACCATTTTTCTTAAGACGTTTGTTCTTGTTGTGGTGTAGTGGGTTATGCCACTGCCAGTTTGAGCCCCAGCTGCTCCACTTCCGATCCAGCTCCCTGCTAACGCGCCTGGGAAAGCAGCAGCAGATGGCTCAAGTGCTTGGGCCCCTGTATTCACCTAGGAGTCCTGGATGAAGCTCCTGGCTCCCGGCTTCAGTCTGGCTCGGATCTGGTGGCCAACTGGGGTGTGAACCAGCTGATGGAAGACCTCTATCTCTGGGCCGGCGCCACGGCTCACTAGGTTAATCCTCCGCCTAGTGGCGCCGGCACACCGGGTTCTAGTCCCGGTCGGGGCGCCGGATTCTGTCCCGGTTGCCCCTCTTCCAGGCCAGCTCTCTGCTGTGGCCCGGGAGTGCAGTGGAGGATGGCCCAGGTGCTTGGGCCCTGCACCCCATGGGAGACCAGGAGAAGCACCTGGCTCCTGGCTCCTGCCATCGGATCAGTGCGGTGCGCCGGCCGCAGCGTGCTGGCCGCGGCGGCCATTGGAGGGTGAACCAAGGGCAAAGGAAGACCTTTCTCTCTGTCTCTCTCTCTCACTGTCCACTCTGTCTGCCTGTCAAAAAAAAAAAAAAAAAACCTCTATCTCTGCCTCTCCCTCTCTCTCTGTAACTCTGCCTTTCAAATAATCTTTAACAAATTAATAAAGTTTGTTCCAGTATGGGATAAAGACAGGACCTGAAGAAAGCCTGGGGTGTGACCTGCAGGTTACATGGGAGGAGTTTACTACCTAGAGGAAATAGGCTGTGCAAAGGCCCTGTGGGAGGGGGTGCTTTCCGGGAATTGAGGAAAATCGACAGTGTCAGAGACGTTGAGACCGAAAGGTTCTTAAGCCAGGCGGCGTGAGTTCGAGTGTGCTGACTGGCGAGCTCAACATTACACTGACCTGGAAAGACGCGCTGCTGTGGTGCAGACAACAGGTCGGAGAAAGCCAGGGCAGTGAGGCGGCTTATTCCTACTGGGCAAAGGTGGGAATCAGCCAGAATGACCTCACAGAATGACCTCAGGTGGGGCCACAGTGAAGCCAGCAGTTCTCGGGGTCCCCCCTGAGCAGCAGCAGCGCCTGAGAGCCCCAGAGGTCCTGACCCCTCACCTCCTGACTCGGCCTCTCCCGGTGGTGGTGGGGTGTGTGTGGGGCAGTGTGCATCCAGCAGGTCTTCCAGACGGTGGGGGGGGAGTGCACTCAGCACGTTTCCAGATTGGGGGGGAGTGTGCACTCAGGTCTTCCAGATGGTGGGGGGGGAGTGTGCACTCAGCAGGTCTTCCAGATGGTGGGGGGGGGGCAGTGTGCACTCAGGTCTTCCAGATGGTGGTGGGGGGGGGCTGTGTGTGCACTCAGGTCTTCCAGATGGGGGGGGAGTGTGCACTCAGGTCTTCCAGATGGTGGGGGGGGAGTGTGCACTCAGCAGGTCTTCCAGATGGTGGGGGGGAGTGTGTACTCAGGTCTTCCAGATGGGGGGTGGGGCAGTGTGCACTCAGCAGGTTTCCAGAGGACCGTGAGGCCGCCCACGTCTGAGAGCCGCCCGGGGAAGTGTGCGTCAGAGGAGCTGCGGGTTCACCTGCGACTTCAGAAGCTGCTGTCCGGGAAGGAGCCGGAAGGGCTTTAAGCGAAGGGACGCGGGTGAGCGTGCTGAGTGGTCTGTGTGTCAAGCCGTAGGATCTCCAGCGAGAAGAAATCATGGACAAAATGTCCAAGCAAGTGAAAAGGCAAGGACAAAAGTCTGCACATTTTGTTTCCATTTGGTATAAAAGCAAACAATGTCTTGGGTGGGTACAGGCGCGTTTGCAACACTGTTAGAACATTCAGGAACAGCCCCTTCCCAGCCAGCGAGCAGCGATCCCACGATCCCTCGCACACAGAGCCGGGGCCTGGGGACGGTGGCCTTTCCGCACCCAGTCCCGCTGTGGCCCTTCTAGGGTCTGCCGTGGTCTGCCCGGTGGCGGTGCCCTCTTCTCTTCGCCCTCCCCTCCGCTCTGGCTCAGGCTCTGCCAGGCTTCCCAGCGCTCTGTGTTCCTTTTGGAGCTGCTTGGGAGGAGAGAGGTGGGGGGAGCTTCCGTCTCCCAGAGCCCTGGTGTCTCTCCCAGATACTGGGGGCTCCCGTGGGCCCCGGTCCCATGCATCATCACCCTGCACCCAGGCCAGAGGGGAAGCAGAGGTGAGGAGGCGGGAGATCCCTTTTTGCGTCTGGAGAGGTTGTAGACACAGGAGAGCTGCTTTCTTGTTTGATTTTTGATTTATTTGAAGGGCAGAGAGAGCTCTCATCCTGCTGGTTCACTCCCCCAAATGCCTGCAACAGCTGGGGCTAGGCCAGGCCGAAGCCAGGAGCCAGGAGCACCATTCGGGTCTCCCCTGTGGGCATCAGGGACCCAGCTTCTGGGACCATCACCTGCTACCTCCCAAGGTGTGCATTTAGCAGGAAGGCAGAGTGGGGACTTGAACCCAGGCCCTTGATGCGGGGTGTCTTACTGCTGTGCCGCACGCAGGCCCCACCCTGGGGGCTGGCGCCCTAGCAGGGCTCACTGTGGCGGGAGCGCAGTGCCTCCCGCTCCCCAGCCTCTGGTGTTTGCTGCCTTCCTGGGCAGCAGGGAGAGTCCAGAGATAAGCTCAAGGCCATGTTGTTCAGCCCTTGATTGCTACAGATCTGCTGCCTACAGAGAAAGAATGTTCTAGAAAGACCCAGCAGACAAGACTCACAGTGCTGGGGATTAGCTGGGCTGAGAGGAAGGGCGAAGGGACAGGTGTGAGGACTTTACTTTCCTACCAGTGGTTTGGCGAGGGGGTGGTGAGGCAGCGAAGCTGTGGCTCAGACCACAGCAGTAGGCCAGGTGGCCTTGGGTCAAATGTGGTTTGAACTCTCAGAGGCCGTGTGACTGCGGGCAGCGGACTGTTGCTCAAGTAGAGATGGTGGTCGTCATAGCAACTGCTTCACAGGGATGCCGTGAGAAATAAGTGAGTTCATACACTCCTGCCTCTCAGCAGTGCTCTCACGGAGCAAGTACTCAACAAAACTCAAGTGCAAATCCATATGCGTGATTCTGTGTCAATCAAAAATAAAGCTCAACTTAAAGTTAGGATATTGTTACTGTATTATGTATATTTTCCATGAATATGTGTTACTTTTTTTTTAAGATTCATTTTTATTTTTTTGAGAGGCAGAGTTACAGAGAGGCAGATGCAGAGAGAGAGAGAGAGAGAGAGAGAGAGAGAGAGAGAGGTCTTCCAACTGCTGGTTCACTCCCCAGATGGCTGCAATGGCCGAAGCTGTGTCAATCCGAAGCCAGGAGCCAGGAGCTTCTTCCAGGTCTCCCACATGGGTGCAGGGGCCCAAGGACTTGGGCCATCTTCTACTGCTTTCCCAGGTGCATTATCAGGGAGCTGGATCAGAAGAGGAGCAACCGGGACTAGAACCGGCGCCCATATGGGATGCCGGCACTTCAGGCCGGGGCTTTAACCCGCTGCGCCATAGCGCCAGCCCTTATGTGTTACATTTATAATAAAAAAAACCTAGAAAGTCCTTTCTTTTTTTTTTTTAATGAGGAAGTTGAAGATTTTATTATGTTTCTTATTTGCTTAGCGCTGCTGCTTCCCTGTTTAAACAGCACCGGCACACGCAGAGTATTGCAGACTTCAGAGAGCGTGCTGTTCTCTGGCACTGTACAACCAGCAAAAACTGTTCTGCATCCCCAGCTACTCCCGATGGAAAGACATTACATGTGTTGACCCCAGTCCAGGGATGGGTATAAGCAAGTTACAGTATTACATAAGGCTTAAGATAACAATGTTATCCTTGGATTACATTATTTGTATAACTAGTTGTTACCACAGATAACTTCATGTATTCTGAATACTGGTGCCTAGGGCCTAGTAGAAAAATTGCAAGGTACTGTGAAAAAGCGGCATATTGTGTTCGTCTACAATCATTTACAAAATTAGGGGAGATTTTCTCCCCGGAGCAGAGTGGGAAGTAATATTTCTTCCCATCAATATTGCTAAAAGTTGCTAGTGTAAGTCCTGTCCGCCACTAATTTAGGATAAAACTGTGCTGGGTGAGGTTGTTCCACACCGGTTTGTGTAAGGGTTCCGCTCGCATTCCTCAGTAGGTCTTGTGTGTTTCTCACAGGCTTCTTCCCTCATTAGTTCATCTGGCTCTGAAGGCTGCTCGGTGTCACCTTGATCAGCCAGCCGTCTTCAGAGCAGGAGCTGTGGGCGAGTCCTGGGTTGTCTGCAGGGGCTTCGTTAGCTGCCGCCTCGCCCTGCTAGAGGAGACTGGAGTTCACCAGCAGCTTTCACGCTTTCCGGGGCACCAAACGCATCTTGTTTTTTCAATTTTGTCCCAGTTTTAGGCAGACTACAATAAACAACATCTCCCAAAGCTGTGCAAAATCTCTAGTTCCCACGGTTCCAATGCCATTTTCTGTTGTTATCCGTTCATGTTTCTCTGTGTATTTAGGCACCAGGAGCAGAGCGGGTCCCGTGCGCAGCGTCTGGAAGGCGCCCGCCCACAGTCGCCAGGGCAGAGGTGAGCACGGTGCGGTGGGCTCCAAGGCCACGAGCAGGCTGCTGGCTGCCCCGCGCCACTCGCCAAAAGTTCTTTCCAAAGGCCAGCTCTAGTGTCTAGTGCGGTTAGACGGACACCTGTCTTCTGCCTCAGCAATTCCACTCTTGGAGTAAGAGGAATGAATGTCATGCCCGTGAAAACGTTTGTTCAGGCGTGTTCACAGGCAGGCAGGCAGGCGTTGTGACACAGCAGGGTAAGCCACTGCCTGGGAAGCCTGCATCCCGTGCCAGAGCAGGGCTTCAAGTCCCGGCTGCTCCACCTCCCGTGCAGCTCCTGCCCACGTGCCTGGGAGGCAGTGGATGGTGACCCAAGGTCTCGGGTACCTTGTGGGAGACCCGGATGGACTTGTGGACTCCTGGCTTCAGCCTGGCAAAGTCCTGGCTGTGGCAGCCATTTGGAGAGTGAACAGGTGATGAAAGATTATAAAGCTTTTTTTTTTTTTTTTTTTTTTTTTACAGGCAGAGTGGACAGTGAGAGAGAGAGAGAGAGAGAAAGGTCTTCCTTTGCCGTTGGTTCACCCTCCAATGGCCGCCACGGCCGGCGCACTGCGGCCGGCGCATCGCGCTGATCTGATGGCAGGAGCCAGGTGCTTCTCCTGGTCTCCCATGGGGTGCAGGGCCCAAGCACTTGGGCCATCCTCCACTGCACTCCCTGGCCACAGCAGAGAGCTGGCCTGGAAGAGGGGCAACCGGGACAGAATCCGGCGCCCCGACCGGGACTAGAACCCGGTGTGTCGGCGCCGCAAGGGGGAGGATTAGCCTAGTGAGCCGCGGCGCCGGCCTATGAATAAATCTTAAAAAACAAAAGAATATTCCCAGAAACTTGTTTCATAATCATCCAAATCAAAAACAACCAAATGCTCATCACAAGAAGACGGACTGGGTTAAGTCCCAGCTCTGGCACCTGACTCCAGCTCTGTTAACAGACACGCTGGGAGGGAGCAGCGATGGCCCAAGTGGTTGGGTTCCTGGAAGACCTGCATCGAATTCCTGGCTCCTGGCTTTTGCCCAGGCCAGGAGCTATGGCACACATTTGGAGAATGAACCAGTAAATAGGCGCTTGCTCCCTCTCTTTCTCTCTCTCTCTGCCTCTTAAACAATTAAAACTAAAATCTAAAAAAAAAAAGAGGACTGACAAATAAATGATGGTATAATTGGATAGTGGATTACTACTCAGAAGTCAGATATAAAAGAGTTCACTTTGAGGGCCAGCAATGTGGCACAGCAGGTGGAGCCGCAGCCTGTGACGCCAGCAGCCCATATGGGCATCGGTTTGAGTCCTGGCTGCTCCACTTCTGCTTCAGCTCCCTGCTAATGTGCCTGGAAAGCAGTGGAAGATGGCCCAAGTGCTTGGACCTCTGTACCCATGTGAGAGACCTGGATGAAGCTCCTAGCTCCTGGCTTCGGTTTGGCCCAGCTCTGGCCTTTGCAACCATTTGGGGACTGAACAAGCAGATGGAAGATCTCTCCCTACTCCTCTTCTCTCTGTGTGACTCTGACTTTCAAATAGATAAATAAATATAGGCCGGCGCCGCGGCTCACTAGGCTAATCCTCCACCTAGCGGTGCCGGCACACCGGGTTCTAGTCCCGGTCAGGGCGCCGGATTCTGTCCCGGTTGCCCTTCTTCCAGGCCAGCCCTCTGCTTTGGCCAGGGAGTGCAGTGGAGGATGGCCCAGGTGCTTGGGCCCTGCACCCCATGGGAGACCAGGAGAAGCACCTGGCTCCTGCCATCGGATCAGCATGGTGCGCCGGCCGCAGCGGCCATTGGAGGGTGAACCAACGGCAAAGGAAGACCTTTCTCTCTGTCTCTCTCTCTCTCACTGTCCACTCTGCCTGTCAAAAAAAAAATAAAAAAAAAAATAGATAAATAAATATAAAAAAAATTCAGTTTGGATCCAGCATTGTGGTGCAGTGGGTAAAGCCACTGCCTACAAGGCTGGCATCCTATCTGGGCGCCGGTTCAAGTCCCAGCTGCTCCACTTCTGATCCAGCTTCTTGCTAATGCACTTGGGAAAGCAGTGGAAGATGACCCACGTGCTTGGGCCCCTGCATCCACATGGGACACCCAGGGAAAGCTCCTGGCTCCTGGCTTTAGAGCAGCTCAGTTCTGGCTATTGTAGCCATTTGGGGAGTGAACCAGCAGGTGGAATATTTCTCTCTGTCTCTCCCTCTCTCTCTGTGTGTAACTCTGACTTTCAAATAAGTAAATAAATATTTTAAATATAAATGAAAATTTTAAAAAAGTTCATTTTGCATGATTCTGTTGGTAGGAAGTCCAGAAGCAGGCAAAACGAGTGGTGGTCAAGGGCAGAATAGTTTTGACTTTGGGAAAGGATAAGAGGGAACTTTCTAAGGAATGGAAGTGTTTTGTGCCCAGAGGACATTCAGCAACATCTGTGGACATTTGTGGTTGTCCCAGCTGGGCTGGGGCGGCTACTGGCAACCCGTGGGTGGGTACAGACAAGGAGTGCCGCTCAGCACGCACATGGCACAGGACGGCCCCACAACAAAGAGTTATCTGGCCCTACATGACAGTAATGCTGACAACGAGACACTTCGGGAGTGTTTTGTTTTATTTATTTATTTTCAGTTTCATCACTTTAATCTCACTCTGTTCTCATCCGCACTGACTGTAGGTGACAGGTGCATACACAGCTTGTTTGACGAGTCTCCACTCTCATCGGTTTTCTGGACCCTCTTGGGCGGGTGCGATGTGGCACGTTCTATAGTCCTGTGACCCAGACAGCTGTGTTGAGCTCCGTGTCTGTGCATACCTGTGGAGTCGCCATCTCCATGGCAAACCTCAGGATGTCTGTGAGCGCCTGCGGCCCAGCTTCTGGAAGCCCACGCCGCAGATAGCCTGTGGATGCTGATGGCGCACTTTCGGCTCACCAACACACTGATGGCAGACGGCCCACTGCCCCTGCCGCCTTCGTGGGAGCCATTCTGTAGGGGCCCAAGTTAGAACGGAAGCTGGGAGATCAGGGGCTCCTGCCTCCTCTAGGGGCGCTCGCCACGCTGATGGGCGACGTCGGAGCGTCAGAAGCAGCGAGCTAGCCCAGGGATATAGAGTTGTCACCGGAATGCAGCCAGCCACGTGGATTCCTTGTTCCCTTGCATCTGTGGGATTCACTCATTCGGATAGGACGGGAACAAAAGCAATGGACGTTAATGCTGGGCAAGGCAGTGGAGAAACGTGTGCCCGCTCCATTCTTTTGTCCCCCTCCCCGTCCCCGCTGGATGCAGACAACAATGATGGAGCCCCAGGGACAGAAGAGAGCTGTCAGTCAACTGGCAGCCAGCACAGCCGGCCCTGTGAGCGAGAGATAAAGCCCTCCAAGGCGAGCCCTGCAATGTCGGTCTGTGGGGTGCAGTGGCTGATGGTCCGCTCATCCCATGTTCAGCCAAAAATAGAGCCTTGGAAGGGCAGGTCTCCCAGCTGATCTACTGAGGGCCAGTTAATCTCCCTGGTAAATTCTCTGAGAGCAGGGATCATGTGGTATACATCTTCTTAATCCTCCACAATGCTAAGCACCATGTTGAACAAATGCCACATTTTTTTTTTCCTCCCAAAGTCATACAGCTTCTTGGGTTGCAAGAGAACTTAAGTGAACTTTTGTAATCTTTCCAAGGCACCCTTATGGGGCCACAAGATACCAACTCCCATATCCCATGCGGGATTTACTGTATCACCAGCTCCGAACTTGGGTTCTAGTAGGTTTAGGACAACCAACGTACGTCTTCTTTCCCTTAGCCTCGCTGTTAGGTTCACAGACATGACTGTGACCGTGACCGAGGCAGTGAGACAGAGAGGTTTCTGAGGGTCCTCGAGGCAAGCAGCTTCTTCTCTTTCAAGAGAAAGCCCTAAATACGAGGGGACTTCACAAAGTTTGCAGCAAATGAAGTTAAAAGCTAAGTCTGGGGTGGGCATGGTGGGACAGTGGGTTAAGTCTGGGGTGGGCATGGTGGGACACTGGGTTAAGCTACCACTCGGGAAGCTGGCAGCCCGTATCGGAGTGCCTGGATCGAGTCCCGGCCGCTCAGCCTCTGATCCAGCTTCCTGCCAATGTACCTTGGAGGCAGCAGATGACAGCTCCAATGCGTGCGCCCCTGCCACCCACATGGGACACCCAGATGCTCCTGCTTTGGGCCTAGCCCAACATAGGGAAGTTCTCTCTCTTTCTCTCTCTCTTTGTTTCTCCCTCTCTCTGTGTTCCTCTGCCTTTCAAATCTTAAAAAAAGAGAGAGAGCAAAAAAGCAAAGAGGAGCGACAGGCAGACATGGTTCCCAAAGGTTCCAACATGGCTGGGAGTTTCTGCATTTGCTCTCTGCCTCTCAGGACTTTAGCTTTGCCCATTCGTGGTGCCGAATAGCAGCCACAGTTCCAGACGTCCAAGTCACAGTGCCACGTGTCTCTGTTAGCAAGAAAAGCTTTCCCCAGAAGCACCGGGTAGTTTTTTTCCTCTTGTTTTATTGGCTGGGTGGCATCACATGACAATGCCCTGACCAATCACTGAATCCCATAATTGGCTCACATCCATATGATTCTCTTGCAGGCTGGGGCTGGACGGGCACCCGTCCCCTTGGAAGCATACGGCCATAGGAGAAAAGCAAACACGTGGCCATGAGCACAATTATGATACAATAAGGTGGATGGGTTTTCAGTAGACCAACGACAGACTGTCATAAACACTGCCATTAATTATAGATATTGGTGTAGGCCTTACTTAAGCATATGTCAGCAAATGACTGCAAAGAAAGAAGTTGAGGGGGGGGTGGGAGATGCCAATGTAGTCCATAAGCTGTACTTTGGAAATCTATATTCATTAAATAAAAGTTAAAAAAAAAAAAAAAAAGAAGTTAGGGAGAATTGTATTGGCTTTCACAGCTCAAAAGTTTTCCGAGTTTGTCAGCTTCAGGCATGGGTGGACCCAGACGACAATGTCTTCAGTACATGGTCCCTCTATTCATCTCTTGTCTCTACTTTCCTAAGTGCTGGCTTTACTCTCAGACAGAATCCTACCCAGTGGTGGCCCCAGAAGTTCCCAGCCTACTTCCTACCAGGTTAGCATCTCCAGAGGAAAATGTATCTCCTAGGCAATACAAGTTTAAGAATTCAGTCTTAGAGACTTGGCTTGGACAGCAACCTCATCCTTGAACCAATTACTATACCTGGGAGGAGTGGAAAGCCCTGATTGGCCAAGCCTAGATTTTGGGACTACCTCTTGAACCAGGAAAATGAGCTTATTTCCTTAAGAATGTGGGGAAGGCAGCCCGAACGCTGCCAGTGTAGACTCTGTGAGTGACTGGGTGATCCCGAGAGCCCAGCACCAGCATGCTTTGCACCGGGGCAACCAAGTTCTAAAGCCCCTTGGACTTTCTCTAGTTCTTTCATTGATTCCTGCAGGGTCACGTCCCGGTGAGGGCAGGGGTACGTCGCGAGGAGTGTGTCCCCGGGTGATTCCATCACGGTGTGGGATCGGAGTTTGTGTTGCACAGTCCTGGCTGGCAGAGGCCCGTCGCTGGATGGGACCGCGGGAGGCAGTCAGGGCAAGCAGTAGCCACCAGGTACATGGGGCTGGTGGGGCGCAGTGAGGCACATGGCTTTACAGGAGGCTGTTTTTGTAAATACGAGTACACACCAAAACAATGATAGAAAGTATAGTATGGGCCAGTGCCGCGGCTCACTAGGCTAATCCTCCGCACCCCAGGTTCTCGTCCTGGTCAGGGCGCCGGATTCTGTCCCGGTTGCTCCTCTTCCAGGCCAGCTCTCTGCTGTGGCCCGGGAGGGCAGTGGAGGATGGCCCAGGTCCTTGGGCCCCTGCACCTGCATGGGAGACCAGGAGGAAGCACCTCCTGGCTCCTGGCTTCAGATCAGCGCGGTGCACCGGCCGTAGTGGCCATTTTGGGGGGTGAACCAATGGAAGGAAGACCTTTCTCTCTGTCTCTCTCTCTCGCTAACTCTGCCTTTCAAAAAAAAAAAAAGTATAATATGGGAAATACATAAGCTGGTAGCATAGTCGTTTATTATCATTCCCAAGTAATATGTGCTTTACACAATTGTACAAGGTCGCTTCAGAAAGTATGTGGAAAGTGGAATTAAACTATAAGCCTCCAGTGTTTAAGCCTCTGGTTGGGACAACCAAAGCGCCTGGTCCAAGTCTTGGCTCCACTTCCAGTTCCAGCTTCCTGCTAACCTGTACCCCGAGAGGCAGTGGTGAGAGCTCAAATGTTGCATCTTTGCCACCCATGTGGAGGCTTGGATTGAGTTCCGTGCCCCCAGCCTTTGGAGGGTGAACCAGCTGATAGGAACTCTGTCTCTCTCTGTTCCTGGTTTTCTTTCTGCCACCCAAATAAACCATACAATTTTTAAAACACAGGTTTCTTTTAGTGCAAACATACTGTGAAGCCCACGCATGTAGCCATTTCCATGGATTTTTGGGGACCCTTGGAGGGTGCTATCCATGTTTGTTTCCACCAGCGTCACCGCAAACATGCATGCCTCACTACAGCCTGAGATGGCTGTGATGTCGCTAGGCCACAGGACCATTTCAGCCACTGAGATCTCACGGGACCGCGGTCATGCGTGCAGTGCATGTCTGTGTGTGGCTGCGGCTTGCACTGGGCACTTGGGCCATTCGCCGCTGCTTCTCAAAAGCATGAGGCATCTGGGACCTCTGGGAATGCAGCATTGGGCTCAGTAGGCCTGAGTCTGCCTGCCCGTGGACCACAGGAGGTCACAGTGCGTCCTGAGGGTGATCCCGGCCCTCCAGAGGAAGCCACGGTTGAGTTGGGCAGAAAAGCAGACCATATGAGTTCCTTTTCAAAGAAATTTGAATTACACTATGAGCCAAAGGGCTGGAGCTATGGGTCAAGCCACTACCTGCAGTGCAGGTGTCCCATATGAGCAGGGGTTCGAGTCTTGGCTGCTCTGCTTATAATCCAGCACCCTGCCAATGCACCTGGAAAGGCAGTGGATAACAGCTCAAGTATTTTGGTCTCTGCTTCTTACACGGGAGACCACGATGGAGTTCCAGGCTCCTGGCTTCAGCTGTCCAGTTCTGGCCATTATGGCCATTTGAGGAATGAAACAGCAGATGGAAGATCTCTCTCTCTTTCTTTCTCTCTCTCTTTTACACTGTAACTCTGCCTTTCAAAAAAGAAATACTTTTTTTTTTTTTTAAAGTAACTCAGGGGGCCGGGGCCAGCGCCGCGGCTCACTAGGCTAATCCTCCGCCTCGCGGTGCCGGCACACCGGGTTCTAGTCCCGGTCGGGGCGCCGGATTCTGTCCCGGTTGCCCCTCTTCCAGGCCAGCTCTCTGCTGTGGCCCGGGAGTGCAGTGGAGGATGGCCCAAGTGCTTGGGCCCTGCACCCCATGGGAGACCAGGAGAAATACCTGGCTCCTGGCTCCTGCCATCGGATCAGGGCGGTGCGCTGGCCGCAGTGCACCAGCCGCGGCGGCCATTGGAGGGTGAACCAACGGCAAAAGGAAGACCTTTCTCTCTGTCTCTCTCTCACTATCCACCCTGCCTGTCAAAAAATAAATAAATAAATAAATAAAGTAACTCAGATTGAAGTAAGTAATGATAAGGTGGGTTGTGGTTGTAGCACAAAAGTCCCCGAGGTGTAACAAGAGTGAGTGAAACGGGGAATTCTAGTAGAAGCAGGCTCTTTTCCGGAACTGTGTTTGGCTGAACCACACTGGACAAAACCTCCCTTGCGTGGAAAGTAGAGGAACTTTCAAAGTACAGACAGCTGCTGCTGCCTCCAGGTGTAGCTTCAACGCCCAAACACTTTCTGCTGCAGCCTCTTCGAACCTGAGGGCGATATGCAAATATATTTTCAAAGTTCCTTCTTTCGGGGAGTGAAGGCATTGTGTGTCCAAGCTCTCTGCCCGAAGCACCAGGCGGCCAGAGCAGCTGGCTTTTGAAGTCTTGCCAAACAGACTTGAAAAAGTTGGCAGCCCAGGCAAGACCCCAGAGTGGTACCCAGAACCCGCGACCTTGAAAGAGGCCCGCTTGTTATTTACAGAGAGGCTGGCTTTGCTGAGCAGGCGGATTGAAACCCTGTGCAGTTGCGGGAAGAGAGTGTGTGTGTGTCGGCTTTTCATTTTCTTTTCTCTCCTGTAGTTATGAATGTGTGATCCCAAGGGTCAGCGGCTCATGTCACCGTGGAGTTGTTTCTGGTGTGTCCCTGGAGCCTGAAATGCTCACTGCACGGGAGCTGATTAACCCAGGGGGGAAGTTCAAGGCGTGTTTTCTGCTTTTCCTGTCTGTACCTGTGAGCCACCCGCCAGAAACCCCACACACCCTTTTTGCATTCATCAATGAAAAGTGAAAGCTGATAAAGAAAAGAATGCCTGTTACAATTTATCAAGCGCATCTCTTAAAAAAAACCAGCGCCTTTGGGGTGGGTGTTTGGGGCTGCGTGGGAGGCCCCATCCATGGTTAGAATGCCTGGGTTCGAGTTCCAGCTGTGGGGGCAGCGTGAAGGTCCAGGTACTTGGGGGACTCGGACTGAGTTCTGGGCTCCTGGCTTCAGCCTGGCTCTGCCCTGTCTGCTCCGGGCATTTGTGGAATAAATCAGCGAGTGAATGGGAGATCTCCATCTCTCTGCCTTTCAAATAAATGAAAATAAACTGTAAAAAATTAAAGGCATCTTTATACCTAAAATGACTGGTAAGTCTGGTTAAACAACATACTGATAAATCTGGATAATGGATTTTTTTTTTTTTTTTTTAAGAAAATGTCCAGGGCCAGTGCTGTGGTGCAGTGAGTTAATGCCCTGGCCTGAAGCGCTGGCATCCCATATGGGCACTGGTTCGAGACCTGGCTGCTCCATTTCCAATCCAGCTCTCTGTTATGGCCTGGGAAAACAGTGGAGGATGTCCCAAGTCCTTGGGCCCCTGCACCCGCATGGGAGACCCGGACAAGGCTCCTGGCTCCTGACTTTGGATTGGCGCAGCTCCAGCCATTGCAGCCAACTGGGGATTGGACCATTGGATGGAGGATCTCTCTCCTTTTCTCTCTCTGCCTCTCTGTAACTCTGACTTTCAAATAAATAAATATTTTTTTTTTTTTAATTTTTTACAGGCAGAGTGGACAGTGAGAGAGAGAGAGAGAAAGGTCTTCCTTTTCTTTTGGTTCACCCCCCAATGGCCGCTGCGGCCGGCGCACTGCGCTGATCTGAAGCCAGGAGCCAGGTGCTTCTCCTGGTCTCCCATGGGGTGCAGGACCCAAGCACTTGGGCCATCCTCCACTGCACTCCCTGGCCACAGCAGAGAGCTGGCCTGGAAGAGGGGCAACCGGGACAGAATCCGGCACCCTGACCGGGACTAGAACCCGGGGTGCCGGCGCCGCAGGCAGAGGATTAGCCTAGTGAGCCACGGCGCCGACCAATAAATAAATCTGTGGTACAGCAGGTTAGGCTGCTGCCTGTATCCCATGTGGGCACTGGTTCAGGTCCTGGCTGCTCCACTTCCAGTCCAGCTTCCTGCTGGTGCATCTGGGAAGGCAGGGGAAGATGGTGCCTGGGTCCCTGCAGCCCCTGGGGGACCTGGGTGGAGCTCCAGTCTCCTGGCTTTGGCCTGGCCCAGCCCTGGACGTTGTAGCCATTTGGAGAGTGAATGAGCAGATGAAAGAAATCTGTTTGTGTCTCTCCCTCTCTCTCTGTAACTCTGCCTTTCAAATAAATAAGTACAACTTTATTTAAAACAGTAAACAGAAAATGTCCTTGTTCATCTCCTGGGTCTGGCAATGCAGGGTAAGGAAACCCACTTTGGCCCTTCGCCTGGCTCTGATCAAATGAGATTTTGTTAGTGTTCCTATCCGCCCGCCTTCCTTTCTTCCTTGTTCAGCTTTATTAAATACTCGCTATGGTGCTGTGCTATTTGTCAGGGACGCAATGAAAACCAAAACAAATAATCTCAGCTCAGGTGGAGTGCAATTTATTGGCAGGTGTGACAACTCAAATGCTCAACAGGAACCAACAGGAACACACCAGGGAATGGTGTGGACTGCGGCACACCGGAGAGCTCATGTCCCTTTCCACATCCTTATATTGACCGTGCAGGAGGACTAGACCCCGTTCCTTCATCTACTCATACATCATGAGAAGTCACAAACTCATAGAGATTCAGATGCTTCTGTGAAATCTACCAACATTCAGACACTGTCAGCTCATTCAGATGTTTAAAAAAGATTTCTTCATTTTTTTGAAAGGCAGTTAGGGAGAGGAGAGACAGAGATGTCTTGCATCCACTGGTTTACTCCCCAATGCCCCCCATAGCTAGTGCTGGGCCAGGCTGAAGCCAAGAGCCAGGAGCTCCGTCCGTGTCTCCCACATGGGTGGCAGGGACCCACGTCCTTGGGCCATCCTCTGCTGCCTCTCAGGTGCATCAGCAGGGAGCTGGATTAGAAGCGGAGCAGCTGGAACTCAATTAACACCGAGAGGGGACACTGGCGTCACAAGGGGTGGCTTGACCCTTGTGCCACAACGCCAGCCCCCTCTTCCAACCTGCCATACGGATCAACGCTTTCCCTTGCTGAGTAGTGTGACCACTGCACGGTCCGGGTGTACCACCAGCATGAACTGGTGGATGCACACCTGGGTTGGTTCCAGCTCTGGGGTCACCTCCTGAGCCTACATAAAGTTTTATCGGAACACTGCCCGGCCCACTCCCTTACACAGGCTGTGGCTCCTTCCCAGGGCTCGCGAGGCTGCCCACAGCCTAAAATGTTTACTCTCTGGCCCTTTACAGGAAAGGATTCCCGAGCCCCCTTGTAAGCTCGTGATGCACATGAACCTGCCTCACTGTTACTACAACATCTCCAGGTGATTATTCCCAGTGTCACTCACTTTCTGCAAAGGAACAGACTGAGGCCCAGAGACAGGCAGTAATTTTCCCAAGGACACACAGCTGAGCTAAGTTTCAAACTAAGCAATCTGGCTGCGAGAAGGGGGCGGGGTGTTGCCACCTAACCAACGCTGCTTCTCAATTCTCTTCTGATAGGGCCGCCCAAAACAGAGACAGACAACCGGGAACCAGCCGCTGAGCGACAGGGGTTGGCTCTGGGGGCAAGGGAGTAAGAGGTTTAGCTTGTGCACTTGTGCTCCTTTGCTTTCTTTTCTTTTCTTTTTTTCTTTTTTTTTTTCTTTTTCTTTCTTTCTTTTTTTTTTTTTTTTTTTTTTTGACAGGCAGAGTGGACAGTGAGAGAGAGAGACAGAGAGAAAGGTCTTCCTTTTGCCGTTGATTCACCCTCCAATGGCCTCCACGGCTGGCGCGCTGCGGCCGGCGCACCGCACTGATCCGAAGCCAGGAGCCAGGTGCTTCTCCTGGTCTCCCATGGGGTGCAGGGCCCAACCACTTGGGCCATCCTCCACTGCCTTCCCGGGCCATAGCAGAGAGCTGGCCTGGAAGAGGGGCAACCGGGACAGAATCTGGCACCCCGACCAGGACTAGAACCTGGTGTGCCGGCGCCACAGGCGGAGGATTAGCCTATTGAGCCGCGGCATCGGCCTCCTTTGCTTTCTTAGGACAATTATGCTGGGAACAGAGCTAAAACGGCTCACTTGACAGTTCCGTGTAGGGCTTCTGAAAGTTTTCCAGGATTTAATTTAAGCACAGGACTGAAGGCCTGGACCCCTGGTTTTTGCTCCTACATTTGCAGCTGGACAATCAGCGCTGTCATTGTTGTCTTCTGCTGTGTCCTAGCGGCTTTCAGCTAAGTAGGGATGGGACACCTGCCGACACTGAGTGTGTGGGGGCAGAGGTGGCCAACTGGCAACACTGCAAGGAAATGCGTCTCTCTTCTCCCTTTACTGGGGGGTGATTTGGGTCTCTCACTAGGGTGACGACTGTTCTGCTTTTCCTCGGATTGAAGGGGTTTTCTAGGATTCAGGTCTTGCAGGACAAAGACCAAGAAAGGCCCAGAAAAATTGTGCTGATTCATCCAGGCACCTGGGTCCCAAGCTGGACTCCAAAAGACAAAGATTTCAATCGAAAGAAATTTAAAATTTCTCTGCTTCGAGAGCTCCACGCGCAGAGTGGCTCTTCCACCCAGCACACACAGTGAGTCCTAAGGACCGGGCCCTCTCCAAACAGAGCCATCAGGCCCAGGAAATCCCCTGTTAGCATACAAACTCCCAAACTCGCATTGCCCTAATAAAGTCCTGTTGCTTTTATTTGAAAGGCCAAGTTACAGAGAGAGAGAGAGAAAGAGAGACAGAGACAGAGAGAGAGACAGGTCTTCCATCCTCTGGTTCACTCCTCAAATGGCCACAATGGCTGGAGCTGGGCCAGACAGAAGCCAGGGGCCAGGAGCCTCATGTGGGTCTCCCACGTGGGTGCAGGGCCATCCTTCACTGCTCTCCCGGGCCACTAGCAGGGAGCTGGATCGGAAGTGGAGCAGCTGGGACTCAGCTCCCATACGGGACGCCAGAGCTACAGGCAGCCGCTTAACAGCTATGCCACAGCGCTGGCCCGAGTTGCTTTTTAATAAAATTTTTACTTTATTTTTGTTTGCGAACCATCTGCTGGTTCATTCTCCAAATGCCTGCAACAGCCAACGCTGGACCAGGCCAAAAAGCCCAAAACTCAGTCTGGGTCTCCCATGTTGGGGTAGAGACGCAAGTACTGGAGTCATCACCTGGTGTCTCCCGGGGTGCCCAGGAGCAGGGAACCGGAGCAGAGCTGGGCCTTGAACCCAGGCACTCTGATCTGGGAAGACAGGAATGTTGACGGTTAAGCCAAATGCCCTCCCTCTTTTTTTTTTTTTTTTTTTGTCTTTTAATATTTTTTTCTTAGTTTTGACCTGTTCTACAGGATGTCCTTTAATTTGGATTTCTGATTTTTTTCTCCCCCATAGATTTAGATTTAGTGCAAACGTTTTTGGGTAAAATCCTGTGAGGATGATCTACGTGTCATTAAGGAGCGGTTAGTCCCAAGCCTCCAAGGTCACCTATGCTAACAGCGGTTAGTCCCAGGCCTCCAAGGTCACCTATGCTTCTTCCTGGTGACCCCAGACTCCAACCCTGGTCTCTGGGGCCTCTGCACCCGCGCACTTCTGTGTCCTGTCTTCCCAGAACAGACTTTTCCCCACTCCTACCGGTAGCGTGGTTTCTTGGGGCTGAAACTCTGCTGAAAGTAATAATTTTGCTGTGTTACTTTTGCACACAGCTCCCTTCTCTCCAGCGAGGCCTGAAGTGCCATTGTTTGTGTCCAACTTCCTCACAGCACTCCTTCCCTGGTTCAAGATAAGGCCTGTTCTCAGCAGGGCTGGGGAGCCACACCCGGGGAGGCTGCTCCGGCATGTCCCACATTGTTCCCTTTCTCTGATAAGCTGAGGACACTCCTCTGTCTCTCACCTGTCTCCCTGCAGCTGCCCCGGAGATTATTCACACTCTGTCTACACTGCACTCAGGGTCACTTCTTCTCTGTCCACACTGCTCTCTGAGGGACACTTCTTCGCGGGACCCCCTGGCGGCGTGGCCGCTTCTCTTCGGGGCTGGTTAATTATGCTGAGTGTGCATTCTCGGCAGCCAGTTACAGCCCACCCGCCCCCAGAATTCCAGCCTAAACCAGTCTTGCAAAACTTGGACACGCATCAGAATCAGCCGGAACGCTTGTTCCAATACAAATGGCCCCTGCGCTGCTCTGGTCCAAGCCCAGATCCCCTCTCGCCTGGAGGGCGGCAGCTACTTTCTCTCTGGCATCCTGTCCAGCGCCTGCCTCAGCCCCCAGAGTTGCCAGCCAGATCCTTGAGAAATGCCAGGCCGACCACGACCCCGCCCCCACCCCCGCTGAGTGCGCATCCAGTGGCCGCTGCTGTTAGAATAAATGGCAGGGAGCCGGCGCCGTGGCTCAATAGGCTAATCCTTCACCTTGCAGCGCCGGCACACCGGGTTCTAGTCCCGGTCGGGGCGCCGGATTCTGTCCCGGTTGCCCCTCTTCCAGGCCAGCTCTCTGCTATGGCCAGGGAGTGCAGTGGAGGATGGCCCAGGTGCTTGGGCCCTGCACCCCATGGGAGACCAGGAAAAGCACCTGGATCCTGGCTCCTGCCATCGGATCAGCACGGTGCGCCGGCTGCAGCGGCGGCCATTGGAGGGTGAACCAACGGCAAGGGAAGACCTTTCTCTCTCTGTCTCTCTCTCTCACTGTCCACTCTGCCTATCAAAAATAAAAAAAAAATAAAAAAATTAAAAAAAATTAAAAAAAAAAAGAAAAGGAAAAAAAAAGAATAAATGGCAGGGGCCGGCGCTGTGGCACAGCAGGTTAACGCCCTGGCCTGAAGCGTCGGCATCCCATATGGACGCCAGTTCTAATCCCGGCTGCTCCACTTCCAATCGCGCTCTCTGCTGTGTCCTGGGAAAGCAGTGGAAGATGGCCCAAGTCCTTGGGCCCCTGCACCCACGTGGGAGACCTGGAAGAAGCTCCTGGCTCCTAGCTTCGGATCTGCATACCTCCAGCTGTTGCGGCCATCTGGGGAGTGAACCATCAAACCGAAGACCTCTCTTTCTCTTTACCTCTACTCTGTGTAACTCTGACTTTCAAATAAATAAATAAATCTTTAAAAAAAAAAAAAAAGAATAAATGGCAAACATCTCTTATGGCCAGCAATCATCTCCCTGCCCAGCCCTGCCTCCTGTCTGGCCTCAGTGCTTCCGGAGCTCATCCCTCACACTGCGGGCTCACTGGGGGCTGCCCTGGCCTGCACACACCTGGCTGTGTGCCCTTGTCCCCACCCCCACCTGGGACCCTGGGCTTGACATCTTTGTATTTACAGGATGAGTGAAGCAATGTCCAAGATGCGAAAGTGTGAATTATGCCCGTTACCGATTAAGTTAGAAAACACACAAAGGAAAAAACCAGAGAGTAGCCACTCGGTGTCTGCAAAGGTGCCAATCTTGTCCAGTGGGGGAATGCACAATACAATCCCGTGGGCGGTTCAGGACCTGAGCCCCGGACGCGCCTGCTGACTCGGGGGCCCAGGAGCTTCTGACGGTGGGTGCACGGGCGCCCTCTGCAACTTGCTCACCAATGCTACGGCTGCGCGAGGTCGTCAGCATCCACGAGAAAATACGGGATGATGTTGCCTGCTCCGGGCCCGAGGGTTCTTGGTTGCAAAAGGGGCTGAATGGATGATATTCCCACTTCCATCTGCCCAGAGCCGCTCGCTCCTGCTCTGTGATATCGCCGTATCCTCACACTACCTGTGTCACTGACTTCAAGAGCATTTTTCTTGAGATCAGTTTGCTTACTTTCAGTTATATAAAGTTTATTTCAAAAGGAAACGTTAAGGGTGGGCGTTTGGTGTGTGGTGAAGGTGCCACTTGGGTCGCTCCCGTTCCATATCAGGGTGCCTGGGCTCTCCCAGTTCCAGCTTCCTGCTTCTGTACCCCTTGGGGGGCAGCAGGTGGTCACTCAGCGGCTGGGTCCCTGCCATCCGTGTGTGAGGCCCAGGACGAGTCCGAGGCTCCTGGCTTCTGACTGGCTCAACCCTGGTTGCTGGGGACATTTGGGGAGAAAACCAGCAGGTGGGAGATGTCTGTAGGATGTTCTTTTTCTGTCTGTCTCTCTGCCTTTCACTAAGTAAATAACTAAAAAATCTTAAAAGGAAACATTATATCAACAGATGAGCAGAAAATCTGTTTCCTTTGCTGGGTACACTTGCCTGGTAGAGGCCTTCGGCTTCGAATCTGCTTGTGCTTTGTTCCAGAGGGGATTGCAAGGCTGATGTTGTGGTGCAGCAGGTCAAGCGGCCACCTGCATCCCATATGAGTGCCGGTTCGAGTCCTGGCTGTTCCACTTCTGATCTAGCTCCTATATGGGATGCCAGTGTCACAGGCAGTGGCCCTACCGCTATGATACAATGGCAGCCCCACAGCATTTTTTAAAAAAGATTTATTTATTTAATTGAAAGGCAGATATACAGAGAGAGAGCTTTCATCCTCTGGTTCACTCTCCAAATGGCTCCAATGGCTGGGCTGGGTCAGGCCAAAGCCAGGAGCCCATCCAGGTCTCCCATGTGGGTGGCAGGAGCCTAACTACTGTGCCAGCCACCCCCTGCTGCTTCCCCAGGCTCATTAGCAGGGAGCTGGATTGGAAGTAGAGCAGCTGGGGCTTAAGCAGGTGCTCATACAGGATGTGACATCACAGGTGGTGACTTAAGCAGCTATGCCGCCGCCACTCTGCCCCCCCACAGAAGAAACTGTGCTTGTGGGCAGTTCCCTCCCAGCCCTTCCACTTCCTATCCTTGGCTCCCACGAACCCATTTTCCGACTCGATGGATTTAGCTATTCTGGACATTTCGTACGAATGGAATTGTGCTATGTGTGACCTCTTAACACTGGGCATATTTTCTTTATTTTATTTTTTTACAGGTAGAGTTAGATAGTGAGAGAGAGACAGAGAGAAAGGTCTTCCTTCCATTGGTTCACCCCCCAAATGGCTGCTACAGCCGGCACTGAGCCGATCCAAAGCCAGGAGCCAGGTGCTTCCTCCTGGTCTCTCATGTGGGTGCAGGGCCCAAACACTTGGGCCATCCTCCACTGCCTTCCCAGGCCACAGCAGAGAGCTGGCCTGGAAGAGGGGCAACTGGGACAGAATCCGGCGCCCTGACCGGGACTAGAACCCGGGGTGCCAGGGCCGCAGGTATTAGCTTAGTCAGCCGCGGCGCCGGCCTCACTGGGCATCTCTTCATCGTCAGCTTAGCACAGCTGTAAGATTTGTCCCTGTTGTGGAGCATACTAATGCCTTGTTCTTTTGTGCCACCAAATAGCATCCCACCAGATGGACACCACAACTGACAGGTGAGGGAGTTGTTTCCACTTTTTTTTTTTTTTTTTTTGTCTCTGATGAAGAAAGCTTCCACACGTGCTCGCAAGCAAGTTTTTGTGTGGACGCCTGTTTTCAGTGCTCTTGGGTGTGTACCTGGGAGTGGGACTGCTGAACGGCGTGGCTTCTCTACGCTGAACTTTCTGGGGAACTGCTGCAGCTGCTCCTTCCGTGGCCTCTCACGACGGTGGCCGTCCCGTGTTTGGAGCTTTTGGCTGCAGAAATGAAGATGCACCTGATGTGCTTTAGAAAGGGATGGGCTGGTGGTGAGGACTTCTGCAGGGATTTCACCTTGCTACCATTGCTTCCGGGAAGTCATCCGCGCACGCAGGAGAAAGGGGCCCACAGGACAGTGTCCCTTCGCTCAGTGCAGCCATGCAGCTCTCCTGGGACGCCCCCAGCCTGTGTACCTGCTGACTCCCCGGCTGGCAGCGCCCTCTCCGCAGACAGTGTGAGACCCGCCATCTTCTCAGCATTCCTTGTCACCCAAACGTCACCTTCTGTGGGAGCCTGGCCAGACACGCTGAAGCGGTCCCCAGCCCCCAGCCCCCAGCCCCCAGCCTCTGTGCATCACCGTGCCTTGTTTCTTTCACAGCGCGCTCACCACTTCCTGACATGGTTTTGTTTATTTGTTGCCTTTGGGGTTCTTTGTCCCCCTCCCCATGTCTCTGCTGGCTAGAATTTGAGTTCCTGACATCACAATTGTGCATTGCTCCTTCTATCTCCTGGTCTAGAATAAGTGCCTCAGAAGACGTTACCTTACATGATCTCAATTTAAAAAAAAAAAACCATTTAAAATGTTTATTTATTTCAAAGGCATAGACAGAAGACAGGGATCTCCCACCTGCTGCTTCATTTTCCCGAATGCCCATGCTAACCAAACCCGGGCCAGGCCAATGCCAGGACCCTGGAATTCAATCTGGGTCTCCTATGGGGCTGGCAAGCGCTGAGCCACCACCCGCTGCCTCCCAGGGTGTGCATGAGCAGGAAGCTGGAATTGGAAGCAGAGCCAGGACCTGAACCCTCCTACTCTGCTGTGGGATGCAGGCATCCCGTGTGGCATCTTAAACACTGTGCCAAATGCCTGCTTCTGAAAAGGTCTTTGAAGGTGGATGAAGCTGAGAAATTCGAGATGGAGATATTATCCAGAGTTACCTGGAAGGACTCAAAGTATCCACAAGGGGGTCTTTTAAAAAAAAAAAAAAAAAGATTTATTTTTTGAAAGTCAGAGTTACATAGAGAGAGGAGAGGCGGGGGGTGGGGCTGCTGTGTTAATCCAAAGCCAGGAACCAGGAGCTTCTTCCTCTTTCCCAAGGACTTGGGCCATCCTCCACTGCTTTCCCAGGCCATAGCAGAGAGCTGGATCAGAAGTGGAGCAGCCGGGACTCGAACTGGTGCCCATACGGGATGCCAGCGCTTCAGGCCAGGGCATTAACCCACTGCGTCACAACGCCGGCCCCTACAAGGGTCTTTTTAAGAGGGAAGCGAGAGGGTCAGTCTCGGAGAAGATGTGACAATGGAAATTAAGCGGAAGTGAGGCAGCTGCTGGCCTTCAAGACGGACCAGGCCAGCGAGTCAGGAATGTGGGGAAGCTTCCGAGACTGGGAAGGCGAGGAAACCCATTCTCCCGTTACAGCACCCAGAGGGATGCAGCCTTTGGTTCTAGACCCCAGTCCAGACTCCTCGCCTCCAGGGCCCTAACAGCGGACTTTTGCAGGGCTTGAAGTCTTCCATTCACAGCTATTTGTTACAGTAGCCAGAGGCAACAAACTCAGCACTCATAAATACCCAGCCCTGGCTGTTAGGAGCAGATGCAAGGTCTCTCTCTGTCTCTGCGTCTGTCTCTCTCTGCCCTTCACGTGCAATGGAAAGAAATAAAACATGTCAAAATGTTAAGCTCGCTGCTTTGCCGGTGTTTAGCTAAGCCTCCTCTCCGGGGAGGTTCAGGGGTCGGATCCCAGCCTTGCTGAGTCCACGGCTCCGAGCTCCGGGAGGAGGCTCCTGTGCTGGTGCAGGTTCTGTCTCGGGAGCCCCTCCACCTCCTTTCCTGCCCTCGCATTTGCATTTCCGCCCCAGACCCTCGCTTTCTGAGACCCACGACGCCTTTCCTCTGCCAGTCATAGGATCAGGTCACAGCGACTGGTTGAGTTTTCAGTTCCATTTTTGTTTGTTGGTGTCTGGGGATTTCCCTTACTTTCTCGTGAACTCGGTTATTCGTTTGAAAGAATTCTTGTGATCCTTTACCCAGAATTTTAAAACCTTTTGGTGGTGGGGGCAGGGCGTTTCGGGCGCTCTCAATCGCTCTGTGGCTGGAAATGGTCTCCTGCACTTGACTTTCTTGGTGCCTCTTCTCTTCCTGCAGGCGCTGAGTACTCACGTTCTGTCCTATCACAGCTCGTCCTCTGTCCTATCACAGCTCGTCCTCGTCCCCTCTGTCCCGTCTGCCCCTTACCCCTTCCGCTTCCAGGCCTCATGCTAACACGCCGATCCACTCTGTAGTTTCTAATCACAATCCACCCTTCGTGGGGCTCTGATGGTTGCACCTGGTTTCTGCTGAGCCAGATGTGTTCGCGCCCCTGTGCACTGGCTGCCACGGGAGCTGAGGCCCGCGTCTAACCCACTCTGCTGCGGGGTGAGCAGAGGCTCTTCCTGTGGCTGGGGGAAGCAGCACGGCTCACGAGCAGAGCAACTTCACCTTAACAGGCTCTGCACGCAGTTGTTGATAATAGCCACAGGGTTTTGTCTCCTTTTTTTTTTTTTTTTTGACAGGCAGAGTTAGACAGTGAGAGAGAGAGAGAGAGAGAGAGAGAGAGAGAGAGAGAAAGGTCTTCCTTCTGTTGGTTCAACCCCCAAGTGGCCGCTACGGCCAGCGTGTTGTGCCAATCTGAAGCCAGGAGCCAGGTGCTTCCTCCTGGTCTCCCATGCGGGTGCAGGGCCCAAGGACCTGGGCCATCCTCCACTGCCTTCCTAGGCCACAGCAGAGAGCTGGACTGGAAGAGGGGCAACCGGGACAGAAGTCGGCGCCCCAACCGGGACTGGAACCCCGTGTGCCGGCGCCGCAGGCGGAGGATTAGCCTAGTGAGCTGTGGTGCCTGCCAATCTCTCCTTTCTTTTTGAAAGCTGCACTCATAACTCAGCTCACACAGTCACCCCTGGCATAGATATAGTTTTCAGGCCCCAGCACATTCACTCTTGCAATGCTCCTACTCTGTAATTACTAAATAATTGGAGAGGGTTTATCCTTTTAAATAAGCTGTCATGATTTAAAGACCCAACTTCATTTAAAGAAAAGGAACTGGGCGATTCCAGGGCCGTAGTTGGCCAACTTTTAATAACCTGGAGACGGGGCCAGTGTTGCGCACTGGGTTAAGCTGTTCTGTATGTTGCTGGCATCCCATATCTGTGCACTGACTCAAGTCCTGGCTGCTCCACGTCTGATCCAGCTTCCTGCTAATGGGCCTGGGAAAGCAGCAGAGGACGGCCCGAATACTTGGGCCCTTGCCACTCACATGGGAGACTTGGATGGAGTTCCTGGCCCCTGGCTTGGCCTGGCCCTGCCCCAGCCCTTGTGGCCATTTAAGGAGTGAACCAGCGTAAGGAAGATCTCTCTCTCCCTCCCTCTCTTTCTCCTTCCACCTCTCCCTCTTTCTATGTAACTCTGCCTTTCAATTAAATAAATCAATCTTAGAAACCAAAACCAGGGCCGGCGCCGCGGCTCACTAGGCTAATCCTCCGCCTAGCGGCGCCGGCACACCGGGTTCTAGTCCCGGTCGGGGCGCCGGATTCTGTCCCGGTTGCCCCTCTTCCAGGCCAGCTCTCTGCTGTGGCCAGGGAGTGCAGTGGAGGATGGCCCAGGTGCTTGGGCCCTGCACCCCATGGGAGACCAGGAGAAGCACCTGGCTCCTGGCTCCTGCCATCGGATCAGCGCGGTGCGCCGGCTGCAGCGGCGGCCATTGGAGGGTGAACCAACGGCAAAGGAAGACCTTTCTCTCTGTCTCTCTCTCACTGTCCACTCTGCCTGTCAAAAAAAAAAAAAAAAAAAAAAAAAAAAAAAAAAAGAAACCAAAACCAAACAAAAAGCCCAGTAAGAAAAGGTCTCCCAGGTACTTGATGTTACGGAACAGTCAGAGGCAGAGCAGTGCGGGTGGCAAAGCAGCACTGGGGTCAGCCACATGTGCAAACGCGTGCGTGTGTGTTATTTTGTAGGTGCCGATGCGCCAGTGGGGTTGCTGCATCTGGAGGAACTCACTGACGTTCGAAACATCGGGCGTCAAAATGCATTTTTTCTTTGACAGGCAGAGTTCAACAGTGAGAGAGAGAGAGACAGAGAGGAAGGTCTTCCTTCTGTTGGTTCATCCCCCAGATGGCTGCTACAACTGGCGCCTGCGCTGATCCAAAGGCAGGAGCCAGGTACTTCTCCTGGTCTCCCATGGGGTGCAGGGCCCAACCACTTGGGCCATCCTCCACTGCACTCCCGGGCCACAGCAGAGAGCTGGCCTGGAAGAGGAGCAACCGGGACAGAATCTGGCGCCCCGACTGGGACTAGAACCTGGAGTGCCGGCGCCGCAGGTGGAGGATTAGCCTAGCGAGCTGTGGCACTGGCCCAAAATGCATTTCACGCAGCAGCCTCCTGAACGTCCTGGCTTCACGGCCCAGCGCGCTGCAGGGCGTCGGGGGTGCAGCATCGCAGTCCGGGGCTGAGCAGGAGCCCAGCCCGCTGCCCAGTGTCCTCAGACAGCACAACGCTAGTGAGGGAGGAGATCAGATTCACAATTCCCGGGCCGTTTCTCGGGGTCCCCATCGTTTTGCGTCATTGAAGCCGAGAAAGTGTGAGGTCGGGGACCACTGAGCATCTCCTGGTTAACACCTCAGCAGTTGGCATCAGCGCCGATTTCAAAAGCAAGGAGGGGAAGAGAGGACGGGGAGAAGAAGGCCACAAAGCCCTGCGCCCGGTGGGGAGATCGCGCTGCAGCACGGCCACGCCTCACATCTCTCTCTTTCTGGAGAAGGGCGAGGGTTGGACTGAGTCCTAACAACTGTGACGTCATGACCTGTGCCGCCCACCGGCAGTGGGTCTCACTTCCCACTGAGATTTCACCTTGAGGCTACTGGATTCTCAGTTCTCTGTAGCAAGCCCGGGGGACAAGTCTGAAGCTCTGGAAAAGAATATGGGGGCTAAAGAGCTACCCCCAGTTTGGTGTGGTCCAGCCTGTGATGATGGAATCACGGCGCTAAATACACTTCACCTTGCATTTTATTTATTTATTTGAAAGGCAAAGTCACCAGAGGGGGGGGGGAGAGAGAGAGAGGGAGAGAGGGAGAGAGAGAGAGAGAGAGAGGGAGAGAGAGACAAAGAGATTTTCCATCCACGGGTTCACTCCCCAAATGCCTACAACAGTTGGGGCTGGGCCAGGCAACAGAAGCCAGGAGCTTGGAACTCCATCTGAGACTCCTACACAGGTGACAGGCACCCAAGCACCTGAGCCGTCACCTTCTGCCCCCAGAGTGTGCATTAGCTGGATCGGAAGCAGAGGTAGCACTCTATCCCAACTGCATGTCCCAAGTGGCAGCAGCTGACCCCACTGTGCTAGAACATGAACATGTGCCTTATTTTAAAATATTATTCGAAAGAGAGAGACAGACAGGCAGAGATCTTCCATGCATTGGTTCACTCCCCAAGTGGCTGCAACAGATAGGGATGGGCCAGACTGAAATAAGGAGCCTAAAACTCCATCCTGGTCTGCCATGTGGGTGGCAGTGGGCTGAGTACTTGAACCATCATCTGCTGCCTCCCAGGGTGTGCACTGGCAGGAAGCTGGATTGGAATTCTAGTTGCCAGGACTCCAGTCAGATACTCTGATGTGGGAGGCTGGCTTCCCAAGCCAACACTTAATCACTGGGTCAAAGACCCATGTAACACTGTATGTCTATATAAACTTGAGATAAAAAGTTTAAGAGACAAAGGCTGGCATTGTGGCACAATGGACTGGGCTACTGCCTGTGATGCCTGCATCCCACATGAGTGCTGGTTTGAGTCCTGGCTGCTCCACTTCGGATCCAGTTGCCTGCTAATGCGCCTGGGAAAACAGAGGAGGATGGCCCCAGTACTTGGGCCCCTGCCCCCACGTGGGAGATCCTGGTGGAGTTCCAGGCTCCTGGCTTTGGTGTGGCCCCTCCCTGGATGTTGCGGCCATCTGGGGAGTGAGCTAGCGGATGCAAGCTCTCTCTGTGTCTCTGTCTCTGTCTCAGTTTCTCTCTCGATCTCATTTCCCTTACCCCTGTAACTCCGCCTTTCAAATATATAAATAATTTTTTTAAAAAAGGCTAAAGATGATACGCACTACATGAGATCTCCTCTGATATTCGGTAATATTTCACTATAGTTTTTAAACATAGTGGAGAAGCTCCCCAGCATTGATCTCCACACCCTCAAATGGGTTTTGACCCACCATGCAGTTCCTGGTCTTTCTCTAGTTCCTCCTAACATCCACGAATCTTTTTTGTGCTTCTATAATTTGCCTATCCTGGACATTTCATATATGTAGAATCATACAGAATATTGTCTTTTTTTTTTTTTTTTTGACAGGCAGAGTTAGACAGTGAGAGAGAGACAGAGACAGAGAGAAAGGTCTTCCTTCCGTTGGTTCACCCCCCAGATGACCGCTACGGCTGGCGCGCTGTGCCGATCCGAAGCCAGGAGCCAGGTGCTTCTCCTGGTCTCCCATGGGGTGCAGGCCCAAGCACCTGGGCCATCCTCCACTGCACTCCCGGGCCACAGCAGAGAGCTGGCCTGGAAGAGGGGCAACAGGGACAGAATCCGGCACCCCAACGGGGACTAGAACCTGGAGTGCCGGCACTGCAGGTGGAGGATTAGCCTAGTGAGCCGTGGTGCAGGCTGAATATGGTCTTTTGGGTCTGCATTCTTTCAGCACATTGTTTTCAAGGTTTACTCATCTTAGAGGAAGCACCAATACTTCATTCCAATATCTTGCCTGCTAATATTTATCATATGGCTATGCCACTTGTGTCCAGCTGTTCATCAGCCGGTGGTCCTTTGGGGTGTTTCAGCTATCAGGAGTAACGTTGCTGTGAGTGTTTCCATACAGGCTTCTGTGTGGATATTTGTTTTTAGTTCTCTTGGGCACACACACACACACACACACACACCTAGGAGGAGAATTGCAAGGTCCTATGGCAACTCCAGGTTGAACACCTTGAAGAAGGTTCTGTTTCCAAAATGGTGGCACCACTTTACAGTCCCACTTACAAGTTCCAGTTTCCTCATTCTTGTCAACACTCTGTCTTCTTCTTTAATAGGTATGCTTTGTTATTTGAAAGGCAGAGAGAGAGAGAAAGATATCTTCCATTCCCCAAATACTGAAAACAGTTGGGGCTGGGCTAAGTCAAAGCCAGGAGCTCAGAACTCAAACAGGGTCTCCCGCGAGGGTGGCAGGGACCCAACTACTCAGGCTGCCACCTGCTGCCTCCCTGAAAGTCCATTAGCAGGGAGTCAGACAGGAAGTGGAGCAGCCGGGACTGGAACCAGGCACTCTGACATGGGGTGTGGGCCTCACCAGAGGTGGCTTAACTCGCTGCTCCGCAACACCTCCCCCCAACACTGCTTCTTTATTTTAGTTATCCTACCTCGGGAAAATTCTTTTTAAGTATTTGATTTTCAATTGTTTTTCCCCAAAGCAAATATATTCAGTATATAAGTCCTGGAAAGAAAAAAAAAGTGCGTTAGGCTTCTGGCTCTTCCAGCCTGGACAGCCATTCGCAGGTGGTGGGGCGGGAACCGGGTGCCAGTTCCAATGTCTCCAACGTCTCACCTGTCTCTGGCACGGCAGCCCCACACGGCCCTGGGCTGGCCGCTGGGTGGAAGTCCTGCTGCTGCTCTCGCCACTGAAGCTGGCCCTCCAGCTGCTGCTTCTCAGAGGTGGGTGTTTTCCTCTCCCTTTAAAGCAGGACAACAAGTATTCACGGGCCCCCGGTGGCATCTGTGTGTCGTTCCCTGCCCCCTCGCTGTGTGCTCCCCTGGGTGCAGAGTGGCTTAGAGGAGAGCCTGGGGTAGAGCCTGGGCCCCAGGCCCGCTCACTCTCAGGCGATTTCAAAACAGAGTCGTGGGCACGCTCAGGGCCTCGGCATTTGCCTGAGCAGTCTGTGCTGTCTGCAGGAACGTTTCAGCCTGGAAGGACGCTAAAGAGGCAAAATGGGAGGAAAAAGCAGGAAACTGTGACCAACCCTCGGCATGAACCCCCCAAACCCCAAGTTTGGAACTGCCATCCCTAATCACCGTTAACCTTTGTCACCTGTACACTTGACACAAGACACCATTTTCAGGACCTCCGCCAGATTGTTTTATTTAATACTTATAACATCCTATGAAGTGTGAATTATCATGGTTACTACTGCTCTTACTTTAGGAAATGGAGACACAGAGAGTTCAAGCAACTAGACATTATCACACAGCTTTCGAAGTAACAAAACCAGGGCCAGCGCTGTGGCGTAGCAGGTAAACCCGCCACCTGCAGTGCTGGCATCCCATAAGGGTGCCGGTTCGAGTCCCGGCTGCTCCACTTCCGATGCAGCTCTCTGCTATGGCCTGGGAAGGCAGTGGAAGATGGCCCAAGTCCTTGGGCCCCTGTACCCATGTGGGAGACCCAGAAGATACTTCTGGCTCCTGGCTTCTGATTGGCCCAGCTCTGGCCATTGTGGCCACTTGGGGAGTGAACCAGTGGTTGGAAGACCTCCCCCTCTCCGCCTCTCCTTCTCTCTCTGTGTAACTCTGACTTTCAAATAAATAAATAAATCTTAAAAAAAAAAAGTAACAAAACCAGCCTGGCCATTTAGGCAGTGAGTACCAAGCCATAACTCTTAACCATGAGACTCTATTTTTTTTAATATTTAGTTTATGTATTTGAAAGGCAGAATTACAGGCTGGCGCCGCGGCTCACTAGGCTAATCCTCTGCCTGCGGCGCCGGCACACCGGGTTCTAGTCCCGGTCGGGGCGCCGGATTCTGTCCCGGTTGCCCCTCTTCCAGGCCAGCCCTCTGCTGTGGCCAGGGAGTGCAGTGGAGGATGGCCCAGGTGCTTGGGCCCTGCACCCCATGGGAGACCAGGAAAAGCACCTGGCTCCTGGCTCCTGCCATCGGATCAGCGCGGTGCGCCGGCCGCAGCGCGCCGGCCGCGGCGGCCATTGGAGGGTGAACCAACGGCAAAAGGAAGACCTTTCTCTCTGTCTCTCTCTCTCTCACTATCCACTCTGCCTGTCAAAAAAAAAAAAAAAAAAAAAAAAAAAAAAAAAAAAAAAAAGATAAAAAAGAAAGGCAGAATTACAGAGATAGAACCACTGGTTCACTCCCCAAATGGTCACAATGGCCAGGGCTGGACCAGTCTGAAGCCAGGAGCCAGGAGCTTCTTCCGAGTCTTCCCTGTGGGGCAGGAGCCCAAACACTTGGGCCATCCCCTGCTGCTTTCCCAGGCCATTAGCAGGGAGCTGGATTTGAAGTGGAGCAGCCAGGACTTGAACCAGCACCCATATGGGATGCCGGCATTACAGGCAGCAGCTTAACCAGCCAGGCCACAGTTCCAGCCCCCATGAGGCTCTATTGTAACACAATGAAAGAGAAGGATTTGGGGGACTGTGAGAGCAGGAGGGGCAGAAGCAGAGACTGAAACACTAGATGCTTGCGTCTCCACATTCTCTAGGGGCGGCCTCTCGCCTAGTTCCCTGCTGTAATGGGCTGTAAGGGACCTTTACTTAGCAGGGAGAAGGGGGCAAGTTTGGAAAAAAATTTATGTTTGAAAAGAAAGAAAGGGTGATAGAAGATTGCTCTTGATACGTTCGTCTTTCTGCTTTCTGCTATTTGGATTTGGTTGTGAGCTGATGCCTTATGGCAGTCATCCTGTGACCATGAGGCTAAAAGCTAGGGACAGACAATCAATTTGCTGAAGATGATAGAGCAGAGAAATTGTAAGATTCTGGTCCTTGATAATCATACACTGTAACTCTCCACCTCCACCAATGCTACAGGGAGACAATTAAATGTCTTTATTGTTCATGCATCTGTGAAAGGCAGCCAAGCAGAATAGGTAAGAACATGAGTTTGTGAACCTGGGTTCATATCCTGACCAATCCAGGTCTCCCATGTGGGTGGCAGGGACCCCAGTGTTTGAGCCATCACCTGTGGCCTCCCTGCGTGGGCATCAGCAGGGAGCTGGAACTGGACGCGGGGTCAGATAGGGTACTTGGATGTGGGGCTTGGATATGGGATCCGGCTAGCCAAGTGGCTCGGAACGGCTATGTCCAACGTCCACAGGCACAATCACTTTAATGTCGCCCATGATTCTATAGGTTGACTAGGCTCCGTGGGATGGTTCTTCTGTTTCAGGCTTCTTGGCCAGGGCTGAAGTCACCTGGAGCCTCAGAGACCGGACCGTGCCAAAGGGCTGACTTATGGCTGGCAGCTCGGCTGGCTCTTGCCTGGGATCTCACCAGGGCTGTCCAGTGCAGTGTCTCCTGTCTCACCATGTGGGTTGGTCTTCCCACGGCATGGCAACTGGGTTCCAAGAGGAAAGAAGTGGAAGCGGCCACTCATCTCCACCCTCGGCTTGGATGTCCCGCCATATTCCCACCAGCCAGCCACAGAGCCAACTCCAAGTCAAGCCAGAGAAAATCCAGTCAGCCACTTCCGGAGACGTCGTCTGTGGACAGGAGGAAGGACGAAGGCAGTTATCTTCAAGACCGTCTGCCAGAGCATGTCACTCGGTCGGCTCCGATTGTTTTAAGATTTATTTTTTTATTTGAAAGGCAGAGTGACATGGGCTGGCATTATGGTGTAGCAGGTAAAGCCACCTCCTTTGACACTAGCATCCCGTATGGGCACCGATTCATGTCCCAGCTGCTCCACTTTCAACCCAGCTCCCTGCTGGCCTGGGAAAGCAGAAGAAGATGGCCCAAGTACCTGGGCCCCTGCACCAGTGTGGGAGACCTGGAAGAAGCTCCTGGCTCCTGATTTTGGCTTGGCTCTGTCTTAGTCATTGTGGCTACTTAGGGAGTAAACCAGGGGATGGAAGATCTCTCTGTCTCCCTCTTTCTCTGCCTTTCAAACAAGTAAATCAATCAATCAACCTTGTTTGTTTTTTTTTTTTTTTTTTTTTTTTTTTTTTTGACAGGCAGAGTGGATAGTGAGAGAGAGAGAGACAGAGAGAAAGGTCTTCCTTTTGCCGTTGGTTCACCCTCCAATGGCCGCCGCGGCTGGCGCGCTGCGGCCGGCGCACCGCGCTGATCCGATGGCAGGAGCCAGGAGCCAGGTGCTTCTCCTGGTCTCTCATGCGGGTGCAGGGCCCAAGCACCTGGGCCATCCTCCACTGCACTCCCTGGCCACAGCAGAGGGCTGGCCTGGAAGAGGGGCAACCGGGACAGAATCCGGCGCCCCGACCGGGACTAGAACCCGGTGTGCCGGCGCCGCTAGGCGGAGGATTAGCCTAGTGAGCCACGGCGCCGGCCTCAATCAACCTTGTTTTTAAAGGCAGAGTGATGGAGAGTGAGAGAGACGAGAGATGAGCTTTTTTTTTGTTGTTGTTTTCAGTTATAGAAAGACAGGGAGAGAGGGAAATAGATTCCATCTGCTGATTTACTCCCCAAATGGCGGCAACTAGCAGAAGCCAGGAGCTTCTTATGGGTCTCTCACAAGGGTGCAGGGGCCCAAGCACTTGGGCCATCCTCCACTGCTTTCCCAGGCCATAGCAGAGAGTGGGATCAGAAGTGGAGCAGCCAGGACACGAACAGGCACCCATCTGGGATGCTGGTGTTGTAAGTGGCGGCTTAACCTGCTGTGCTACAAGGCTGGCCGGACAGGGCTCTTTGACCTGCTGGCTTCACCTGCAGCAGGGCAATACCCACCCTCGATTTTAGAAAGTTATTTTGTTTTTATTTACTTGAAAGGCAGAATGAAGGGGGTAGGGAGAGATCATTCACCTGCTGGTTCACTCCTCAGATGCCTGCAACAGCCAGGGTCAGGCCAGGCCAAAGCCAGGAGGCAGGTACTCCATCCGGGTCTCTTAGGCGGATGGCAGGGACCCAAGTACTTGAGCCATCACCCTGCTTCCCGGGGTCTGCATTAGGAAAATCTTGGGTGAGGACCTACAGCTGGGATTCAAACCCAGCTATTCCGATGTGGAAGGCAGGGATCCGAACTGGCCCTTAACCCCCCCCTAGTCTGAGAACTGGCCTCAGAATATGTATTTTGGACTGTATGTCTGTTTGAGTCAATAATTCAATTTCCTTTCCCTTTCTTTTCAAGTATTTTTTTTTTAAGATTTATTTATTTGAAAGACAGTTACAGAGAGAGAGGCAAAGAGAGAGAAAGAGAGAGAGAGAGAGAGAGAGAGGTCTTCCATTTGCTCGCTCACTGCCCAGTTGGCCACAACAGCCAGAGCTGTGCTGATCTGAAGCCAGGAGCCAGGAGCTTCTTCCAGGTCTCCCATGTGGGTGCAGGGGCCCAAGAGCTTGGGTCATCCTCTACTGCTTTCCCAGGCCACAGCAGAGAGCTGGATCAGGAATGGAGCAGCTGGGTCTTGAACTGGCGCCCATATGGGATGCTGGTGCTGTAGGCAGAGGATTAACCTATCGCACCAAGGCACTGGCCCCACAAGTATTTGTTAAGTGCCTTCTAAAGGCCAGGTGCTGGGGCAACTGCAGTGAACTAAACAAATTCTCTGCTGTTGTTCAGAGACAGAGACAGCTAAAAAAAAAAAATCTTGGGTGGAGATATTCATCAGGAGGAACGTAAAGCAAAGCAGTCTGTAGAAAATCTGCAGAGACCTGGATGACGACAGGGAGCACGAGGAGGAGCAGTCCAGGGCCGGCGCTGTGGTGTAGAAGGGTGAGCCTCTGCCTGCAGCGCTGGCATCCCGCAAGGTTGCTGGTTCAAGTCCCGGCTGCTCCACTTTCATCCAGCTCTCTGCTAATGCGCCTGGGAAAGTAGGGGGGATGGGTCAAGTGCTTGGGCCCCTTACCCACGTGGGAGACCTGGAAGAAGCTCCTGGCTCCGGATCGGCTCAGCTCCAGCCATTGTGACCATTTGGGGAGTGAACCAGAGGATGGAAGATTCTCTCTCATTCTCTCTCTCCTTCTATTTCTACCTTTCAAATAAATAAATCTTTAAAAAATATACAGGCAGGTAAAGTGAATCTTTGCAGATGAATTTATTAAAAAAAGAGAAGTCCAAAGGGAGCAGCAAGTGCAAAGGTCCTGAGGCGGGAAGAGGCCTGGCATGTTTAGGGATGTCAGTGTCCTGCCTGGGATGAGAAATGGGGGCTGGCGGGGAGTGGGGGGAGATATGTTATTTGAGATCAGAGAGAAAGGTGGAGACCAGATCAGTTAGTGTCTGGGCTTTATCTCAGATGCAATGGGACACTGTTGGCAAGTGTCCAGCTGGAAGTGGCCTGCTTTAATACCTGGTATTTCAAAGGTCCCTGGGCTCCTGTGTGGGGCGTGGCCTGTCAAGAGCCAGTGAGAGGTGTCCGGGAGCACCTGGGAGCCAGGTGCAGCTGCTCAGGTGGAAGCCTGTCCCTTCTCTGGATTCCGAGCATGCAACACAGCATTTATTTGTCGGCTTGTGAGGAAGTGAATTCATCCATGCAGCAAATATTGACTGAGTTCTGCCGTGGGTGCTGAAGATGCATCCGGGAACAGACGAGAACAGGTTTCTCGGGGCTTTCATGCTCGTGAGGAAGGGCGATCACAACAAGGTAAGGCAACAGCCATAGAGGGTGTTCCCAACACAGTACTCTGAAGGGCAGTGAAACGGGGAAGAGGGATAGGAGGCCGGGCTCCGTGGTCAGGAACCTAGAACAGAGCAGTCAGGGAAGGCTGCCCGGAAGAGGGGACTGACATCTGGACGGGGAGAGGAGCGTGGGCTCTGCGGCAGAGGAAATAGCAGGTGCAAGGTGGCCGGGGGTGCCGCACGCCCAGGCCGGCCACAGCGACCCCAGGGCTCCGGGGTGCCGCACGCCCAGGCCGGCCACAGCGACCCCAGGGCTCCGGGGTGCCGCACGCCCAGGCCGGCCACAGCGACCCCAGGGCTCCGGGGAGCCGCGCTGTGCAGTGAGCATGAGGAGGGAGTGGCTAAGGGCGGCGGGAGGTAGCTGTGTGGGGGCTCCGCAGGTTCCCGCAGGGGTTTGCAGGAGACACGAGCCTCACTGGGTTTCTACCGCCTGCCTCTGGCTGCCGCCCGGGGCGTGAACTCCGGAGGCAGGGAGAGCAGTGAGGCGGCGGCTGCCCGGGCCAGGTGGGAGACGATGGCCGGCGGCGGAGCTGCCCCTTCGGCCTCAGACCCCGCGTCGGCCTCTGGCACACGACCCGCACGCATTCTGAACATCACCCGGATGCAGCCAAGCCTCATCTGCCGCGTCGGGTTCTCTGCCCTCTCCCGGGCTTCAGGGGTTTAAGAACCCCGTCTTCGATGACGTGCTCCCGGCTGGAGTCGGCTTAGCCGACGTCTCGTGCGGGCCACCGCCGCCGGCCGCCGACCGCACACCCCGCGCCGCCCCGTTCCCTCAAGATGCCCGATTTCAGGGTCTGGGCTTGACACACAATGGGCGCTCCGCAGACGTTCGGAGGCCAAGTATGAAAAAAATGAAGGGCAGGGCCCGGACCGCATTCCACTCCCCGAACCCCGCAGCGGCTCGCACGCGCCCGCGACCCACGCCGCCCCGAGGCTCGCACGAGGCCACGCCCTCTGCCGCGGAAGCCCGAGCGCGGCGCCGGACCCCGCGGCCGCGAGCGCAAGGCCCCCTGGGACCGGTAGTGCTGGGCGTGGCCGCGGGACTACAAATCCCGGCGGCCCCCGCGCCGCGGCTTCAGCGGCTGCCGCCTCAGCTCCTGTGCAGCGACGGCGGCGGCCGCAGCTGAGGCGGTGGCGGCGGTGGCGGCAGCAGCAGCAGCAGCAGCAGCAGCGGCAGCGGTGGCGGCTGCAGGGTGAGCGGCGAGTTTCCGATTTAAAGCTGAGCTGCGAGGAAGATGGCGGCTGGCGGTGAGTGGAGATAAAGGCGGCGGCGGCGGCGGGCGAGGCGCTGGGAAGAGGGCGAGCCGGCGGCTGGGGCTCTGCCGAGGCGCTGAGGGGCGCGCCGCGAGCGCTGAGGGGGTCTCGGGGTGCCGGGGCCACGCCGCTTCCCTGCAGCCGGGGGGCGGCCGACGGCGGAGCCGCTGGCTTTGGGGGTCCCCGGGGGTCCCCGCGCGGAGGGCTTCCCGCGGAGTTCGGGGGCCCACTTGGCCCGCCCGTCCCTGAAGTTTGAGCGCCCAGCCCCGGGGGCTGTTCGGCAGGCGGCCCGCGTCTGCCTGCCGGGGTGCGGAGGGGCTGGGGGCGGCCGCGCGGACCCCCGCCGCAGCCTGCGAGCCGGCCCCCGGGGTCGGGGTGGAGCTGCCCGCCGGCTCTGCTCCTGCGCCGGGGCATTTAAAGACTATTTGAGCGCGAGCGATCTTCCGTGGGATTTGCGGCGGGGGCTCGCTCCGAGCGTCCTGCGGGCTCCGGCGTGCAGGCTGGGAAGTGGCCAGGGGGCAGTTGCGGGGTGGGATCGGGGGTCGCCGTCTTCATTAGTAGCGCTGCGCTCGCGCTCGGTGCCGGGCGCGCCTCTCGGCTCGGTCGCTCATTGATTCAGCGTGCGATGCTTGAAACCGACGGTCTTGCCCTTGCCTTTGCAGCCGGCCGGCAGCCGATGGGAAGCTCGGGTGCTTCCCGGGCAGGGCGAGGGCACCTGGGGTGGAAAAGTTAACCCGGGGAGCGGCCGCGAGGGGCAGGGGGCGTCGTCCCGGGGGCCCCCGGGCCGGCGGACTTGGCGGTGGACGGGCTCGAAGGGTCCGAGATAATCTCGAAGTCGAAACTTTTTTTTCCCCCTTCCTCCGCTTCTGAATGCGAGGACTTCCTTTTTGCAGTTTTTGAGCAGCGCTTCGGGGCCAACCTGTTTTTGTTATTAAGCCGCGCAGGAACAGGAAGGCGAGCGCCAGCTGTCTTGCTGCAGTGGCTTTGAATGGAGGGTCGAGATGGGCGGCGGTGGGAGCGGGGGAGACTGCTGGCTCGCGTTGATTGCCATGCCCGCCCGGCCTCGGACCGGCTGACCAGTCCCTGGCCGCAGGGAAGCGCCGGCGTTTGCGGCAGCAGGTTGTTGAAGACGACCGGGGGGAGGGGGGACCCTAGGTCTTCTGCGAATCGTGCGTGCTCTGAAATGCTAGTGGAGACCTGGAAGTTGCGAGAATTGTTCGCGCGCGGACGATGTGTAAATGAACGTTTGCTGAGACAGGTACAAAGATGGAAAAAGGAATCCTCCCTCCTGCACTCTAAAGCGTGCAGTGCCCCCTTCTCGGAGGGATGCCTGCCGCTAGTTCCTAGCGCACCCGTGGTCTTCGGGATGGTTATTTTGAGATTTTCATTGGATGCACACCCCTGTTGGGAACCAGAAGCAGGGAGTGAACAGAAGAAAGGGAAACTGTGATGGGAACATTGTTTTCTTAATGACAAGCCCGCTAGCTATTAGAAAACCCTTTCTGAATTGATTGTGACGTTGCCTTATCTGCTGATACCCTTGAAGAAATCACCTTCCGTGGGGTTCAGCAGGAAGAATCTGGCCAGGGCTCATTGTCTGCACGTGAGACGAATCCCGTGTTTGTTGCATGTAAAATGATATTGAACGCTATGGCTCCAGTCAATGGAGGGTGCTTTGGATCCTGCATGTAAATGAGCAGTAATATAAATTGCCTGTGATCCTAAATTGCAGAGGTATTTTGTGTGTTGATAGAAATAACAGCGTTTAAAAAAAGGCGGATGCTGCCTTTTGGTGTATAGAAGTGCATTTTGGAGATGGGATTGTCAACCAAGCAGGGAGGCTGTAGTCCCTAGAGCAGTTACAGGCAATGTTTCTGCTAGAAAATATTACTTAACTACAGAGGTTTTGCAAATGCAAGACAACTTCAGCAAGGTTTCCTTTTTAGAAGTTTTAGAATGGCTGCTTTTAAAATTTACTAACAATTCATTAAAAATTCAGTGATATTTGAGCTAGGGCATTAGGGATGATACTAAATAAACCATATTTTGAAAGTGATTATGCTGTACATTTCCCCTCCATAGAAAATTATTTCTATAAAGCACCTCCTGCCCCGTATGCAAATAAGTTTGAATGAATTCGGGATAAAGTGAGTGAACCCTGGACCCTTTTTCAAAATTTTTTGCCAGGCAGAGCTAGACAGTGAGAGACACAGAGTTACAGACAGTGAGAGGGCCGTGGCTCAATAGGCTAATCTTCCGCCTTGCGGCGCCAGCACACCAGGTTCTAGTCTATTCCCGGTCGGGGCACCGGATCCTGTCCTGGTTGCCTCTCTTCCAGGCCCGCTCTCTGCTGTGGCCAGGGAGTGCAGTGGAGGATGGCCCAAGTGCTTGGGCCCTGCACCCCATGGGAGACCAGGAGAAGCACCTGGCTCCTGCCTTCGGATTAGCGCAGTGCGCCGGCTGCAGCACGCCGGCCGCGGCGGCCATTGGAGGGTGAACCAATGGCAAAGGAAGACCTTTCTCTCTCTCTCTCTCTCTCTCACTGTCCACTCTGCCTGTCAAAAAATAAAAAATAAATAAATAAATAAATAAAAATAAAATAGACAGTGAGAGAGAGAGAAAGGTCTTCTGTCCGTTGGTTCACTCTTCTAATGGCTGCTACGCCGATCCGAAGCCAGATGCCGGCTACTTCCTCCTGATCTCTCATGCGGGTGCAGGGACCCAAGCACCTGGGCCATCCTCCACTGCACTCCTGGGCCACAGCAGAGAGCTGGACTGGAAGAGGAGCAACTGGGAATAGAACCCAGGGTGCCGGTGCCCCATGCGGAGGATTAGCCAAGTGAGCCCCGTCCCCCTCCCTTTTTCTAAGAGGTGTGTGAATAGTGGTTCTTGAGGTAGTGCCTAAGTAGTGCCTTCTGGGTCTTTTGAAGTAAACTTCCTTGCTATGTTAGGGACATGACGTTAAAGATAAATTTTTTTTTTTAACAAAGAATTCTATTATGCATTAGCAGTTTGATTCTAGAATAGGTTCTTTTAACTTGAATTCTGTGTTTTTGAAAAGTCTTTTCAAAGAATAAAAATGTCTTAGTTTAGACAATAGGGTAAGATAAAACATCCCTTTCTATTGTCATCTTACTAATTGGTTGTTAAACTAGATGGCTTCAGGACTTTTTGCATTTTTTTAAACTACACAGTTTTAAACCTTGGCCAGAGGAGGAATAGAACTTCTGAAAACTTTTAATTTGTTGCAAGTTTAGAATGAGTATAGCCTCCAGTGGCTCCTCTTCTGCATAGCAAATTGGCCACAATTTAATACAGTTGTTACTCGTTAATGCTACCTGGGGCCAGAAGAGCAGAGTTGTTGCACATGATGGAAGAGGACTGTAGTTTCTCATGGGTTAAACCAGAGGTTTCCTGTACCTGTCTGAATTTTTTCTTATTGGGTGGTTAAAGCTCTGGATACAGAAAATGAGTACTGGAAGTGTGGGTAAACTTTGCTTCTTTCTTGTAGTTCAACAGATTGGAAAAATAGGTGACTGTTGGTTTTAGGTTCTCAAGAATAGCACTGAGATGGAGTGCTGTACTATAATGTAGGCATTTTCTCCCAGTTTGAGTGCTTTTTGGGGGGAGCCTGGAACTCTTCCCTGGTTTCCCACATGGATGCAGGGGCCCAAGCACTTTGTCTGCTGCTGCTTTCCCAGGTTCATGAGCACAAAGCTGGTTTGGAAGTTGAGCGGCCAGGTTGGATGGGATGCAGGCAGCAGCTTAACCCACTGTGCCACAGCGCTGGCCCCGGGCTGTGTTTTAATGAGGCTTATTGCATCAGTTTATTAATGTTTGCTAGGTAGATGCATTTGGTTCATTGTTTTTCTGAGAGGGTAGCTGAATGGTTATTTTTGAGTCAAGAATAGTTTATCCGCAGCCCAATGTTGTTTTCAGTCCTTTGACAAATGATGGAATCTACTTGAATTTAATCACCTCTCCCTCTCCTACCTTCTGGTGAAGAGTTGTGAAATGAAGAGGAAAACGGCCAGCAGGTAGCAGGAGCAGAAAGGGAGACTTGCGGGGTCTAGAGAGCCGATTTATCTCACACTGGATGAGCGTAGGCTACAGACTTCCAGTTGCCACCTTGCTCGGCATTAACTCGGTTTGGTAGGTGCTGCGGGCCTCGGTGGTATACGGTGGGGGAAGTCATAAAGGTCTGTGTAGCTAACTGTAGTGAAATTTGTGGCCTAGAGGCAGGGGAGAGGAGTCTGACCTGACCAGCAAGCAGGTTTTGCCTATATTCTAAAGGGAAACGGACTACTGTCTTTTCAAGTTTGCCTTTTTTCAGATTTTGTTCAGAACACCTGTCCACCTATTTTTTTCTTTTCTGTTAATTTTGTGTTGACAGGAGAGGCTGTGCCATTCTTGTCTGCTGTTGCTGTGAAGTGTCCTGTTGATGTCCAGTTTCCTTGCCGAAGGGCTCTGAGTGGAGGCCATGCGGTGTCACTGTGGCAAGCAGACTGACTAGATGGCTCAGTTTAACCCTTGGTTTTCTATGTAGGAGATCCTGAGAAGGGAGTATTGGCCTGGGATCACATGGTAATGGCTAATCTGCTCCCTGGGGCTTTGCTATTGGTAGCTCTGGCAGCTGAGTTGGCATGGTGGATGGATGGATGGGAAAGGCCTGCAGAAGCCAGCATAATCCTCAATTAGGATAAGCCTTATGGTTAATTGAATGTTGAGTGTACAGGTTAAATCCCATTATAACAAACTCCAGGGGACTAGTGAAATTATTTTGTTGTACTGGGATTAGTCTTTATTAAATGTTGTTTAAAATAAATTAGTCTTTTTGTTTTTGTTAGAGGTGTTAGAGGTTCTGGAAAAAATTCTTTTTATGAAGTGACTTGACAAGTTGTTACTCACAGATCTTCCATTTTTAATGCTTTCTCTTTTAAAGAGGAAAAAAATTGATGTTGAACTGGGCAGATAATTTCTTTTCCCCCTACATGTCTTGAGCAGCTCCATTGTTTTATCTCAGCAACCTCATCAGTTTATTAACACCACCATCAAAGTGTGGTCAGAAGTCATGGGAAGGCTGGCGCCGCGGCTCTATAGGCTAATCCTCCGCCTGCGGTGCTGACACCCCGAGTTCTAGTCCTGGTTGGGGCGCCGGTTCTGTCCTGGTTGCTTCTTTTCCAGTACAGCTCTCTGCTGTGGCCCGGGAGTGCAGTGGAGGATGGCCCAAGTGCTTGGGCTCTGCACCCCATGGGAGACCAGGAGAAGCACCTGGCTCCTGGCTTCGGATCAGCATGGTGTGCCGGCCACTGCCGCCACTGGAGGGTGAACCAACAGTAAAGGAAAACCTTTCTCTCTGTCTCTTTCTCTCACTGTCCACTCTGCCTCTCAAAAAAAAAAAAAAAAAAAAAAAAAAAAAAGTGATGGGAAATTCCCCAGGTTTTCAGGTGGCTGCTCCGGGTCGTTTTTTGTGCTCCTGACAACTTTCTAGAATACATGAATATACTTTGTTTTGGTGTGAAGTTTTCTTTGAGTCAGTCGTTGACTTAGTTCTGTTCTCTTCAGCTTGTAGAGGTTTGAGATCATTAGATCTCTAAATGGTATTTTGTTGAGGAAAAAGTGATGATTGTAGTCTTTAACTTGGAGATACTGTATGTGTAAGTGTAGAATTTATATATCTGAGAAAAAGACTCTTCTTAGGCTTGACCAGAAGTAAACTTCTTTCTGTCCTGCACTTTTTGATTGGTGTTTGCCAAACTTCAGGCAATTATATCCCATCCCTCCCATATCAAGGGTAACATTCTTAGTCCTTAGAGAATTTTGATTGGGTACAGCAAGATATTTTTGAAGTCATTCTTTTAAGCAGACGCTCCGTAAAGGAAGGAATGTCTGAGAGGGAATCTCGAGGCTGCCCACGCGGCGTTTTGAAAGTCCTCAAGTCTTGGCTGGTGCAGCTCACTAGGCTAATCCTCCGCCTGCGGCGCTGGCACCCCAGGTTCTAGTCCTGGTTGGAGCACCAGTTCTGTCCCGGTTGCCCCTCTTCCAGTCCAGCTCTCTGCTGTGGCCCAGGAGGGCAGTGGAGGATGGCCCAAGTTCTTGGGTCCCTGTACCCGCATGGGAGACCAGGAAGAAGCTCCTGGCTCTTGGCTTCAGATCAGCACAGCTCTGGCCGTCGTGGCCATTTAGGGGGTGAACCAATGGAAGGAAGATCTTTCTCTCTGTCTCTAACTCTGCCTCTCAAAAAAAAAGTTCTCAAGTCTTAAGAATAATGACTGAAGCCGGCGCCGTGGCTCAATAGGCTAATCCTCCACCTTGCGGCGCCGGCACACCGGGTTCTAGTCCCGGTCGGGGCGCCGGATTCTGTCCCGGTTGCCCCTCTTCCAGGCCAGCTCTCTGCTATGGCCAGGGAGTGCAGTGGAGGATGGCCCAGGTGCTTGGGCCCTGCACCCCATGGGAGACCAGGAAAAGCACCTGGCTCCTGGCTCCTGCCATCGGATCAGCGCGGTGCGCCGGCTGCAGCGGCGGCCATTGGAGGGTGAACCAACGGCAAAGGAAGACCTTTCTCTCTCTCTCTGTCTCTCTCTCTCACTGTCCACTCTGCCTGTCAAAAATAAAATAAAAAAAAAAAAAAAAAAAAGAAAACACTTATAAAAAAAAAAAAAAAAGAATAATGACTGACTAGTAGGCAGGAAGCCCGCAGTTGTACTGTGGTATTGTCTCTCCATCTCACGTACTTGAGAACTTCAGTACAAAAGAGGAGAAAGCGTGGGGAGGGGAGGGAGAGGGTTTTAACAGTAACAACAACAAAAAGAGGCAGTGGGGCTTTTGGAGTAAGTATTCTTTGCTGTTTAAATGAAATTTGAAACCAAATTTTTCTACTTTGGAGCAAACACATACTATAATCTAAATCCTAAATTGATAGTTTTTTTTTTTTTTTTTTTTGAGAGGCAGAGTGGACAGTAAGAGAGAGAGACAGAGAGGAAGGTCTTCCTTTGCCGTTGGTTCACCCTCCAATGGCTGCTGCGGCCGGCGCACTGCGCTGACCTGAAGGCAGGAGCCAGGTGCTTCTCCTGGTCTCCCATGGGGTGCAGGGCCCAAGCACTTGGGCCATCCTCCACTGCACTCCCGGGCCACAGCAGAGAGCTGTACTGGAAGAGGGGCAACCGGGACAGAATCCGGCTCCCCGACCGGGACTAGAACCCGGTGTGCTGGTGCCGCAAGGTGGAGGATTAGCCTAGTGAGCCGTGGTGCCAGCCAAAATTGATAGTTTTATAAGTGCAAGTTAATAATTCTTGGTGGAAAGAATAGCAGCTCAGTTTCTTTCTTTTTTTTTTTCTTTCTTTTTTTTTGGACAGAGTGGACAGTGAGAGAGAGACACAGGGAGAAAGGTCTTCCTTTACTGCTGGTTCACCCTCCAATGGTGGCTGCGGCTGGCGCACTGCACTGATCTGAAACCAGGAGCCAGGTGCTTCCTCCTGGTCTCCCATGCAGGTGCAGGGCCCAAGGACTTGGGCCATCCTCCACTGCACTCCTGGGCCACAGCAGAGAGCTGGACTGGAAGAGGGGCAACTGGGACAGAATCCGGCGCCCCGACCGGGACTAGAACCCGGTGTGCCGGCGCTGCAGGCGGAGGATTAGCCTAGTGAGCCATGGCACTAGCTCAGTTTCAAAACAGAACTTAAAAATATTCTTCATGTGAAAATTTTTCCTCTTCTGGTACCTGATCCATAATCATTTGTTAGTTTGTTACTTTGGAAAGAATACTTAGCAATGAAGGATTCAAGTATTTTGTAAGCTTGTGCTGCTGTAAGATTTGGACAGATCAGTATGTCTGGGGCTGTTTTTAAATCTATAAAACAGAGATATCATTATCCAAGATTGCTTGTGTTAGAAAATTTTGTGGGGGTCTGGCGCCGTGGCTCAATAGGCTAATCCTCCGCCTGCGGCACCGGCACACCGAGTTCTAGTCCTGGTCGGGGCGCCGGATTCTGTCCCGGTTGCCCCTCTTCCAGGCCAGCTCTCTGCTGTGGCCCGGGAGTGCAGTGGAGGATGGCCCAAGTGCTTGGGCCCTGCACCCCATGGGAGACCAGGAGAAGCACTTGGCTCCTGCCATCAGATCAGCGCCGTGCGCTGGCCGCAGCGTGCCGGCCGTGGTGGCCATTGGAGGGTGAACCAACGGCAAAGGAAGACCTTTCTCTCTGTCTCTCTGTCTCTCTCTCTAACTCTTCCTGTCAAAAAAAAAAAAAAATCTTTAAAGAAAATTCTGTAAAGTTAAGGAATCATATAGAATTGTAGAATGGTCTTTAACTTAACTTTTATTGACCAAACATTTATGTGACCAAACTTTTATATGACCAAACATAATGAATTCAGTTCTTTATGTGAGATTACAGTGTAAAGTCAGATGCAGCTTTCAGAGTGCTAATCATAAATTGTTTTTGGGGCAGGCATTTAGTGGTTGGTAAGACTCCTTTTGGGATGCCCACATCCATATCAGAGTACCTAGGTTTGCACCCAGGTGGTGATGGGTCTCTGCCATCCACATGGAGACTCATATTGAATTCCTGGTTCCCAACTTTGACAGGGCTCAGGCCCTGCCTTTGTGAACACTTGGAGAACGCATGAGTGAATGTGAGCTCTGTCTTTCAAATAAATCAGTTAAAGAAACTACAGGACTTTACTGACTTTACCATAGTATGTCATAAATGGGTAAAACATCTCTGTCACATACACATTGGGGGAGATTGAACCCCCATATTCTAGGGCAGGGGAGGGGAACCACTGGCTCATAGGCGGTTAAGGCCTGCAGAATCCTTTCTGGCCCTGTCAAGGCAACCTTAGGCTGGATTTGAAATTCAATAAATCTGTAGCAGGCTAACTTTGAGTTGATAATTTTGTATGGCCTAAGAAATGATGTTATAAATATCCAAAAGGCCCTTGGCAGAAAAAAAAGGTTTTCCACCCAGTTTTCAAGAGTAAGAAAACAAAGGGAATTTTTTTTCTCTCTCAGTAAAGTTGTCATTGGTGAAATGGATTATTGAATTTAAGTCACCCTGTCGAGTAGCTACATCAGCTTGGTTTTGTTTGCAGATTGGAATTTGGCAACTTCATTTGAAAATGTTTTAAGGATTACCCAGCATCCTCTTCACCAAATTGTGTTTTTAGTCTGTGTACCAAATGACTTTGTGTCCACTGCTGTTGGAGCGAGTATTTGGCTGCATCTAGGAAAATGCAGCTCCATCAATGAGAGAATAACTGCACATACATCTTGGAAGGCTGGTTGTTTCCTCTTGATATAATACGGCCAGTTTTAAAACAATTGCATTGAAAATCATTAAAAAGGAATTCGGGAATTACTTTCAAAGTTCACAACCACTTCTAGGCTCGTGGAAGCCTTAGGCATATGGATCCCACATTAGGTAAACCTGTAATCTGTAACTTGCAAAGTAACCATAGGTATTTCTGTTCTTTCTCCAAAGTATAAAATAGTCTCCGCATGATTTTTTTTTTTTTTTTTAAGGATTTTAAAAATTTATTTAGGAGGTAGAGTTACAGAGAGAAGGAAAGAGAGATGCTGGTTCATTCCCTTAGTGGCTGCAACAGCCAGAGCTGGGCTGATCTGAAGCCAGGAGTCAGGAGCTTCTTCTGTCTCCCACGTGGGTGCAGGGGCCCAAGTACTTGGTCTGTCTTCCACTGCTTTCCCAGGCCATAGCTGAGCTGGATCAGAATTGGAGCATCCAGGACTTGAACTGGTACCCATATGGAATGCTGGCACCACAGGTAGAGGCCCAGTTCACTATGCCACAGTGCCAGCCCCCTCCATATACAATTCTTTAAGCTGCGTATGCACACCACAATTTGGCCTTAAACTTTAGTCTTTACTTTGCTTTTCTGTGGCTGGTCCCGTTCCCCATATGCCCATGTATGATGACTTAGTATTTATTAAGCTTTTACTATTTAATGCACTGTAAGAATTAACAAGGTTTTTGACCTCCAAGGGTGCAAAGCCAGGTACCCAGCATTACTTTAACACAAGGCAGTCTGCCCTAAGTTTCTTTTACCTCTGAAGTTGGTAGACCAGTTCAGAGGAGGAGAGGGGTTACCCGTGACCAGGTTATCAGGTGCAGGACATTAATGAATAAGTGTTTTTTTTTTTTTTTTTTTAATTTATGTGGGCAGCTCAAGATGAACTATTAACAAAGCTCAGTGGATGCTTTTGATTTTTTTTTTTTTTTTTAAGATTTATTTGAAAGTCAGAGTTACACAGAGAGGAGAGGGAGAGTGAGAGAGGTCTTCCATCCGATGGTTTATTACCCAATTGGCTGCAATGGCTGGAGCTGCGCTGATCTGAAGCCAGGAGCCAGGAGCTTCTGGGTCTCCCACACGAGTGCAGGGGCCCAAGCACTTGGGCCATCTTCTACTGCTTTCCCAGGGCATTGCAGAGAGCTGGATCGGAAGTGGAGTGGCCGGGTCTCGAACCGGTGCCCATATGGGATACCAGCGCTTTGGCCAGGGTTTTAACCTGTTGTACTACAGTGCTGGCCCCTGAAGAATAAGATTTTTAAAAGGGGCTGGCTTTGTGGCACAGAGGTTTAAGCTGCTGCCTGTGATATGCATATCCCATATGAGCGCTGGTTTGATTCCTGGCTGCTCCATTTCCTACATACATAGCTCTCTGCTAATGCGCCTGGGAAAGCAGCAGAAGGTAGCCCCAATGCTCTCCATGTGGAGGACTCAGATGGAGTTCCAGGCTCCTGGCTTCAGCCTGGCCCATCTCCAGCCATTGTGGCCATTTGGGGAGTGAACCGATGGATAGAGGATCTCTCTCTCCTTCTTTGTCTATAGTTCTGCCTTTCCAATAAATAAATCTTTTTAAAAAATTCAAAATTATTAAAAATTCTATTTTTTCATTTATTTGAAAGGGTAGCAGAAAGAGTTCTTCCATCTGCTGGTTCACTCCCCAGATGCCTGAAAGTTGGGGCTGGGCAAGGCCAACGCCAAGGAGTGAGGAACAAAGTCCTGGCTTCCCATGTGGGTAGCAGGGACCTGAGTACTTGAGCCATTTGCCGCCTCCCAGGGTGCAAATTAGCAGGAATCTGGAATCAAGAGTGATGTCCTAACTGAATCCCAGGTACTCTGGTGTGGGATGTGGGCATCCCAAGCCCATGTCCTCTGTGCCCCAACAATACCCCCCCACCCCCTTTTAAGATTTATTTGAAAGGCAGAGTTAGAGGGAGAGATAGAGTGTGCGCATGCTAGAGAGTTCTTCCATCTTCTGGTTCACTTCCTAAATGGCCACAGTGGTTTGAGCTGGCTCCAGGAGCCGGGAGCTTCATCCAGGTCTCTCATGTGGATGGCAGGAGCCCAAGGACTTGGACTATCTATCTTCTACTGCTTTCCCAGGCCATAGCAGAGAGCTGGATGGGAAGTGGTACAGTCAGAACTGGCACCCATATGGTGAGATGCTGGCACTGCAGGCGGCAGCTTTACCCTCTACGCCATAGTGCTGCTGCCCCCTCTCCCCTTTAAAGATTTTAATTACTCAAAGTAAAATCTTAAAAAACAAAACAAAACAAAACAAAAAAACAGCTTACTGTTTCCTGTTGCTGGAAGGCATGACATTTTCACATTGTTCTTCATTGTCTAAGAGTTTGAAGCTGCTTAGGGAATTTTAAAACACTTTTTAAAAAAATGTCTATTAAAAAATCTTAACACACAGAGATGCACTTGCAAATGGTGTCACTTAATATCTTTTGAGGCTGACATCAGGTGCTTTACCTCCTATGCCATAATACTGGTCCAATAAAAGGGATTTTGAATTAAAACTACAGTGAGATGTCATTACACATCTACCAGAATGTTGAAATGTAAGACTATTAATACTAAGTGTCAGCGAGGAAATAAAATTGGAATTTGGCTGTATTGCCAACAAGAACACAAAATGGTACAGTCCCTTACCGTTCACAGGTAAGCAGTTTCACCATTTCTTTAAAACTAAACATACATTTAACATGTAACCCAGCAATCCCAGCTCCTGGCATGCAATCACATCCACACTAAGACTTGAATCGAGATGTTCAGTAGCAGCACTACTCATGACAACCAAAAACAAACAACAAAAATGTTGCTTATAATTAGTAAGCTATTAAGTATACTGTCAAAATGCAGCATTGCACATATCCATACCAAGCAATAGTAGAACTCCTGATACACCCAACGTGAGCGACTCTCACAGGGTGAAGCTGAGCGAGAGCTCTGAAGCAGTCCTGATTGGTTCCAATTAGATGAAATGTAAATGAAATTTGACAAAATGCAAAGCTGTATTGATAGAAAGCAGATCAGCAAACCTACAGCTAAAATGTTATTAATGGTTACCACGTTCAGATGTGCATTCAACATGTACTGAAGGCACTAGCCATTACAATAAAGCAAGAAAAAAGAAAAGGCATACTGACTGGAAACAATGAAGTAAAATTGTTTTATTCTCCGAAAACATCATCAACACCTATGGAGTAACCCAACCTTAACTCAACTCTAGTTGAGAACAGATATTCTTGCAGACCGCTATAAGCCACACTGTGTGGGTATACAGAAACTCCAAACCCCAGTTCGGCGATAGAGGGTTTAATGAATCTGCACACTAGCTGCAGGCAAGTCCTCAACTTCACCTCTTCACGTAAAAGCCCAACAATGCCTCCATTAATTATAATGCTTACATTTCCATCTCCAACCAGACTTAGGATGTATGTAACATATATGATGATTTAGTGGACATATACACTCATCTCTTGAATATTCATAACCTTTTCCAAAAAATATGGAATGGTATACTTTCCCTAAAAGCAAGCCCTATAAAATTTGTAACTCTTGTAATTTGTAATTTCTTTCTCTCTCTCTCTCTCTGCCTCTCCTCTGTGTAACTCTTTCAAATAAATAAATCTCAAAAAAATGTTTAGCAAGATTGTAAGATCCTAAGTCAGTATTCAAAAATAAATTACACTTTGACATACTAGCAAAAATAGTGGAAATTGAAATTTAAGAACCAGTACTGAAGTAGGCATTTGATTTAACACTAAGATTTCAGTTAAGACACATCCCATATCAGAGTACCTGGGTTCAATACCCCATTTCAATTTTCCACCAGTGCAAACCCTGGGAGGTAGCAGGTAATGGCTCAAGTAGTTGGGTCCCTGTCACCCATGAGGGAAATTTTAATTGAATTTCTAACTCTTGCCTTCAGCCCCAACTCAGCAGCTATTTGGGGAGTAAGCCAACAGATAGACTTTCTAATTTTAAAAAAATTAAAAATAGTATTGGTAGCCTCACTGTAAATGCTTGCAAAGTATGAGTGAATGCTGTAGAAATCACAGTGGAGTCAAAAGCTTGTGCTTCTCCTGTGGTTGTCTTATTTCGTACCTGCTGCATTAAAAAAATTATTTATTTATTTGAAAGTCAGAATTAGAGGTAGAGACAGAGATCTTCCATCCTCTGATTCAATCCCCAGGTAGTAGCAGTGGCCAGAGCTGAGCTTGGCCAAACCCAGGAGTTTCACCCGAGTCTCCCACATGGGTGACAGGGGTCCGAGTACTTTGGCCATCTTCTGCTGCTTTTCCCAGACCATTAGCAGGGATCAGATCAGAAGTGGAGCTGTTGAGACTTGAGCCGGTGCCCACATGGGATGCTGGCATCCGAGTCTATGGCTACACCTGCTACACCACAATGCCTGCCCCATCTGCGACCTATTTTAAGAAAGATTCACACGAAGGAAACTTCCCAAAACCATGCCTATCCACTTTGGTTGTGTAGGAATGCTCCTTTGCAACAATAGAGGAGTCAATTTGTTGCAATAAGAAATGTTTTTGCAACTTGTCCAGTTGCTCAGCCAAAACAGTGTTTGAAGTTAAAATTTACATCATGAAAGAAACAGAAGCGTGCCAAGAGAGCTGGACTTTCCAAGTTACCTGACCTTAAAGACACAGAAGCTGTTCAGAAGTTCTTTTTTTTTTCTTTTTTCTTTTTTTTTTTTTTTTTTTAAGATTTATTTTGTTTATTTGAAAGATAGAGTTACAGAGAGAGGTAGAGACAGAGAAAGAGGTGCTCCATTTGCTGGCTCACTCCCCAGAGGGCCGCAATGGCCGGAGCTGTGCCGATCCGAAGCCAGGAGCCAGATCCTCCTCCAGGTCTCCCATGCAGGCACAGGGGCCCAAGGACTTGGGCCATCTTCCAGTGCTTTCCCAGGACATAGCAGAGAGCTGGATCGGAAGAGGAGCAGCCGGGACCAGAACCGGCACCCATATGGGATGCCGGCGCTTCAGGCCAGGGCCTTAACCCACTGCGCCACAGCGCCAGCCCCTCAGAAGTTCTTCATTGAAGAAATACAGCTTCGTGAAGAGTTTCTAGCTCAAGGTGAATGAGAAGGCTGTGGACCATCTCAGAAAGGCAGTTGCCATATGTGGACAGTCATAGCAGTTACCACGAGTGTTACAGCGTCCTCTTCCAACACCAGTGTCCCATATGCTATTGACAATACTCCTCACAATAAGAGAATCGCTGACTGCTCAGAGCTTGGCTGAAGATGATGTGGAATGATGCACAAATGTCAACATAATAAAATCTCAGTTTGAAATTGAAAAACTAAATAATAAAAATGAAGGGGCCAGTTTTGAAGCACAGCAGGTTAGGTCACCACTTGTGACACCAGCATCCTATGCTGGTTCGAGTCCCAGCTACTCGACTTCTGATTTAGCGTCTTGTTAATGCACCTGCAAAGGCAGCAGCAGAAGACCCCTGCTCTCTGATTTTGACTTTCAAAAAAATAAATCTTAAAAACAAACAAACAAACAAAAAAACAAAACTAGAATATACAACTTTCTAGAATAAGAAGAAAGGGGCTGGTGTTGTGGCTAGCAAGTTGGACTGCTGCCTGCAATCCAGCGTTTTATATGAGTTCCAGTTCCAGTCTCAGCTGTTCCACTTCTGATTTCAGCTCCCTGCTAATGAGCCTGGTAAAGCAGTACAGAATGGGATGAGCACATAGGCCACGCCCACCACGTGGGAGACCTGGATGGAGTTCTTGGCTCCTGGCTTCAGCCTGGCCCAGTCCCAGTTGTTGGGGCCATTTGAGAGTGAACCAGCAGATGAAGATTATCTCTCTCCCTCTACCTCTCTATAACTCTGCCTTTTAAGTAAATAATACATAAATAAATAGTTTTTTTTTTTTTTTTTACAAAAAATATTGAGCATACTTGGTTTGGCAAAGTTGTGTTAAAGAAGCATGAACAATTTTTAGAAAATTTGAGAAGCAGGGACTGAGAGACCAAGAGACAGAGAGCTCCCCATCTTCTGGTTCACCCTGAAAATGCCTGCAACAGTTGGGTTTGGGCCAGGGCAGAGTTGGGAGCTGGGAACTCAATCTAGGTCTCCCATGCGAGTCGCGGCCCTATCACGTGAGCCTTCGCGGCTGTCTCTCAGTCTGCATCAGCAGGAAGCTGGGTCAGGAGCTGGAGTGAGGAGTACAGATGAGGCAGTCAATCCAGTGTAGGACATAGAACCTTTTTTTTTTTTTTTTTTTTTTTTTTGACAGGCAGAGTGGACAGTGAGAGAGAGAGAGACAGAGAAAGGTCTTTCTTTCTTTCTTTATTTATTTATTTTTTTTTTTATTTTTGACAGGCAGAGTGGACAGTGAGAGAGAGAGACAGAGAGAGAAAGGTCTTTCTTTGCTGTTGGTTCACCCTCCAATGGCCGCCGCAGCTGGCGCGCTGCAGCCGGCGCATCGTGCTGATCCGAAGCCAGGAGCCAGGTGCTTCTCCTGGTCTCCCATGGGGTGCAGGGCCCAAGCACTTGGGCCATCCTCCACTGCACTCCCTGGCCACAGCAGAGAGCTGGCCTGGAAGAGGGGCAACCGGGACAGAATCCGGCGCCCCGACTGGGACTAGAACCTGGTGTGCCGGCGCCGCAAGGCAGAGGATTAGCCTAGTGAGCAGCGGCGCCGGCTGACATAGAATCTTAACACCTGGCCTAAGTGTCTACTCTAGCCTGAACTTATTAAAAAATCAATAAATTTAACTCTAGTGACATTAAAACCTTCCGCTCATCAAAAACACTAATGAAATGAGGCCACAGACTGAAAGAAATTATTTTTAATGCATATATCCAAAAATATCTTTGCCTCTAGAATAAAGAACTTAGATCTCCATAAGAAGATAAAACATTCCTGCTGAAAAATGAGCAAAAGATATAAAAAGAGACTTCATTATGCAAGTGACAAATAAGTACAAGAAAAGATACTGAACATTAGCCATCAGGGAAACAAAGATACCATTGTACATGCTAATATTAAAAAGAATGGTAGTACCAAGTATTGATGGAAATGTGGAGTAACTGGGGATTACAGGCCTAACTTGCTACACAAGCATCTGATATGGGTGCTGGTTTGAGTCCCAGCTGCTCCACTTGCCCTCTAGCATCCTGCTAATGTACCTGGGAAAGTAATAGAGGATGGCCCAAGTACTTGGACCCCTGCCACCCATTTGGGTTGGAGACCCAAATGGAGTTCCAGGCTGCTGCCTTTAGCCTGGCCCAGCTTTAGCCTGGCTGTTGCAGTCATTTGCAGTCATTTCTTTCTTTCTCTCTCTTTCTCTTTCTCTCTCTCTCTCCTTCCTTCTTTCCTTTCGCCTTTCCTTTATTTTTTTAAAGATTTATTTATTTGAAAGTCAGAGTTACACAGAGAGAGGAGAGGGAGATGAAGAGGGAGCCTTCATCCGATGGTTCACTCCCTAGTTGGCTGCAATGGCTGGAGCTGCGCTGATCTGAAGCCAGGAGCTTCTTCTGGGTCTCCCATGTGGGTGCAAAGGCCTAAGGACTTGGGCCATTTTCTGCTTTCCCAGGCCATTGCAGAGAGCTGGATCGGAAGTGGAGCAGCCGAGTCTCATCCATATGGGATGCGGGTGCTTCAGGCCAGGGTGTTAACCCGCTGTGCCACAGCACCAGTCCCTGGGCAGTTTCTAAAATTTTTAAGTACTGAGTATACACTTACCCGTATATCCCAGCCATTCCTCCTGTAGTATTTACCCAAGAGAAATACAAGCATATATCCACATATAACCTTGTACAGAAGTGGTCCTTTTTTGATAACCAAAAACTAATAACAACCCAAATGCTCATCAACAAGTGAGTGGATCAATAAGCTGTGATACAATAGTATAGTGGAATAGTACTAATCAATTAAAAATAAACTATTGATATTTGCAACATGGATGACTCTCAGAATTAATATACTAAGTGAAAGAAGGCAGCTTCCTCTAAAAATGTATATTTACAACTAATTTAAGACTTAGTTATTTATTTGAAAGGCAGAGTTAGAAAGAGAAGAGAGGTCTTCCATTCACTGGTTCGCTCAAATGGCTGCAACGACAAGGCTGAGCCAGGCCGAAGCCAGGAGCTGCTTGCAGGTCTCCCATGTGGGTGCAGGGGCTCAAGGACTTGGGCCATCTTCCACTGCTTTCCCAAGCACGTTAGCAGGAGCTGGATTGGAAATGGAGCATTCGGTACTTGAACAGGCCAGCATATGGGATGCCAGTGCCGCAGTGGCAGCCCCACAGTTCTTTTTTAATCTTCAGTGGCACAAAGTGTCAATAATTCCCTAGAGATGGTGAAGGATGGATTATAAAGAAATACCAGGGAACTTTGCAAGGTACTGTACAATGGGTATGTCCATCATTATAATTGTGGTAATGGATTCACAGCTGGATACCTACAGAATGTTCATGGAAGTGGGATTAAAAGATAAGTTCATTTTGAGGCAAAAAGTCTTTCAAATCCATACATCCAAAGAAGTTTACAGAAAAATGCCTATTATGAAAAAAACTGCATAGATCTCAAAATTTTTGCACCATAATGAACTTATTGTTTAATTCCTCTTTTCTAGGAACTTACTTAAGTCCACTAGTTTATATGTTTTAGATGTAGGCAGGAGTAAACATTGTGCTGCAGTGGGTTAAACTGTCACTTGGAAGTGCCTATACCCTATGTCAGGACTGCATAGGTTCCAGTCCCACTTCCCCTCTGACCCAGCTTCCTGCTAATGTGCACCCTGGGAGGCATGAGATGATAGTTCAAGTACTTGGGTCCCTGCCACCCATGTGGGAGACCCAAATGGAATTCCTGCTTCCTGATGTCAGTATGGCCTACCTTGGGCTTTTGCGGGTGTTTGGGAAGATCTCTCTCTTCCTTTCAAATAAAAATAAGCTTCAAATTAGACACACACACACACACACATACACACACACAGAGAGAAAACTGCTAATTATATGTCAATTATACCTCAATGAAGGTCAAAATTTCATCAGATAGGGGCTGGTGCCATGGCTCACCTGGCTAATCCTCTGCCTACAGTGCCGGCATCCCATATGGGCTCCAGGTTCTAGTCCCGGCTGCTCCTCTTCCAGTCCAGCCCACTGCTGTGGCCCAGGAGGGCAGTAGAGTGGCCCAGGTGCTTGGGCCCCTGCACCAGCGTGGGAGACCAGGGGGAAACACCTGGCTCCTGGCTTCGGATTGGTGCAGCGCCAGCTGTGGCAGCCATTTGGGGAGTGAACCAACAGAAGGACCTTTCTCTCTCTCTCTCTCTCTCCCCAACTGTCTAACTCTGTCAAATAAATAAAAATTTTCATGATAGAAAGTAAGTTGATGGTTCTAGGGATGGACTGCAAGAGAGAAAGAAGGAATTTTCTAGGTGAAGAAAATGTTCTGCATCTTGATTGTGATGATGGTAACAAAGTTGTCTACATTTGCCAAAAACTCACACTGTGTACTTAAATGAATTTACTGTAAGTAAATTGTACCTCAAACAAGCAAATTAAAAAATTTAAAATCCAGTGTTATTAGGTACGTTTTATTTTATTTTATTTTTTTGATAGATGCAGAGAGAGAAAGTCCTCTACCCACTGTTTGACTCCCCAAATGGCTGCAACAGCTGGAACTGTGCCAATCTGAAACCAGGAGCTTGGAGCTTCTTCCGGGTCTCTCACACAGATGCAGGGGCCCAAGGACCTGGGCCGTCTTCCACTGCTTTCCCAGGCCATAGCAGAGAGCTGGACGGAAGTAGAGGAGTCAGGATTCAACCGGTGCCCATATGGGATGCTAGCACTGCAGATGGCAGCTTTACCCACTATGACACAATGCTGGCCCCATATATAGGTACATTTTTTTTTTTTTGACAGGCAGAGTGGACAGTGAGAGAGAAAGGTCTTCCTTTGCCGTTGGTTCACCCTCCAATGGCTGCTGCGGCCGGCGCACCGCGCTGATCCAATGGCAGGAGCTAGGTGCTTCTCCTGGTCTCCCATGGGTGCAGGGCCCAAGCACTTGGGCCATCCTCCACTGCACTCCCGGGCCACAGCAGAGAGCTGGCCTGGAAGAGGGGCAACCGGGACAGAATCCGGCGCCCTGACCAGGACTAGAACCTGGTGTGCTGGCGCCGCAAGGCGGAGGATTAGACTAGTGAGCCGCGGCGCCGGCCTAGGTACATTTTAAACACACTAGAGGCCAATATCATGGTGCAGAAGATTAAGCTGCTACCATCTGAAGTGGCATCCCAAATCAGAGTACTATTTCAAGTCCTGCCTGCTCCACTTTTTTTTTTTTTTTTAAACTTAATAAATTTTTATTTAAGGAAGTCCTCATGTTGCAATTCCTTCCACTGTCAATCAAAGTCCTCCAGTTAACTGTTGTAAATCTTCAAGCCCTTCTAATGCTTAATTCACAGTTTTCTTATCAAACCACAATTTATGGTCTGTTAATCCCCACTTGAGTATATATGTAGTAACTTCTAAATTCCACCTAAAATCTTTGGAATATAATTTCTTAAGCAATTTACTCTTGGTATGCAGGGCTCCAAGCACTTGGACCATCCTCTGCTGCTTTCCCAGGCGCGTTAACAGGGAGCTGGATCTGAAGTGGAGCAGCCGGGACTTGAACCACGGCCCATATGGGATGCTGGTGCTGCAGGCCAGGGCTTTAACCTGCTGTGCCACAGTGCTGGCCCCCTGCTGATGGATTTGTAAATTGATACGAACTCTGCCAGGAGGCAAGTTTTTCTGTCTTTAAATTCCTACTCTTTGGGGCAGTAGGTTAATCCTCCTCTTGCCGCTCCGCATCCCTTATGCGCGCAGGTTCTAGTCTCAGCTGCCCCACTTCTGATCCAGCTCTCTGCTATGGCCTGGGAAAGCAGTAGAGGATGGCCCAAGTCCTTGGGCCCCTGCACCCATGTGAGAGACCCGGAAAAAGCTCCTGGCTTCAGATTGGCGCAGCTCCAGCCATTGCGGCCATCTGGGGTGTGAACCAGTGGAAGGAAGACCTTTCTCTGTCTCTTCCTCTCATTGTCTGTGACTCTACCTCTCAAATAAATAAATAAAATTAAAAAAAAAATTCATACTCTTTGATCCAGCATTCTACTTCAAAAAATATATACTTTATTAAAAAAGTAGTAGAATGATGAAATATATATGAGAATATTTACATAGTTTTGTTTGCATTAATATGAAACTGTATAAATTATATATTATATATTCATACAATGAAACACTATAACTATCAGAAATTTTTAAAGCACTTTTTAAAGAAATATGTATTTGAAAGGGAGAGTTAGAGGAAGAGAGAGAGAGAGAGAGACAGACACTGAGAGAGAGAAAGACTGAGACTGTCCATCTGCTGGTTCACTTCCCAAATGGCCATAATGGCCAGAGCTGGGCTGGTCTAAAGCCAGGAGCCAGGAGCTTCTTCTGAGTCTGACATGTGGATACAGGGACCCAAAGACTTGGACTGTCTTTGTTGCTTTCTCAAGCCGTAGCAGAGAGCTCAACTGGAAGTAGAGCAGCTGAGACTCCAACAGGCACCCATGTGGGATGCTTTGGCAGGGGGCAGCCTGAACCACTACACCACAGTACTTGCCCCTAGAAATTTCTCGGCAGCTATAAGTCACCTAACCTAGATTCGAGATATTCTCCAAGACCATTTGAAAAATGTATAAAATAGGCCGGTGCTGCGGCTCACTAGGCTAATCCTAGCGGCGCCGGCACACCAGGTTCTAGTCCCAGTCGGGGCGCCGGATTCTGTCCCGGTTGCCCCTCTTCCAGGCCAGCTCTCTGCTGTGGCCAGGGAGTGCAGTGGAGGATGGCCCAAGTACCTGGGCCCTGCACCCCATGGGAGACCAGGATAAGTACCTGGCTCCTGCCTTCAGATAGGCGCGGTACGCCGGCCACGGCGGCCATTGGAGGGTGAACCATCCGCAAAGGAAGACCTTTCTCTCTGTCTCTCTCTCTCTCTCTCTACTGTAGCAGGTGGCAGCTTTACCTGCTGTGCCACAACACCGGCCTCTTTTAGTTTATTTCTATATAAAGGTGCGGGTTGGTGTCCCTGCTGCTCCACTTCTGATCCAGCTCCCCACTGATGGCTTGGGAAAATCAGTGGAAGATGGCCCAAGTGGCCCTGCCTCCCACATAGGAGACCTAGAAGAAGCTCCTGGCTCCTGGCTTTGGTGTAGCCCAGCCCTGGCTACTGCAGCTATGTGGATACATTCAAAAGTATTAGGTTTTGAATGCTTGTTTAATCACCTGATTAGAAAATCCTGGCTTCACATTGTGTTTTCACATTTTTCTGTTTATATTAAGTTGTAACCATCAATTGTCTCCATGAACACTTTTTCTTGTTTAGAAAGCAAGACGCACCTCAGGTTACTTTACCCGTCCCTTCACCCCAGTTTAAAGATACATATTTTAATTCCTTTCTGTCTGGATTATTCTTTCTGTCATGCTGGAATTTTGGAGCATTTTGCAATTTACGCTTAAGATGGCAAGTTAAAAAAGAAACAGTGGAAATTTCCAGCTTTTAAAAAATGTGACTACTAGTCTAATAACTGCTTTGTAGGAAGAAAGAAACATGAAAAAGAACCGCAGACGTTCTGGATGTCAGCCTGTGAAATTTTCCACTATTTCCCGTGATGACGGGCAGACAGGCTTATGCCGCTGGGTTCTGTGCAACTGCAGTTGTGCCCTGAGAGCAATGTGAAGTGCTCTATCAATGATAAAATGGCATCTGGCCAGCTATTAATGAGCAGTGCGTAAGTTTGCACATCTAAGGTATTGTATGTTTCTTTTATCTCTGCCTGAATATTTGGGCATAAACACTAAAGTTGCAGACTTATTTAAAACTCGTGTCATTCAAATTCCTGTTTTAAATGATTTTGATTTTTTATTTCAGATTTATTATGCATCTGAGAAGATATATAATTATTTGATAGTGCTGTGTAAATAATATTTAATAGGATTTTATAGTATATAGAATAATACTCTGAAAAGTAAAAGCAAATTTTGAAGATTTATATTAGCTCAATATTGATTTGGTGTGATTCAAGAAACATTTAACATTTTAACTATTTTAGTTTCCTATTAATCTTTCACAAGTCAGCAAACTTTACATTAAAATTGATTCTGTGTCTGCTGAATGACTTTCAGATTAGAAGACAGTGTTATCTTGTTTTCCTGATGATGGAAGCTTAGGTTGCCTTGCTCTGTAAACTGGCAGAGCAGAACAATGAAGAGGTTACAGATAAACTATAATTACCCATCTTATTCCATCTCTTTTTTGACAAATGTCTAACATATTAAGGAATGAACGGAGGAATTCAGGTTTTATGAATTAACCTTTTAAACTTAGGCATGTCTGCACTGAAGAATTTGAAGGTTCAAAGTGGCACAACAGATGCATGTGTCTGAAACATTTGTAAGTTACTCACATTTTGAACCATATTAATGGCTAAGTTTATCTGTTTTTCTAGACGGTTAGGTCTTAGATTTGAGCAGGAATAGGGCTGAGGCAACGGAGTGTCCTCCACCCCTTCCCCGTGAGCTGTTCTTCCCTAGTGTGGTTCTTGGGTCCTGCTGACGTTTCCTGTGTGTGTAACACTGCTCCTGACCTCTTCCTGCACTTCCCTTCTCAACCCTTACTCTCTCTACAGCTATTCCCCCCCCCCCCCCCCCCCCCCCCCCGCCAAGCCTAAATTTCATTCTGACCGGTTGCCTTCTTGTCCACTGTCAACCTTCCATTCTTCGAGTCTCTCACTTTCTGGTTGCTGACTGTTCATCAAGTATTATTTATCTTTGGAGTCTTTTGCTGCCAAGTTCCCTGCTTCTGAGAGATTGATTTTGTAGTGTTTGACCCTCAAACATACATATCCTCACAGCCTCCAAAAGTCCTCATTTCTGTTCCATGTATTTTTTTTTTAAGATTTATTAATTATTTGAAAGAGTTAGAGAGCTGGTGGAGGGGGAGAGAAATCTTCCATCTGCTGGTTTACTCCTCAGGTGGCTTTAATGGCAGGGCCGGGCCAGGCTGAAGCCAGGAGCCTGGAACTCTGTGCAGGTCTCCTACGTTGGTGCAGAGGCCCAAGGACTTGGGCCAGTTGTGTAGCTCTCCTGGGTACAGTAGCAGGGAGCTAGATTGTTAAATGGAGTAGCAGGGACTGGCATATTGCAGGTGGTGGCTTAACCAGCTGCCCCACAATGCAGGCCCCTGTTGCCCTGTTTTATTTTATTCTACAAAGATTTACTGAGTGCTAGCTAAGTGTTGGCTCTTCTCTAGATGTTAGGAATATTAACAGTGACCAGAATGGCGATGGAAAAAATAATGCCGTGTAAGAGTACTGGAGATTGGTTTGTGTGTGTTGAAGTTTTAGGTGGGCAGTCACAGTATCTTTGCAGAGAAATAATTGAGTAGAGGGCCTAGGATGTATATCTTGTGGATATTGGAGTGCAGAATTGGGTATGGAGGACATTTTGTATAGTGAAGCATCAGAACAGAGGCCTTCGGGTGGGAGCATTCTTAGTGTATTTGAAGAATAACAAGGTCACCAGTGTGCCAGAGCACAATGGGCACAGGAGTAATGAGGGTAGATATCAGAGAGCTGACTGGGGGGCCTTCTAGACATTTGTAGGGACTGAAGCTTTTTACTTTGTGTGAAATGGGAAACTGTTACAAGTTTTTAATTATATTTGATTATTCAAAAAAGATCATTGATTTTTTTCTTCCAATTAAAGCATTCTTTTTTATTATAAAAATTAATTCATGAGCCGGCGCCGCGGCTCACTAGGCTAATCCTCCACCTTGCAGCACCGGCACACCGGGTTCTAGTCCCGGTCGGGGCGCCGGATTCTGTCCCGGGTGCCCCTCTTCCAGGCCAGCTCTCTGCTGTGGCCTGGGAGTGCAGTGAAGGATGGCCCAAGTGCTTGGGCCCTGCACCCACATGGGAGACCAGGATAAGTACCTGGCTCCTGCCATCGGATCAGCGCGGTGCGCCGGCCGCAGCGCGCCGGCCGCGGCGGTCATTGGAATGTGAACCAACGGCAAAAGGAAGACCTTTCTCTCTGTCTCTCTCTCTCACTGTCCACTCTGCCTGTCAAAAAAAAAAAAAAAAAATTAATTCATGCTCATATGGAATACATAAAAATACAGAAATTTACAAACTAAAAAAATAAGGATTACCAGTAGTAGTCTTCTCATCGATTTTTTTTAAAAGGTTTATTTTATTTATTTGAAAGACAGAGTTGTTTTTTTTTTTTTTTTTTTTTTTTTTTTTTTTTTTTTTTTGACAGGCAGAGTGGACAGTGAGAGAGACAAAGAGAAAGGTCTTCCTTTGCTGTTGGTTCACCCTCCAATGGCCGCCGCGGCCGGCGCGCTGCGGCCGGCGCACCGCGCTGAGAGAGAGAGAGAGAGGTAGAGCCGGGGGGGGGGGGGGGGGAAGAGACTGAGACTGAGACTACTCCACTCCGATCCGGCTCTCTGCTGAGGCCTGGGAAAGCAGTAGAAGATGGCCCAAGTGCTTGGGCCCCTGCACCTGCGTGGGAGACTGGGAAGAAGCTCCTGGCTTCTGATAGGCTCAGCTCTGGCTGTTTCGGTCAATTGGAAAGTGAAGCAGTGGATGGAAGACCTCTCTTTTTCTCTCGCTGCCTCTCCTTCTCTCTAACTCTGACTTTCAAATCAATCAATCAATCTTTTTTTTTTTTTTAAAAAGATGCTATATATAATCAATGTCTCACTAGTGTTAGCATCCTTAACTATGTAATGAGCACCATTTTATTGGAAACTGCTGAATTCATCTTCAGTGATTAATAACTTTCTGAATATTCTGGGCATTCAGTTGTATTCTCCTTAAACTTGAAAACAAGATAAGAGAAGACCTAAGTAATATGCCTTTTACTTTAGATTACCAACATCTTTTGAGGATAAGTTCTTTGGATAGTTATTTTCCGTGTAAAATTCTTTAAATATTTTTCAATTCTATAAGACTTTTTCTTTTTTAAAGATTTATTTGGTTGAAAGGTAGAATTACAAAGAGGCAGAGGCAGAGAGAAAGAGAGATGTCTTCCACCCTCTGGTTCACTCCCTAGATAACCTCAATGGCTGAAGCTGTGCTGATCCGAAGCCAGGAGCCAGGTGCTTCTTCTAGGTCTCCCATGCGGGTCCAGAGGCCCAAAGACTTGGGCTGTCTTCTATTGCTTTCCCAGGCCATAGCAGAGAGCTGGATCAGAAGTGGAGCAGCTGGGACTTGAACTGGCCTCTGTATGGGATGCCAGCACTGCAGGCAGTGGCTTTACCTGCTGTGCCACAGCGCTGGCCCCAAGACTTGTTTTATAAATAATGAATATTATTGCTTACTTGGCATATGTAAAACATTCTAGGAAATACAAAGTTGAGTGAAAAAAGCCCTCTACCAGAAAAGAGCTCATGTACCTAGTTCTTAGCTTCCTGCTTATGAGAACCCTGGGAGGCAGGGGTGATGGCTAATCTGATTCTGTTCCTGCTACCCATCTGAGAGACTTGGTTTGTTTCCAGCTTTAGGCCCTTCTCAATCCTTTGGGAGCCTTTGGAGAGTTCACCCAGCTTTTGGGAGCACAACTCTGTCTTGTTTCCTCTGTCAAGTAAAAAAATTGAGTTTTTCAGGGGCAGGTACTTGGCACAATGGTTAAGATGCTGGTTGGGACTGCTGCAATCTGTAATGGAATGCGTAGTTCAAGTCCTGGTGCCTGTGCTTCCGGTCCTGCTTCCTGTTGATCTGCAGTGTGGGAGGCAGTGGAAATGGCTCTGTTGCTTGGGTCCCTGCCATCCATGTGAGAGACCTGGATTGATTTCTGGACTCCTATTCTCAGCCTGGCTCAGCCTAGCTGTTGGCAGGGATTTGGGGAGTGAGCCAGCAGGTAAGAGATTTCTGACTCTCTCTGCCTTTTAAATAAAATAAAAATAAGTAAGTATAGTAAAATAAAACATTTCACCCCAGACTTCCTCCTAGTTGTTTCTATTTGCTGATTTCAAGTGCATTTGCAACCCATCATTGCTATTTCTTGGAAGTGATTGCTTTGGAACCTTATTTTATATCAGTATTCTTTTCTTTAAATCTCATATTCTCTCACACACAACCTATACTTAGAAGGTTACTTTTAGGGGTCAGCATGTGGTACAGTTGGTTAAGCTGCGACTTGTGATTCCAGCATCCCGTGTGAGTGCTGGTTGGAGGCCTGGCTGCTCCCCTTCTGATCAGCTTCCTGCTAATGTGTCTGGGAGAGCATTGGAAGATGGCCCTAGTGCTTGGGCTCTTGTCATCCACATAGGAAGCACAGATGGAGTTCTGGGCTCTTGGCTTCTGCGTGACCCAACTCCAGATGTTGCTGCCATTTGGGTCGTGTCTGTCTTGCTCTCTCTCTGTCACTCTGCCTTTCAAATAAATAAACCCTTGAAAAACATTTAGATGGACTACAGAGAGAGATGGATAGAGATCTTCAGTTTGCTGGTTCAATCTCCAAATGCCTGCAGCTGCTGGGCTGGGGCATGCCAAAGCCAGGAGTCTGCAACTTGCTCTGGGTTTCCCATATGGGTGACAGGGACGCAAGTACCTGCTGCCTCTCAGGGTGTGCATGAGCAGGTAGCTGGAGTTGAGAGCGGGGCCAGGACTTGAACCCAGGCACCTTGAGATGGTATGAGATGGTATGTGGCTGTTCCAAGTGGCTTTTTTTTTTTTTTTTTTTTTTTTTTGACAGGCAGAGTTAGGACAGTGAGAGAGAGAGAGACAGAGAGAAAGGTCTTCCTTCCATTGGTTCACCCCCCGAAATGGCTACTATGGTCGGTGCGTTGCGCTGATCTGAAGCCAGGAGCCAGGTGCTTCCTCCTGGTCTCCCATGGGCCACAGCAGAGAGCTGGACTGGAAGAGGAGCAACCGGGACAGAATCCGGCGCTCTGACCGGGACTAGAACCCAGGGTTCTGGTGCCGCAGATGGAGGATTAGCCTAGTGAGCCGTGGCGCTGGCCCCAAGTGGCATCTTAAGTGCTGTGCCAGATGTCTGCCCTGCTATATATACTTTTGCAGTCTTGCATAGGAGCACTTTGTTTCTTTATTCTTTTTTTTTTTTTTTTTTTGACAGGCAGAGTGGACAGTGAGAGAGATAGAGAGAAAGGTCTTCCTTTTGCTGTTGGTTCACCCTCCAATGGCTGCTGCGGCCGGCGCACCGCGCTGATCCCGAAGGCAGGAGCCAGGTGCTTCTCCTGGTCTCCCATGGGGTGCAGGGCCCAAGCACTTGGGCCATCCTCCACTGCACTCCCTGGCCATAGCAGAGAGCTGGCCAGGAAGAGGGGCAACTGGGACAGAATCCGGCGCCCGGACCGGGACTAGAACCTGGTGTGCCGGCACCGCAAGGCGGAGGATTAGCCTATTGAGCCACGGGGCCGGCCCTTTATTCTTTTTTTTAAGATTATTTATTTGATAGTCAGTTACACATAGAGGCAGAGAAAGAGAAAGAGGGAGAGGGAGAGGTCTTCCATCCACTGGTTCACACCCCAATTGGCCACAACAGCCAGAGCTGTGTCGATCTGAAGCCAGGAGCCAGGAGCTTCTTCCAGGTCTCCCACATGGGATCAGCGGCCCAAGGACTTACTTGAGCCATCTTCTACTGCTTTCCCAGGCCACAGCAGAGAGCTGGATTGGAAGTAGAGCAGCCGGGACACAACATGGCACCCATATGGAATGCCAGCACCGCAGGCCAGGGTGTTAACCTGCTGCGCCACAGTGCCAGCCCCAAAATATTACTTTTTATATTTGAAAGAGTTAGAGACAGAAAGCTTCTAGCCACTGTTTACTCTCCACATGGCCATAATGGCCTGGGCTGGACCAGTTTGAATTTAGGAGCCAGGAGTTTCTTCCAGGAGACCACCTGGGTAGCAAGGGCCCAATTGCTTGGGCCGTCTTCTGCTTTTCCCAGGCCATTAGCAGACAGCTGGATTGGAAGTGGAGCTGCCAGGGCCACCCATATGGGATGCCACAGGTGGCAGCTTTATCTGCTATGCTACAATGCTGGACCCTGTAAGGAAATTTTTTTTAAAAAGATTTATTTTCTTTATTTGAAAGACAGTTACAGAGAGAGGTAGACAGAGGAAGGTCTTCCATCCAGCGGCTAACTTCCCAAATGGCCACAATGCCAGAGTGGAGCCAATCCGGAGCCAGGAGCTTGTTCCAGGTTTCCCACATAGATACAGGGGCTCAAGCAGTTGGACCATCCTCTGCTGCTCTCTCAGGCTCATTAGCAGGGAGCTGGATCAGAAGAGGAGCAGGTGGGACTTGAACTGGCGCCCATATGGGATGCTGGCACTGCAGGTGGCAGCTTTACCCATTATGCCACAGTGCCGGCCCCTAGTGCTTGCTTCTAAGTTAAGTTTTTTACTTGAGCTGTACTGTCAACTTGCCTATAGTCCTTATTTCTATCTGATATTTTTCTTTTGAAGGATTATTGAATCTAACTCATGCAGATAAATCACAATAATCTAGTTAGTCCAACAAATGACTGCATATAAAAACCAAGAGGATTAAAATGTCCTATTTAGATAACCTTTTGTTGATTTGACACGTCTTTTGTTCTGGGAACATTGTAGTTCATGATGTGATTTTCTTGAAACAAAGAAATATGTAATATTAATTTATTTGGTTTGGAGAGGAATGGGGAACCTGAGCTATAATATTCTATCTAAGAGTCTGACATTCATATCTTTAACTACAGTAATAAGGTTTTTGGAAAAATGATTTGTGGACATATGAGATAATTTTAAAATATATATTTTTCTATGTCTCCTGAGAGACATTTGTATTTTTTAAATAACCAAAATTATTATTCCTGTCTTTGAATGAATCTAATATGTTTTAAAATTTTTTCATTTACATTTTGAGAGGCAAAGAGAAACAGAGTGGTTCATTCTTCAGATGCCTCGGGGCTGGGCCAGGCTGGAGCTGGGAGCCAGAATACTGTCCAGGACTTATTACTTGGTGGTAGGAACCCAATTGTTCAAGCCACCCCCGCTGCCTCTGAAGGTCTGCATTAGCAGGAAGCTGGAGTCAGGAGCCAGAGCTGGGAATTGAATCCCATATGGATATGGGCCTCTTAACTGTTGTATGTTTTGCTTTTTGAAACTAGGTATGAAATTATCCCCTACCTCTACCCCATTTTAGCTTTCAGCATCTGTTATGGCTGCTTTACTTTTCCCAAACCTTTATTTAGAGTGAAAAATTAGCTCAGGTGTCCTGCTTCTAAGACTTCACTTTGCCTTTTGATGGAATTTTACATAATGGTTGGCCAAGGTTGTTTTATTTTAGTATCTTTCTATGGTTTACTTAGTTAACTTTTTCAACCTGTGGGACAATATGTTGTTTGAATTGTGAATTTCGACTTTTCCTTTCTTGTCCCATAGACATTATGTATGCTAGTAGAACATAAGAGTTTCTCCACTGGGAGTCATCTGCTTTGCTTACTCCTATCCTTGATACTCAGAATGGTGGCAGGCATACGATAGTGGTGGCAAGTGTTTAAATGTTTGTTGAATACATTCAGAGTAGTGGTAGAGAAAGTTTCTGTCTGTTGAGCACACCATATGGCAGAGTGCTGAGCACTCTGGATTTGGTGGTATTTCCACTTTATAGCTGAAGGAGTTGTTTCTTACTATAATGGTGTGTGAATGGGTATGAGGGAGGAAGAAGAAGGTGAAGTTAGTATTTGTTGAGGATGCTGCCAGCTATGACTAAATTTCATCAATCTTAAGATGTCGTGCCGGAGCCGGCGCTGTGGCGCAGTAGGTTAATCCCCGCCTTGCAGCGCCAGCATCCCACATGGGTGCCGGTTCTATTCCTGGCTGCTCTTCTTCCAATCCAGCTCTCTGCTTACGGCCTGGGAAAGCAGTGGAAGATGGCCCAAGTCCTGCATCCATATGGGAGACCTGGAAGAAGCTCCTGTCTGCTGGCTTTGGATCGGCCTAGCTCTGGCCGTTGCGGCCATTTGGGGAGTGAACCTGCAGAAGGAAGGCCTTGCTCTCTGTCTCCCCCCCCTCATTTTCTGTTAACTCTACCTCTCAGATAAATAAAATCCCTAAAAAAATGTTGTGGTGGGGGCAGGGAGCACTGTGTATGACACCGGCATCCTGCAGGTTTTTTTTTTTTTTTTTTTTTTTTTTTTTTAAGATTTATTATTTCTTTGAAACAGTACAGAGAGAGAGAGAGAGACAGAGAGACATTTTTATCCTGTGGTTCATTCCCCAGATGGCCGCAGAGGCTGGAGCTGAGCCAGGCCAAACCAGGAGCTTCGTCTGGGTCTTGCACATGGGTAGCAGGGGCCCAGACACTTTTTGACCATCTTCAGCTGCTTTTCCCAGGACACTAGCAGGGAGCTAGACTGGAAGTAGAGCAGCCAGGACATAAACTGTATCCATATGGGGTGCTGATACTGCAGGAAGCAGCCTATCTATGCCACGACCTCAGCCCCCAAAATTAAATATTTTAAAAGAAAGATGTCATCAGGTTTACAGCATATTATTTTATTTTATTTTATTTTATTTTATTTTATTTTATTTATTTTTTTTTTTTGACAGGCAGAGTGGACAGTGAGAGAGAGAGACAGAGAGAGAAAGGTCTTCCTTTGCCGTTGGTTCACCCTCCAATGGCCGCCGCTGCAGCCGGCGCACCGCGCTGATCCTGGCAGGAGCCAGGAGCCAGGTGCTTTTCCTGGTCTCCCATGGGGTGCAGGGCCCAAGCACCTGGGCCATCCTCCACTGCACTCCCTGGCCATAGCAGAGAGCTGGCCTGGAAGAGGGGCAACCGGGACAGAATCCGGCGCCCCAACCGGGACTAGAACCCGGTGTGCCGGCGCCGCAAGGTGGAGGATTAGCCTATTGAGCCACGGCGCCGGCCAGCATATTATTTTATATACTATTTGGAAAAATTGTGAAATTGCCAATTAAACTATGGTATCTTGTTAATATGACACATTCTGATTTCAGATACAAAAACATGAAAAAATTCTAAGAATCTGTAAAATAATGAATACCAGCAATATTATATAAACTGTCATTTAACAGTCAAAACCTTCCAGATACATATGATATCCTCATTTCAAATTAAAAGATTTTATTTGATTATCTGAAAGGCAGAGTTAGAGAAAGGCAGAAACAGATCTTCCATCTGCTGGTTCACTTTTTATTTTTTAAGATTTATTTTTATTTATTTGAAAGACAGAGTTACAGAGAGAAAGGCTTTCCATCTGCTGGTTCACTCCCCAGATGGCCGCAATGGCCGGAGCTATGCAGATCTGAAGCCAGGAACCAGGATCCTCTTCCAGGTCTCCCACGTGGGTGCAGGGCCCAAGGACTTGGGCCACCTTCCATTGCTTTCCTAGGCCATAGCAGAGAGCTGGGTCGGAAGAGGAGCATCCGGGACTAGAACCGGCGCCAGTATGGGATGCCAGTGCTTTAGGCCAGGGCTTTAACCTGCTATGCCACAGTGCCGGCCCCTGGTTCACTTTTTAAATGGCTGCAACGGGTGGGACTAAGCCAGGCCAGAGCCAGGAGCTTTATTTGGCTCTTCCATGTGGGTGGGAGGGGCCCAAGTCCTTAGGTTATCTTGTGCTGCCTTTCCCAGCTATGTTAGCAGGGAACTGGTGGACGTGGAACAGCTGGGACTCAAACCTGTGCCCTCTTAGGGATGCCGGAGTCGCAGGTGTCCACGTAACCTAGTGTGCAATAACCCTGGTCCCCTTTTCTTATTTTAGAGATGAAGAAATTGAAGCTCATGGATTAAGTTGAGAAATTTAGAAATTGGTAGAGAATCCAAATTTACATCTCTTAGATTTCATAGGCATGTGCTTCTTACCACCACACATTGCTTTAGGAGTCAGATCAACAAAATAGGTCATTGGCTTGTCAGTTCTAGCTTGAAGATTCTTAAATTCTTTCCTAATGTAATGGATTTTTCCCTTTTAAAAATATAACAAATAAATTTACTGTGTATTAGTTGCTCTGTGTATCGGCACATACACAAGAAAACCTTTTGTTTCAAGGAATTTATAGTCTGTTTGGGGAGGTGAGAAATAAGCACGAGAGCTGGATAACTACTGAAGTTTTAAATAACATTTCAGAGACTAATGGAACAGGTTTAACAAGGCAGTGCAGGATTAATTGCCAAATAAATTGTACAAATAATTGCTTTTGGAGTTTGGAGGAAGGAGAGATTGCTTGAGGCTGGACTTATCTAGGGAAGGATTGAAATGAATTCCTGGGAGATATTTTCAGTTAGTGAGATTATTTACTTTACTTCTAAATCATATTACTGTTTATTGCAAATGGAACTGCAAACTAAACATGAATAACTTTCATATCTTAGTTTTTCCTCTGTGTGAGAGCATAGAACTACCACTCTTTGAAAAGTAAAAGAAATCATGTTTTCTACAGGTATTTGCTTCTGTGGATCAAGTGGATGGAGACGATACTCACTTTTTTTTTTTTTTTTTTAAGATTTTATTTATTTGAGAGACAGAAAAGTCTCCCATCTACTGGTTCAGTCCCTAAATGGCCACAGTGGCGGGAGCTGAGCTGCTCCGAAGCCAGGAGCCAGGAGCCAGGAGCCAGGAGCTTCTTCTGGGTCTCCCACGTGGATGCAGGGGCCCAAGGACTTGGGACGTCTGCAACTGCTTTTCCAGGCCATAGCAGAGAGCTGGATCAGTGGCGCAGCAGCTGGTACTCAAACCGGCACCCATATGGGATGCTGGCGCCACAGGTGGAGGCTTAGCCTACTCTGCCGCAGTGCTGGCCCAGTACTCATTTTTTAGAAGACTTCTGAGTGAAAAGCGAAGGCAGCTCCCGTCCCTGCCTGCCTGGAGTGCCACATGAACAGCCAGTGCCACTTTCTGAGCCGTTGCCAAGGTTGTTTTTTGTGACTCCTGGTGTTCATGGTGAAGCGCTAGGAAGAAGCGCTAATCCTCCTATGTTACTAGTATTTTCTACATTTTGGAAATAGGAATATCATTGAAGATATGCAGAAAGTAAAGAATGGGCCACCGTGTTTCAGGAGGATGTGCTTGGCACTGTTTCAGGGTGGGTTCCCAGACCAGACGCTCTGAGCTCAGCATTAGGTTTTACAGTGTGTTACTTGTTTTACAGACTGACAGGTAGTAAAAGCTTAGAAAGTGGAAAAGCTGCAAAGTGGACCTGACGTATTTTTTGTAGATTTATTTAATTAAATTATTTATTTGGAAGGTAGGCTTAGAGAAAGAGAGATGAGAAAACGCATCTTCCATTCACTGGTTCACTCCCTAAATGGCTGCAACTGCTGGGCCCAGCTGAAGCCAGGAGCCTGGAATTGCAGTTGAGTCTCTCATGGGTGGCAGGACCCAGGTGCTTGAACCACTGCTTTCCTAGGCATTTCACAGGGAGCTGAATTGAAAGTGGAATAGGCAGGATTCCAGCTAGCGGTCAAATGGGAGAACAGGATTGCAGGCAGCAGCTTAACACGCTGTGCCACAAACTGGCCCCTGTAAGAATTTATTTTAATTGAAAAACAGGGCATTGAGAGAAAGAGGGAGAGAGGAAGAACTGATCTGCTGGTTCACTTCCCAGATGGGCCACAACAGCTGGGGATGGTGGCAGGCAGAATCCAGGAGCCTGGAAATCATCCAGATGTTTTCTGTGAGCGTCACAACTCAAGGACGCAGTCATCTTCTGCTTTCCTAGACACATAGAATGGAGCTGAATCAGAAGAGGAGCAGCTGGGACTCTGAGATGGGATGCCGCTCTGTGACACTAGCTCTGATCTGGGGAATGTTATTCAACCTGTTTTTTCTTTTTTTCTTTCAATATTTTTTTCTTGTTAAAAAAAATTTGATAGGGGGCTGGCTTGGCACCATGATTTAAGCTGCCACCTATGATGCTAGTATCCCATATGAGTGCTGGTATCCAATATGAGCACTGGTTCAAGTACTGGCTGGCCACTTCCTATCCAGCTCCCTGCTAATGTGTCCGAGAAAGCAGCAGAGGATGGATGGATCAAGTGCTTGGGCCCCTGCCACCTGTGTGGAAGACTCAGATGGAGCTCCAGGCTCCTGGCTTCAGCCTGACCCAGCCCTGGCTTTTGTGGCCATTTGGGTAGTGAACCAGCAGATGGAAGATCTCTTTCTCTCTCTCTCTCTCTCTCCCTGTCTCTTTGTTGTCCCTATATTTTATGGAGATTAGTTCCATGGACACCAAAATCTGTATATATTTAAGTCTCTAATTAAAAATGTTGTAATATTTGTATACAACCTGTGCATATCATCCTGTATACTTTAAATAGATTACTTGTAAAACCTAATATAGTGTACATTATCTGTAAATAGTCATTAGACTGTATTGTTCAGAGAATAAAGACAAGAAAGTCTGTACACCATCATAGGCCCAACTATAAAGTATACAAAAAGAGATCCAAGGCAAATTGTGCCCAAACTATGAGTGCTGGAGAGAGGGAGACAGAGAGAGGGGAAATTTGTAGAATGGTGTGAGGTTAAAGCAGAACCTACCTACACATTTCTTCATTTGTATATGTTCATTGTACTCAGTGTGTGGCAAGTTCAAGTTAATTCTGTTTGGAATTTTCTGGGCTTTTTTTTTTTTTCCCAAATATATTTGCTCTGTGATTGTTGGTGGAACCTGCAGATACAGGGGGCAAACCACATCTCAAACTTGGTGCCTTGAAACAGTGTTTGTTATCTAGTTTCTGAAGGTTAGGACTGTGACAGTAGCCTTGCTTGGTGGTTCCTGCTTGAGGTTTCTCATGGTCGCAGTTGTCTGAAGGTTTGACAGGGCTGGAGGATTTGCTTTCAAGGTGGCCCACTTAACAGTGATTGCAGGAGGCCTTGGTTCTTTGCTTGAGTGTTCTGAAGGTGCTCTGCAGAGTAAATGATCAGCGAGAGGGTGTGGGGAGCAATCCGGACTAGACTAAGTTACTGGAATTAAGACTTATTCTATGCATCTGCTCTCCCACAATATGGCGCTGGGAGAGAAGAAAACAGCTTTTACACAGCTGCCTCCAGTTCAACCAATAAACTGTAGGACTTGCTCCTGATTGGAGAGCAGCGTACTCGGCGTGTGGGCAGCCGAGTTAGGATTGGCGGAGGAGGACTATAAAGGAGGAGAGAGACAACATGCACCAGGAACATCTAAGGGGAACACCTGTGCAGCCCCCGAGAGAGCCGGCCGGCGGTGTGCCGCTCCCCTGCGGAAGTGGGGAATGTGGCCAGGGGGAACTGCCCTTCCACGGAGGTGGAAGGGATAGTAGCCAACCCGGGAAGAACCAGCAGCAAACCCGGGGAGGGCCGAGCAGACGAAAGAACAGCGCAGGGTCCTGTGTCGTTCCTCCACGAAGAGGGGGAGCGACAGAGGGGAAAAAGGAAGGAAGTTGTAATGTTTTCTATGACCCCCGGGGACAAACGGTCACTTTTCCACTTTTCTTTCTGTCTCTCTTGCCAACCCTGATACTATGTGGGAATGGAGACTTAACGGTATGAATACCAAGAGATGGGAAATTCTGGGGTCCATCTCGGAGGCTGGCTACTGTAGTGAGACTGCTTCAGAAAGAGTGGTTTAGCAGTCGTTAACCAGCACCCTGTTAATTTATTAGTAGTAAAATGCTCATTCTAACTTACACCCTTTTCACTTAGTAGCTATATTTCTATAAAGAGAAGCTTCCTTGATTCAATTGTTTGGTTACCCAGAGAGAATACAGTTCAAGTAGGAAAGATGAGATACATATTGAGTTCTTCCTCTTTTTTTTTTTTTTTTTAAGGATTTATTTTTTCATTTGAAAGTCAGTTGCGGTGAGCGAGACGGGGAGCGAGAGTGCACACACGTGTGCCTGCATTGGACCATCTTCTGCAGCTTACCTGGTTGCATTAGCAGGGAGCTGGATTCGAGTGAAGCAGCTGGGACTTCAGCCGGTGCCTCTATGGGACGCTGATGTCTCAGGTGACGACTTTACCTGCTCTGCCACAGCACTAGCCCCCTACCGTCTTATTTCTTAGTACATTGAAAAATAACAGAAGTTTTATTTGCATTCTTCAGTGCTAAAAAAACATTTTCTCCAACTCAAACTGTTTTGAAGAGCTGGCACCATGTGGGAGACCTGGATGAAGCTCCTGGCTTTGGTCTGGCCCAGTCCTGGCTGTTGTGGCAATTTGGGGACTAAACCAGTGGATGGAAAATCCTCCCTGCCCTGCCCCCTGTAACACTGACTTCCAAATTAAAAAGATTTTTTTGGAAATGATTTTAGATATGCAAAAAATGGAGTATTTCTTTATATTCATTCAGGTTCCCCTACTTTAGTGATCAAAACTAATGTTAATATTGGTACAGTAAATAACAAGTATTATCATATTTTCCTCTGTCTTTTTATCTGTTTTAGGATCCAGTTCTACTGTTTGTCTCTATCTTTTTTGGGCTTGTTTTATTTTTCATAGCTGGGTATGGAAGTCTGTGACAATGTGTGTATATATATATATATATATATTTTTTTTTTTGTAATTATTTACTGGGGCTGGTCTTGTGGCATAAATGGGTTAAGCCACCTCCTGTGATGCAAGCATCCTGTATGGGAACTGGTTTGAGTCTTGACTGCTCCACTTCCAATCCAGCTCCCTGCTAATGTGCGCAGGAAAGCAGCGGAAGATGCCCCAAGTCCTTGGGCCCCTGCGCCCACATAGGAGACCTGGAAGAAGCTCCTGGCTCCTGGCTTCAGATCAGCCTAGCTCCGGGCATTGCAGCCTCTTGGAGTAAACCAGTGGATAGAAGATCTCGCGCTCGGGCTCTCGCGCTCTTGCCCTCTCTTGTAACTCTGCCTTTCAAATAAATAAAATCTTTTAATTATTTATTTGAAATGCAAAGTGGGGTGGTGGGAGAGAGATGTTCCACCTGCTGGTTCACTCCCCAAATGAATGGCTTGGGCTGGTCCAGGCAGAAGGCAAGAGCCTGGAGCTCCATCTGTGTGTCCCACATGGGTTGCAGGGGCATGAATATTTGGGTCATCTTTTGCCGCTTTCTGAGGTGTACTAGCAGGAAGGTGGGATTGGAAGTGATGCTACAAAACTGGATGCTGGTGTTGCAGACGGCAGCTTGGCTTAGCTCACTGTGCCACAATGCCAGAGGCATTCGTGGTTTTTTTTTTTTTTTTTTTTTTTTTAGTTTGCATTCTTGTTCTAGTTAGTTGTCTTTATATTAAACTCTTATGTTTTTTTTTTTTTTTTTTTTTTTTTTTTTGACAGGCAGAGTGGACAGTGAGAGAGAGAGACAGAGAGAAAGGTCTTCCTTTGCCGTTGGTTCACCCTCCAATGGCCGCCGCGGCCGGCGCGCTGCGGCCGGCGCACCGCGCTGATCCGATGGCAGGAGCCAGGAGCCAGGTGCTTTTCCTGGTCTCCCATGGGGTGCAGGGCCCAAGCACCTAGGCCATCCTCCACTGCACTCCCTGGCCACAGCAGAGGGCTGGCCTGGAAGAGGGGCAACCGGGACAGAATCCGGCGCCCCGACCGGGACTAGAACCCAGTGTGCCGGCGCCGCTAGGCGGAGGATTAGCCTAGTGAGCCGCGGCGCCGGCCTATTAAACTCTTATGTAATAGAACTTAGTTTTATTCATTTGTTTTTTGGAATACTGTTGGACTAAACCTACTAACTGTTCTCTTCCCCAGCATCTGATTTAAAGTAATACTTTTTTTTTTTTTTAATATCATTTAAGGCAATCAGCCAGTATATTCTAGTTTTTAAAAGTCACTGGAGGCCGGTGCTGTGGCTCACTAGGCTAATCCTCCACCTTGCGGCGCCAGCACACCGGATTCTAGTCCCGGTTGCCCCTCTTCCAGGCCAGCTCTCTGCTGTGGCCCTGGAGTGCAGTGGAGGATGGCCCAAGTGCTTAGGCCCTGCACCCCATGGGAGACCAGGAGAAGCACCTGGCTCCTGCCATCGGATCAGCACAGTGCGCCGGCCGCAGCGCGCCGGCCATGGTGGCCATTGGAGGGTGAACCAACGGCAAAGGAAGACCTTTCTCTGTCTCTCTCTCTCACTGTCCACTCTGCCTGTCCAAAAAAAAAAAAAAAAAAAAAAAAAAAAAAAAAAAAAAGTCACTGGAGAGGCAGAGAGTGAGAAAACCTGTTCTCATCTACTTGTTCAATCCCTAAATGTCCATGATGGGCAGTGTGAAACCAGGGGTTAGGAACTCCTCCCAAATCTCCCATACTTTTACCATTACACACATTAGCAGGAAGTTGGAGTCGGGACTTGACTCAGCTACTCTAATGGGTTGGGTGCCATAACCAGGATCATTTTTTTAAATAAAAGATTTATTTATTTATTTGAAAGTTGGAGTTACACAGAGAGAAGCAGAGGCAGAGGCAGAGAGAGAGGGAGGGAGGGAGCGGTCTTGTATCTACTGGTTCACTCCCTAATGGGCCGCAACAGCTGGAGCTGTGCCAGTCTGAAGCCAGGAGCTTCTTCTGGGTCTCCCATGCAGGTGCAGGGACCCAAAGACTTGGGCCATCTTCCACTGCTTTCCCAGGTCACAGCAGAGAGCTGGATCAGAAGTGGAGCAGCTGAGGCTTGAACTGGTGCCCATATGGGATGCCGGCACTGCAGGTGGCAGCTTTACCCGCTACACCACAGTGCCAGCCCTGAGGCAGTGTCTTAATATGCTGTACCACAGTGCTGGCTGCCCAACTGGCAACTTAATTGCTAGTCTCAAAATTTACCCTCATAGTAACTGAAGCCCACCTTTACAACCCTAAGTAATACTACCATAATACTAATTCTCTAATATACCAACATTTTTATTTATTGTATTTAATGGTCACATGATTTTCCCTGATAAAGCATATCTCTGCTCTCCTCTTGCTGACTGATAGATCTCAAACACTTAGATGAGTGCTTGGTGTATCGTAGACATTCATTATTCATTTGTTGAGTGAGAAAATATGCCTTATTTTCCTTTGAAAGGACTCTGTCCTTCTCAAGCTATTCTTTGTTCCATCTCCAAATGTGACATGAAGATATTTTTCTGGCTCATGTCATATCCATCCTCAAACACTGTGGAAGTGCATTAGGGAAGTCCCTGCTCTTTGTTGGTATCATTTTAGCTCCTGGTCAGTTTAGTCTGGAACCATGTATAGAAATCCATTCAAGGGGCCGGTGCCACAGCTGACTAGGCTAATCCTCTGCCTGCGGCGCCAGCACCCCAGGTTCTAGTCCCGGTTGGGGCACTGGTTCTGTCCCGGTTGCTCCTCTTCCAGTCCAGCTTTCTGCTGTGGCCCAGGAAGGCAGTGGAGGATGGCCCAAGTGCTTGGGCCCTTCACCCGCATTGGAGACCAGGAGGAAGCACCTAGCTCCTGGCTTTGGATCAGCACAGCGTGCCAGCCAGAGTGGCCATTTGGGGGGTGAACCATCGGAAGGAAGACCTTTCTGTCTCTCTCTCTCTCACTGTCCCAACTCTGCCTGTCGCAAAAAAAAAAAAAAAAAAAAAATCCATTCAAAGGATGGGCATCAGTGCAGTGGTTTATTTATTTTCTGAAAGATTTATTTATTTATTTGAAAGGCAGAGTTACACAGAAAGGGGAGAGGCAGAGAAAAAGAGACCCTTCACCCTTCACTGTTTTATTTTTTATTTTTATTTTTTTTATGCAGTTTGAGAAGAAGGTATATGTAGACATTAGTATACAGTTGCAGGGGCCGGCACTGTGGTGTAGCAGGCACCTGCAGTGCCGGCATCCCATATGTGCACCGGTTCGAGTCTTGGCTGCTCCACTTCTGATCTAGCGCTCTGTTATGGCCTAGGAAAGCAATAGAAGATGGCTCATGTCCTTGGGCTCTTGCACCCACATGGAAAGACCTGGGGGAAACTCCTGGCTCTGGGCTTCGGATCGATGGAGCTCGGGCCGTTGTGGCCAATTGGGGAGTGAACCAGCGGATGGAAAACCTCTCTCTCTTTGTAACTCTGACTTTCAAATAAATATTTTTTAAAAAAGAACTGACCTATGAAAACCAAAAATAATTTAAAAAATATGATTATAGGTTGCTTTTTAAACATGCTTTAAAAGCATGTTACACCTCCCTAATGTGTTTGTAATTCTGTTTTAGCAAACTAAGAGAGTGGTAGTAGTTTGGAAAGGAGTGTATCTGTTTATCAGATGATCTTCCCAAGAAAAGCGGTGCTGTTCTGTACATCACTGTCGGGAACAAAGTGGAATACAGCAGCAAGGACGTCAGTTATGAATATGATGAGATCTGTTAGGGTTATTAAATCTCTAAAAATTGCTGTTTAGTGTGCTTTAAAAATTGTTGGTTATTAATGAGAACATTTTAAAAATCACTATTTTCTCCCTTAGGTTTGCATAAAACACCTCAAGGTGTTGCAAAGACTTATTTTAGAGTTAGAAATCCAGGAATATCATTTTGGTGTCTATATTTTTTAGTCTTTTATCTGCATAAATTCCATAAAACAGTATATAAGAAAAAGAAATGGGATCATATCAAAATATATTATGAACATTTTTAGACTGTAGTATTCTGTTGTGGATATATCAGCTTCTTTAAATTGGTTTTCTAATGCTACTTATAGGTTAACTTTTTGTTGCTAGTATCAAGTAACATTGTGTTTAAAAGTATTTGATGTCTAATTCAGTTGAAGGGAAACATTTTTAAAGTGTTTATGTCCTCTATTTTCTTTAAATTTGTAGATGGTTGTTTCTAGAGGGTTGAACATAGACTATTTAAAAAGGAATAAATTTCCAAATTAGTAAACTTTTTTTTTTGAAGGTTTATTTTATTTAAAAGAGTTACAGAGAAAGGTAGAGAGAGGTCTTCCATCTACTGGTTCACTCTCCCAATGGCCACAACGGCCAGAGCTGGGCTGATCTGAAGCCAGGAGCCCATATGGGCGCCCACATGGGACGCTGGCACTGCAGGCTGGGCCTTCAACCTGCTGTGCCACAGCGCTGGCCCCCAGATTAATAAACTTTTGTTCTCTCAAAATTTTAAGAAAGTTACAGAGTCTTGTTCTCCTGATTGTTCTTTCAGAGGTTTTTTCTTTCTTTTTTTAAGATATATTTACTTATTTGAGAGTGAGAGGCAAATTTACAGAGAGAGAGGTCTTCCATTACTGGTTCATTCCTCAAATGGCCACAACGGCCAGAGCTGGGCTGATGTGAAGCCAGGAGCCAGGAGCTTCTTCCGGGCCTCTCATGTGGGTGCAGGGGTCATCTTCCACTGCTTTCCCAGGCCATTAGCAGGGAGCTGAGGTCAGAAGTGGAACAGCCAGGACTGGAACCAGCGCCCATAGTGGATGCTGACACCACAGGTGGAGGCTTAATACTCTACACCACAGTGCTGCCCCACCCCTCCAGTTGTTTTTGAAACTGTGGCGCAGCGAGTTGATGCCCTGGCTTGAAGCGCAAGTATCCTATATGGGCGCCGGTTCAAGATCCTTGGGAGACCAGAGGAAGCTCCTGGTTCCTGGCTCCGGATTGGTGCAGCTCCGACTGTTGCAGCCAGTTGGGGAGTGAACCATTATCAGGTGGTTTCCCATTCTGTTTCCATCAAAATTGAAGGAGGAATTTATCAGATTGCTCTGAAAGAACATGAAAAATTCTTTGATTGTTCACTGAGATTTTTGTCATGTAATTAAGATTGAATTGAAATGATTGAGTGGCACTGTTTTCACATAACTCCTTCCATTTATTTGCCTACTTACGTCAGCAAATTTTATAACTGAAAAACACCTGGGCAGAGGAAGATGGTATGGACTTCCCTTCATACGCAACTAAACAGATTTCATGATGTTAAACTGTATATATTTAATAAGACTCTTAAAATGTTTGTTTGGAACAATTAGGATATAATTATCATAATGATTGCAGAAATAGCTCCAGATAAAATATTTTTCAACATTTAGCACCTATGATGAGATGTAATTTAACTATCCAGTTTATTTTTTTGTTTCAGAGGTAGAATGATCAATAAAATGCGCCCAAGCATAAAATAGTATTTCATTATGATCAGATTCTGTGGGTGAAGAGGAACAGAAATTCGCGTTCTAGGAGAAAGAGCCTTAAAACTTCTGACTTAGTGAGGAATTATGATAATCTAGTTCCTCGGAATAAGGAATGATAGAGCATTTTATAAAGATGCAAATATGGTATCTTGGAAATTATTGCTTTCTAACTAGTTAGATTTGAAAAATGTAAATGTCAATTTAAGGTTGTATGGCATGCACGTTTTCTAGATTCTTTTTGCAGATCTATTAGAAAAAAATCTGAAGTCCTTTGGTACCTATTTGGTATTAAGCTTTATGCTGGCTGCATTGGTGATAAAACAAAAAGTGTGCCGCATTCTTAGGTTTTTCTATAAAGCATATTCCTTGAAAGCTATTTAATTTATGTCTGAAGTAAAGACACCAACTTTATAAAAACATAAAATGTCAAGAGCTTTAGTGTTGTACAAGGAATCACAAATACATATTCTGTATTTGGAATTTAAATCCCCCCCCATGTTTTCTTTATCAGGGTGCAGGCTGGAAAAGAAATGTTTGCTTCTTCTTGGCAGTGATGAATGGAAGCTTAGAATAGTGGTGATTCTGTTAAAATTTAAATGTGTATTTAAAAAGATTATAATTTTCTTATAATTTAGCAATGTAATTTTCCTGCATTAGAAATAAGAGAAATTTTTGCATGGTCTAATGTTTCATCATTAAGATAATTTAATGTATTTGTATACATCATCATCCATGAATTATAAATAGGAAGGCTGAAATGGAAAGGTTAATGTAAGCATTTTTAAAAACCAATTTTTTTTTTTTTTTTGGCGTGAAGGAAGCTCTAGTTCTCGAGATTTTAAAATCCTGATGTGTACCAGGTTAGTCCTTTTGCTAAGGATGAGGCACTTTTGTGGTAGTGTTGCCATGGTGACTTCCTTCCCAGCGCTGTCTCAAGGTCACTCATCACTCATAGCTCTGAATACTTGGATTTTGTTAAAGAAAAATATCAACATTGAGTGGATAAAGCAAAGCTAATTATCACATCACCTTAAACAACTCGAGAAAAATTATACTTTTAAACAGTATTTTATGTTAATAGTGTGATAAAATATTTTGTTTTGATATTGAATTTTAACCTTCCAGATGGAAAATGGTAACGGTAAATCTATACCTCAACCATAGTCATATATTATAATGCTTTGATTTTATAACAGTTATGCCTTTGTAACATGTAGCAACTTCAGGTTATTGCATATATACCCCTTAAGATTGGATTTTTGATGTAAAAGCAAAGATTCCTTAATTTTTCTTTTTGGTAAATGCACCTTGAAGGTGCCAGTTGCTTTGACCTTTGTCCATAAAAGAACAGAATGATCATTGAATTTTCTGCAAACTAGCTTTTAGAGATCTGTTTTCTACCTGATTCCTATTTCATACACTCTTTGTCTTATGCTATTATTAATTTTCTGTGTTCTAACTTTGAGTTTTTATCTTTTAGCTAAATATAGATGTTATGCAATAAAAGCTGTTCATTAAAGATCTTTGTATATTGTTATCAAACTGTTATTTAATAAAAGAAGATAGGAAAAGAATGCCCCTTGTAGTAGTCTTTATTATGAGTCTTGTTCTAGGGATAGAAAAATCATGGCCTCCATGAGGTTGGAAGGTGACTGAAATCAGAGATGAGAAGCATTGTAGAAAGGAAAGAGCCAGTGAAACAAATGAAATGCGACTTGAACATGTATGGCTGGAAAATTTGATCTTCTAGCTAATTCGAACGTAAGTAGTTGTGGAACTTCCAGGGGAATTGGATGAATTAGTTCTCAAAGCATTTCACCTCTGTCTTTGCAGGCGAGACACCTTTGCAATGTCTGATCAAGTCATTTTTACATGCTTGAAATTTCAGTGAATACAAAGCTCTATAGATAGTTTTACAAATATACAGGTAGTAGTATAAACCTTGTTTCATTTAAGCATAGTTATGGTACTATTTTTGCTAATTCATTTGGAAAGAGGCATTGATTTAAAACTCTGTAAGCTGTGATGTACAACAACCTATCTAGAAATAAGGGTGTTAGACTGAGAGGCCAGTGCCCTGCACTGATCCTTTATCTGTCAGGTCACTTGCTGTGTTGGGTTTAATTTTCCTCATCTACAAAACAATGTGGTCCCATTTGCATTGTGAATTTTCATAATTCTAGTGTCAGCATCTTGTAAAATTTTGTTTATCTCCAGTAAGATAGGAGAATTGCAGTTTGTACTAATCTACAATGTTGAATATTTCAAACTGATTTGTCTAATTTTAAATACAGATTTTTTTCTTTGGTATTATTAAAGTGATTTTGTATTCCAGATGCATATTTAACTAGGCTTTTTAAAAATTTAAATAAAAAATTGAGAGGCAGAGATAGAACTTGCATCCATTGGTTCACTCCTTGGATGTGCACAGTGTCTGAGATTGAGCCAGGCTGAAGCTACAGTTGGAAATTCATTGCTGTGTTGGTAGCAGGAACCCAATTGCTTGGGCCATCACTGCTTCCTCCCAGGGAAGTTAGAGTCAGGAGCCAGAGCTGGGAGTTGAACCCAGGCATGCTGATGTGGGCTGTGGGCAGATGCAGGCATGTTAATTGCTAGGCTAAATGCTAGCTCCTGAGTTTTAAACAGTTTTTTTTTTTTTTTTTTTTTAAGTTTATTTATGTATTTGAAAGGAGGAGTGACAGAATAGTGGGGGGTGGGGAGAAAAGAGAAGAGAGGTCTTCTATCTGCCTATTTACTCTCCAGTGGCAGCACCAGCCAGGTCTAGGTCTAGACCAGGCTAAAACCAGAAGCCAGGAACTCCACCTGGGACTCCCATGCTTGCTGTCTTCGGAGGCGCATCATCAGCAGGAAGCTGGATCAGAAGTGGAGCAGGTAGAACTCAAACTGGCACTCGGATGTGGGACGCTGGCATCACAAGTGGTGATGTAATTTGCTGTACCAGTATGCTGGCACCTTAAACAGTTCAGAAAAGAAAAATATGAGTGAAAAGTGAAAGCTATTTATGTTTCAGAAGTACATCTAGTCATAGCCATTTCCATGCATGTATTTGTGTAAACATAGTTTTTACTCTGTTGGATCATATTATACTTAATGCTGCCACTACTTTTTGTCAGTATGTGGAGATATACTTCATTTGAAAAATAATGGCTAATATAGACAACATAGTCTGATAATAAACCTTTATTGGTTGATGTTAAAACAATGCCAAAAAAGAACATGTTTTCTCCTGTCGTTACCCACTTGTGCAAATATCCCATAGAACAGATTCTTTGAAGTTGAATTTCTGGGCCTGTGTATGTCTGAGATATATGCTTCATGTTTGGATAGATATTTTAAAACTGCCTTCCAGAAAGTTTTTATTAGTGTTTACAGCCCTGTTAAACAGTGACATCTATTTTTTATGCACATTTTCCTTGGATCACAATGTTACCATTGCTACTATTTATTGAGTGCCTACCTTTTGTTAGGAATTGTGCCAAGTGCTTAACTTGACTCTCTAATCCTGGTAATCCTGTAAGATATTAGTGTGATCCCTTTTACACTTGAGGAATTTGAGGGTCAGAGAGGTGAAATAATGTGCTTCAGGCCACGTCACTAACAAATGGAAACATGGGTTTAGACCCTTATCTGTGTGATTCCAAGGTCTGTATTCCGCATACAAATTGCAAGAGTGAAGGGACCATCTTTTAACAGGTATGTGTACAAACTCAGAATGTAGATGTTTTCCTTCAAAATAAGTAATAGTTTTATATTTGATACATAAAATGCTAATAGTGTTTCACATCAGTCATAGTCTAAATACCACAAATGCAATAATAGTTTTGAAAATAAAATACATGGTATGCAAGAAATCTTTTAAAAGCTCACAAAGAGGGGCTGGCGCTGTGGCCCACTAGGTTACATCCCATATGGTGCCGGTTCTATTCCCGGTTGCTCCTCTTCCAGTCCAGCTCTCTGCTGTGGCCCGGGAGTGCAGTGGAGGATGGCCCAAGTCCTTGGGCCCCTGCACCTGCATGGGAAATCAGGAAGAAGCACCTGGCTCCTGGCTTTGGATCGGCGTAGCTCCGGCCACAGCAGCCATTTGGGGGGTGAATCAATGGAAGGAAGACCTTTCTCTCTGTCTCTCTCTCACTGTCTAACTCTGCCTGTCAAAAAAAAAATTTTTTTTATTTTATTTATATGAAAGGCAGAGTTGACAGAGAGAGGGAGAAACAGCAAGGGAGATCTTCAATCTGCTGGTTCATTCCCCAGATGGCTGCAATGGCCAAGGTTGGGCCAGGATGAAGTCAGAAGCTTCTTCCGGGTCTCCTTTGTGAGTGCAGGGGCCCAAGCACTGGGCCATCCTCCACTGCTTTCCTATGTGCATTAGCAGAGAGCTGGATTGAAAGTGGAGCAGGCAGGACTTGAACTGGCGCCCATATAGGATGCCGGCTCTGCAGGCACAACAAGGCCCCCTGCTTATATAATTTCTGACTCTGGCTTTAGATCCTTGATTTTTTTTTGACTTTGAAAGTATGTTAATATCTAAGTGGTACTAAGACTAACTTGAAGAACCAATTACTGCAATTAGAAAAACAATGGTGGTCTGTAAACCCAATCTGCTATTAGAAAGACATATATGTTAGGGCCACCATAACAAAATTTCCCAGACTGGATGACTTAAACAACAGACATTTATTTTTCAATTATGGAAGCTAGACATACAAAAACCAATTTCTTGACAAGGTTGCCTTCAGAAACCTCTTTCCAAGACTTGTAGATACATGGTTGGCTTCTTGTGTCTGTATGTGATCTTCTCTGTGAATGTTGGTATCTTAATTTCCTCTTCCCATATGTATACCAGTCATATTTGATCAGATCTAATGGCCTGGGGCAGGTGCAGTGGCTCAGTGGGTTAACACCCTGGCCTGAAGCACCAGCATCCCATATGGGCACTGGTTTGATACCCGGCTGCTCCACTTCTGATCCAGCTCTCTGCTATGGCCTGGGAAAGTAGTAGTAGATGGCCTGAGTCCTTGGGACCCTGTACCCATGTGGGAGACCTGGAAGAGGCTCCTGGCTCCTGGCTTCGGATCGGCTCAGCTCTGGCCATTTTAGAGTGAACCAGTGGATGGAAGAACTCTGTCTGTCTCTGCTTCTCCTCTCTCTGTGTAACTCTGACTTTCAAATAAATAAATCTTAAGCCATTTTCCATTGTCTCCTGTAGTTTAAGAATTTTGTATGTATTATGTTTGAACTTGAGATTTTTAAAAAAATTTGAGATAGGGGCTGACGCTGTAGAGCAGCGGGTTAAAGCCCTGGCCTGAAGCGCCAGCATCCTATATGGGTACTGGTTCAAGTCCCGGCTACTTCTCTCTCTTCTGATCCAGCGCCCTGCTATGTCCTGGGAAAGCAGTAGAAGATGGCCCAAGTCCTTTGGCCCCTGCACCCACGTGGGAGACCTGGAAGAAGCTCCTGCCTTCAGATTGGCGCCCCGACCAGGACTAGAACCCCAAGTGCCGGTGCCGCAGGCGGAGGATTAGCCTAGTGAGCTGTGGCACCGGCCTAAAATAAATCTTAACAACAACAAAAACCTAGATATTCCCATGTGGGATATGGATATCTTAACCACTAGGCTGAACTTTGGCCTGCTCCTGAACGTGTGATTTTTTTTTTAACTTTATTTAATGAATATGAATTTCCAAAGTACGACTTATGGATTACAATGGCTTCCCCCCCATACCGTCCCTCCCACCCACAACCCTCCCCCCTCCCACTCCCTCTCCCCTTCCATTCACATCAAGATCCATTTTCAATTATCTTAACATACAGAAGATCAGCCTAGCACACATTAAGGATTTCAACAGTTTGCTCCCACACAGAAACATAAAGTGAAAAATAATAGATGATTTTTTTAAATGATGATGAAATCAGATCAGACCTATTGTCATGTTTAATCCCAGTGAGAGTCAAGTTGGGAATTGATAATTTTTTTTTTTTTTTTACAGAAGATCAGTTTAGTATGCATTAAGTAAAGATTTCAACAGTCTGCACCCCCATAGAAACACAAAGTGAAATATATTGTTTGAGTACTCGTTATAGCATTAAATCCCAATGTACAGCACATTAAGGACAGAGATCCTACATGAGGAGTAAGTGCACAGTGACTCCTGTTGTTGACTTTACCAATTGACACTCCTGTCTATGGCATCAGTAATCTCCCTATGCTCCAGTCATTTGAGAGAGATAGAAGGAGAGACAAAGAGAGCTTCCTTTTGCTAATTTGCTCCTCTTATGGCCCCAACAGCCAGGGCTGGGCCAGGCTGAAACCAGGAGCCAGGAGCTTCATCTGGGTCTCCCACACAAGTTATTTTAACATAGCTGAAGTTTAGTTTTCTCATCCATGGACAGTTAAATGGTAGGATCTAGTCTAACATAATTTAAACAACTTTTTTCTTTGGGATCAGAATGGTGTGAGTAAAGTAATGAGAGTGATAACTAGTAGATATTGTTTGGGTTTACTTATATACAAGACACAATCTTTCATCTAATAAAAATACATTAGTATGTGATACTATGCAAGTTTTTTTTTTGTCTACCTATCAGTCTAAGGTATTTTAGGAAAAAACTGAATAAATCCTTTTTGGCCAAATAGTGTGCCCCTCCCCTTTTTAAATGAATTATAAGCAGGAAGAGATCATCTAACAAAGTTCTGGTTTAAGAAATGTTTTAAACCTTTTGGTAAGTGTTGTGGTTACTGAAAAAATTTGAGCCAGATTACAGTAGATAGCACAAAAAATTAGACTAAGTTAATTTATTTGAAAGGCAGAGAGACAGACAGATCTTCCATACCGGTTCACTTCTCGAATCTCACAACAGCCAAGATTGGGCCAGGCTGAAGCCAGGAGCCAGGAACTCAGGCGAGGTCTCCTATATGGGTGATAGGGGCTCTTGAGCCATTATCTGTTGTCTCCCAGGGTTCATGTTAGCAGGAAACTAGAATTAGGAGTGAAGCCAGAACTTTTGAACTGGGCACTCTGATAGGGGATGAGGAAGTCCAACCAGTTGCTTAACTGCTAGGCCAAATGACTGCTACTATAAAAGCTATTGCTATTTACTTATTTAAAGATTTATTTATTTGAAAGGTAAAGAGGGAGAGATAGAGATCATCCATCCACTGATTCAGTCCCCAAATGGCCACACTTGCCCTGGGCTTAGCCAGGCCGGAGCCAGGAGCCAGGAGCTGCTTCTGGGTCTCCCACGCGGGCTCAGGGGCCCAAAGACTTGGGCCATTTTCCACTGCTTTCCCAGGCCATAGCAGAGAGCTGGATCAGAAGTAGAGCCCATATGGGATGTTGACACTGCTACACCACAGTGCCAGCTCCCAAATAAGGTTTTTTTAATTTTTAAATCAGTTTATTGTATTTGATATGTTATAAAATTTGAAAAATGATAGGAAAGTAGCAGACTCAAACTGGAGCAACTCTAACAAGTAATAATTCTGGCCCCTTTGCAAAACTGACCCATTTAAAAACAAAGTAAAGTTCATATCTATGAGGTGCACAAAAAGTGTGACTTTTGTACAAATCATATTTAAAATTTCATGTCTAAAAGTCTTTAAATGCCATGTGCTCAGAGTTTTTCTGAAATCCTGCCTGGTCCTTGCCTAAAGAGAGACAGACATGAAACCTCTAAATAAAAGGAACACAATTCAAGGTGTCTTAAAAAAAGAAAGAAAGAAAGAAAAACAAAGGAAAAAGGAACAACGGATGGCTGTTGGCAATGGAAATTGTAAGGGGACTGTGACCTCCTGCTCATGGCTTGTTTATTGGTCAGAGGCCTTGGGAGGCCCAGGACGCTTCACGGCCATCACAGCACCAAGTGTAGCTATTACCTTTTTTCTTTTTTTGTTTTCTTTTTTACATTTCCTACCTTTTGATATATACATACTTACATATTTTTTACACCTTGAGGATATCGCTATTCCAGTTGTTCCCATATGAATATAGGTGTGGTCTCTATCAGATATAAACGTGTCTTTTATTCAATTTTAGGTCCAGGACTTGGGTTTGCCATCGCACCTGCAAATAAATGTCCGTTTTCTGTTTGCGTTATTTGTGGTGTGTGTTTTCCTCTTTGTGTGTAAGAAATAAGTTCATTAGTCCAGGGGCTCTTGCTTTATCCAGATCACAGGGGGTAGGTGCAGCCTTCGCCTCAGTTCCCACCGGAGGGTATTCGCTGAACTGGGAAGAGTCCACTCCTCCCCCGCAGGAGTCTTCAATTTCAATTCCTCTTTCTTTGCAACCTCCTGAGGACCTGGACTGAGTTGAGGTGACAGTGGCCATTGAGTGGAAACTTCATGACATGGAGTCGTGATTCCAGCCGGTATTGACGGAGTTGCACACCATGTCAGCAATCTCCGGAAACGCCTTTTCTGTCAAGGACTTGTCGCCACTGAGCGTGATCCTCTCTCCGAGGTCAGGGGCCACCTGCACCACGACGCACTCACAGGGCCATGCAAAGCGACACTGTCTCTGTCCTGCTCCCATCTTTCCATCTGCAACCGCATGGGCTGAAGCTGAAAATATTTTGTCTTTTCATATAACTAAATGTAGTCCTTGAAATCATCAGGAATGAGGAGTTTTGACGTTCGTAGAAAATTCAAGGTACAGCTGAACATCTGTCCATCTCTGTTGATGAAATAGTGCTCTTTGAGACTGTCCAAGACAATGGGCTCTGTACCGTCAAAGTCTTCCGATTCTTGATTCGGGGTGTTTGGTGAGGGTGTCCAGGCTGTTGGTGTACACGGCGCATTGAACTTTGTGAGCTGTGCTGGCATGGGATGCCTTGGCTGTTCAGTGGAGATGTGGGGGATCTAGTGATCAGAGGTCTGGACATGTCTGCCCGGGCAGGAGCGAGGGAGGGCTGGCAGGAGGGTGGGGCGCACGCCCTGCTGTAAGTAATGCCCCCTCTCGTTACCCTCTGCGGCCAGGGGTTTGGGGCAGCTTTGGGTGCTGCAACAAAAAGCCTGTGTATGGAGCAGCCCCAAATAGAGCTTTATAGAACTTTGTTTTATGGCTTTGTCAAACCAGTGTTTAAGAATGTTCTGTAGTTTTAATAATCTGATTCCTTTAAAATTTACAGTATATGGGTGAATGGTAACTTCTCTATTCAGTTATTGTTTATAGCCACTGTCTGTATCCCCACTAAACTAGGGTCTTTTTGCTTGTTAAACCTCTTATTGGGTGAAGCATTAAGCTTACTTGAAAGGCAGAGTTGCAGAGAGGCAGAGGCAGAGAGAGAGTCTTCCATCAGCTCATTCACCCCCCAAATGGCCGCAATGGCCAGAGCTGGGCCTATCTGGAGCCAGGAGCTTCTTCTGGGTTTGCAAGTGAGTGCAGGGGCCCAAGCACTTGGGCCATCATCCACTGCTTTCCTAGGCCATAGCAGAGAGTTGGACCAGAAGAGGAGCAGCCTGGACTTGAGCCAGCACCCATATGGGATGCTGGCTTTGCAGGTGGTACACCACAGTGCTGCCCCCAGGGTTTGTTTTTTTTTTTTTTTTTTATTTAAGGTTTATTTATTTATTTGAAAGGCAGAGTTACAGAGAGAAGGGGAGAGAGAGAGAGAGAAAGAAAGAGAGACAGAAGGGGAGAGATCTGTCTTCCATCTGCTGGTTCACTCCCCAGATGGCCAAAACAGCTAGAGCTGGGCTTGTCCTAAGCCAGGAGCCAGGAGCCAGGAGCCAGGAGCCAAGAGCTTCTTCTGGGGCTACCATGTGGGTGCAGGGGCCCAGCACTTGGGCCATCTTCTGCTGCTTTCCCAAGTGTGTTAGCAGGGAGCTGGATTGGAAGTGGAGAAGCGGGGACTCAAACCAGTGTCCATGTAGGGAGGATGCCAGTGTCACAGGCAGCGGCTTTACCATCAAGGCCACAGGGCTGGCCTGAAGCATTCATTAAGCCTTTTGTACTATAATGTAAATTTAAAAAATGTTATCTCAAAAACTAAGAGGAAGACAAGGAGAGGGAAGAATGCTGAGAGGGAAAGCTGGGGAAGGGAGGAAGGAAACACCATTATGTTCTCAGAATTGTTTCTAAAAAGCCGATTGACTCTGTTAAACACTAATTAAAATTAAAGAAAAATCTTTAAAAAGGGAAACTGTATGTTCTAATATGAGGTTTAATTGTATCTTTACTTTGAAAGCCTGAACATATTTTCCCATTCTAGTGTTTGAAAGAACTGCCCATGTGCACGTTTTCTACTCCCTAAAACCTTTGCTAAAAGTGGCATTTCCTGTTTGTGCCTGTGTCTGAGAAGATAATGGTGTACTAAGCAGCAGCACCTTAGGTGCTCCTTAGTGCTTGCAGGCTTGGTCATTTTGAGGAATTGTCAAGGTCAGTATTGTTCTCCTTTTCTGAAATCTACCAGCTACTCTTCGATTACTGATGGGGATAAGGATTCATTTGTGAAACTGGTTGAAATATTTTCTTTGCTTTTGCTAAAGAGCTTATTGATTCATTTTAGTTACACATTTGTGCTTTTTGTGCTTATTCCAAAACTATTAAAATACATCTCTATTTTATAAGAGTACTTCTTGGTAAAGTAGCTCTGAGGTTTTTGTGTGAATCACTAACAATCTGTAACTCTCTAATATACAGTTAAGCTTGTATATTTTCTCACTATGTACTTGATATTCCTCTCAGCAAGTTTATTGGAATAGATTTTCTTTGGATAATCAGCTCAGTCTCTTTGACAAGGCAAAAATGCTTTGTTACAGTATATTCATCCTGGCACATGGATGTTTGCTAAATGTTTGAGTTGACAGAAAAAAAAAAATCTTCCAGTTTTGTTATGCAGATAGATTGCAAAGCCTTAGGGATGATTGAATGAGAATTGTAGAGAAAAACACCTTCTACACTGATTAATTAAGACAAAGAGCAAGTTTATATTTACTGTTGTGATTCCTGCTAATGCGCCTGAGAAGGCAATAGAAGATGGCTTGAGTGCTTGGGCCCCTGCCACCCACTTGGGAGACCCGGGTAGAGTTCCTGGCTCCTGGCTTCTGCCTGGCCCAGCTGCAGCCATTGCTACCATTGGAGGAGTGAACAAAGCAGATGGAAGATCTCTTTGTCTCTCCCTCTCTCCCTATCACTCTGCCTTTCAAATCTTTAAAATACACACACACACACACACACACACATGCACACATACACTGTTGAGAACCAGCTTGCTAGGGTTATTAACCCAAAGGTCACCTTAAATCTTTGAAGACTTTTCATGCGAGTTTTCCTCTTGGGAGCTTTGGATGGCATTATTTACATAAGCAAAAATGTGATGTTGAAACTCTGCATCCTTATTTTCGAAAGTTTTATGCAACTCAGTTATTAAAATAATTGCAAAACTTGCTTATTTAATTTGTGTTATGTAGTACTTTATCAAGTGATACCTTTTTTGAAATTTTTTAAGAAAACATTTGTTTAATTGAAAGGCAGAGTTAGAGGGAGAGACAGGGAAGGGGGGGAAGAGAGAGAGATCAATCTTACATCTGGTGGTCTTTCCTCAAATGGCTGCAAGGCCAAAGCCAGGAGCTTCATTTGTGTCTCACATAGATGGAAGGGCCTCAAGTACTTGGGCCATCTTCTGTTGCTTTCCCAGGCACGTGAGGGAGCTGGATTGGAAGCGCAGCAGCTGGGCCTTGGGCGCCCTTATGGGATGCCTGCTTTGCAGTTTTGGCTTAACCCACTGCTCCTCAGTGCCAGCCCCTTGTTATTCATATCATGGGGGAAAAAAGTCTATAAACTTTTTTTTTCTAGTAACAGGTTTATAGTTATAGAAAAATTTAGCATTGAGCAGATAATATACTTCCCATTTACTTTGTATTCCCCCCTCCGTTTCCCTACTATGTGGTACATGGTACATTTATTATAATTAATAAACTAATACTAATACAGTATTGTTATTTAAAGACTTATTTGGGAGTCCAAGTTACAGAGAAAGGGAGAGAGAATGCTTGATCAATTCATCTTCCATCTGCTGGTTCACTGCCCAGATACCCGCAACGGCCAGGCTAGGCCTGGTCAGAGCAAGGAGCCTCTTCCAGGTCTCCCACATGGGTAGTAGCGGCCCAAGAACTCAGACCACCTTTCACCGCTTTCCCAGGTACATCAGTAGGGAGCTGGATCAGAAATGGGCCGGCATCCATATGGGATGCTGGCACTGCAGGTGGCAGCATGGAAGATTCCCTCCCTCTCTCTCTGCTTCTGCCTCTCTTTTAATTCTGCCTTTCAAATAAATAAATAAATCTTTTAAAATAATTTGTTTATTTGAAAGGAGTGTGGGATAGATAAATATCTTTCATCTGCTGATTCACTTTCCAAATGCCAGCAGCATCTTTGGGGCTGGGCAAGGCTGAAGCCAGGAGCCAGGAACTCCATAACTGTCATTCACATGGGTGGCAGGGACATAAGTATGTAAGCCATTAACCTCTGCCTGCCGGGGTGCACGTTAAAGCTGAAATGGCAGGTGGGATAACCAGGTCTCAAACAGGCATTCTGAGGAGGGATGTGGGTGTCGAAGCTGTGACTTAACTACTGCACCACATGGTGCCCCCTTCCATTTTGTGATTTTTAAAAGTAATGTTTGGGTGAGTGTTTGGCACCATAAACTTTGTGTACACTTCTTTTTTAAAAAAATATTTTATTTATTTGAAAGAGAAGGAAAGATGGAGACAGGTATCTTCCATTCCCCAAATGGCCTCAACAGCCAAGGCTGGGCCAGGCTGGAGTCAGGAGTTTCATTCGGGTCTCCCATGTGAGTGCAGGAGTCCAAGCACTTGGGCCATCTTTTGCTGCCTTCCCAGGCACATTAACAGGGAGCTGGATTGGAAGTGGAGCGGCTCGAAGTGGCATCCGAGTGGGATGTGGGATGCTGGTGTTGTATGAGTGGCTTTACCTGCCATGCCACAACTCTGACCGGAAGTAGGTTCTGAATCATACTTTTTTTTTTTTTTTAAAGATTTATTTATTTATTTGAAAGTCAAGTGACAGTTTTCTTCATCCACTGGTTTATTCTACACATGGCTGAAATGGCCAGGACTGGGCCAGGCCATAACCAGGAGCCTGGAACTCCATCTTGGCCTCTCACATGGGTGGTAGGGGCCCAAGAGCTTAGACCATCCTCTGCTGTCTCCTTTCAGACACATTATCAGGGAGCTGGATTGGAAGTAGAGCTGCCGGGCCTCGAACAGCATATACTGTAGGATGTTGGTGTGGCTGCTTACCTGGCCGTGCCATGATGCTGGCCCCTGGGTCAAAGATTTTTAAGACTCTTGGTAAATGTTACTGTTTTCCTAATCTATTCTTTTTATATTACATTAATAATTTAACATTGTCTTTATAGTTTGTTTAAAAAATACTGAGAACATGTTATTCGTAATCCTACTGCTTAAGAAAGTACAGCAGTTTTGGCTTGATAAATGATGTAGCAGATTCATCAGTTGGAACAAGTTTGCCACTCTGGGGGTTGTTAATAACGGGTGAGGATATGCATGTGTGGGGGTGTATTTTGCTATGAACCTAAAACTACTCTTCAAGAGGAAGTACAATAATAAAAGCATTTCCTCAGTTAAGTTGCTCATCAAAATTGTCTGTACCTTTCTCTACCCCAGGTGTAAGCATTTCTGTCTGTGTAGAAGTACTCTGATATGTTAAAGCAACCATGTTATGTTGCCTGCAGATTTTTTCAGTTGCTGTTTCATGGAGTTCTTTGTATTTATGTGGTTTGTATGAAAATCTGCATTCTCTTCCATGGCTATTATGTGATGTGACATTGTTGGATGTCTTTTTTTAACCATTTGTCTGTTAATTCAGGAAATGGACATGTCATGTGCCAGTTTCAGGGTGTGTACTCAACAAATAGAAAAACTGTGATCTCCTACTTCAAGCAGCTTGCATCCAATTAAAGGGCCAGTGATTTGGAGTAGTGAGTAAAGCTGCCAGCTGTGCTGCTGGTGTCTCATATGGTGCCAGTTCATGTACTGGCTGCTCCACTTCCATCCAGCTCCCGCCTATCTCCTGGGAAAAGTAGCAGAAGATGGTCCAACTGCTTGAACCCCTGCCATCCACGAAGCTCCTGGCTCCTGGCTATAGTCTGACCCAGTCGTGGCCACTGAAGCCATCTGGGGAATGAACCAGCAGATGGAAGATCTTTCTTTCTCTCTCTCTCTGACTTTGAAAATAAATAAATCTTATAAAAAAATTTGGAGTTTATATTCCCCTACTGGTGCTCGCTATGTATTTCCCCACCTTATTTTATTCTTATATAGAATATTATATTGAGTGTCCTTGCTGTATACTTTTTTTTTTTTTTTTTTTTTTGACAGGAAGAGTGGACAGTGAGAGAGAGAGAGAGACAGAAAGGTCTTCCTTTGCTGTTGGTTCACACTCCAATGGCCGCCGTGGCCAGCATGCTGCAACTGGCGCACTGCGCTGATCCGATGGCAGGAGCCAGGTACTTATCCTGGTCTCCCATGGGGTGCAGGGCCGAAGGACTTGGGCCATCCTCCACTGCCCTCCCGGGCCACAGCAGAGAGCTGGCCTGGAAGAGGGGCAACCGGGACAGAATCCGGCGCCCCGACCGGGACTAGAACCCGGTGTGCCGGCGCCGCAAGGCGGAGGATTAGCCTAGTGAGCCGCGGCGCCGGCCCTTGCTGTATATATACTTTTATATTTTGATGCGCCTTTTCTATATTCTTTGTCATGGATTTCTTCAGCCTAAAAGATACATGCACTTTTACTGATTTTTTTGGGGCCAGTATTGTGGAATAGTGGATCAGGCAACTGCTTGGGATGCCTGCATTCCACATCAGAGAGCTTGATTCAAACCCAGGCTCTTCTGCCTCCTCTCCAGCTTTCTGCTAACGTGCATGGGACACAGCAAATCATGGCCCAAATATTTAGGTCACCGGCTCCTGACTGGCTTAGCCTAACCCTGCATTTCAAATAACCGAAATCTTAAAACGTTACTAATTTTTGCCACTAACATGATTTTATATGCAAGTATTGTGTATTTCATGTGTTGCTTGGCCGTTTATACTACTGTGATATTGCCCATTTTCCTACTTTGTCTTTCCTCACTAATCTTGTAGAGCTTCTTATCTTGTTTATAAATTTTAAATGTTTTCTCCCTGTTACTTACTGTTACATTTTTTTTGTATTTTCCCTTTATTTTAGAAAGAAAGTTGCAAGGCTAATACAAAGAATTCTGAGTAATCTTTGCTCATATCTTCAAATCTTTACATTTATTATAGTGTATCTGCTTCCTCCTTGTTATATATGCTTATTTTTCCTATGCCATTTGAAAATAAGTTCCAAAATACATACTTTAGTGTATATTTTTTAGGGAATGCATTGATTTACTTATTAAACTAATTACAAAAGTCAGGAAATTAATATTTATGGAATCATTTATAGGCTTTATTCAAGTTTCATCAGTTGTCTCAATGTTCTCTTACATGAAAAGAAATCGAAGTTCATGCACTGGATTGATTTGTTATGTCATAATTTTCAGTCTTAAATCTGAAACAGTTTCTGATCTTTGTTTCATGACATTGATACTTTTGAGGATTGTAGATCAGTGATTTTATGGAGGTCCCTCAATTGTTGGGGGTGTGGTTCCGCATGTTTATGTTCAGCTGTACTTTTGAAGGAGAAAACAAGTAGATGTGTTCTCAGTCTAACCAGATGCATGTAGATTTGTCCCATTACTGCAGTATTTGACCACTTGATCAAGGTGTTGCCTGCTACTTCACTGTATGGTTATTTGTGGGAGGATACTGTAAGATATCCTATGAGGTTTTTAGTCTAATTATGGAAATATGCCATTACTTCTGAAACTTTTAACTGCTTTTTATGATTCTTGAATTGTGAATGAATTATTACAGCTTTTGCCAAATGTTGATTTTTCTAATTCCATCATTGCTTCCATATTTATTATAGAAAGCTTTCTACTCTAAGGAAGACATTTCTCTATATTCATTTTTGGCTTATTCCATAGATTGTAATCCTTTAATATTATCTTTCAAAGATGTGTCTTTCTGGCAAAGAGAGAGTGCAAGGCCAAGAGTGAGAGTGATTTCATCTTCTGGTTCAGTTCCCAAATGCCTCAAGAGCCCCTGAATAGGATGGAAGGTGGGAGCTGGTGCTCAGTTACTTGGGGCGTCACCTGCTGTGTTCCAGGGCTTGCACTGTAGGAAGCTGGGATCACCAGCCTGAGGTGGGTTCATTGAATGCAAAATATTCCCATGTGGGATGTGGCTGTCCCAAGTGGGCTATTAATCACTGAGACAGATTCCTGCCTTGCCATTATTATTTAGATGTTTACATTTTACCACATTTGACCAGTTGAAGTTTAACTGTGTTCATGGTGTGCATGTTTTTGGTGTATGAAACCTACATATATTCTAGGACAGGGGTTTGGGCTAATGGCTAAGATGCCTGGATTTCATTGTAGAACCTGGCTTTGATACCTATTTCTGGTTCTTGACTTCAGCTTCCTGTTAATGAGGATCCTAGGTCCCTAGCAGTAATGGCTCAAGTGGTTGAGTTGTTGCCCACACTGGGATGTGGGTTGAGTTCCTGGCTCTGGCTTTGGGTTTCTAGGTATTTGGGGAGTAAACAAGCACATAGGAGTTTCTCTCTCTTCCTGTCTGTCTCTTTTTATTTTTAAAATGTTAAAAGATTTATTTTATTTATTTGAAAGGCAGAGTTACAGAGAGAGAGGAAGAGATCGTCCATCTACTTTTTCATTCCCCAAATGGCTGCAATGGCTGGAGCTGGGCCAGGCTGAAGCCAGGAGCTGCTTCAGGGTCTGATTTCCCAGGCATATCAGCAGGGAGCGGGAACGGAAGTTGAGCAGGTGTGAATCAAAACCAATGCTCACGTGGGGTGTCAGCATTGCAGACTCTGGCTTAACCTGCTGTATCACAATGCTGGGCCCTTCTTTGTTTCTTTTTAAAGATTTATTTTAAAAGCAGAGTGACATAAAAGAGACAAGGAGAAAGAGATATTTCATCCACTGGTTCACTTCCTATATGCCTGCAATAATTAGGGCCAGGCTGAAGCCTGGAACCAGGAACTCCATCTGGCCTATGGGTCTCTCACATTGGTGCAGGGGCCCACACACTTGAATCATCTTCTACTGCTTTCCCAAGCGCATTAGCAAGGCGCTAGATGGGAAAGTGCGATAGCTAGGACTTGAACTGGTACCCATATGGGATGCTATGCCGCAATGGCAGCCCCAGTCTCAGTGTTTTTAAAAAATTGAGAGAGGTGGCCGGCGCCGTGGCTCACTAGGCTAATCCTCCGCCTAGTGGCGCCGGCACACCGGGTTCTAGTCCCAGTTGGGGCGCCGGATTCTGTCCCGGTTGCCCCTCTTCCAGGCCAGCTCTCTGCTGTGGCCAGGGAATGCAGTGGAGGATGGCCCAGGTGCTTGGGCCCTGCACCCCATGGGAGACCAGGAAAAGCACCTGGCTCCTGGCTCCTGCCATCGGATCAGCGTGGTGCGCCGGCCGCAGTGCGCCGGCCGTGGCGGCCATTGGAGGGTGAACCAACGGCAAAGGAAGACCTTTCTCTCTGTCTCTCTCTCTCTCACTGTCCACTCTGCCTGTTAAAAAAAAAAAAAAAAAAATTGAGAGAGGTTGGCGCTGTGCTGCTGCCGGCATCCCATATGGACGCCGGTTCGAGTCCTGGCTGCTCCACTTCTGATACAGCTCTCTGCTGTGGCCTGGGAAAGCAGTAGAAGATGGCCCAAGTCCTTGGTCTCCTGCACCCACATGGGAGACCCGGAAGAGGCTCCTGGCTCCTGGCTTCGGATCGGCATAGCTCCAGACATTTGGGGAGTGAACCAGCAGGTGGAAGACCCCTCCCTCCCTCCCTCCCTCCCTCTTTCTCTTCCTCTCCTCTAAATCTTAGAAAAAGTTAAGAGAATGGCATCTTACATTATTTCTGAGTAATAATAGTTTACAAGATGTTTTAAAAATTTTAAGCAGAATTTTTTTTTTTTGACAGGCAGAGTGGACAGTGAGAGAGACAGAAAAGTCTTCCTTTTGCCATTAGTTCACCCTCCAATGGCCGCCGCGGCCGGCACGCTGCGGCCAGTGCACCGCACTGATCCAATGGCAGGAGCCAGGTACTTCTCCTGGTCTCCCATGGGGTTCAGGGCCCAAGCACCTGGGCCATCCTCCACTGTACTCCCTGGCCACAGCAGAGAGCTGGCCTGGAAGAGGGGCAACCGGGACAGAATCCTGTGCCCCAACTGGGACTAGAACCCAGTGTGCCGGCACCGCAAGGTGGTGGATTAGCCTAGTGAGCTGCGGCGCCGGCCAGAATATTTTGATTATGGGAATAATCTGCCCAGTTTCAGCCCATAGGAAATATTTGAGACTTTTTTTTTTTTTAAACCATTCTGGCAAAGCCAGAAGATCTGGAGGCCACTATTTTGTTTGCTTTTGTTTTATAGTCAATATTTCCTTTCTGGTTCTATTTTTGGCACACAAACTGCAGTGGTCCAGGAAGAAGACCAGGCAGCAAGCTGCTGTGGCCTGAGTTTAATTTGTGTTGCTTGCCAAGTGAGGCATGCATTGGGCACTTGGATAAAAGCAGGGGAGAGGAAAGATTTAGCTGGAGCTGAGAGGGACCGATTGCACTTCCCTTGTCCTGGTTATGACAAGAAACTAGCTGGTTACTGTTTCAGCTCAGTGCTTTCTTTGTTATTTTGGGAATGATTTATGTGGTGGGAAAAAAAGAAAAGAGAGGCCAGGAGAAGTTGAGGAAAAATTCACCCCCTTCATTGCCCCACTAGGTTTCTTGGGGGGAGGTAGTATGAATAACTAATTTACCCCTGTGCCTCTTTGGATTTGTCCCATTTCAGAGGCATGGATCTGAGCTTCTTTAGGCCTTCTGAGTGCCTTTCTTATTCTCAGCCCCCTGCACCCCCCAGGTTGTCTGAATTCAGTGAGTCCTCACAGTGTTTTTATTTGGTTGCCTTCCCTTTCCTAAAATGGTTCAAAAAGCTGTTTGCATATACAGAAAGCTCTGTGCTCACTAAATAACAACCCTTTCCTGTCAGTCATTGAAAAGTAAAAGACTTTAAAAAAAGTATCAGTTTGTTTGGACTCGAGAGTCTAAAATCATTTGTTCACTCTCTGTTGAAGTTATTGAACCAAACCTCAATCAGAAAAATGGTGGGGACCACAGGGGAGGGACAAAATTATATTCTAAATTCATGTAGCAAATAGAAGTAATGCCTTTAACATGCTGATAAGGGGGCAAGGAGAGAGAAGCTATGTTTTGTTCTACAACTATTAAAAACAGAGATGTCTTGCTGATTATATGTGGAATATTATGGTTCACATATAATCCCCATTTGGAAAAAGGCACACAAAGTCAATCTAAATTTTCCAAGGTTACATATAGAAAATTACAAGATTTGCTGACCATGTTTAACATTTTATCCATTTGGTAGCAATGTATAGAGAGCCTTAAAGAGTATGGGTCTTTAATGTTCTCCTAACTGTGCATAGTAACTACTCCATACATTTTCTTATTAATTACTCAAGGAGAGGTTGATTGTCTAGTTGCTGGTAATGTGTATTTTGATGTGTGGGTTGTTTATTGGGGGGGCTTAGAGGTATAATATTTGTGTTAATGTTGATAAGATGAAAATTCAGTTGAATTTCAGAATAAAAGTTTTACAATTCAGGCTTTTGTGTTTTAGATTTCTGCATTGATGAGTTTTATATAAAACCATGTGGCTTAAAAGAAATTTGTCTGATTCTGTTTTCTTCAGTGACCTGTGCCTTCCTTTGTAGGCACTTTGTGTAGCAAGTACAGGTTAAGTTGTCTTGAATATTAAGTTTACTTCAGTGTCTGACATTAACTGATTTGGTATAAAGTGAAATGTTTTTACACATCATAGGGGAGGATATCCTTGATACACTCTTGATATGAAAATTATATATTGGATTAAATTTGTTTTTAAATATTAAGGAATAGAAATATTTTAATATGCCAGTGATATTAATTTTACTATGCCAGATCCACTATGGCCCCCACCCTCGCACAGCATAGCTGCAGAGAGATGGAATCCTCTCTGAGTGGTAATAGATGCCATTACCCACTCCCTTCCCCCAGCCTGAGCCGGAGCCTGGCTTGCCTGCAGCTGCAACGGTAGGCATCTTTCAGGAAGTGACCTTGGCTTGTATTAATCAAATTCAGAACACACAAAAAAGCTTCTTGCTAACATGCTGACTTGATGTAAAATTTTATCACATCCATTTTCTTTCAGAATGAGGCCATCTTGTAGGAAGATAAACAGAAGACTCCTCTAATTTAATGTAGATATATAAAGCTTTTGCAAACTATGTTAAAAATCAACTAGATCTTTTTTTAAAATTATAGACTTTTTATTGCCAAATATGCATAAACCTAAATCATGAAGGTTTGGTAGTGCTAACTAGAAAATTACTTGCTTTAATGCTAAATTAAGAAGTAACTATATCAGCATTACATTTATTTACTGCCTTAACAACTGTCATTAAATTGCTACACACATTTTATACACTATAGAGTATATGTAAACTAGGGGCATTTTGGCTGTATACTAACTTAAGGTACTTTTGCATGTTGGTTACTTAGGGGTTTTCAGAAATTTCTGTGGTGTCTTTGCTGGTTTGGATAAGAGCTAATAATCTTAAATGAAATTGTTTTCTTAGGTCGTGATGATACCTATGGGGCTTCTAAGTGTAAACTTAAGTCAGTAGAATGCTAAAATTCAGTTGCCTTTTGTATCAGTGAGAAATATTGCTAGCTACACAATCACTATCTGTTGATTTAGAATTGACATGTTTGGATAAGAGAGCAGTGAATACAGCTATTTTATACTTTTATCCTGTAGTGCTTCAAAGGCAATCTAGGTTTTTTTTTTTTTTTAAATCTAGATTTTAAGTGTAGTACTTCAAAGTGTATATAGTATAGATCTTCATTTTAGCCTTGTTCAGTGTTAAATATAGAATGTTGAAAATAGTATTTAATGGGTTAGTTTATTGATTTCTGTATTTGGAAGGAATTTACATGAAAAAAATTAGTGAGGGATGCAGTTGGATCTATTGCCAGAGGTTTCATGCCTGAGTTTATGTAGAGGAATACTCCTGGGTACTGCGTTTGGGGGAGAAATAGAGAAAGAAACCTTAAACTTTAAGAGCTGTACCTACATTTCTGTAGATCTATAATATGAAAAGGATAGGCATATTCCACATTTATGTTAATGATTTGGGGAGGGGTTGGGGATCCATGCAATTAGAAAAATTTGGGTGTAAATAATTAAATATCATTACTAAAAACACAACCAGCACTCTTTTACTATTATTTTGTTATTGTTCTTAGAATTGCAGTCTCATGGAGGTAAATCCATCTCTGCTTAAGTTCATTCTTTGTGTTGTACTAACATTAATACTTGGTTTGTTATAGGGTATAATAATTATTTCAAGGAGAAAAATAATTACTTGATTGTCCCCTCTAGCACCTGTTTAGAAGACATGGTCTTAAATAAAATTGTCATCTTGAACTTAAGATGTTCTTTGCCTTCTCCCAGTCCCTTTCTGCCCTTAAATAAAGAAAAGCAAAAGAAAAACCTTACAAGAAAAGGAATATCTGCAATCCTGGTAGCCAATGAGTTAATGTTCATTTGCAGCCCGAGGGGTCAGCATGCAGTCTGTTTCCTGATTGGCTGCTAAAAGGTGAAATTGAAACCACTGTAAACTTTTGACCCTGTAGCAATTCTTGTGGAACGCCTTCCACTGGCGGAGCCCAGAGCCGTGCTCACCTCCCCACCCGCCCCTCCCACCCTCTTTCCTGTATTTATTCTGCCTGATCGTGCAGCTCTGCATGCAGTTTTGCCAAGGAGGGTGGAGGGAGGCAGAACGTGCGCTAGCAGGCTGTTTCAGTAACCTTGTCGTTCCTGACTTTAGCTCAGCCAAAGATACGGGTTCTGCTAGTAAACTGGTCTGCCAACGGGATTTTTTAGTTTGGTTCTCAATCTCAAAGTAATTTGAAAAATTAAAACGTTTAATGCTATTTTTCAATTACTGGACAGTATCAATGTGTAAGCACATGTATGGCATAATTTTCTGGATATGTTGGTTTAAAAATAGTTTTCATTTTCACCTACCTTTATATACCCCATTTAATGTTTCCTGTGTTCCATCTATGTAATTTTTACATAGATGACATCTTTTGCCTTTTATTGCAAAGAAACTAAAATGGCACTTTGATTATGATAAGTCTGGACAATAAGTGCAAAAATTGTACATGTTTTCACTAGTCCTTTATTGGGCTGGGGCTGAGATAAATGGATTTGCCTTGCTTTCACATTTGAATAGTGACGACCCTGTGAAAATGGCAAGGCAGGTTGTCCTTCTCTCCGGTTGTACTCCCGCTCTCACAGGGCCATGCCCTGCACTTGGGGCTCTTTTATCCCGCTGTCTAGCCCGATGGCACGCTGGTGCTCAGCAAGTGCTTACTGGCTGAACATGGCCTTCCTTTCAGGGAAGGTATAAAGCGGGGCTCTTCAGACCTGCTTCGCTTTTCCTCAGTCACTGTAGGAACCATGATTTGCTTGTATTTCTAAGGACCAGCGCAGTGCCTGGCATCTAACAGACACAAAGTAAGCAGTTAATTGAATTAAATGCTTGTGCAAGGTCATTTCAGTAAGCTGGATATTATAAAACTTTCTAAAGCCAAGGATTCTGTTTTCCCTTCATCTTTTAAATTTTCAGGTTGACTATGTATAGAACTAAATATTTGTTATAATTTTAAAATTATTTATGATTATAACTTATTAAATAACTGCACAGAATAAATTGTCATCTCGATCCTTTCTAGTATATGTCATAGGATAAGTGGTAATATGTCAGTTATTTTTTTTTTAAGATTTATTTTATTTGAAAGGGAAAGTTACAGAGAGAGAGAGAGAGAGAGAGAGAAGGGTCTTCCATCTGCTGGTCCACTCCCCAGATGGCTGCAACAGGTGGAGCTGCACCGATCTGAAGCCAGGAACTTCTTCCAGGTCTCCTAGATGGGGTGCAGGGCCCAAGTGCTTGGGCCACCTTCTGTTGCTTTCCCAGGCTCATTAGTAGGGAGCTGGATTAGAACTGGAGCAACCAGGAATTGAACTGGATCCTGTATGGAATGCCTGCGCTGTAGACGTGGCGTAACCTGCCATGCCACGGTGCTGGCCTCATGTCAGATTTTTTTTTTTAAAACCTGTTTTTATTTTATCAAATATGCATATAATGTAATACTTTTTCCTTCTCCCCCATCAAAAACATGATACTGTTTTAAAAAAATCTGTTGCTGAAGTCTTACCAATGTTCTGGATACCAAAAACATTTTCAAAAAAAGGGTTATTTTGGGGCCAACACTGTGATATAGCAGGTAGGGCTGCCACCTCCAGGGCATCCCATAATGGATGGCGGTTCAAGTTCTGGCTGCTCCAGTTCTGCTCAAGCTCCCTGCTATGGCCTGGGAAAACAGTGTAAGATGGCTCAAGTCCTTGGGCCCCTGCACCTGCATGGGAGACCCAGAAGAGGCTCCTTGCTCCCGATTTTCAACTGGCCCAACTCTGGCAGTTGCAGCCGTCTGGGGAGTGAGCCAGCTGGTAGAAGACCTTTCTCTCTCTCTCTCTCTCTCTCTCTCTCTCTCTCTCTCTCTGCCTCTGCCTCTGCCTCTCTCTGACTCTGTCTTTCAAATAAATAAATTTCTTAAAAAATTAAAGTTTTTATTTGAGAAGGGGGAGAGAGAAAGAGATAGTCCATCTGCTAGCTTACTCTCCAAGTGCTTGTAACAGCAGCGCCTGCACCAGGCTGAAGCCAGGAGCCAGAACTCTGTCCAGGTCTCCATCATAGGTGGCAAGCACCCAGGTACTTGAGCCACCATCTGCTGCTTTCTAGGGTGTGCATTAGCAGGAAGCTGGGTCTGAAGCCTTGGGACTCTGACCCCACGCACTTGGATATGGGATGCAATATAGGGGTGCTAGCATCCCAAATGAGAGTTAGCTTTCTATGCTATAATGTCTGCTCTTGCGAAAACATTTTAACTTACTTGAACATATAATAAAGGACTAAAAATAGTAAAATTTTAAAAATTAAGCTTATAAAGCTAAAATGGCACCTTTTTATGGAATTTTTAATTTTCATAGAATTTTGACTTATATTCATTTCTTCCTTTCATTGTAGCTGTATACTGGGTGCAGTTGATTCTTGCAAGTGAAATGTTATAATTTTTTTTTTTTTTTTTTTTTTTTTTTTTTTTTTTGACAGGCAGAGTGGACAGTGAGAGAGAGAGACAGAGAGAGAAAGGTCTTCCTTTGCCGCTGGTTCACCCTCCAATGGCCGCCGCTGCAGCCGGCGCACCGCGCTGATCCTGGCAGGAGCCAGGAGCCAGGTGCTTTTCCTGGTCTCCCATGGGGTGCAGGGCCCAAGCACCTGGGCCATCCTCCACTGCACTCCCTGGCCATAGCAGAGAGCTGGCCTGGAAGAGGGGCAACCGGGACAGAATCCGGCGCCCCAACCGGGACTAGAACCCGGTGTGCCGGCGCCGCAAGGTGGAGGATTAGCCTATTGAGCCACGGCGCCGGCCCGTGAAATGTTATAATTTTGACATACAGCTTGTTTACTACTTGATAAATGTATCAACTACAAGAATGTTGTGTTTATCGGCGATGTTATGCAGCCTTTAACTGGAAATCTGATTGGAGACCCAGCTTACTCTGTATTGCTCTCTAGATGAGTGGGTGATACTGGGTTTTCCTTCATCTCTGATTTCAGGACAGTGAGGAGGCAGTCCCTGGGAGCAATGCCAGTAGCAGCATGGAAAGAACAATGAGTTTAATGTGATTAATGGTGGAGCCCTTGCCCCCTTCCATGTTCAACAGCAGAAGAAAAACACGTCCATAATATTCAGTGGCTGCTTTTGTCCTGTTGGTGTTTTCCAGGCGTCAGCATTATATAGATGCAATTTTCTCTCTTAACTCTCTGCCCTCAGGTTGATGCTTTGTTCTGGCCTCCAGGCACCTCTCAGATGAGCCATCAACAAATCTCTCTCTCTCTCTCTCTCTTTTTTTTTTTTTTTTTTTTTTTTAAGATTTATTTATTTACTTGAAAGGCTGTTAGAGAGTGAGTCTTCAGTCTGCTGGTTCACTCCTCAAATGACTGCAACATCTGGAGTTGGGCCCATCTGAATCCAGGAGCTTCTTCCGGGTCTCCCACATGGGTCCAGGGGCCCAAAGACTTGAGCCATCTTCTACTGCTTTCCTAGGCCATAGCAGAGTTGGATCAGAAATGGAGCAGCCGGGACTAGAACCAGTGCCCACATCGGATGCCGGGCACTGCAGGTGGTGGCTTTACCTGCTATGCCACAGTGCCAGTTCCACAGAGCTCGGTTTGACATTCCTCCCACCCTGCCCCCTTGGTGATGCAGCTTTTGATATCATAGATCCCATCATTCACCATTTTTTCCTTTAAAATTTATTTATTTGAAAGGCTGAGTGAACCATCTGCTGGTTCACTCCCCAGATGTCTCCCAATAGCTAAGGCTGGGCCAGGCCAAAACTGGGAGCCAAGAACTCCACCTGGAGATAACCTTTGTGGGTGGCCCGGACCCAAGTACTTGGGCTGCCATCGGTTATTTTCCCAGGCATGTTAGCAGGAAGCTGGATTGGAAATCAACAGCAATGCAGCTGGCACTCTGGATTGCTAAGTCATAGGGTGGTTTAACCACTACACCACAACTCCAGCCCCACATCAGTCACCTTTCTGTAAATTCTAGTTAATTAGTTTTGTCTCTTTACCTTCTTATTTATCTAATATTTTGGAAAAATTCATACTCAGTTTTTATGTCAGTGGGATTTGGTTTTTGTATGTGTGATTGTCAATCTTTCATCTGCTGGTTCACTCCCCAAATGGCCGTAACTGCCAGGGCTGGGCTAGGCTGAAGCCAGGAGCCTGGAGCTTTATGTAGGTGTCCCAGATGGGTGCAGTGACCCAAGCACTCAAGCCATCTTCCGCTGCTTTCCCAGATACATCATCGGGGAGTTGGATCAGAAGTAGAGCAGCTGGGATTCAAACCAGCGCCCATACGGGATGCCGGCACTGCAGATGATAGCTTAACCTGCTGTGCCACAGTGCCTGCTCCTCTGTTGTTACATTTGGAAATTCGTGGGTTGAGGTGAATGTTTTCATTGGCTGATTTCTTTGTCACATCGGAACCCGCTCCCTAGCTTCCTCATGTGTAAAGCCTGCTGTTTACATGTTCCTGTATTCTGTTGCATATTGTTTTGGAAACACCATTCCTCAGTTTCCTATTTAGAAATACTACTTTTTGGTGACCCAAATGCATCCTTTTATGACGAGGCCAAGGAAACATCTGTGTCCCTTCGCTCCCCTGTGCTTGCTTTATCCCTCCACGTGGTAGGAATTGATCTTTTTGGGACCAGGGCAGTTACACACCAGCATCTGCCAGGTATTAATGTCGTCTTTCTTGCTCTTTGTTGAGCATTCATTTTGGACACGTGAGGACATCTCCATACCCATTGGTTTTGATCACTTTTCAGGACTTGGAACTGGTCTTTTATTTATTTATTTATTTATTATTTTTAAACAGGCAGAGTGGACAGTGAGAGAGAGAGAGAGAGAGAGAAAGGTCTTCCTTTGCCGTTGGTTCACCCTCCAATGGCCGCCGTGGCCGGTGCGCGATCTGATGGCAGGAGCCAGGTACTTCTCCTGGTCTCCCATGGGGTGCAGGGCCCAAGCACTTGGGCCATCCTCCACTGCACTCCCTGGCCACAGCAGAGAGCTGGCCTGGAAGAGGGGCAACCGGGACAGAATCCGGTGCCCCGACCGGGACTAGAACCTGGTGTGCCGGTGCCGCAAGGCGGAGGATTAGCCTAGTGAGCTGCGGCGCCGGCCGAAACTGGTCTTCTCTACCTGAATCTCGAATTATCTGGGTTCAATTTTACATACTGTGGACAGAGGATATTGTGTATCATACCTGACTTTTTAAGTGTAAGAATGATAATAGCAAAATAAGGCCTTTGCTCAGTTCCTAGGAGTGTGTACTTGATAGCTTCTGTTTGTTTCATATATCCAGGGAAGGGAAGGATGGGAACAGGTAATTTGTGTTTATGACTAATAATAAGGCTTACATGATGAAAAGAGCATTACAATTTAACCCTTTTCTGCCTTTTTTTGTTCTCAGGATCAAAATACTTGTTGAACAGTGAACACAGAGACCAATAAAAATAACTGCTACCTGAACATCATTTGGCTGGTTAGCCAGGTAATTCAGTTTTACTTTGACTTGATTCTTTGTAATTTTTCTACTTCACCTCCTGAAGATACTTTCTTTAATTTGTGTTTTAATTTAAACTTGCTTTATGATTAATGTTTTTATAATACTTGAATGAATAAACTTGGAATATATACATGTCCATAATCATCACATCACAAATCGGGGTGGGGGGCAGAAAGGAAACTTGCCTTTTTCCTTATGCTTTAGTAGCATTTGGTCAAAACTCTGTGTCGTCCTCAGTTTAGGTTTATGGTTTACCTGGTAGTCTAATTTCCCCAGATTACTTGAGCTAGCTAGTAACATTTCATCTAACCTTTTTTTTTTTTTTGTAATTAAAAAATTTTTTAAAAATGATTAATTTGAAAAGGGGAGTCACAGAGAGAGAAAGCTGTCGTCTGCTGCTTCACTTCCCAAATGGCTGCAATAGTTGGCAGGAGGCCGGGCTGTGTCTAGGAGCCTGTAACTCCATTTAGGTCTCTCACATGGGTGGCAGGGTCTATGCGCTCAGGCCATCTTCTGCCTCACAGGCACATTAGCAGGAGGTGGGATCAGAAGTGGAGGGGCTGGGACTCTTCAGTGTGGGATGTAGGTGTCTGAAGTAGTGGCTTAATCCACTGTGCCATATTGCTGGTCCCTCTTAAGTCCACTCTTTCTATCAGATTTAACTTGCTGTACTCATAATTTTGGGTGAAGCTATTTTTTCTTCAAATTTTCTTAATTGAATAAGCCCTTGAGCTGCTAAGAAGCAGTCTGTCTTACTGGTGAGACTGGTCCCTGTAAGTTAAGAACAAGTGCTGGACCCCTAGGTAATCTCTTCTTGAATCAAGTGCACCCTGTGTTTCTTAATAGACTTGTCACAGCTAATGAGGATGGGAATTATTTCAGTTATAACACTTAAGGTCTAGTTATCTTGATAAATCAATTGACATATATTAAAGCTGTGCAAAATGACACTATTGACATGAGAAGTAGAGAAGACTGCTTTTACTATTTTCACTGTGTGTGTGTGTATGTGTATATGTAATTTTTGAATTGGCCTTAATATTCTGAGTCTTTTAATATTTGCCATTTGGGGAGTAACTAGCAGATGGAAGATCACCCTCTCTTAACTGCTTTCCTTTCTTTCTTTTCTTAAGATTTATTTATTTGAAAGGCAGAGTTACAGAGAGGGAGAGACAGAGACAGATATCTTGCATCTGCTGGTTCACTCTCCCAATGGCCCTATGGCCAGCACTGGGCCAGGCTGGAACCAGGAGCTTCATCTGGGTCTCCTGTGTGGGTGGCAGGGGCCCAAGGACTTGACCTATCTTCTGCTGCTGTCCCAGACCCATGAGCAGGGAGCCAGACTGGAAGTAGAGCAACTGGGACGTGAATCAGTGTCGAAACGGGATGCCGGCATTCAAGTGGCAGCTTAACCCATTATGCCACCATGCTGGCCCTTCTGCCTTTAAATTTTTATTTGTGTTCATAGAGTTCCCATTCCCTAGTTTACTCCTCAGATGCCTGCAATGGCTTCCAACCGGGACCATAGCTGGGAATCAGGAACTCAATTTAGGCTTCCTTTGTGGGTGGCGGAGACTAGTCACTGGAGCCATCAATACTGCCTCCTATGGTCTGCACTGGCAGGAAGCTGATGCAGGACCTGGGGTGTGGGGTTGACCAGTATTTTAACTGCTAGGCCAAATGCCTGCTGATGCTTAAAAACCTTGTTTCCTTGAAATTTGGGGATAGAATCAGATGCTATTTAAAATAATTTTTAAATTGGAGAGTACTGATGAAGAAAGCAAAATATATTTTTCATATATGCTCCAGATAAGAGTATTAAAAATCATATTCAAAACAATGACTAAATTTCTCATTATTTCATTCAGAACCGTGTAATTCTGTTTTGCTTAGTCATTTTTTTTTTTTTTTTTTTTTTTGGACAGGCAGAGTTAGTGAGAGAGAGACAGAGAGAAAGGTCTTCCTTTTTCTGTTGGTTCACCCCCAAAGTGGCCACTATGGCCAGCGCGCTGCGCCGGAAGCCAGGAGCCAGGTGCTTCCTCCTGGTCTCCCAAGCGGGTGCAGGGCCCAAGCACTTGGGCCATCCTCCACTGCCTTCCCGGGCCACAGCAGAGAGCTGGCCTGGAAGAGGAGCAACCGGGACAGAATCTGGAGCCCCGACCAGGACTAGAACCTGGGGTGCCGGCGCCGCAAGGCGGAGGATTAGCCCAGTGAGCCACGACACCGGCCGCTTAGTCGTTTTTAAAGAAGTGTCGACTTCAGGTATATAAAAGAGACTTGGAGGGCAGTGGTTAAGCCCCACCTGTGATGCTGGCATCCCATATGAACTCTGTTTTGAGTCCCTGCTTCTACCCTTCCAATCCAGCTCTAAGCTAATGCACCTGGGAAAGCAGTGAAAGGTGGCCATTGCCACCGATGTTGGAGACCTGGATGGTGTTCTGGGCTCCTGGCTTCAGCCTGGCCCTACCTTGGCCATTGCAGCCATTTAGGGAGTGAACCAGCAGCTGGAAGATCTTCATCTCTCTCCCTCTCTCCGTGTTCCTCTTCCTTTCAAATAAATCTTCAAAAAGTTTTTTTCTATTGAAGAATTAAAGTAGCCCTGAAGTCATTAGTACTTTGAACTGATGTTTTTAGATGACATTCCTCCAGTCCTGAAAGTGTCTGTGGTATTCAACACAAAAATTCAGTTCCAACCACAGAAGTTTTGAAATCTTGACTTTGGAATCTCAAGCTGTGAGGTCATTCATTGTCTTGAAATTAACTTTCTGAAGTCAGCCTCTGAAAACTTGGTGGATTTAACTTCATGAAAATTTCTTTGGCTAATTTTTATGTCAGTTTACTTAAGATAAGAACATACTAAATATAGTTTGATAAACGAATGAAACATTGCCACGGAGATAATAATTATCAAAATGGCTTTATGCAACATTTTGCTAAAATTCTGGTTTCTGAAGTTAAGTACCATACCTTGTAGAGAATGTTGATAGGAAGAAAAGTTATTACTGGCACAAAAAATGGCATTCTAGTTTGGAATGTTAGAACTGTATTTATCTCTGTCTTCTAGTTTGATTTGGATTGAATCACTAAAGTTGGGCTATTTTGGTTATAAATTTTGCTTTTATTCTAATTAAAATATGAACCAAAGTCATGGAAATCTTATGAACTAACTCTTAACGGTTTAAGGGAATTGCTTTTATTTTATTTTTTCAAGAGATGAACTATTGGCTCTTAGGATTTAAAAAAAATTTAGTAGAGAGGGGTGGACATTTGGCACGGTGGTGTTAAAGAGCCACTGGGGATGCCCACATCACTCACTGGAGCCTGAGCTGGAGCCCTGGCAGTGCTTCCTACAGTGTGCCCTAGGGGGCAGCAGGTGACACCTGGCGTACTTGGTTCCGTGCCACCCACATGGGATATTTTGGGAGTAATCCAGTGGATTGAAGATCTCTGTCTTTGGCTCTCTGACTCTGTCTTTTCAAGTACATAAAAGTAAATAAAAATCTGTCATTGAGACAGAAATGGAGAGAGTTCGCATCTGCTGCCTCACTACCCCAAATGCCTATAGTGACTGGTACTCAGCCAAGGCTGAGGCCAAAGCTGGGAGCCAGGAACTTAACCCGTGTCTCCCATGTGGATAGCAGAGCCCAGTTACTTGAGTCTTCACTTCTGCCTCCCTAGGCCTGTGTTAACAGGAAGCTGGAGTCAGGAGCTGGTTATCAGACCCAGTTATTCTGATACGAGACCTGGGTTTCTTAACTGCTAGACTAAATGCCTGTGGCAGGTGAATTGCTTTTAGGTTTATGTTGTCTATATGTAGGAAAATGGACATTAGTTAATTTTGTCATTACTTACCTAGATATAACACCTTCTAACTTAAAGCCACAAAACACAGAATCTCAGTTTTCCAGCATGGAAGCTGGAAGAAGTAGTAGGCTCATTTTGGCATCAGTTTCCTTGCTTGTTTTACTGAAGATCTCAGGCTCTTTTTTTTCTTCTCCCCATAAGACTTATTTATTTAAAAGGCAGAATTACAGAGAGAGAGATATCGAGTGATTGATCTTATATCCATTGGTTCACTCCTTAAACAGTTGCAATGGCCGGGACTGGGCCTGGCTGAAGCCAGGGGCCTAGAACTTCATCTAGTCTCTGATGTGTGTGTCAGGGGCCCAAGTACTTGGGCTATCTTCATTGCTTTCCCAGGCATACTAGCAAGGAACTGGATTGGAAGTAGAGCAGCAGGGACTCAAACCAGCACTCACATGGGATGCCAGCATCCCCGCAGTGGCCCTCGCTGAACCACAGTGCAGTCCCTGAGCTCAGGTTTTTTACAGCTTTGGGTTTCTATGATTGACAGATCTGGTACTTTATTTCAGAGCCATTTAGTTACCAGGCAGCTGCTTCTTCCTTGCTCAGTATAAATGGGTGATGATAACTAGTCAGACTGAGATGAAAATTTTGGTAAAATAAAGATATTTAAAGTTGTTTTTAGGAGTTGGTGCTGTGGTGTAGTGGCTAAAGCTGCTGCTTGCAGTGCCGGTATCCCATATGGGTGCCTGTTTAAGTCCTGGCTGCTCCAATTCTGATCTAGCTCTCTGCTATGGCCTGGGAAAGCAGTAGAAGATGGCCCAAGTCCTTGGGCCCCTGCACCAGCGTGGGAGACCCAGAGGAAGCTCCTGGTTCGGATCAGCCAAGCTCCATCTGTTATGGCCATTTGGGGAGTGACTCAGTGGATGGAGGGACAACCCTCCCACCCCCCGCCTCTCTGTAACTCTACCTTTCAAATAAATAAATGAATCTTTAAAATAAAATTGTTTTTAAAAGATGTTTATAGGGATGAGTCAAGAATATATAGTCCTTGGTTGATGATGGGCTGCTGTTATTTCTGTTTTCTTTTCTTAGCCTGCTTGGAAATTCTAGTAGGTATGGCTAGAAAGCAGTAATCTATTGTTGGGAATCTTAGGCCAGTTATGTTGAAAATGCATGGTGTGGTTATACTGAGAGAAAGGGTGGGATATTTGATGACATAGTTTTTCTTTTAATTTTGTCTATTTTTGGTGGGAATCGTTAAGAGCCTGGCTCTGTGACTTGCCTCTTATTTCTGGTACTACTTGTTAGATGTATGACCTCGGATGAGTTATTTTACTTCTCTCTGTTTTCTTGAATTAAATAGGGATAATGTTGAATTCAACTTTCATCTGGTCACTATTCTGATATTATAAGGTTGTTATAAGGGTTAAATGGGAGTAGTAAGTAGATTACATTTATCATAATATCTAATTCAAATGTTAGATTAATTATTCATTCATAGAGTGTTTTGTTTTACTTAAACATCAAATATTTTTAAAATAGAAATAAGGTTATATTGTATGTGTGAGGAAGTGTGGTTTGAAGGACCTACTGCTTAAACGTAAGAATGGGAGCATCATTAATGTGCACCTGCATTCTGGGTGTTTCTCCTTGAACTCATCATACTTCCATCCCAGAAGTAACAGCCATTTTGTCTATTTATTTATTTTTATAATTTAAGATAGGAGTGTGTTGGGGTCTCAAGTCCGAGGCTGGCCTCTGACCAGCAGGGGCCAGTACAGACACCCCCCAACAAGGTGATCGGGAAGGGTAATGTCGACGGGTCAAGCACACCACAGCAAGCACCCGTGAGTTCTGTCGAAGCAGGAACCACTTTATTGAGGAAGCGTACAGGCTTATAAAGCTTACGAAGGACATGCGCAGTAGGGGAGCCAGTCAGAGAAAAGGTCACGCAGGCACGGGTGGACCACGCACAGGGGCACCTTAAGTAAAGTATAGGGATCACGCGCTGTCCACGTGTCCGGAACTAAAGCGGACCTGTCCCTGCGGGTGGCAGCCGCAGACACGCCCCTCGAACATCCGCCAGGCGCCGTGTTGTAATGGAGGTTTTAGGCAGTGCCCAGTGGGAGTGGGGAGAGGGCACTCCTGTCAGCTGGTTCACTCCCCCAGTGCCTGCAGCAGTTGGCACTGAGCCAGGACTGCAGTCTAGGTTTCTCCCATGTGGGAAGCAGGTACCTGATTACTTGATCCAAATATTTGAATTAATAATTCCTTTGAAAAAATTTTTACTAGTCCATGTATGAATGTGTTCCTGAGCAATATTTAGTTTTTTTTTTTGCTTTACAAAAATACAGTGAATGTAATTCCTTGCTTTTTAAATAGAATTATGACTTGTGAGATTCAATCATGTTGTATGTAGTTTATTTTCACTACTGTATTGTATTCTTTTCTATGGCTCTTTTAGGATTCATTTTTCTTTAAAAATTTTTATTGATTTATTTATTTGAAAGGCAGAGTTATAGAGAGAGGGAGAATCCACTGCTTTACTCCTCAGATGGTTGCAATGGCTGGGACTGTGCCAGGCCGAAGCCAGGAGCCTGGAACTCCCATGTGGTTGCAGGGGCCCAAGCACTTGGGCCATCCTCTGCCACTTCATCAGGTGCATTAGCAGGGAACTGGATTGAAAGTAGAGCAGCCGGGTCTAGAACCTGTGCCCATATGGGACGCCAGTGTTGCAGGTGATGTCTTAATCCACTATGCCACAGTGCCGACCCCTAGGATTCATTTTCTAATATGAGATTGATATACATTGTCATTTCATCTGGCTTTTGATGTATTTACAATATTACAAAACAAACTGCTGATAAAGGAATTTGCTTTCTATGTGGCAGTACTTCTTTAGAAAAAGTAAATCTTAGGGGCCGGCACTGTGGCATAGTGGGTAAAGCTGCCGCCTGCAGTGTTGGTATCCCATATGGGCGCTGATTCTAGTCCTGGCTATTCCACTTCTGATCCAGCTCCCTACTATGGCCTGGGAAAGCAGTAGAAGATGGCCCAAGTCCTTGGGCCCTTGCACCCACGTGGGAGACTTGGAGGAAGCTCCTGACTTCAGATCGACCCAGCTCTGGCTATTGTGGCCATTTGGGGAGTGAACCAGCAGATGGAAGACCTCTCTGTCTCACCTTCTCTATATATGTAACTCTATTTCTTAAATTAAAAAAAAAATAAAAATATTTATTTATTTAAGAGGCAGAGTTACAAGAGGCAGAGACAGAGAGAGAGAGAGAGAGAGAGAGAAGTCTTCCATCCGCTGGTTCACTCAGTGGCCTCAATGGCCAGAGCTGGGAGGATCTGAAGCCAGGAGCTTCCTTCGAGTCTCTCAACGCTGGTGCAAGGGCCCAAGGACTTCCAATCCAGCTCTCTGTTTATGGCCTGAGAACACAGTGGAGGGTGACCCAAGTGCTTGGGCCCCTGCCAGTCATGTGGGAAACCTGGATGCGGCTCCAGGCTCTTGGCTTCTGTTTGGCTGAGCCCTGTTCATGGCTGCTATCTGTGGAGTGAGCCAGCGGTAGAAGGATCTGTCTCTGTCTCTATTATCTCTATCTCTATGTCTCTGTCTCTCTCTCTCTCTCTCTCTCTCTTTTATCTCTCCCACTCTTTCTGTAATTCTGAATTTCAAATAAGTAATTAAAAAAACCTACAACTTAAGTGTTCATCAAAGGGTCTTCAAAATGTTCATGGAGGGGCTGGTGCTGTGGCAAAGCTGGTGAAGCTGCTGCATGTGACACTGGCTTCCCATATGGGTACCGGTTTGTGTCCTGGGTCCTCCACTCCCGATCCAGCTCCTTGCTGATGTGTCTGGGAAAACAGCAGATGACCCAAGTGCCTGTGCCCCTGCCACCCATATGGGAGACCCAGATGGAGTTCCAGTACCAGCGCTGGCTGCTGTGTCCATCTGGAGAGTGAACCAGCAGATGCAAGATCTCTCTCTGTCTCTCCCTCTCTGTAATTCTACCTTTCAAATAAATAAATCTTAAAAAAGAAACGGTATTTTAAATCTTTAAAAAATACCCTTTCAAATAAATAAATTTTTAAAAATATGTTCATGCAAATGCATAGTATGAAAAAACTCTGCATGGATTTAAGGAAATTTGAGTTAAATTAAACATCTTTTAAATCTGTTTTCAACAAACTTTTTGAACTATTACTCAGAAATAAAAAGAAATGAAGGGATTGATGTTGGCTTAGGGGTTGAAATGCCTGCATCCTTGCCCCATTCAAATGGGAGTGCTGGGGTTCAAGTCTGGCTGTACCACTGGTTCCAGTTCCTTGGTAGTGTACACCTGGGAGGCAGCAAGGTGGTTGAAGTAATTGGGTTCCTGGGAGACTTGAATTGAGATCCAGGATCTGGGCTTCGACCTGGCCTAGCCACTGCTATTGCAGGCATTTGAGGAGTCAAACAGTATATGGGAACTCTGTTGGTCTATGTATCTCTCTCTGAAATAATGGAAAATGGAAAAAAAAAAAAAAAACTATTGATATATTCTAAATCAGCGTTTGCTCCCAGGTTTATAACAAAACAAAAGTTTTTTTTTTTATTTTAAAAACTACCAAAAGTCACCATTTCGAGGGATTTGCTATTTAAAGAGGAATAATTACTGTGGTTAGAAATAGAAAAGCTGGTGCTGGTGCTGTGGCGTAACGGGTACAGCTGCGACCTGTGGGTCACCTGCCCTATGCTGGCTCAGGTCCTGGCTACCTTACTTCCCATCCAGCACCCCTGCTGATGTACCTGGGAAAGCAGAAGATGGCCCAAGTCCTGGAGCCCATGCGCTCACAAAGGAGACTCAAAAGAAGCCGCTGACCCCTGGCTTTGGATTGACCTAGCCCCAACAACCGTTGGCAGCCATTCGGGGAGTGAACCAGCAGATGGGTCACTCTGTGCCCCGCCCCCCACCTCCGGCTGGGCCTTTCAAATCAATAAATGAATCTTAAAAAGAAATGAAAACCCATGGTTACTTTGAGATGATTTGACTGCCTCTTTTCTCATCTCCTTTTTATTATTTTCAAGCCTTTACGCGTCTTTTCTGCTGTGAAAGGATGATTGCTGACTCATAACTGATAGGAAATTCAGAGGTGCCCGAGCCTGGTTTCTGTGATGTGTATGATAATACTAATGCACTTGTAGTTTTAAATGTTTATATATTTTGGATTTAGTCTCAATCATATAGAGGTTTACTTTAAAAAGTAATTTTTAAAAAAATCACTGGTCATCTGCTCTGTAGATGATGCTTTGAAAAGGGAATTCCTGTTGATAGTTGTATTTTATTATTAAAGTCAAAGACCGGAGGTTAAACTGCTTTACTTTCAGGATGATGCATTCAGAATATGCCAAGAAAACTAAGATTGTAGAATTCTTCTTTAATATGATTAACAAGCCACTCAAACTACTATAATAACCCAGTCACCCTTTTTCCATTCTTGATGAAAATGGATGGAGATAAGATTTTGATAATTGTTCATAAAACCTGACAGTTATATTGGATTTGGGCAAATATAGACATAAAACAACTCAGAAATCAGTTATGCTGTAGTGCCTGTGATACTTAAGTCTGCAACTTAATTAAGAAGTATAATTGACCTAAATATCAGCTCAGTGATCTGAAAAGTGAAGTGCTATGCAGATAGTCCAGTTTATATCACTGTAATAAAATGGCCCTCTCATGTGCCAAACTCCTAATTAGTTTCTTATGAAAGTATTGTCTTTGTTTTCAAAGATTGTTTTAATTAGAATATAGTTTTTTTTTATTTATTTTTTATTTTTTGACAGGCAGAGTGGACAGTGAGAGAAAGAGACAGAGAGAAAGGTCTTCCTTTGCTGCCGGTTCACCCTCCAATGGCCGGCGTGGCCGGTGTGCTGCAGCCGGTGCACCGCGCTGATCCGATGGCAGGAGCCAGGCACTTATCCTGGTCTCCCATGGGGAGCATGGCCCGAGGACTTGGGCCATCCTCCACTGCACTCCCTGGCCACAGAGGGAGCTGGCCTGGAAGAGGGGCAACCGGGACAGAATCCGGCGCCCCGACCGGGACTAGAACCTGGTGTGCCAGCGCCGCAAGGCGGAGGATTAGCCTAGTGAGCCGCGGTGTCGGCCAAGAATATAGTTTTGAGTCTATGTAATATTTAACATATAAAGCCTGTATTATTTGGAAGTTGATATTGAAAGCCTTTAAACTTCTGACCTTGAGTAGAATTTGCTGTAAATGACCATTGCATGCAGCTGGTGGATTTAAAAAATTGCCCTTTCTGGGTTTCTGCTTTGTGAAAAGTAGTATGTATTGGACATGAGTGCTTGACAGCTGACATCTATCCATGATAACAGAATACTTATTTTCATATTTTAAAGCAGCTTTGAAAGCTTTTCATGTGCACACATGCTCAACATATGTTTCTAAAGCTTTAACTATGTATTTTCCATCATGTATTGCTTGTCATTAATACAAGAAACCATAAATCTTTGAAAAGCTTCGTATCTTAAACCTAAGTAGACAAGCATCTGAAGATCAACAATGCGGAGTGTTTAATTCATTTCCGTGGAATTTTGTGTTCCTTAGAGTTTTAAACTATTACAAGTAAAACTTTAATATAAGGGCTGGTGCGTGGCTCACTTGGCTAATCCTTCGCCTGCGGCTCTGGCATCCCGGGTTCTAGTCCCAGTTGCTCCTCTTCCAGTCCAGCTCTCTGCTGTGGCTCGGGAAGGCAGTGGAGGATGGCCCAAGTGCTTGGGCCCTTGCACCCGCATGGGATACCAGGATAAGCACCTGGCTCCTGGCTTCAGATCGGCACAGTGCGCCAGCCGTAGCGGCCATTTCGGGGGTGAACCAATGGAAGGAAGACCTTTCTCTGTGTGTGTCTCTCTCTCACTGTCTAACTCTGCCTGTAAAACACACACACACACACACACACACACACACACACAAAACAAAAAACTTTTAGTACTGTTCTAATATTGTGTGATTTGACCCTTGTTTAATTTATTCATAGAATTTGGCCCTAATATAGAAAATCAAATTATAAGAACAATTTTTTCCCTAATTCAACTACTTTTTGATATTTATAGGGCTAGTTATTTTAATTTAAAAGCTTTATTTTCATTTTATTTGAAAGAGAGACAGAGAGAGAATATCTTCTATCTGCTTGTTCACTCCACAGATACCCGTTACAGCTGGAGCTCTGCCACGCTGAAGTCGGCATCTCCGGTGGGAGTGGCAGGGCCAAGTACTGCAAGCCGTTCTCTGCTCCCCAGGCTGTGCGTTAGCAGGAAGCATGATCCAAGTGGAGCCTGGACTCAGACTAGGCGTTCTGGAATGGGCACGGGTGGTCCATGTGGTACCTTAACTGCGCTCTAAACACCCACTCCAAGGCTAGTTACTTAACTTTACTGAAGTGTGAAGTAACGGAAATTGGGGGTAGGGTGGCAAGTGGTGTTGCGGCACAGTCGAGTGAGCCACTGCTTATGGTGCCAGGATCCTGTATCAGCAGCAGTTCAAGTCCTAGCTACTCTGCTGCTCCTCCAGTTCCCTGCTATGGCCTAAGAAAGCAGAGGAAGATGCCCCAAGTCCTTGGGCTCCTGCCACCCATGTAGGAGACCTGTATGGAATTCTGGGATCCTGGCTTGGGCCTGACCCAACCTCGGTCATTATAGCCATTTGGGGAGCAAATCAGTAGTTGGAACACCCCCCCCCCCCCGCAAATATTTATTTATTTGAAAGAGAGAGATGGAGATCTTATATCCACAGGTTCACTCCCAGATGACTACAATGGCCAGGACTGGGCCAGTCTGAAGCTAGGTGCTTCATTCAGGTCCCTACATGGATGGCAGGGGCCCAAGGCCTTGGGCCATCTCCTTCTGCTTTCCCAGGCCGTTCGCGGGGAGCTGGATCAGAAGAGGCACAGCTGGGACACTCGAGCCAGCGCCATAGGATGCCTGCTTTGTAGGCAGTGGCTTTACCCACGCCACAACACCAGCCCCTCTGCCTTTCAAATAGATAATAAAATAAATCTTTAAAAAGGAATAAAATTAGAATTGTATGATTTCTAGTGTTAGTACTTTTCCTTTATCTTTAAAATTAGATCATGATAATTTAAAAAGAATTCTCAAATAAAAGAAATACTTCATAATATGTTAGCAAACTTTTTAATTAAAAATGATATCTTTTGTGGTTGGTGTAGGTTTCACATACTTAGGCCATTTGATAGATTGGTGTGCAGATCAGATTGACTTGCTGCAAGATAATAAGAGACATGCTTTGACTTCAGAAGATAAATTGGCCATGCGCAGCTGTAATCCTACTGTCTTTTCATTTCCAGACATGCTTCAGTAGTGTAAAGATTTGATTCTTAGGCCTTGGAAAGGAAGTTGAAATTTGATGGTTTATGAGGATTTTTAGTCAGGTTTTTGATAAATCTGTTTTGTGAAATGACGGTACCATGTAAATTGTGTTTCATGACTTAAATAGCTCTCTCTCAGTTCCATTTGAAATATAAGAAGCCTGAATTCCTTTCCATTTTTTTCCCCCTGGCATTTGTAAAGCAAACCATGTTACTAAGAATGATGTGAAAGGAATTTTAAATTTAGGCTAGTTAAGTTGCCATCTTTATAGTTATGGAAAAGGTAGCAATCAGTGATGAACATTAACCTGAATTTTCAAAGGTGAAATCATCCTTATGACCCATATGCTCCATTTAATAATAGTTCTTCTTTTATAAAAGCTTTTATTTTAATTTAAAAAAAAAAAACCTTTATTTGAAAGGCAGAGTTATAGAGAGGCAGAGAGAGAGAGGTCTTTCATCTGCTGGGTCACTCCCCAAATGGCCACAACGGCTGGAGCTGCGCTAGTCCGAAGCCAGGAGACAGGAATTTCTTCTGGGTCACCATGTGGGTGCAGGGGCCCAAGCACTGGGGCCATCTTCTACTGCTTTCCCAGGCCACAGCAGAGAGCTGGATCGGAAGTGGATCAGCCAGGTCTTGAACCCGCGCCCATATGGAATGCCAGCTCTGCAGGTGGTGGCTTTACCCAGCACAACACAGTGCCTGCCCATTTTATAAATGCTTTTGACAGAAATGTACAATATCAGATTTTAAGAAATTATTTGAGGTGTTTACATAAGAACAATTCAAGACCTCTGTCAGAATCTTTTTGGGGGACCAGCACTGGGTGTAGTGGGTTAAGCCACAGCCTGCAGTGCCAGCATCCCATATGGGCATTGGTTCAATTCCTGACTGCTCCATTTCTGGTTGAGCTCCCTGCTAATGTGCCTGGGAAAGCAATAGAAGATGGCCCAAATGCTTGGGTCCCTGCACCCACATGGGAGACCCAGATGAAGCTCCTGGTTCTTGGCTTTGGTCTGACCCAGCTCCAGCCATTTGGGGAGGGAACCAGTGGATGGAAGATCAATATCTCTAGCTCTCTCTCCCTCCCTCTCCCTCACTCTCTTTATGTCAATAACTCTACCTTTCAAATAAAATAAATCTTTAAACAACCATGAAAAAAAAACCCTTTTTGGTCTATCTTAGCATCTGCTATGGTTAGACTGTCTCCTCTAAAACGTGTTTTGAAATTTAATTACCATTGTGATGATACTAAGAGTTGGGATCTTTAAAAGGAAATTCAGTATTGGATTGACATATTATTTTGCAAGAGGACTAGTTACCAAGGGAATAGGCTTTTTTCTTTTTTTAATAAAGATTTTTTTTTTTTATTTGAAAGGCAGAATCACACAGAGGGAGGCAAACATGGAGATATCTTCCATCTGCTGATTCATTCCCCAGGTAGCCACAAAAGCCAAGTTAGGGCCAGGCTGAAGCCAGGAACTCAGTCTGGATTTCCGACATAGGTGCAGGGTCCACGTACTTAGACTCTTTCACTGCTTTTCCAGGCATAGTAACAGGAAGCTAGATCGGAAGCGGCAGCCAGGACTGGAACTGGCCCAAGCCGCTGCGCCGCGATGCCATCCCTTAGACTCTTGGTAAAAAGTGAAGTCCTGTCCCCTCTGCCCTGCGTCTTGGGTGCTTGCTTCCCCTTTGGCTGTTGGTCGGTGCAGCCCGAGACTCTCACTAGAAGCAGATGCCCTCTTCTTGGATCTCCCAGTCTCCAGACCAGGAGCCAAGTAAATCTCAGTTCTTGTTGAATCGCTCAGTCTCAGGCATTCTGTACAGCAGAAAACTGAGCATCCAAGAGCATCTTCAACAGTGTTTTCCAAGAGACAGCTCTTTAATCCTCTCAGGGCACCAAGATTTAGATAATTTGCTTAAGTCACGCAGTTAATATAGGAATTTAAAAACACACAAATACGTTGTTTCCTGAATTTATCTGGATTGAATACCAAACTACTTTATAGTTTGAGGCAAAAATATGCTTTTTAAAGAACATTGTGTCAACAACTCTTTTTTTTTTTTTTTTTTTTTTTGGACAGGCAGAGTGGACAGTGAGAGAGAGAGACAGAGAGAAAGGTCTTCCTTTGCCATTGGTTCACCCTCCAATGGCCGCCGTGGCCGGCATGCTGCGGCCGGCGCACCGCGCTGATCCGATGGCAGGAGCCAGGTGCTTCTGGTCTCCCATGGGGTGCAGGGCCCAAGCACTTGGGCCATCCTCCACGGCACTCCCTGGCCACAGCAGAGAGCTGGCCTGGAAGAGGGGCAACTGGGACAGAATCTGGCGCCTGACCGGGACTAGAACCCGGTGTGCTGGCACCACAGGCGGAGGATGAGCCTATTGAGCCACAGCGCTGGCCAACAGCTCTTAAGATTCTTGAGGGATTCAATTTTCTTTTGTCTTCTTCCTTCTTCTTCTTCCTTCTTCTTCCTTCTTCTTCTTCTTCTTCTTTTTTTTTTTTTTAAGATTTATTTTATTTATTTGACAGAATTATGGAGAGAGGTAGAGCCAGAGGGAGAGGTCTTTCATCCACTGGTTCACTCCTCAAATGACTGCAATGGCCAGAGCTGAGCTGATCTGAAGCCAGGAGCCAGGAGTTTCTTCTGGGTCTCCCAAAGTCTTAGGCCATCTTCTACAGCTTTCCCAGGCCATAGCAGAGAGCTAGATTGGAAGTGGAGCAGCCAGGACTTGAACTGGCGCCCATATGGGATGCCAGTGCTGCAGGCCAGGGCTTTAACCCCCTGTGCCTCAGTGCTGGCTCCATGGGATTCGCTTTTTAAGAACCATTTACCATTTGCCAGACACTGAGTGTTTTTTGGTTTATTGGAGGTTACAGTGGTGGTGGTGTGTCCATTTTAGAGAACAGGAAATTGAGGCTCAGAGGTATAAATTTTGTCAGCTCCTAGTGGGATTCAGTTGACATTCAAATCTGTTCTTTCTGGCTGGTGCTGTGGCTTACTTGGCTAATCCTCCACCTGCGGTGCTGGCACCCCAGGTTCTAGTCCTGGTTGCTCCTCTTTGAGTCCTGCTCTTTGCTGTGGCTCGGGAGTGCAGTGGAGGATGGCCCAAGTACTTGGGCCCCTGCACCTGCATGGGAGACCAGGAGCAAGCACCCGGCTCCTGGCTTGGGATCAATGCAGCGCCAGCTGTAGTGGCCATTAGGGGAGTGAACCAATGGAAGGAAGACCTTTCTGTCTCTCACTAACTCTGCCTGTCCAAAAAAAAAAAAAAAAAAAGTTCTTTCTGCTACTTTGCTTCTGAGCTTCATTCTGGTTGGTTTCATCAGCTTCTTGTCTAATGCACTCACGTGTTTCTCTTGCCAATCTAGGAATTAACCCTATCTGCCCCATTTCAGAATTTGCCATGCTAACCAAATTTATCCAGAGTTTGGCTGTTTTGTGCTCAGATAATGGGCAATATGACTTTTTCAAAATAATTTATGAAAATTTATCATTCTTTTCACATCCATTCTGTTTTGGTGTTTTTTTTTTTTTTTTTAATTCATGACTGTCAGTTCTTTATCTCATTAAGGATCGTGCACATTTACTTTAAACTCATTTCAGTGCCTAATAAAATAAAATCTTGAATTAGTTTTCCAGGAATATCTTAGATATCTTTCTTGGCTCGTTTTCAAAATATGCTTTGCAATATTGGTGTATGGTGTTCGTCTTGAGTGGGAAATTAATTTTTCCTTTCTTTGTTTTGATGTCCTCCTTGATGTGTCTCCTGCTCCCTGCCATCTGTCCCTCCATTTTTGTTGCTTTCATCCATTGCCATCATACCTAGTGGTTTGGATCTAGGAGTCTGTTACATCCATCATATCAGAGATAATGAATGACTCAGGTTTTGTATGTAGTACCCCCTCTACATTGCAGGTGGCAGTTTGGTACAATGGTGACCTTAGCTATTGTTAATAGCTTTTCCTACCTTCCTTCCAGAAAAAATTTTTTGTATTTATGAACCATGCATTCATTTATTACCCTGTGTGTGATTTGATTTCCTGGCTGCCTTTGCTTGTTTCTGGTCCTGGAACTCAGTTTTTGTGTTACAAACTCATTGCTTTATGTTTGCTTTGTGTCTTGGTCCATAGACATACTTGTTTTCCTTTCTTGTCTCCTCTCTTCCCCTCCCCTTATCAATATTTGAGAATCTTTATTGTTAGTCAATATACCCTGAAATAAATATTGGTAACTATTATAAAGGATCATCATGCTTACATCTCACTCTCAAATTGTTCAGTGAATGTTAGAGAAATTTATAAAATGAATGGGAGTAACTTTGTGTTTCTTTTTACTCATTTAAAAAAATAATCTATAATCACAGGCTTAATTCACCACTAATCATAGTATTCAACAAGAAGTTGGAAACTGTAGTTCCACAGAAGTATAAACAAGTGGTAATTCCACAGTGTATATATGTTTTCTTTATCTAGTCATCAGTTGATGGGCACCTGGGTTGATTCCATATCCTAACTATTGTGAATTGAGCTGCAATGAACATGGGGGTACAGACGACTCTTTCATATGGTGATTTCATTTTGATTGGATAAATTCCCAGGAGTGGGATGGCGGGGTCATATGGTAGATCTGTTTTCAGATTTATGAGGAATCTCTGTACTGACTTCAATAATTGTTTTACTAGTTTACATTCCCACCGATAGTGAATGAGGGTACCTTTTCCCCCATGTCCTTGCTGGCATTTTTTGTTTTTGATTTTAGGATGAAAGCTATTCTAACTGGGAGGAGGGGAAACCTCATTGTGATTTTTTGGTTGTTTGTGTTTTGCATTTCCTGAAGGCTAGCGATCTTGAACATTTTTTCATGTGTCTGTTGGCTGTTTAAATTTCATCCTTTGAGAAATGCCTGTTTTTGTCCTTTGCCTATTTGTTCCTTCCCTCTCTCCCTCCTTCTTTCCTTCCTAAGATTTACTTATTTATTTTGAAAGAGTTAGAGGAAAAGAGAGAAAGGGGAGTCTTCCATCTGTTGGTTCACTCCCAAGGTGGCCACAATGGCCAGGGCTGGGCCAGGCTGAAGCCAGGAGCCAGATGCTTCTTATGGGTCTCCCCTGGGTGCAGGTTCCCAAGCACATGAAGCATTTTCTGCTGCTTTCCCCAGGCCATTAGCAGGGAGCTAGACTGGAAGTGGAGCATCCAGGACATGAACTGGTGCACATACAGGATGCCAGCATCAAAGGTGGCTGCTTGCACAGTTCCGGCCCCTTATCCATTTCTTAACTGAATAGTTTGTTTTGCTGTTGAATTTCTTGAGCTCTTTATAGATTCTGGATATTAACTCCTTAGGAGTTGCGGAGTATGCAAATATTTTTTTCCAATGTGTTGGTTGCTTCTTCACTTGGCTGAGTGTTTGCTTTGCAGTGTAGAAGCTTCTTTGCTTGATGAAATCACATTTGTCTTTTTGCTTTTATTACCTGTGCTTCTGGGGTCTTTTCTAAGAAGTCTTTGCCTATGCCAGCGTCTTGTAGCTTCCCTGAGTTCCTCTAGTAGTTTGATGGTGTCAGGTCACAGATTTAGATCCTTGATCCATTTTGAGATGATTTTTGTGTAAGTTTCAAGGTGGGGCTTGTTTCATGCTTCTGCGTGTGTAGATCCAATTTCCCCAGTAATGTTTGTTGAAGATATTTGGTTGGTTGGTTGGTTTCTCCAGGGATTGATTTTAGCTCATTTGTAAAAGATCAGTTGGTTGTAGATGTCTGGATTAACCTCTGGGATTTCTATTCTGTTCCATTGATCTTCATGCCTATTGTTGTGCCGGTACCAGGCTGTTTTGATTGTAACTGCCTTGTAATGTGTCTTGAAATCTGGTATTGTGATGCCTCCAGCTTTGTTTTGGTTGTTTAAGATCGCTTTAGCTATTCAGGGTCTCTTGTGTTTCCATATGAATTTTAGCACTGCTTTTTTCCCTAGATCTAAGAAGAATGTCCTTGATCTTTTGTTTGGGACCACATTGAATCTGTAAATTGCTTTGGGTTGCATGTACATTTTGATGATTTTCTTTATTATTTTATTTATTTGAAAGGCACAGCTACAGGGTGAGGGAGAGGAGAGAGAATTTATTTTTTATTTTTTATTTTGACAGAGTGGACAGTGAGAGAGAGAGACAGAGAGAAAGGTCTTCCTTTTGCTGTTGGTTCACCCTCCAATGGCCGCCACGGCTGGCGTGCTGCGGCCTGCGCACCGCGCTGATCCGAAGGCAGGAGCCAGGTGTTTCTCCTGGTCTCCCATGGGGTGCAGGGCTCAAGCACTTGGGCCATTCTCCACTGTACTCCCTGGCCACAGCAGAGAGCTGGCCTGGAAGAGGGGCTACCGGGACAGAATCCGGCGCCCCGACCAGGACTAGAACCTGGTGTGCCGGCGCCGCTAGGCGGAGGATTAGCCTAGTGAGCCGCGGCGCCGACCAGGGAGAGAGAATTTTAACAAAGAATGATCACTACAACACTTCCTATTTTGTTTTTAACCTTAAGTCATTAACTTGTTTTTAAATCTCTCATATCTATCTAGATTATTCCTATTCTTTTTTTTTTTCCTTGACAGGCAGAGTGGACAGTGAGAGAGAGACAGAGAGAAAAGTTCTTCCCGCAGTGGCCGCTGTGGCTGGCGCACTGCGCTCATCTGAAGCCAGGAGCCAGGTGTTTCCTCCTGGTCTCCCATGCGGGTGCAGGGCTCAAGGACTTGGGCCATCCTCCACTGCACTCCTGGGCCACAGCATAGAGCTGGACTGGAAGAGGAGCAACCGGGACAGAATCCAGCGCCCTGACCGGGACTAGAACCCGGGGTGCCGGCACTGCAGGCAGAGGATTAGCCTAGTGAGCCATGGTGGAATAGTCCTATTCTTAAAGATCATGTTACACTGTCAACTCTATTGAAAATATTCCCAGTTCTCCCAGAGAAAGGTTCCCCTGCTTTTAAAAAAAAATTATTTGAAAGAGTTATAGTGAAAGAGGGAGAGACAGAAATAGGGGCGAGAGGAGAGAGGAGAAGAGAGATCATCCATCCACTGGTTCGCTCCGCAGAGGGCTGCAGTGATAGCTGCATTAGATGTGAGCTGGATCAGAAGTGAAGCAGCAGGGACTTGACCCAGCACCTACATGGCTTGCCAGTGTTGCAAGAGACAGCTTTGTGTGCTGCCTCACAATACTGGTCTCATTTTGATATTAATTCTTCTAATCTACAAACATGGATGACTTCCATTTTTTTGTGGGTATGTCTTCTATTTATTTCTTTAATGTTTTGTAATTTTCACTGTAGAGATCTTTCACATCCTTGGTTAAATTTGTTTCAAGGTATTTGAATTTTTTTTAAAGATTGATTTATTTATTTGAAAGTCAGAGTTACACAGAAGAGAGGCAGAGAGAAAGCGAGAGAGGGAGGGAGGGGTCTTCCATCCGATGGTTCACTCCCCAGTTGGCTGCAATGGCTGGAGCTGTGCCAATCCGAAGCCAGGAGCCTGGAGCTTCTTCCAGGTCTCCCATGTGGGCTCAGGGGCCCAAGGACTTGGACCATCTTCTGCTGTTTTCCCAGGCCATAGCAGAGAGCTGGATTGAAGTGTAGCAGCCAGGTCTTGAACCCGCGCCCATATGGAATGCTGGCACTTCAGGCCAGGGCGTTAACCCACTGCACCATAGCACCAGCCCAAAGGTATTTCAATTTTCTTGTAGCTATTATGAATGTACTGATCTTACAATTTCTTTCTCAGCTGTGGTGTTTGTATATTCAAAGGCTATTGTTTTTTGTGAGTTAATTTTTAGATCTTGCAATTTTATTAAACTTTCTTATGAGTTCCAGTAGTCTCTTAGTGGAGTCTTTCGGTTCCCCTATATATACAGAATCATGTCATCTGCAAACAGGGATAATTTGACTTCCTGCTTTCCAGTTTGTATCCTTTTGATTTCTTTTTCTTCCCTATTGGCTTTGGCTAAAACTTCCAGAACTATATTGAATAGCAGTAATGAAAGTGGGCATCATTTTCTGATTCTGGATCTTGGTGGACATGCGTCTAATCTTTCCCTATTCAATAGGATGCCGGCTATGGGTTTTTCATATAGTGCCTTGATTGTATTGAGAAATATTCCTTTGATACCTGATTTGCTTAAGTTGTTATATGAAAGTATATTGTATTTTATCAGATGTTTTCTCTGCATCTGTTGAGGTAGTCATGGTTTTTATTCTTCAGTTTGTTCATGTGATGTATCACATTTATTAATTTGTGAATGTTGAGACATCCCTGCATACCAGGAATGAATCCTACTTGGGCCAGGTGAATGATCTTTCTGATGTGTTTTTGGATTCAGTTAGCTGGAATTATGTTGAAGCTTTTTGCATCTACATGTTCATCAGGAATGTTGGACTATAGATCTTTCTTTATTGTATCTTTTTCTGGGTTTGGAATTAAAGTGGAATTAATGCCGACCTCATTTAAGGAGTTTGGGAGGATTCCTTCTCTTTCAATTACTTTGAATAGTTTGAGGAGAACTGAAATTAGTTCTTTAAATGTCTGGTAGAGTGCAGCAGGGAAGCCATCCAGTTCTGGGCTTTCCTTTGTTGGGAGGGTCTTTGTTACTGATTCCATCTCTTTCTTGGTTATTGATCTGTTTAGGTTTTCTGTATCTTCGTGACTCAATTTTGGTACTTTGTAGCACATTCAAACCCTGTTGCAGTGCCTCTTATCTGTCCCACTTAAATGTGAGGGAGGCATGAGCTAAGCAATAAACTTTGGCCAATTTTAATCTCTTTTAGTAGAAACAACTAGATTACTGCAGAGATTTAGAACTTTGAATAGCTGTATAATTTTTTGTGACCAATTGTTCTTGCCTTTGAATCACAGGTTAGCCATTAATTTTTAGTAAGGATTTTTTTACAACACATAATAGATGTTGTGATGATATACTTAATAGTTTGTTGATCCCTGACACTGAGTCATCAGTTTCTTGAAGGCCAAAAATCAAACAAAAATCTTGACTGTTTTTTTTTTTTTTTAATTTATTTTTTACAGGCAGAGTGGACAGTGAGAGAGAGAGACAGAGAGAAAGGTCTTCCTTTTGCTGTTGGTTCACCCTCCAATGGCCGGCGCGCTGCGGCCACACACCGCGCTAATCCAAAGCCAGGAGCCAGGTGCTTCTCCTGGTCTCCCATGGGGTGCAGGGCCCTAGTACTTGGGCCATCCTCCACTGCACTTCCTGGCCACAGCAGAGAGCTGGCCTGGAAGAGGGCAACCGGGACAGAATCCGGTGCCCCGACTGGGACTAGAACCTGGTGTGCCGGCGCCGCAAGGCGGAGGATTAGCCTAGTGAGCCGCGGCGCCGGCCTAAATCTTGACTGTTTTGACCAGCAATTCATCCCCAGCATATAACATGGGAAATATTTTCTTTGTCTCTTTGAACAATATACAATATGTTGAATTGACTACTCTTTTTTTTTTTTTTTTTTTTTTTGGTCAGGCAGAGTGGACAGTGAGAGAGAGAGAGACAGAGAGAAAGGTCTTCCTTTGCCGTTGGTTCACCCTCCAGTGGCCGCTGTGGCCAGTGTGCTGCGGCCGGCGTGCCTTGTTGATCCGGAGCCAGGTGCTTCTCCTGGTCTCCCATGGGGTGCAGGGCCCAAGCACTTGGGCCATCCTCCACTGCCTTTCCGGGCCACAGCAGAGAGCTGGCGTGGAAGAGGGGCAACCAGTACAGAATCCGGTGCCCTGACCAGGACTAGAACCCGGTGTGCCGGCCCTGCAGGCGGAGGATTAGCCTGTTGAGCCATGACGCCAGCCAAATTGACTACTCTTTAAGACACTTGGTGAGCATTCTTTTTAGAGACTAACTGATTTATTTGAAGGAGTGACAGAGAGGGAAACAGAGATATCCTCTATCTGTGGATTCACTCCTGAAGTGCTAGCAGCAGCCAGGGCTGGCCAGGCCAAGGCCAGGAAGTCCATCCATCCTGGTCAGCACTGGGATGGCAGGGACCCAAGTACCTGGGCCATGTTGCACTCCCTTCCCAGGTACATTAACAAGGAGCAGGATTGGAAGCAGAGCAGCCAGAACTTGAACCTGAGTACTGATGTCACAAGTAGTAGCTACCCACTGTACTGCAACACTGGCCATGGGACTGTTACTTATTCATTCATTTACTTATTTATTTTTATTTGAAAGATAGATTTACAGAGAGAGGTAGAGCCAGAGAGAGAGAAAGGAGTCTTCCATCCACTAGTTCACTCCCCCAGATAACTGCAGTGGCCAGAGCTGAGCTGATCCGAAGCCAGGAGTGTTTTCCAGGTCTTCCTCATGGGTGCAGGGACCCAAAGACTTGGGCCATCTTCCACTGCTTTCCCAGGCCATAGCAGAGAGCTGGATCGGAAATGGAGCAGTTTTATGTTTTAATTTATTTGGAAGGCAGAGTTATAGAGATGGGAAGTCTTCCATCTACCAGTTCAATCCCCATTGACCGTAATGGCCAAGGCTGAAGCCAAAAGCCAAGAACTCCATCCTGGTCTCTCATGTTATGGGGAGCAGGAGCTCAAGCCCTTGGACCATCTTTGCAGGTTTCTCAGGCACATTAGCTGGGACCAGCACTCATATGGAATGCTGCCATTGTGAGCGGTGGCAGCACAAAAACACTGGTCCCTAGGTTTTGGTTTTAACCAGTTTTGTTGCATGACTGATTTTATAGAAGTTTGTAATTAAGTTTTGATGCCTCAGGTATGCTCTAACCAAAAAACAAACAAACAAACAAAAATAATAAAAGCCTGAGGTAGCCCTTGCTTTACTTACTAGACATGCATAAATAGGTTTTGTGAAGAACAAAAGAAGCTTTATAAAGCCAGGAATCCCAAAACTGACCTTTGAACACCAACAAGGAAAAACCCAGCCTGCATCATGTTTGAAGTCATTTGAGTGATGTGGTCGCTGTAAATTTCCCTGGGGTAATTGGGACCTAGTGGTGCAGACTTTTAGCTCCACATAATGTGGTAACTGTTGCTTAGAGTTTAAGTTCTGATACTTTTTAACCTTCTGGTCAGTGCACCCCGTCTCTCCCAAAGGTTAATGATGTGAAAGTGCTTCCTTACTTTCTCTTTGGATATTTTTTAAAAAGATTTTATTTGAAAGGCACAGTTGTGGGTAGGGGTGGGGAAAGGAGATTGATTGATCGATCGATTGATTGATTTTCCATCTGCTTGTTCACTCCCCAAATGGCCACCGTGATCGAGATCAGGCCAGGCCAAAGCCAGGAGTCTGGAACTCTCTCCGGGTCATCCTCTGCTGCTTTCCCAGCCACATCAGCAGAGAACTGGTTTGGAACCGGCATCAGCACCCATGTGGAGTTCCTGCATTGCAGGTGGTGGTTTAACCTGTTGCACCTCAGCACTTGCCCCTGGACCTTTTGAGATGTATGCTTCTATTTATTATTTGTGCAGTATCCACTGATTCACTCCCCAAATGGCTGCAACAGCAGAAGCTGGGCCAAGCGAAGCCAGGAGCCAGGAACTTCTTCCAGGTCTCCCACGCAGGTGCAGGAGCCCAAGGACTTGGGCCACCTCCCTCTGCTTTCCCAGGCCAAAGCAGAGAGTTGGATCGGAAGTGGAGTGGACAGGACTTGAACCAGTGCCCATATGTGGTGCCAGCATTGCAGCTGGCAGCTTTTTTATCCACTATGCCACAGGACTGGCTCCACATTATTTTTTTAAAAATTGAATTTATATCAGATTTTATTCTACTCTGTGCTCATCTGCCTCCTACCTCCATACTGCTTCTCTTCTTTCAGCCCTTTTTTAAAAAAATATTTATTTATTTGAAAGAGTTACAGAGAGAGGAGGAGAGGAAGAGAGAGAGAGAGAGAGAGAGAGGTCTCCTATCCAATGGTTCACTCCCCAATTGACCACAACAGCCGGAGCTACGCCAATCTGAAGCCAGGAGCTTCTTCAAGGTCTCCCACGTGGGTGCAGGGGCCCAAAGACTTGGGCCATCTTCTACTGATTTCCCAGACCATAGCAGAGAGCTGGATTGGAAGTGGAGCAGCTGGGTCTTGAACCGGCGCCAATATGGGATGCCAGTTTTTCAGGCCAGGGCATTAACCTGCTGTGCCACAGTACACAGTGCTGGCTCCCAGCTCTTTCTTCTTGGGGATGAGTAGGGGCTAAAATCTTTTGTTTCCCTGTTCTCTCTTGTTTTCATTGCTATGCATATTTTTATCATGTGCCAAAGGGACAACCTTACGTATAAATAATACTTTTGATATAGATATATTAATGTCTGTCAAAGAAATATTAAAGCACAAATCCAGGGATGTTATGCATTGTATGTACCTAGTACCTTTGAAGATACCTGAATGTCCTCTTTAGAGTCTTTTTTTTTTTTTTTAAAGATTTATTTTATTTGAAAGGCAGACTTATACAGAGACAGAGATCTTCCATCCACTGGTTCACTTCCCAGATGGCTGTAATGGCTGAGGCTGGGCCAGGCTAGAGCCAAGAGCTTCATCTGTGTCTCCCATATGGGTTCAGGGGCCCAAGGACTTGGGGCCATCTTTTGATGCTTTCTCAGATGCATTAGCAGGGGGCGGGATTGGAACTGGAGCAGCCAGGACTCCAGCTGGTGCCCGTGTGGGATTTCAGGGTTGCAGGCAGCGACTTGACCCTTATGCTTCCACCAGCCCTGACTTAGAATCTTCTGAAAGGTGTGCACTTACTTATCTCATCATGGGTTCTTAAGACAATATTTTTTTTTTTTTTTTTTTTGAGAGGCAGAGTGGACAGTGAGAGAGAGACAGAGAGAAAGGTCTTCCTTTGCCATTGGTTCACCCTCCAATGACCGGGCTGATCCGAAGGCAGGAGCCAGGTACTTATTCTGGTCTCCCATGGGGTGCAGGGCCCAAACACTTGGGCCATCCTCCACTGCACTCCCGGGCCACAGCAGAGAGCTGGCCTGGAAGAGGGGCAACCGGGACAGAATCCGGCACCCCAACCCGGACTAGAACCCGGTGTGCCGGCGCCGCAAGGCGGAGGATTAGCCTAGTGAGCCGCGGTGCCGGCCGGTTTATTCTGTTTTCATAACTGTGTGTTAACTACTAGCTGCCTCTCACCACTATATTTCAGTGGGAAAATGTTTTGAATTCCAGTCAGCTGTCTGTAAGTTTCAAATAGCCTGAATAGTTCTGCTTAATTTATTGTGTATGAATCTTTTTAATTGGTTGCACTATGGGGTATTTGTAGTTATTTGTATTTCAAATGAGAACAAAATTAGTGTTGCTGAACATACATCTTTGTTCTTGGTGTTGTGTACCTTGGAGGGATCACCACTATTCCCACTGTCAGTTGCTTGCTGTGTATAGATTTCTATCCTTAAATAGACATGAAATGTAAGGTATGATTATCCTCAGTTGTACAGGTTACAGGGTTTCACAGGTGAAGGGTATTTACCTGAAGTGATACTGGGATGAACTCTTAAGTTTGATTCCAATGAAGCTGTATTGTCTTCTTGTTATATCATAGTCAAGCTGGGGAAGGATTCAAGCCTTTGAGTTTTATTGGATAGGCAGCCAGAAGGCACTATTTTTGGTGGGGAATACCTAAATGGAAAATGACAAGTCAAAGTAGTGAAAGTGTTCTATAAAGTTTGTGACTTCTTTTCCTCCCCTTTCCTTCCACAATGTACTTCTGAATTTGGGAAGGCATGGGCTTGATCACAAGTACAATAGATAAAAAAGAATGCAAAGAAGAATAAGAGTTGGTAAAAGGAACCAGAGGAATGGTGGTATCAAGTAATAAAAAAGAGGAGTTTGTAGTAAGAGTCTTATACAAGTTTTTGTATTTATTTAAAGCTTACAATACTAAGAGTGGATAGGGCAGATACTTGACCTAGTGCTTAAGATATCAGTTAGGGTGATTGCATCCCACACTGGAGTGCTGGGTTTCATTTCCTGGTTCCTGATCTAGCTTCCTGCTACGCTGAACCCCGGAAGGCAGCAGGTGGTGGACAGCTCAAGCAGTTGGGTTTCTGCTGCATACATGGGAGACATGGATTGAGTTCTGGGTTCCTGGCTTTGACCTGGCACAGTGCCAGGTATTGGGAGCATTTGGGAATGAATAAGCAGTTGGGAGATTTTCTCTCTCTCTGCTTCTCAGATAAACTAAATAAATAAAAATTAGAAGAAATTAGAAAAAATATAGACAGATGAAAAGTCAATAGAAACAGAATGTAGTGTATAAAATGTTACAATGAAAATATGAAAAGAACGTTAGGATAAAGAAGGGAGAACTTGGGGTTGGTGCTGTGGCACACAGCAGGTTAAGCTGCCGTCTGTAGTGCTGGCATCCCATTTGGGTACCAGCTTGAGTCCTGGCTGCTCCACTTCTGATCATGTTCCCCGCTAATGCTCCTGAGAAAGAAGTGGAGAATGGCTCAAGTGCTTGGGCCCCTGTACACACCTGGGAGACCTGGATGAGGCTCTTGGCTTTGGCCTGGCCCAGCCCTACTCCTTGTGGATATTTGGGGAGTGAATAAGCAGATGGATGAACCCCCCCCCCCCCAACTCTGACTTTCAAATAAATAAATCCTTTTTTTTTTTTTAAAGGGGGGTGGAGGGACTTTCTATGAGAGGTTCGAGGTCTTTCTTTCTTTATTTCTCTCTCTCTCTCTCTCTTTCTCTCTCTCTTTCTCTCCTCTCCTCTCCTCTCCTCTCCTCTCCTCTCCTCTCCTCTCCTCTCCTCTCCTCTCCCCTCCCCTCCCCTCCCCTCCCCTCGCCTCGCCTCGCCTCGCCTCGCCTCTCCTTTTTTAAGATTTATTTATTTCAAAGGCTGACTTAGAGAGGCAGAGGCAGAGAGAAAGCCTTCTATCCGCTGGTTCAACTCCCAAATGGCTGCAATGGCCGGAGCTGGACCAATCTGAAGCCAGGAGCCAGGAGCTTCTTCCAGGTCTCCCACATGGGTACAGGGACCCAAGGAGTTGGGCCGTCTTCTACTGCTTTCCCAGGCCATAGCAGAGAGCTGGATTGGAAGTGGAGCAGCTGGGACTTGAACACCCATATGGGGTGCTGGCACTGCAGGCAGAGGCTTTACCTACCTTGCCACAGTGCCAGCCGGGATATTTTCAATAGAGTTGACAGTGCAACAAGATCTTTAAGAATAGGAATATTCTAGATAGATATGAGAGATTTAAAAACAAGTGAGCCGGTGCCGCGGCTCACTTAGTTAATCCTCCGCCTGCAGTGCTAGCACCCCTGGTTCTAGTTCCAGTTGGGGCGCTGGATTCTGTCCCGGTTGCTCCTCTTCCAGTCCAGCTCTCTGCTGTGGCCCAGGAAGGCAGTGGAGGATGGCCCAAGTGCTTGGGCCCTGCACCTGCATGGGAGACCAGGAAGAAGCACCTGGCTCCTGGCTTCAGATTGGCGCAGCCACAAAAAGTAGGGCTGGGCCAGGCCAAAGCCAAGAGCCTCATCCGGGTCTCCCAGGTGTGTACAGGGGCCCAAGCACTTGAGCCATTCTCCACTTCTTTCTCAGGAGCATTAGTGGGGAACATGATCAGAAGTGGAGCAACCAGCACTCAAACTGGTACCGGCCGTAGCAGCCATTTGGGGGTGAACCAACGGAAAAGGAAGACCTTTCTCTCTGTCTCTCTCACTGTCTAACTCTGCCTGTCAAAAACAAAAACAAACTAACAAAAAAAACTAGTGAGTGACTTAAGGTTAAAAACAAAATAGGAAGTGTTGGCAGAGATTGTCCTTTGTGAAAACTTTGAATGTAGATCATTTTGGTGACTGCTGGTGGTGGTGGTGGTGGTAACAAAAAAAAGGATCACTGATATTTAAAATGAAGCTGAGTTGAAGTTTATAAATTTAAATTTAGATCTTAGATAGCAGAGAGATTCAGTGCATTAAACTGTAGGAGTCAGTGTAACCCTAGAACAAGAGTTAAACAGCTAGTTAGGATGCCGTCAGGAGAGGGTAATTCAGTTTAGGTGGAATTAACTCCCTCTGCACAGTGTATATTTGTGAACTTCCACTTTGTTGTCCATGTAGAGGTTGAGAAGCCTCTTGGCAACAAGCTTCCAGTTGAAACTAACACCTGCGTTTGTTAATTGGTTTTTCCAGTTATGGGACCAGAACCCCCGAGGAGTGGTGTTTGACTTCAACTTCATCAGGTTTAAACTGAGCATAAATTTGAAGGAGCCTGTTAAGAGTGAGAAGGCAGGGCATACAGATGGTGAAGAGGGAATGAAACTTTTTGCCTAAAATAGTTAAATTACATTCAGTTCAGTTTATATCTGTAGCATTTTTTACTTTGTTGTTCCTTGCTAGCCTCTTTCCCAATGTGTTGGAATTATAAAAATAGAAGTGGAGAAACTAGCAGGACTTAAGGTCATACTGTTTGCTTGTGTGAGTTGTCTCCTCTAGGGTAGTTTGTTATAGATGACAGGTGCATACTTTTTGTTTAGTTTCCTGTTGGTTGGGTTGCTGTGGTACTGCAACATTGAAACACTTAGCAAATTGGAATTCTTTATATGTTTTCTGCTAGTTGGAGAGTTAGTTTGTGGTGTCATTCATCTCTGTTTCTTGAACCTAAAGTGCCTAGTGTTTTGAGCTGTAATTGAATCAAGCTGAAAATTGATTGCATTATGTGGTTTTTGCTGTATCCTACTAAACATATTCAATTATTAGCAGCTTGACAGAAGGGTTTTGCCATGTTGTTTTTATTTAAACCTTTTCTCCTTGTCACTCTGTGGCTCTTGTCCTCCTTTCCTGGTTAACAGGACGCGTAAAGGCAGGAGACCCTGCTGGAAGAATCTCCAGCTGGTGAGGGAGCTTTCATGAAGGCTTATGCACCTGTCTCTTCCCCCGACCCCAGTGTACAACTGGTTATGTTTTTCTTCAGTTTTTCCCTCCATAGTGCCAGTTTTCTGGAGCTGTACTTACTGTTCAGCATATGGGTAATACATTCAAAAAAGCCTTTTATTTTGGGGTTTTAGAAAAAATGATCTCTTAGAATTAAGCCTTTAGATTAACTAATGGTAACTGCAGCTGAGTTGTCTGAGTAGGGATGCTAATTTATAACTTGAGTTTCTAGTGGAGCCTTTGTGTGTGAATGCCTCAAGTTCCTCCCAGAAGCTTTGATTCCTGGCCGACCCCGCCCCTCATCCAGTCTTGTTTTTGACTTGAGCAGTCTTGGTTCTTCGTGGTCTTTCAAGCAGTTTTCAATAAATCAATTCAAATCCACAGCTGTTGATTGAAAACTTTAAGTTACTGTGATTCTCAAGAGATGCTCAGAAAGTCTCCCTAATTACTGTGTTTAACCAGATGTTGTGCAAGGGAGGCAGACTTCAGAGGACCAGCTGACTACCTGCTGGGGCATCCAGAAGTCATTGGCCTCCACGTTTAATCTTAACAAACCCAGGAATAAAAATACTTGACAGGCTCTCCTTTAGGGGTATGTTTTCTGCTTTTCTATTTTTTTTTAGGATTTATTTACTTGAAAGGCAGAGGGGAAAGGGAGAGAGGGAAAAGGGAGAGAGGGGAAAGAGTGAGGGAGGGGGGGAGAGAGAGAGAGGGAGAGAGCTATCTTCCATCTGCTGGTTCACTCCCTAAATGGCCGCAACGCTGGACCCTCAGTTTCTTTTTGCTGTGTGAGCCACTGTCTGGTTGAAGTGGAGATAAGGGTCATGGTCAATCATGTTAGGCCATCAGAGGAATCAATTTATCCAGTGACTTGGAGAGTAATAGTTAGGTTTGGGAGCATGAGGGGAAAAGCAGGATTAGCACCAGCCAAAGTCAAGCAGCTTCTTGTCTTTGAGCCTTATATGACATGCCCCTAAACCATGGATGGCACAGCCCATCAGTGCTCTTACTGATTCTGGCTAACTGGTTGGAAATGTGATTCATTGGTTTGTTTTTGTGGTGGTGATGGTGCTGGTGGTGAATAAAATGCCCAAGAAATATATTTCTTTTAAAGATTTATTTATTTGAAAGACAGAAGGATAGACAGAGACAGAGCTATCTTCCATCTGCTGATTCACTCCCCAAATGGCTGCAGTGCCAGAGCTGGTCCAGGCTGAAGCCAGGAGCTGCATCTGAGTCTGTGTTGGTACAGGGGCCGAAGGGGTTGGGCCGTCCTTGGTTGCTTTCCCAGGCATGTTGGCAGGGAGCTGGATCAGAAGTAGAACAACAAGGACTTGAACTGGCACTCATATGGGGTGCTGGTGTCGCAGGTGGTGGCCTAACCTGCTGAGCGACAACACCAGCCCTGCAAGAGATATTTGATATACAAATATTTTGTTGGTTATGAAGTATTAAAATATACTGTAGTTCCAGAGGAATAATATGTACTTTTATAAATTACTTGTGTGTAATTACCAATGTATGTGATATGCCCAGTGTTATATTGCCACAAAAGTTACCTTCTCTCTCCCTAATCAGTTCAGGAAAAATGAAATATTTTAGTGGGTATCTATACCAATTGAGGTTTTGGCCTAGCATGACAATTCTAAGGTCTCCAAGATAACTTCTTGCTCAGAGTGAACACACTGGTATTGTTGATTGATATCTTTTCCTTTTGGACAGAGAGTACTTCCTGTATCCTTGTCCATTTGTATATAATCAAGCTTTTCTCCTGTCTAAACCCCAAACAACCAAAAAGAAAACTGCTAATGCTTCCAAGTCATCCACCAAAGTTTGTCATTTTTGAGCTACAAGTATGAGCCTTTGCTGCTTTTGAGCCTCAATTATTTCATGAATGTTTATTTCTAACAATTACATTCTGTGGCTGCCTAAGTTTTAATATATTCCATAGCTTGATTGTTACGTATAGAAAGGCCTATGGTATTTATTCAAAACATTCTATCCAGTATCTTGATGCTTCTTGCTCAGTTTACATCATATCATGCGTGTGCTGCTGACTTTTTGGAGTAACAGAAAAGTGGCATTGAAGGTTGCTACTCTTCTGTATTTGAATAATTGCACAGACTCTCCTTAAGTGTGTGCATCGTCACATTAATACATCTAAGTCATATAACATAAAACCTCTTCAGTAGAAACATTTCAGATAAGGGAAATAATTGCGAAAGTGGCACAAGAATCTGTGTGATGGAGGTCCTGTTGAACTATTGCATTTATGTTTGCTTTTGATTCTGATTCAGTAAAAGTTCTCCACTCTGGTCCTTTTTTATAGTGTGCACAAGAGACTTGCAAAAATCATCTCTGATTGGATTATGTTTAACCTGGAAGGTCGTTCAAGTATCATTTCCAGTTAAACAGTGAATTGGGGTATGTGTGTGTACAGTTACGTCCTGATTCTATTCATCTGTGTAGGTGATAATCTTCAGCTATAGGAAAGCAGAATTTAGAAGAAGCTTGATATTAATTGATTATTTAGATTTTTTAATGATAAATGTGTTTCATTATGTATTTAAGCTCGTGCACAAGCTGGTGAACACTTGACAAATTATTTCTCCCATAGAACTGTAACCACGCATTCCTACACAGTATAAGTACACGGTTGAACTAATATTAATGCACATCGCCATTTTATCAATTACATAATAAAACATATTATCAGATATTCAAATATCAACTTACACAGCTCAAAAGGCATGTGAAATATTAGATGTCTGCTCGGTTCATTAGCAGAAACCCACTTTTTGGCAAGAGATTGGGAAGAATGACGTGCTTCAAACAGAAATAAGTTGGTAAACAACTTTTAATAAGTATGGAAAAAAATTAAAAGAATTTCAGAAATTTTATGGTCTTTTTTTTAAGCTACAATAACAAAGCATCTCTACCTCTTAAATATTTTTTTTTTTTTTTTTTGACAGGCAGAGTGGACAGTGAGAGAGAGAGAGACAGAGAGAAAGGTCTTCCTTTGCCGTTGGTTCACCCTCCAATGGCCGCCGCGGCCGGCGCGCTGCGGCCGGCGCACCGCGCTGATCGATGGCAGGAGCCAGGAGCTAGGTGCTTTTCCTGGTCTCCCCTGGGGTGCAGGGCCCAAGCACCTGGGCCATCCTCCACTGCACTCCCCGGCCACAGCAGAGGGCTGGCCTGGAAGAGGGGCAACCGGGACAGAATCCGGCGCCCCGACCGGGACTAGAACCCGGTGTGCCGGTGCCGCTAGGCGGAGGATTAGCCTAGTGAGCCGCGGCGCCGGCCCCTCTTAAATATTTTTTAAAGATTTATTTATTTATTTGACTGGAGAATTACAGAGAGGCAGAGACAGAAAAGTCTTCCATCTGCTGGTTCACTCCTCAGATGACCACAACAGCTGGAGCTGAACTGATCCTCAGACAGGAGCCAGGAGCTTCCTCTGGGTCTCCCACGTGGCTGCAGGGGCCCCTTTGGGCCATCTTCCACTGCTTTCCCAGGCCATAGCAGAGAGCTGGATAGGAAGTGGAGCAGCCAGGACTTGAACCAGCACCCATATGGGATGCTGGCACTGCAGATGGCGGCTTTACCCACTATGCCACAGCACTGGTCCCTCTTAAAAATATTTACTAAATTAAGGCCGGCGCCGCAGCTCACTAGGCTAATCCTCCCCCTTGCGGCGCCGGCACACCGGATTCTAGTCCCGGTCAGGGTGCCGGATTCTGTCCCGGTTGCCCTCTTCCAGGCCAGCTCTCTGCTGTGGCCCGGGAGTGCAGTGGAGGATGGCCCAAGTGCTTGGGCCCTGCACCCCATGGGAGACCAGGAGAAGCACCTGGCTCCTGCCATCGGATCAGCGCGGTGTGCCGGCTGCAGCGGCCATTGGAGGGTGAACCAACAGCAAAGGAAGACCTTTCTCTCTGTCTCTCTCTCTCACTATCCACTCTGCCTGTCAAAAAAAAAAAAAATTTTACTAAATTAAAGAGGTTCATCTACATGTTCTGTGCAAGACAAAGGCAACGTTTAACTAAAAATATTTAGTAACCCCCTCTGTTGTTTTTTCAGGTCCTCCCTGTGAAGTTGCACCTCAGTGTGCAAACGTTAACTTAACTGTAAGGCTTTTTTTTTTTTGGTCTGAAGATGTTGAAGATGTGCTTCGGGTACAGTTAGATTTTAAAAATGGAGGCTTTATTAATAGCAAAGAATGAGATTTATAGAAACATTAAATAATCAGACTTGGTTTAAAAATAACCAGTGGTTGTGGGAGATATAAACATGAAGTGAGCAGGCAAATAACCATTGAGTCCCTACTTTCAGTGTTTGCAATGACTGAAGGAACAAACCACGTAAGGGCTACAGTGTTCATAGTTCGTGGGATTCTAATTCTGCAGGATACTAAAAATACCCAAGTGTTGTGGATATTTTGGCACCTAATCTTTCTACATTTCTTATGTATTGATAAGATTCTGGCATGGGAATAGATTTACGACCCAACTCAACATTGCATGATTTTAGGAAAGGTCAGTTGGTACAAACGATAAGCACACTCCTTTTTTTTTTTTTTTTTTTTTTTTTTGACAGGTAGAGTTATAGACTGAGAGAGAGAGAGAGAGAGAGAGACAGAGAGAAAGGTCTTCCCTCTGTTGGTTCACTCCCCAAATGGCTGCAACGGCCGGAGCTGCGCCGATCTGAAGCCAGGAGCCAGGTGATTCCTCCTGGTCTCCCATGTGGGTGCAGGGACCCAAGCACTTGGGCCATCCTCCACTGCCCTTCTGGGCCACAGCAGAGAGCTGGACTGGAAGAGGGGCAACTGGGACAGAACCAGCGCCCATATGAGATGCTGATGCTGCAGGTGGAGGATTAACCAAGTGAGCCACAGTGCCGGACCCAATAATGTTCTTTTTTTTTTTTTTTTTTTTTTTTTAAATTATTTTACAAAGGTAGAGAGAGAGAAAGAGGTCTTTCATCTGCTGGTTCACTCCTCAAATGGCCACAATGGCTGGAGCTGAGCCGATCTGAAGCCAGGAGCCAGGTGCTTCTTCTGGGTCTCCCACTGGATGGTAGGTACCCAAACACTTGAACCATCCTCTGCTGCTTTTCCCAGGCCTTCAGCAGGGAGCTGGATCGGAAGTGGAGCAGCCAGGACTTGAGCCAGTGCTCATGTGGGATGCCCATGTTGCAGGTGGTGGGGTTACCCACTATGCCACAATGCTGACCCGATGATGACTTTTTTCGACATTGAAAATTTTGAAAATATAGATTTCCTGAGATTGTGTAATTCTGTTATGCTTTAAAATCATAATATTGAGTCCTTTTCAGTCAAATTTAAGTTACTTTCTCTTTTTCATTTAAAATCATGTCAAGGGGAAAATACACATTCTTGAGACATTTCAGCCTTTCATCCTTTATGCTTTACTTTCAAAATATAAAATGAATTTCATTGGTATTTAGTGTATACCTAGAACATCTACAAAGACAGTTATATTGTCTAGAACTCCTGATTATTTTCATGTGATTTTTAATTTTTAGAAGTCCATATTTTAAGTGTGATCAGCATCTTTTTTTAATTTTTATGTTTTAATCTTTTTAAAATTTTTTTATTTTAAAAAAATTTTTTAAATTTATTTGACAGGTAGAGTTAGAGACAGAGAGAAAGGTCTTCCTTCCGTTGGTTCACTCCCCAAATGGCCACAACTTCTGGTGCCGCGCCATTCCGAAGCCAGGAGCCAGGTGCTTCTTCCTGGTCTCCCATGCGGGTGCAGGGACCCAAGTGTTTGGGGCATCCTCCACTGCCGTCTTCCTTTCTGGTAGTATTCTGCCACCTAGTGGACATTTATGTTATTTGGACACTGTCTCAGTCACTAAAACTGGTTTACAATGTTTGGACTTTGATTATTGATGTAAAATTCAGTGGTTCTCATTGTCTTGTCCTAAACAAGAGTTTAGTACAGAAAAACGTCTTAGTAAGTAAAGGCTTTGTAGGTGTCTGGAATTACAAGCTACTGTGTGTTAAAGTTGGTTCTCCAGCACCTTCTGTGGTCCCTTTGTCCTGGGGGATCACGTCCGTGTGGGCATTTAGGAATATTTAAGGAAATTAAATGGAGGGGCCGGCACCGTGGCTCTCTTGGTTAATCCTCCACTTGCGGCGCCGACATCCCATATGGGGGCCGGGTTCTAGTCCTGGTTGCTCCTCTTCCAGTCCAGCTCTCTGCTGTGGCCCAGGAGGGCAGTGGAGGATGGCCCAAGTGCTTGGGCCCTGCACCCGCATGGGAGACCAGGAGGAATCACCTGGCTCCTGGCTTTGGATCGGCGCAGCGCCAGCCATGGCGGCCATTTGGGGAGTGAACCAACTGAAGGGAGACCTTTCTCTCTGTCTCTCACTGTCTATGACTCTACCTGTCAAAATTAAAAAAAAAAAAAAAAAAAACCTTAAAAAAATTAAATGGAATCAAGCTGGGACCTCATATTTATAATAAACTGCTCAGTCCTCTTATCAATTCTATGAATTCGCTTTTTTGTTAAAAACTTTAACTGGAATTTATTGAGAATAGTGGCTTTGACTGAATCAACTTTTTTTGTGTGATAACAAAAATGTAAGTAAATAGTGACAAAAAATAAAGTTGGTTCTCAGTAAGAAAAACTAATCTCATTTATCTTTTTCTTCAATAAAACTTTAACCAAAATATACTATTTTTCCATCTGTCAATATCAAAATAATTGTTGCTGTGGATCACTGTCAAAATGTTCCCCCAACCTCAGGAGTTTCATTGTTTTATGTCTACTTTCTAAGAAGAGTTTTACAACGTCATTTACACAGTCTAGGTTTCTTTTGATGTAATAGAAGAAAAAGCTCACTGAGTGATTAATATGAATGGAATGATACAAAGGGAAAGAGTGCTACCAGAAAAGACCTTAAGTAATCTAGACTTTATCACTTACCAGATTACAAGAGAAGATTTATTTGTGCTTTACTTGAGTGTAAATAAAGTTCAGGATTTTGTCAACTCTGAAGACTTGACTGTCTCTTCTTGTTACTGAATATGAGGATGGTGTATTATTCTTTTCGTTTTTTTGACATTTATTTATTTATTTATTTATTTGAAAGAGTTGTAGAGAGAGAGAGGGAGAGACTGAGAGAGAAAAGATCTTCTGTCCACTGGTTCTCTCTCCAAATGGCCACAACAGCCAGGGCTGGGCCAGGCTGAAACCAGGAGCCTGGAACTGTATCCGGGTCTCCCACCTGGGTGGCAGCGCCCAAAGACTTGGCCATCTTCTGCTGCTTTCCCAGGTGTTGTTAGCAGGAATGCTAGATGGGAAGCAGAGCAGCAGGGACTGGAACTCACGCTCAGATTTGGGGTGTGGCTTCAGAGCTAAACATTCTGAGTAATTACAGTGGAATATACTTGGGTAGTTTCAGTATAGCAATTTATGATGAAGTGTTGGGAATTACCTAACAATTTAGAAATCAAAGTAGTACTGAATTACCAGATACGGTCAGTCATGGAACATCTTCATTGAGTCACGAGTATTTTATAATGCTTCTATCTCATTTCTTGCTCTTTCTTAGTTGCTGATGTATGTTCAAGATGAGTGGACTAGGAGAAAGCTCCTTGGATCCTCTGGCCAGTGAATCGCGAAAGCGCAAGCTGCCGTGTGACACCCCGGGACCAGGGTACGTGACTGCTGCGCAGGAGCCTCATGGGCTCCCCTGCCCACTCCTTCCGTGAGAGGACTGCATTGCAGCTTCCAGTGATTTACGGTCTCGGCCTAGACTCTTTTTAGAGGCTTTCAAAATTGCTGATTCAGATAGAAGGTTGAAACTTATGGCAACAGCCTGGTACTCTAAGAATCCACTCCCAGGGTGGAGGAGTTGGGGTGGATGATCCAGGTTATTATAAGAATCTTCAGTGTCCTTAGAGATTATAAGTTCTTATTTTGACTTTGTGACATTTTCTTTTCCTGAATAAAATCAAAGTTTAAAAACCAGAAAGAAACAAAATACTGTTATCTGTGCGGAGCCACTCTGTAGATTTAAATATTTGCAAAGGTCAGTGTCTTTTGAGTTTTAATGTGATAATTGAAAAATAAACATTCCACAGTTAACAGAACTCACCATGAGTAATACGTAGCCATCCCTGTTTTGGTTATACTTTGTTCCATTCTCTCTGCTAGGTAAAGATTATTTATTCCTATTTTCCAGATAAAGGAACTGAGACTAGTTCTGCCCAAGGACACCTACCAAAAAGGTGGAATTGAATTAGGTTTGCGTGAATTTCTCCTGTCACACTGATTCTCCCATGCAGTATTTTGATGGTTTCGGTTGGCTGAGATGAGTTTGTTTCCACATGAAAGTGCTGCTGCTCAGAGAGCTGACTCCTCTCATTGCTGTTTTCTGATGGGAACATCATGGCTTTCTTCCTTTCTTCTTAGTCTTGCCTGCACGGGTGAAAAGTGGAGACGGGAGCAGGAGAGTAAATACATCGAAGAATTGGCGGAACTGATATCTGCAAATCTTAGTGATATTGACACTTTCAATGTCAAACCAGATAAATGTGCGATTTTAAAGGAAACAGTAAGACAGATTCGTCAGATAAAAGAGCAAGGTAATACAAAGTAAGAAATACTCAAGTCTTTTGGGAGAAACTTATTTGTTTATATTTTACCCTTCCCCCCTTTTTAAAAATTTATTTATTTGAAAGAGTTACAGAGAGGAAGAGAGAGAGATATCTTCCATTCACTGCTTCAGAACCCAGATAGCCACAATGGCCAGGGCTTGGCCAGACCAAAGCCAGAAGTCAGGAGCTTTATCCACATCTCATACGTGGGTGGCGGAGGCCCAAACACTTGGGCCGTCTTCCACTGCTTTTCCCCGGTCATTGGTAGGGAGCTTGATCTGAAGTGGAGCAGCCAAGGCTTAAACCAGAGCCCATATGGGTTGCTGGAGTTGCAGGCTCAGCAAGCTGGGCTGCAATGCCAGCCCCTGCATTTGGCCCTTTTGCTACCTTGGTTAGATAGAGCACTAGTGATTGGGTTAGTGCCTGGGAAAGGGTGATGGATTGACCATCTTTGCCCTTTAGGAAACAGATCAGAGTTGGAAGAAGGTCGTTGTTGCTACCCTGTCACATGGTAGTTCCCTTTCGGGAAGCCATGGAATAGTGCATTTAGCTTTCCCGGGTCACTACAAAGTTTAATTTTAACTTAAAACTGTAGCATTATCTCTTACCAGGAAATGTTCTGTATGCATGTATCTGTGTCTTTGTGTCTGATTGATGGACTATCGAAGGTAGATTTAATCTGTAACTAAAAACCTGCTATATTCATACTGTTGTCTCTGTCTTTTCAGGAAAAACTATCTGCAATGATGATGACGTTCAGAAAGCTGACGTGTCTTCTACGGGTCAGGGAGTGATTGACAAAGACGCCTTAGGACCCCTATTACTTCAGGCAAGTGTAGAGATTTTGGCCATCCAGTATTGTGTTGTGCCTTGTTGATACTTTATTTTTTAAATATTTACTTTGAAAGGCAGAGCAATAGAGAGGGAGATACAGAGAGAAAGGTCTTTCATCTGCTGGTTCAGTCTCCCCAAACGGCCATAACAACTAGGGCTGGGCCAGGCTGATGCCAGGTGACTGAATCTCCATCTGGGTCTCCCACATGGGTAGCAGGGGCCCATCCACTTTTTATTTATGTGTTTGAAAGGCAGAGTTTCAGAGAGGCAAAGGCAGAGAGAGAGGTTCCATTCCACTAGTTCACTTCCTAAATGGCGGGAGCTTCTTCCAGGTCTCCCATGCAGGTGCAGGAGCCCAAGGACTTGGGCCATCTTCCACTGCTTTCCCAGGCCATAGCAGAGAGCTGGATAGGAAGTGGAGCAGCCGGGACTAGAACTGGCACCTACATGGGATGCTGGCACTGTGGGCGGCGACTTTACCTGCTGCACCACAGCGCCAGCCCTTTATGCTGTCCTTAGATGCCTTTTTTCCCCTTCAATTTATTTTTATTTTTTATGGTCTTGGTGGTGTTAGCAATGATGTTAGTAAAATGGCAGCTCACCGTTATTTGTCATAGTTTTTATTTTTGTAAAAATTGAGCTGTACACAGTGGTGTTATGTAAAGACCACATTGCTTGAAATTCATGTGATAGTAGTATGCTGATTATATGGCATAATTTTTTAGAGTTGTATTTGTTTTATTTGAAAGGCAGAATTGGGAGGGAGGGAGGGAGAATGAATCTTCCATCCAGTGGCTCACTCCCCATATGGCCACATGTGCCGGACCTGGGCAATGCTGAAGCCAGGAGCTTCATCTGGTCTGCCAAGCACTGGGGCCATCCTCTGCAGTTTTCCCAGACCCAGTAGCAGGGAACTGGTGGGGAGTGGAGCAGCTGGAAATTGCGCTGCCACCCATGTGGAATGGCAGCACTGCAGGCGGCGGTTTAAACCACTCCATCACCCTGCGATAATTCTTGCCAGCTAATTTTTTTCCAAATTCTGTTTATGGTTAAGGCTGCTGTCTTAGTCTAAGGTTGCCATGACAGAGTGCTACAGACGGGGTGGCTGTAACAGCAGAGGAATTTGTTTCTTGCCATTCGGGAGGCTGGAAGTGCAAGATCAAGGTGTCGGCAGAATGGTCTCTCACTGAGCTCTCTCACTGGTTTGTCGCTCGGTGCTACGGCCCTTTCTCTGCGTGTGTGTCCCTGGCATGGCATCTCTCTCTACTTACTAGGATGCCAATCATACTGGACCAGACTCCCACCCTTACAGCCTCTTTTATCCTTAGTTACTTTGAGAGGTCCCACCTTGGGCACAGCCATACTGAGGGCCAGGGTTTCAGCATAGGAAGGCGGGGACTACAGCTGTCACTAACAGCCTGTATTCACGGATCCCTTGGTAGGCATTGGATGGTTTCCTGTTTGTGGTGAATCGAGATGGAAACATTGTGTTTGTGTCAGAAAATGTTACACAATATCTGCAGTATAAGCAGGAGGACCTGGTTAACACAAGTGTCTACAACATCTTACATGAAGAAGATAGAAAGGATTTTCTTAAGAACTTACCAAAATCTACAGGTAGGCTCTTAATGTGTATTTTCTAAATATGTTTAAAATTTTTTTCCTCGATCATTTCTTTAAAAATAGAATGTACCTGTTAGGAAATCACAGATCAAACTTGTATAGAAAGCAAGTATTTAATAGCTACCTGCTTTGTAAATTTATTTGAAAGGCAGAGCCATCTCTATCTCTGTCTCTGTCTCTCTCTCTTGATACATACATATATACATACATATATATATATATATGAGATATCTATGAGATATATATATATATACACACATATATAGAGATATATATATGAGAGAGAGAGATCTTCCATCTGTTGGTTCACTCCCCAGATGGCTGCAACAGCTGAGGCTTGTCCAGGCCAGAGCCAGGAGGCTGGAACTCCATCTGGGTCTCCCACATGCTGCCTTTCCAAGCACCTTAGCAGGGAACTGGATAGGAAGTGGAGCAGCCAGGACTAGAACTGGCATTCATATTGGAAGCTGGCATCACAGCCATGGCTTAACCTGCTGTGCCGCAATGCCAGCTCCAATAGCAAACTCTTCTAACATGGCTTTGGGCAATTGAAAATTTGTTTTTTCATGGGATCAAAATATGGAGTGAGTGAGAAAGTATACAGTGAGATTTCTGTTCAAATTGGAATTATCCAAATGTTTTCTGTATTTCCTCTGTGAAACATTAGTGTCATTATTATGGCAGGCACGGGTAATGAGAAAATGCATCTTGATTCTTGATGAGCATTGACTCACCTACCAGCTTTCTAAAAAGTAATTTCAATCTGTCTTCCAAAGTTAATGGAGTTTCCTGGTCAAATGAGACCCAGAGACAAAAGAGCCACACATTCAATTGCCGTATGTTGATGAAAGCAGCACATGGTCTTCTGGAGGATATAAACACCAGTCCTGAGATGCGCCAGAGATATGAAACAATGCAGTGTTTTGCCCTGTCTCAGCCCCGGGCTATGATGGAGGAGGGAGAAGGTAAGAGCGGTCCCGTGTTTGGAATATTCATGTTCGTGGAATGTTCATACATTGCTCGTGGAATAAACATCAGCCGAACTTGGAGTTGTGTGACTTCCACTGCTGTGACTCTTCTCGTTGGGTTCCGTGTCCTTGCTTGCTTCTTGAACAGAGATGTCCCGAAGTCCTTATCTGGTTGCATTTTTTATCGTAGATTTGCAGTCCTGTATGATCTGTGTGGCACGCCGCATTACCACGGGAGAGAGAGCGTTTCCGTCTAACCCCGAGAGCTTTATCACTAGGCACGATCTTTCAGGTAAAAGCTGTGTGTGTGCGTTCTCATTTTGGAAACGCTTATCAAACTTAACTATGCTACCATGTGTACTACACTATCATGTAAGTGCCTGCACCCACCTCATGAACGCCTTCTGTGTATTTCCTCTGTTTCTTACATAACCCTCCAAGAATTTTACTAAAGCTGTTAGTATTTAAGTGGTTGTATTTGACGCTTAAATTTGTCCACAAATTTAAAGATATTTGACTTTCTCTCTGAATAGCATTTTGCATCAGACTTTAGTATTTTTTATTTAAACCTGTTTATAATAAAGATATACACTTTTGGCCGGCGCCGCGACTCACTTGGCTAATCCTCCGCCTGTGGCGCCGGCACTCCGGGTTCTTGTCCCAGTTGTTCCTCTTCCAGTCCAGCTCTTTGCTCCGGCCTGGGAAAGCAGTAGAAGATGGCCCAAGTCCTTGAGCCCCTGCACCCATGTAGGAGACCGGAAGAAGCTCCTGGCTCCTGGCTTTGGGGAGTGAACCAGCGGATGGAAGAAATCTCTCTCCCCACCTCTGCCTCTGCCTCTTTGTAACTCTGCCTTTCAAATAAATAAGTAAACCTTTTTAAAACTATATATGTATGATTACATTAAATATAATTTATTGGTTGATGTGATTTATTATTAGGTTATAGATATTTGTTTGCAAGGTAGAGTTATAGAGAGGGAGGAGAGACACAGATTTTCCATCTGCTGGTTTACTCCCCAAGTGGCCTCACTGGCAGGAGCCGGGCAAGTCCGAAGCCAGGAGTTTCATCCGGGGTCTCCCACGTGGGTACAGGGGCCCAAGCACTGGGGCCATCCTCTGTTTCTTTCCCGAGATACATTAGCAGAGTGCTGGATTGGAAGAGAAGCAGCTGGCACATGAACTGGCACCTATATGGGATGCCAGTGTTACAGATGGTGGCTTTGCCTGCTATGCCATGACACTGGCCCCAATAAATAAAATGAATCTTTAAAAAAAAAAAGTCAATTCATGGGGTGGGTGTTGTGGTGCAGTGGGTCAAGCTGCCCCAAGATGTCTGCTTTCCCATCAGTGCCAGATTGAGTCCTGGTGGCTCCACTTCTGGGTGGAAGATCCACCTCTCTCACGTTCTGCCTTTCAAGTAGATGAAATGGAACATTTTAACATTTTCTCAAATATTTTCCCTTATCATAAAAATAGTATGTTTATTATTTTTAAATTTTATTTGAGAGACAGAGCACATGTACAGTCCCATTCACTACTTTATTACCCACATGCCGCCAGTAGCCTGGGTCCCAGGGTCGACACCTGGAACTTAATCCAGGTTTCCTATGTCAGTGGCAAGGACAACATCTTACTTGAGCCATTCCTGTTGCCTCCCAAGATCTGTAGTGGCGGGAAGTTGGAGTATGGATCTAGAGCCAGGAATTGAACCTTGGCATTCTGATGTGGGATGTGGGCATCTTAACCACGAGGCCTGATGCCCACCTCGTGACTGTGTTAGTGAGCTTCTCATCGCGATAAGGCACGCTTGGACACAGGCTGCTTACTTACTAGCTTGCAGTTCTGGAGTCCAGAGTTCAAGACTGGGCATCAGAGGCGTCTGTGCCTTCTGGTCAGAACCAGCAGGTGGCAGCACATCACGATGGGAGCCAGCTGCAGAGACTGGAGCGGGCCCCACTGAGGTGTGTTCCTATCCTCTCTGGAGGATTACCCAAGAGTTCTAGGAGTAGGACCTTCCAAGAGCACAGTCTCCTCTCGGTGGCACCACTTGGGGACCAAGCCTTTGACACATGGGCCTTTGGGGGATCTCAAACATGCAAACCATAGCAATTACACAGGTTAGAAATTACTAAATAAGAAGTCTTACTGTTTCTGGTTGACGTAGTTTAAGACTGAGAGCTGTCTTGCCATAATTGTGGCACCTTCTGATTGTGCTCCATTCCATTGTAGTTTGTTGTACTTAACGCTCTGGAGAGAATGTATCCTCTACCCTTCTGCGTTTCATTCAGTGCACATTTTCTGAGCGTCTGTTTTGTGTTTGTCATACGGCTTAAGGCTAAACTCAGGAGGTGGTTTAGGACAGGTCTTTATTCTTTCACAGTGCACAGGTATTTTCTGGAGTGCATTTGTTCTTCCTTGTCATTGTTTCCCCCACTAATAAGATCTTTTACTTATTACCATTAAAAATCTGAATTTTAGGGGCCGGCGCCGTGGCTCAATAGGCTAATCCTCCGCCTGCGGCACCGGCACACCAGGTTCTAGTCCCGGTCGGTTGCCCCTCTTCCAGGCCAGCTCTCTGCCGTGGCTTGGGAGTGCAGTGGAGGATGGCCCAAGTCCTTGGGCCCTGCACCCGCATGGGAGACCAGGAGAAGCACCTGGCTCCTGGCTTCGGATCAGTATGGTGCGCCGGCCGCAGCGCGTTGGCTGCGGCAGCCATTGGAGGGTGAACCAACAGTAAAGGAAGACCTTTCCCTCTGTCTCTCTCACTGTCCACTCTGCCTGTCAAAAAAAAAAAAATAAAAAAAAAATCTGAATTTTAGGGGCTGGTGTTGTGGTGCAGCAGATTAAACCCCTGTCTGCAATGCCAGCATCCCATATAATCTCTGGTTTGAGTCCTGATTACTTCCTGTCTAGCTCCCAGCTGATGTGCCTGGGAAAGCAGTGGAAGATAGTCCAAGTACTCGGGTCCCTGCCACCCTGGCGGGAGACGCAGATGGAGTTCCAGGCTCATGGCTTTGGCTTGGACCAGTCCTGGCGGTTGTGGCCATTTGGGAAGTGAACCAGCAGATGGAAGATCTCTCTGCCTCTCTTTTCTCTCTGTAACTCTGCCTTTCAAATAAATAAATCTTTTAAAGTCTGAATTTTAAATAGATTCTTAAACTGATGGCTTATCAATTGGCTTATTCCACATCTGTTCCTTTCTCATTCTTAGTAGCTTTTTTAGAGCTATTTTTAGAAAATTAAGGAAGCTCTGTGAATTTTCCCAGTCCAAACTTGGCTGTAGTGATCATATGAGGGTACTTCAGAAAGTTTATGGAAAAATTAATTTAAAACATAGATTTGTTTTGGAGCAAAAAAATTTTTGGAATCCATGAATACATTTTTCATAGCATATATTTTCCATGAACTTTCCAAAGACCCCTTGTATTATAGAGGATAAATGGATTGGCAGACCTATTTTATGTCTTTTCCAATTTTCTTGAGTCAGTTCGTCTACCACTTCTTTCAGGGTAGTTGTACATCTTGGGTCATGATTTCCGTTATCTTTGGGATTTGCTGTGGTATGAGATTGCCTGGATCTGAGTACGCATTTTTAGTGAAGCCTTTTGTGGTATAAGACCACAACATGAGGTTCAGTCCTCGTCTGCCATTTTGACTGTGGAGCACATTTTGCTGTGGACAGAATCCATACCATGGACATTGGTCATATAGCTTTTGCCCTGGACATCCTCAGTAATTGGTTTGAATTTTCTAAATCCAACTTTTTTCATTCTGCAGATTAGCAAGACTCACTTTAAAACATAAAACTTTTGAGGCTATGAAATATAATTTTGGTTCCTTGAGTGTTACTAATATTTCTCTTTTAAAAAAAGATTTATTGGGGCTGCCACAATGATATAGTGAGTTAAGCCATTTCTTGCCCTGCCATCATCCCATATTGGCACTGATTCGAGTTCTGGCTGCTCCACTTCTGATCCAACTCCCTGCAGATGGCCTGGAAAAGCCATACCCACGTGGGAGGCCTGGAAGAAACTCTTGGCTCTTGGCTTTGGATCAGCTTAGCTCTGGCCATTGTGGCCATCTCTCCTTCTCTGTCTGAAGCTTTGCCTCTCAAATAAACTTTTTTTTTTTTTTTAAGATTTATTTAGCTCTTTATTTATTTGAAAGAGTATCAGAGAGAGAGAGAGAGAGAGAGAGAGAGAGAGAGAGAGAGAGAGATCTCCGTCCACTGACTCACTCCCCAAATGGCCTCAACAGCCAGAACTTGGTCAGGCCAAAGTCAGGAGCCTAGAACTCTATTCTGGTCTTCTACATGGAGTGGCAGGGCCCAAGCACTTGAGCCGTCGTCTGCTGCTTTTCCAGGTGCATTAGCAGAGAGCTGGGTTGGAAGTGGGGAAGCAGAGCGGCCTGGACTTGAACTGGCGCTCCAGTGTGGAATGTCGGTGTCTCGAGCAGCAGCTTACCCTGGTGCTGCACAGCACTGGTCCCCAGTATTTCTTACATTGAATACAGCTGGTGCATACCAGTCTTCCCTGGGAAACAGATGGCGCGGTTTTTAGGGGGCTCCCTTTCTGCTCTGTTTTGTGAAGTGCTTGTTCTTGCCAGTCTCCCTGGTGCTGTTAAGAGCAAAAAGACTCAGTCTTTAAGGACCACCTTCATCTATTTCATAGCGCTTTTCAGTATGTAAATTTGGCTTCTCCAGTATGTTTGATGTTAAACAGAAGTTGTCAGAAACTTGTAAGAAGTGTGGAAATGGGTATTTGATTAACTCTCTTAGTTTAGATTTTAAGTGTACAAAGATGAGGGACTTTTCGGATGGAAAAATGGCTTCTGTCTTTCAGTGTTTTCTCTTCCTTCCTGGTTGCAGGCAGAGTTTTATCAGACCAGCAGTTTTATGGGTAGGTTTATTGCTGGGTGACAGCAAACCTCAATTGTCTGGACTTGTTATGAGCATCCAGGGAGGAGGAGCTGTGTGAGTCGCTCATGTTTCACACAGCATCTGAGAGCCCTGTTCCTGTGTGCTCATGCGTCACTGTGACACCGAGTGGGGCTCTCCCCACATGGACCATTGGGTGTCCTACAGTTTAAGCTCCTGTCAGATCCTGAGGGCTAACAGCTCAGTTCTACAAAGCTGCCCACATTTCAGATGCCAGTTGTAGGCAGCTTTCCTACGTCTGTTTGACCCCCTCTCAGGTCTGATAATTTGCAGGAATGGCTCAAGAAATCAAACAGTGCTTATGTTTAATGATTCATTGTAAAAGATACAACCCAGGAACAGCCAGGTGGAAGAGATGTGTAGAACCAAGTATTGATGAGCAGAGTGAAGATGGGGGCCAAGAGCTTCAGTCCCGCCTCCAGGCGTGCAGCCCATCCAGCGCCTTGATGTCTGTTCATCAGCCTGGAAGCGCATGAGATCTTTTATTCAAAGGTTTTTCTAAAGCTTAATCTCCAGCAAAACCTCCTCCCCCATTTCCTGGAGGTCAGTGGGTGGTGCCGCAAGTTCTCATCCTCTAATCATTGCTCTTTTAGTGATTATTGGCCCCGCCCACTGTCCTGGCCTTCCAGAGTCTGCCACCCCAGGTCACTTCTCTGGAATAAACCCAGCTGGATCAAAGGAGCTGAGCTGGTAAAGGACACAGGACACTGTTGTCACATAGGAAATTCCAAGACTTTAGAAATTCTGTGCCAGGAACCTGGACAAAGACCAAATAATGTGTATTCTGTGGACTTTGTCCCTAATAAGAAAAGCTCTGGATGTAACAAATTTGGAGCAGAGGAGGTAGAGCAAAGATGTAATGTCTTTTACTCCACACTGCTAAGCCAGTGAGTACTTCTGGGTTGGGTTTAAATCTTTGTTTTCTGTTGAATAGGAAAGGTTGTCAACATAGACACAAATTCTCTGAGATCCTCCATGAGGCCTGGCTTTGAAGATACCATCCGAAGGTGTATCCAGAGGTTTTTTAGCCTTAATGATGGTCAGCCAGGGACCCAGAAGCGTCACTATCAAGAAGGTACAGATATTTGAATTGATTCGTCGCTGTCTTGGGTGTGCTATAAAACACTAACTATACATGTGACTGCCATAGTGTGTATGCGTGTCTGTGTGTGTGTATGTGTGTGTGTGTTGGGGGATTGTTCTTGAGCACACTTTTGCTCATGCATAGTTTTGCAAGTCCAGTCTCCTTACATATGTTTATTTTGCTGCTTGTCATGACTAATGCTGGAATATTTTCCCCAAAGCGTATATACATGGCCATGCAGAAACCCCAGTGTATCGGTTTTCCCTGGCTGATGGCACTATAGTGACAGCACAGACAAAGAGCAAACTCTTCCGGAATCCTGTAACAAATGACCGGCATGGCTTTGTGTCAACTCACTTTCTTCAGAGGTAATGATATGTTCTGATGTATTCTTGGACTAAATGCAACAGTGTTTTCAAGATGTGTCAATGTTAAGGTTGGGTTAGGTGAAGTGCATTTAGATGCCTAAATTAAGGTATGTTTTCTTTAAGGTTATATTTTTATGTGAAAGGAAGTATTCATTAAATAATTACTTGCTAGGAAAGCTTGTGGATAAAAGAGCATATAAAATCTGATTACATCTGTTCCCTTTCATTTCGAATGATGTATTGTATTGCTTTTAGAAACTGAATTTGAAATTTGAAAGTATGCTTTAAGAACAAAAGATTCTTGCTATTGGTATTGCTAATGGTAAATGGGCGGTGCCTGAAGGGAAGATATCCACCTGTTCGTTTTCCTGAGTAATTTGCAAGTTCCTCCAGGTTAACTCCTGTGGCAACTCCAGTAGAGCCCAGCTGTGATTCCGGTTAACAGTGCTGTAGTGTGGTATTCATGCTTATTGTAAAGTGCGTTACTAGGTTAATAACTGATCAGTGCCTAAATTGAATTTATCACTAGGTGTTGGAATAGCATTGAAGAAGTTAAACTCCTAGGCAGTTACTCCATCTTTTTTTTAAAAAAGAAAAGTCTGTTTCAGGGCTTCAGTGAATACCTGTATTTGTAGTGAATGTTTGCTGTTTGTTTCTTTGCAGAGAACAGAATGGGTATAGACCAAACACAAACTCTGTTGGACAAGGCATTAGGCCTCCTGCACCTGCGTGTAACAGTTCTGTGGGTGGCATGAACATGTCACCAAACCAAGGCTTACAGATGCTGAGCAGCAGGGCCTATGGTTTGGCAGACCCCAGCCCCACAGGGCAGATGAGTGGAGCCAGGTATGGGGGTTCCAGTAACATAACCTCACTGACGCCTGGGCCAAGCATGCAGTCGCCATCTTCGTACCAGAGCAGCAGCTATGGGCTCAGCGTGAGCAGCCCCCCCCACGGGAGTCCTGGTCTGGGCCCCAGCCAGCAGAGCATCATGATTTCTCCTCGTAACCGCGGTAGTCCAAAGATGGCGTCACATCAGTTTTCTCCTGTTGCAGGTATTCATGTGGGCGCTTCCTTTTCTTTATTTTTTAAAGTTATTTAAATTTTTATTTATTTGAGAACAGAGACAGAACTCCTGTCTGCTGGTTCATTCCCCAAATGCCTATAACAGCCAGGATTGTGCCAGGGCCAGAGCTGGGAACTATATCCAGGTCCCCCATGAGTCGGACCCCTCTCCTTTAGCCATCACCGGCTGCTCCCAGGGCCATGTTAGCAGAAACGTGAAGTCAGGAGCCAGAATCGGGGATTGAGCCGGAACACTTCCAATGCAGCACTTGCACATCTTAAGTACTGGGCCAAATGCTGCCCCTGCTTTTTGTTTTTAAGTGGCTTCTTTTCTTTCTGTCATCACTGTAACTCTTGTAAAGTGAATTTATCTTATAGTAGGAACTTTGAGGAATTAAGTGGTATTTTGTTAGTCTGATAGCTTCTTTCCCCAACTTCTCTCCAAATCCAGGGGTGCACTCTCCCATGGGATCTGCCAGCAGCAGCGGGAGCCACAGCTTTTCCAGCAGCTCTCTCAGTGCCCTGCAAGCCATCAGCGAGGGCGTGGGGACTTCTCTCTTATCCACTCTGTCTTCACCAGGCCCCAAATTAGACAACTCTCCAAATATGAATATAGCCCAGCCAAGTAAAGGGAGCAGTCAGGATTCCAAAAGTCCCTTAGGCTTCTTTTGTGAGCAGAACCCAGTGGAGAGTTCAATCTGCCAGTCAAACAGTAGAGATCACCTCGGTGACAAAGAGGGTAAGGAGGGTGGTGCTGAGGGGCCAGAGAGTCAGCGGGGCCCTTTGGAGAGCAAAGGCCACAAGAAACTACTGCAGCTGCTCACCTGTTCTTCTGACGACCGCGGCCACTCCTCCCTGACCAACTCCCCGCTCGACTCCAGTTGTAAAGACTCCTCCATTAGCGTCACCAGCCCCTCTGGAGTCTCATCCTCGACCCCGGGGGGCGTGTCCTCCACCTCCAACATGCACGGGTCACTGCTGCAGGAGAAGCACCGGATTTTGCACAAGTTGCTGCAGAATGGGAACTCGCCAGCCGAAGTCGCCAAGATTACTGCCGAGGCCACCGGGAAGGACACCAGCAGCGCGGCGTCCTGCGGGGAGGGGAGTGTCAAGCAGGAGCAGCTGAGTCCCAAGAAGAAGGAGAACAACGCGCTCCTCAGGTACCTGCTGGACAGGGATGACCCCAGCGACGCGCTCGCCAAAGAGCTGCAGCCCCACCTAGTGGAAAGCAAAGGGAACCCGTGCAGCACTTCCTCCACTCCCAGCTCGAGTCAGGAGAAGGAATCGAAAGTCAAGACGGAAACGAGTGAAGAGGTAATCTGTCTGTCCTCCGCGCCGCCTAGTCACCGTGTCTCGGCCTTTCATTTCTGTAGTAGGGAGACAGTAAAAGACAGTTCTTTTATTTCAGGTTTAGTTAGTGGAAATGATTCTTGCTTTTGTTCTGTCATTGTTTTGGGCCCCAGTAAAGTTACTGTGCTGCATTTTAGAAATATCAAATGTATATGTTTTAAAATGTAAATATAACTTTTTTTGTGGTCAGTTTGAAGATTTCTCATGGAGATGTTTTTGGTTGGAATGAACAGTTTGGGTCATTAAGGGCATGGTAGAAATTATCAGGAAAAAACTTTAGATTTGAACAACGTAATTTTTATTGTTACCCAATAATTAACTTTCTTGCATACAGTCCCATTCTATGTAATCATTTCCCAAATCCCACTTGAGGAACACCAGAAGGTGGTAATATATACCTGTGAACACATGAAAGGCTTGGGTGGTCTTACAGTTAGGATGTGGGCTTAAATTTGTTTAACCTGGTGGTGTATACCAAATTTATGGACCAAAGCTCTTTTGGGATTGCTCCCAAATCCAGTGATCTGTCTCAGTGCTTGAAGCTGTCATAATGAGCAGGAATAGGGATAGGGGTTCATGTAAACCAGCTCTAAAGTTGGGCATTATTATTTCAGGGAACTCGTGTTAGCTTGTTCCCGTTTCCTGTATCCTGATGAGTGTGTTTGTATTTGTGTATCTAGTGATGCCTGCAGGTTAATTTTTAAAGTTTTGTTTTCAGGGATCTGGAGAGCTGGATAATCTGGATGCTATTCTTGGTGATCTAACTAGTTCTGACTTCTACAACAATTCTATATCCACAAATGGCAGTCATCCAGGGACTAAGCAACAGATGTTTCAAGGAACGAATTCTTTGGGTAAGAAAGAACCAACAGGTTGGTGTTTGCTGTCTGAAACTTTGCTGCACACTTGTGCACTGTAACACGAAGGCGGGCGTGACTAACGTAACTGCACAACAAACTCTGCCTCTCAGTTTCTTATGCCAGTCTTTAATGTGTGCGATTTAAAAACCTTTGGTTTCCTGTTTTAAATTCCCATTTCTAATTAATATGTCAGTATGTCCATCTTTGATTATTCTAGATGAGTAGTAGGTGTTGGGGTGTTAGGACATATATTTTTCTTAGCCACAGAGAATTGGATTAAAAAGCAACTCAAACTATAGGTTAAAACTTGTTCTTTGGGGGCCGGCATTGTGGCATGACAGGTTAAGCTGCCTGTGACACTGACCTCCCATGTGGGTGCCAATTCGAGTCCAGGCTGTTCCACTTCCAATCCAGTTTCCAGCTAATGTGCCTGGGAAACAGCAGAGTTTGACCCGAGTACTTGGACAAGAGCACTCAGAAGAGGCTCTTGGCTTCTGGCTCCTGGCTTCTGCTTGGCCTAGTCCAGCCAAGGTGGCCATTTGGAGAGCTGACCCATGGATGGGACTCTAACCAACACTCCACTGTGGGATACCAGTCTCACAAGAGGCAATCTAGGGACCAGCACTGTGGGGTAGCAGGTAAAAGCCGCCACCTGCAATGCTGGCATCCTATATGGGCACTGGTTCGAGTCCTGGCTGTTCCACTTCTGATCCAGCTCTCTGCTATGGCTTGGGAAAGCAGTGGAGGATGGCCCGAGTCCTTGGGCCCCTGCACCCACTTGGGAGACCTGGAAGAGGCTCGAGGCTCCTGGCTTCAGATCGGCCCAGCTCCAGCTATTGTGGCCATTAGAGGAGTGAACCAGTGGATGGAAGATCTCTGTCTCTCTCTGTGCCTCTCCTTCTCTCACTGTGTAACTCTTTCAAATAAATAAATACATCTTTAAAAAAAAAAAAAAAAAGAGGCAATCTAATGTGCTGAAGCACATGTCAGCCCCTATTTATTTAATTAAAAAACATTTTTTTTTTTGAATTTTTATCCTCTTGAAAGACAGAGCAGCAACAGATAATCCATCTGCTGGTTCACTCCCCAAAGGCCCACAACAACCAGGGTTGGGCCAGCCTGAAGCGAGCAAACAGGAACTCCATCTGTGCCTCCCACATTGGTGGCAGGTGCCCAAAACTTAGACTGTTGTTGGTGGCTGCCAGGCACATAAGCAGGAAGCTGGATTGGAAGTGGAGCAGCTCTGACTTGAACTTGTGCTCTAGTATGGGTTGCAGACTTGTTAACCGCTTCATGGTACCCGCTCCTTAGTGTTCGTTTGTAAAGGAAGGTAGTGTTTGTTTTCATGAGAGGGAGGCGCTCTTGGTTGGAGAGTTTTAATGTTTATGTCTTGTGCTCGATTTTTTTGTGTGTCATCAGGGGATATCTGTGTACACGTGTTGTGCCTCTGTTTTTCTCAGGTTTGAGAAGCCCACCGTCTGTGCAGTCCATTCGTCCTCCGTACGGCCGAGCGGCGTCTCTAGACAGCCCTGTTTCTGCTGGCTCAAGTCCTCCAGTGAAGAACATCAGTGCTTTTCCCATGTTACCAAAGCAGCCTATGTTGGGTGGGAACCCCAGAGTGATGGATACCCATGAAAGTTATGGCTCAAATACGGGTATGTTATTTCTAGTTAGTATCTGGGATCAAAAGTTTCTTTTTGGCAAAGAAAATTTAAGACACTTAAAATTGTTTAAATAATTGGGACTCAGTAAGTCTTTTCTTTTTCCTTGTCCTTGTCCTTGTCCTTTTCCAGATTTACTTATGGGGCTGGCGCAGTGGTGCACTAGGTTAATCCTCCGCCTGCGGCGCCAGCATCCCATATGGGTGCCGGGTTCTAGCCCTGGATGCTCCTTTTCCAGTCCAGCTCTCTGCCGTGGCCTGGGAAGGCAGTGGAGGATGGCCCAAGTGCTTGGGCGCCGCACCTGCGTGGGAGACCAGGAAAGAAGCTCCTGGCTCCTGGCTTCAGATTGACTCAGTTCCGGCCGTAGCGGCCATTTGGGGAGTGAACCAATGAAGGGAAGACCTTTCTCTGTCTCTCTCTCACTGTCTGTAACTCTGTTAAATAAATAAATAAAAATCTTTTTTTAAAAAGATTTACTTATTTATTTGAAAGGCAGAGTTACACAGGGGCAGAGAGAGAGAGAAAGGTCTTCCATCTATTGGTTCACTCCCCAAATGGCTGCAATGGCTGGAGCTGAGCCGATCTGAAGCCAGGAGCTTCTTTTAGGTCTCCCGTGTGGGTGCAGGGGCCCAAGCACTTGAACCATCTTCTACTTTCCCAGGCCACGGCAGGGGGCTGGATCGGAAGTGGAGCAGCCAGACTTGAACCAGCGCCCAAATGGGATGCTGGCACCACAGGCAGCAGCTTTACCTGCCACACCACAGCGCCAGCCCCCAGCTTTCATGTTTAAAATTTTAACTGATAAATAAAAATCATACATATTTATTGGGTACCAGGTTTAACATGAGCATTCTTTCATGCGTGTCCATTTACTCTATGCTTTGGTTGTTTAAACTGTTGGGAGTCTTATTCTGTGTTGGACACGTGAGAATAGTAACCTATCAGCACTGTGCAGAGTTGGCCATCCCAGAATACTTTTTTTTGTCAAGGTTGATGAATGTTATGACCGCACTGGTATGATACAAGGAAGAGTTCATTATAATATGGGGAAGACCTAATTATTTCTGCCTGTTTTAGGTGGACCAAACAGAAATGTGCCTGTGAATCAGACTCCTTCTTCAGGAGACTGGGGCGTGCCGAGCTCAAAGGCTGCCAGAATGGAGCCTATGAGCTCCAGCCCCATGGGAAGAGCAGCAGATTACAACGCGTCTTTGCCCAGACCTGCCCTGGGGGGCTCTGTGCCCTCCTTGCCTCTGCGGTCCGACAGCATCCCGGGCGCGAGACCCATGTTGCAGCAGCAGCAGCAGCCCCAGCAGCAGATGGTTCAAATGAGTAAGTGTCCCTGTCACTAAAAAAGGACACTGGGTATTTTAGGGTAGTTTCTGATATTGGCTTATTCAGAAATTTGTGGTTTTTCCTCCCCCAGGGCCTAGTGAGATTCCCATGGGAATGGGGGTCAATCCCTATGGCCAAGCAGCACCGCCTAACCAGTCAGGTTCCTGGCCAGATGGCATGCTGTCCATGGAACAGGGCCCGCATACCACTCAAAATAGGTGAGGCTTTGTTTTTGACTTCTGCCTAAAATGTTTAGTGTTGGATTATCTAGAAAAAGAGTGTGAGCATAGTAACGAATCTGAAAGAGAATGGGAAGATCCTCTGTAACTGAGATACGTGGCTGCTGCGGGGCACTACTTCAAATAGTGAGGAGCAGTGAGGCCGAGGCAAAGCAGTTGGCTCCTGTCAGGGGGAGGAGAGAGCTGCGTCGCAGCCATCAGGGTTAGGGTTAGGGTCAGGGTCAGGGTCAGGCCTCAGAGCCGGTCCTGGATGCTTATCTTCCAGAATTCTCTGGGAGGGGCATTAGTGTCCATGTGACAAGATGGATGCCTGCCCCAGGGATTGTATAAATGGTGCCTTAGCTTTCTGGAAAATTGATTTTTATGGATTGACTAATTCTTTTCTAAAATTGTTTACCTTCACCATCATCACTGAAATGTTTAAACTGTAGTACCCTTGTAAATTCTGTGAAAAAGTGTAGGTTCAGTCTGTATCTGATGTAGCTTAGTAACTTATTTGCATGTAAGAGATTATTATTGTCAGTGTTAACTGTGACTCAAATTCTACAGTAAATAAAAAACATGAACCAATTTATGCAGTAATTAGTACTATAACTTCATGAGCTTATTAACTTGAATGTTTCTCTGTGCAGTGGTGCACAAATAGTTTCAAATTCACACTTCTGTGTGTTGGAGAACTGGCGCTTTGTTGTGGGTGTGTGGACTTGTATTATGCTTGTGAGAGTCGTGTGGGTCAGGTAGAACAAAGCTATGTTGACAGTTGTGTAGCTGCAGTCAGTATATAATATAATAATTCAGTATATCTGTCCTTTCTTCTTTTGTTGCCTTACCAAATTTTCAAGTATCATAATTACTACCATTTCTATTCTTGTTTTGAAAATAGCACCCTCCCCAGTCTCTTCTGTTCTCCAAAAGCCTAAGGTCTGATGATCCTTTTTGGTAGCAGAATATGGTTGGAGCTATGTGTGGTATTCTAAGATGACCTGGTGAAGTTTTAAAACTGTAGGTCTTAAGTTTAAACTGCCGTATGTTGTTCGCTATCACATGGTTTACTATTTAGTCATGTGAGGTATTATTGTTCATTCAAAATAGTACACATGGATACTATGATCTAATGTCTTTTTTAAGAAAGAAAAGAAAAAGTACTATTGAAATTGATTGCAAGTCACTCTGTAGGCCCCTTCTTCGGAATTCCCTGGATGATCTCCTCGGACCACCTTCTAACCTGGAGGGCCAGAGTGATGAGAGAGCACTGCTGGACCAGCTGCACACTCTGCTGAGCAACACAGATGCCACAGGCCTGGAGGAGATTGACCGAGCCCTGGGCATCCCTGAACTTGTGAGTCAGGTAGGCTGCATTCACAGAGAAGCAGGAGTGTGTGTGCACCGCGCACAGAGCCATGTGGAATGCCTGTGTGTGTGTTTCCTACTCGTGTTACATCACTGCATTCATAGCGTCAAGTTTAGAAAACAGACTTTTTGACTGTGATGTTACTTCCAGCGAGCAGCCTACTGTTCTGTAAAGATGTTATACTCTAGTCGAGCACAGAAATGTTTAGTGAAACTGCCGTATAATTTAGAAAGTCCTGCTTTTTGTGACGAGTTCTTGTTTTCATAGCTACCTTTGCTACCTGGCCAACCATTATGCCCTCTGTACATTGTTTATTATCTTAAACCAAATCTGAATGCAATACCATTGTCTCCAGTTTTATGAGGGGCCACACCACTCACAAATCTGTATTTTTGAAGTAGATGCATTCAGTAGATGTGTATCTGAAACAGATGCACTTACATGTGTGCTTATAGTTTTGGATGGGGATTTTATTTTATTTGCTAGAGGAGTCTATATTTGTTCCTTTGTTCATAAATACTTGTCTTCTGTGTGACGTCAGGCTGAGGGGTCAGTAGTAAGCAAAGTCGTTCTTGCTTGCGAAGCTCACATTCGATAAGCACAGCAGACACCAGGCAGGGAGCCGCGTGCCAGTCTGTGGTGTAACAGAAGTGGCAGGAGAGGCGTCTGGTGCTTGGAGGCTGCGTCTTAGGAGGACCTGTTCTTTGGGTAGGGGCAGGGCTGAGTAGATTATAAAAATTTTCTTTAAAAAGATGTTTGAGTTGGGATTTGAAGGATGACGGTTGTCTAATGTATTGCAAATTAGTTTTCTTTCTTTTTAGTGGGGATTGCTTTCAGTTTTGTTTTTTAGTTTAAAAAGTTCTTTGTTTTCAACTCCAGGGGAATGAGATAAAGAATAAGTGAGGGCTCACTTGAGTGGCCAGGAAAGCTCTTTTGGGGCTGACACATGAAGGACAGAATGAGTCAGCCACGCAGGGAGCTTGGGGAGCGCATCCCAGAAGAGCAAACTCAAAAGTCCTTAGGCGGTAGAGCTTAGGGATTCTACAAAGTGAGTATCAGCAGAGCAAGGGTAAGTGATGTTAAACGATGTTAGAGAAGTCAGTAGAGGCCCAGATCCACAAAGCCATCATTTTAAGTTTTTATTATTTAAAAAAATATTTATTTGAAAGTCGGAGAGACACACATACATAGATGTTCTATCTGCTAGTTCACTTCCCACACAGTGATCAATATTCTGTCCGCTGGTTCACTTCCCAAATGCAGCAGCTGGGGCTGGGCCCAAGAGGGTCCAAGCTGAAGCCAGGAACTCAGTCTGACTCGGTCTGAGTCTTCTGTGTGTGTGGCAGGGTCCCAAGCACTTAGACCATCGCCTGCTGCCTTTCAGGGCATGGCCAGAAGCTGGACTAGAAGAGGAGCAGGTCCTCAAACCCTGGCATTCAGGTAGGGATACAGGTATCCCAGGCAGTGTCCCAACTGTTGGACCAAATGCCCACCCCCACAGAGCCATTTTAAGGAATTGGAAAGTTTTCTACAGAATTGGGAAGCCATAGAAAAATTTGAAGCTGGGTAATGATGAGACTTGCTTTCCTTCTATGTGTGATTAATTTTTTAGTTTTTGCAAAGCAGTCTATTTGTCACTTGATATGAAAAGTATATAATAAAAAAAAATTTTATAGATTGATTTATTTGAAAGGCAGAGTTATAGAGAGAGGAAGAGACAGAGCTCTTTTCATCTGCTGGTTTGCTCCCCAAATGGCTTCAATAGCCAGGGCTGGGCCAGGCTGAAGCCAGGATTCTGGAGCTCTATCTGGGTCTCATGTGGGTGCAGGGGCCCAAGTACTTGGGACAACTTTCACTGCCTTCTCAGGCACTTAATAGCTGGATCAGAAGTTGGTACCCGTGTGGGCCTCGGACATCACAGGCAGTGGCTTAACCCGTTATGCTGCAATGCTGGCCCCAAAAATATTTTTATTGAAATACCAGTTACTTGCTCGACTCTGGAGGTAATGAAACTCAGCTCCTTGTTTATTTTGCTAAGTGACATGCTTAATTAGCTGTTTCTTTATCAACCTTAGTCTATATCTATTGAATTCCTGGTAAGTAATCGATTACACATTTATAATCTCTTATCTGAGAATCTTGGGGCCAGGTATACTTTGGAATTCAGGAGTTTTTGGATTTTAGTAAGAGGAAATGGTGCAAAAATACCATATGTTACATAGTATACCCCTTGTAGAGTTTTGTGTTCAAACACTTCTACAGCAAAATATATAATTAATACTTCCAAAACAAACTTAGTCACACAGAGTATGCTGTGTGGATAGAGGTGTTCTTTCTTTTTTTTTTTTTTTGACAGGCAGAGTTAGACAGTGAGAGAGAGACAGAGAAAGGTCTTCCTTTTCCATTGGTTCACCCCCTAAATGGCCGCCACGGCTGGCACACTGCACCGATCCGAAGCCAGGGGCCAGGTGCTTCCTCCTGGTCTCCCATGTGGGTGCAGGGCCCAAGCACTTGGGCCATCGTCTGCTGCCCTCCTGGACCACAGCATAGAGCTGGACTGGAAGAGGAGCAACCGGGACTAGAACCCGGGGTGCTGGCAACGCAGGCGGAGGATTAGCCAAGTGAGCCACAGCGCCAGCCTCTTTTTTTTTTTTTTTTTTTTAATTTTTAATTTTTATTTGAGCGGTAGAGTTATAGACAGTGAGAGGGAGAGACAGAGAGAAAGGTCTTCCCTCCACTGGTTCAGTCTCCAAATGCCAAACAGCCAGAGCTGCACCGATCCGAAGCCAGGAGCAAGGTGCTTCTCGGTCGCCCACGTGTGTGCAGGGCCCAAGCACCTGGATCATCCTCCACTGCTTTCCCAGGCCACAGCAGAGAGCTGCAATGGAAGAGGAGCAGCTGGGACTAGAACTGGCGCCCATATGGGATGCCGGCGCCGCAGGCAGAGGATTAACGCACTGTGCCGCGGTGCCGGCCCTAGAGAGGTGTTATTTCATGTACGTTGCTATCATGTTTGCTGCTAGTGAAGTGATTGGGTTCTTCTGGAGCTTTTTTTGAAGTTCTGAGTTCTAGGCCGGAAGCTGTGGCTCTGAGCTGCTCTCGCCTCTCCCCGCGGTGCGCCCCAGCGTGCGCGATCGTCTCTGCATCGCACAGGAGCACGGGCTGTGCGCCGCGCACACTTAGGGCTGCCACGGTCGGTAGTGCCACAGTTCGGTCTATTGCTGTGTCGAGAGTGGCTTGTGTATCATTTATATTTTTTAGTTGGTAATCGTCTTTTCTTTTTCGCTGTTTCCACTTAATGATAATTGTCCGCCAGATAGGTAGTCTAAGGAAACTATACAATTTCTCATTTTTTTTCAGATGTTCAAACACATTAAAAAGCCACCAGTTCCTTCCCTTTGTCCTGTAGTCTCTTCTGTTTTACTCCATGCTTGTCATTATTCTCCTGTGTTGGGCTACCAGTTCCCTGGGTCTCAAGTCATTTTTTTGGTTTACTCCTTGTTTTACTGCAACAAAACTTTTATTAACTTATCTGTTTGTACTTGATGAGATAAAAAATGTGTGGGTATTTTTGTGTCTGCAAGTATGTTTGTTCTATCTTCCCTGCATGTCTGATCATGTATTAGACTTTAGGTTGGAAATAATTTCTTCTTAGAACTTTGAAAAGTTCTTCTGTAGTTTTCTGGCATCTAGTGTTGTCATTGAGTTGTTTTCCATTCAGATTCCTGTTCTTAAGCGTGTGGCCGTTTGAGTTCCTTGCTATTTATTGGAGTCACTTCTATGTTTGAAGCTTTTCTCAAATATCTGGTGATTGTTCACTGTCTAAGAATGATACATTGAAAAGGTGATTTGGGGATGGGCACTTGGCACCGTTGGGATACCCACATCGCGTCTCTGCGCCCAGCTCCGGCTTCCTGCTAATGCGTACCCTGGGAGGCAGCAGTAGGTTCTTGCCGCCCATGTAGGAGGCCTGGATTGAGTTCCTAGCTTCCAACTTCAGCCTGGCCCAGCCCAGCTCTGCCATTGTGGGTATTCGGGTTGTGAACCAGTAAATTAGAGCTCTCTCTGTATCTCAAATTAAAGAAGAAGAAAAAGTTGATTTGAGGCTCCATAAAGACAACTGATCCTGCTCACATTTACAGAGAATTATTAGGAAGGGATAGGGAGCTGGGCTTTTAATTAGAATCCCCAGATTGCAGCTTGTAGAAACCACTCGTCCCACCTCCCAGGCACTGTCTGCGTGTTTTCTGGAGACAAGGGCTCCGTTTCTTGCCTGGGAATCTTTTATTGCGTGGTTGCATTTTAGCAAGCCAGGCTGGGGAGACGAGAGGATAGTCTCATGGTGTGGAATATAAAATTATAAAGTACAAAGTTTTGCTGGAAATTACCAATATGTAAGATACACAGTTTCCAGTCTTTGGCCTCTGCCTCATCTTGCTCTCTGCTGCGCTTGGAGCTCCTGATCCTGGGCTTTGAGGGAGGCAGGAAGTGGTCAGAGAAGTGGTCGACTCCCTTCTCTGTCCCGACTCCTGGCTCACTCGGGCTCAGCCCTGAACCTGGTCCTCTGCTGGCTCCGTCCAGCTTCTCTGGTTCTGGTGGCTCCGTCTGCTCACTTCGCGTGTGTATGTTTCTCCTGCAGGCACTCGAGGCCTGTGTTTCTCTGCTGTGGAAGTCGGCTCCTACTCCTTCATGCACTTCCTGTCTTCTAGATACCTATCAAGTATTTTATCTGGTTGCCTTCCTTATTATTTTTATATTTATAAATTTAATGTAAATGTTTACATATATTATAAATATAAACTAAGTAAATTTATATTAAATATATTTATGTTTATTATTTTTCTGGCTATATTCTTTACTTCATCTTAGTAGCATTCCCAAGAGAAAGGTAGGCATGCATACACGCCTGGGTAGTCTGCCATATTTTATCTTCAGGTCTGATTTGCTTTAGGAGATCTCTGACTGCCGTCCAGAGGGCATGGTGGAGCAAAGCAGAGGCTTGGGTGCCGGTTATCGCGAGAGTCCAAGAAGCGTGTTGGGAGCAGAGATGTGCAAAGAGAGGAAGGTGCTTGCTATGTCATGGTGGAAAGGCTGTCAGGACTTGGTGGACTGTGCGCACACAGGTGGAGAGGGAGGAGGTGAAGAGTTTAGTTCTGGGTGGTGGGTGGGGTGGCCATGGAGGTGCCTGGCGTGTCCAGATAATGATGGAAAGCAGGCATTTATTTGCATAAATAAAACTAAGCACGTGGAGATGTTTGTGTTGGAAGCAAAAGTTTCCTGTTATTACGTGTGGGTGAGAATGCCCAAGCAGAGAGAAGAGAGTCTGGGGCTGAACTCTGATAGGAATTCTTGTTATTCGTCCAAGGGAAGGCCTGAGGGAGAAGAAAACCAGCAGTGGAGTCGCGGACTCCCACAGGGTGGAGTCGGGCTTGTCGGGGTGCTGATGCATGCTGGGTGAGCGCTCCAGCCTGTGACCGAGAGCCTTGTTGTGGCACAGAGGCAGGCTCCGCCTGCAGCGGCTTTATTTCACGGGGGTTCTGTGCAGGAGCTGCGCCGCCCGAGTTCCAGTGCAGCTCTGCCCGGCAGCGTGTGCCTGGGAGCAGCGAGGCTGAGTCAGGCAGCGGCCCTGCCCCCTGTGGGTGACGCAGGTTCAAGTGCTGGCTCCTGGCTTTGACCTGGAGCTCCTGGCTCGCCCTGGCTGCTGCAGGCATTTGGGCGGTGAGGAGACCTCTGTATCTCTGACTTTCAAATAAATAAAAAAAAATTTTTTTGACAGGTAGAGTTATAGACAGAGACAGAGAGAAAGGTCTTCCTTCTGTTGGCTCACCACCCAAATGGCCGCTACGGCCGGTGCTGCATCGATCTGAAGCCAGGAGCCAGGTGCCTCTCCTGGTCTCCCATGGGGTGCAGGGCCCAAGCACTTGGGCCATCCTCCACTGCACTCCCAGGCCACAGCAGAGAGCTGGCCTGGAAGAGGAGCGACTGAGACTAGAACCCGGCGCCCCGACTGGGACTAGGACCTGGGGTGCCGGTGCCACAGGCGGAGGATTAACCTAGTGAGCCACAGTGCCGGCCCCATAAATAAAAAAATTTTAAAAATAGGGTTTTTACTTTTTTCTCCTGCACCTGCTGGATGCGGTTTTGTGCGTGTCCTAGCACACAGGAAGTGCCGGCCTCCACGTGGTCTCATCAGTACTTGCTGAGCACAGTGACTTCTTTGTTCCCCACGAGAGTGCTGAGACGGCCTGCTGCAGCTTCTGCTCACCGGGTGGATGCGTGCCAAGGGGGCGTGTGACCTGCCTCTCCCTCTCCTGAAAGGCACCCCTTGCTGCCGTCAGAAATTCGAACTGCAGTGGAATTCATTGATTGCAGTGCCTTTAATTGATTTATGCTTGGCTTGGGAGATACATGTTTGTTGGCACAGAAGTCTGATCTGGAACAAATACTGTTTCTCCAAGTGTTTAATACGTTGTGAATATTTAGCTCACACAATGTTTGAGTGTCTCCCTGTGTGGGAGTCTGTGCTAGGCACTAGGTCGTGGCCATGAACTGATAGGGTGTGAGACCTCAGATGGTAAGAAAATAAATTCGACTTTGTTTTTGGAATCCTGCAGCATGATTGCCCACGTTTTCACCTTTTGACTGCTTTCACTGATGCGCTTCCCTGTTGTGTTTGTGTGTTGGATGTTAAGGGACAAGCTCTGGAGCCCAAACAGGATGCTTTCCCAGGCCAAGAAGCAGCAGTGACGATGGAGCAGAAGGCAGCGTTGTATGGGCAGCCGTACCCTGCACAGGGGCCTCCCATGCAAGGAGGCTTTAATCTGCAGGGACAGTCACCGTCCTTTAACTCCATGATGACTCAGATGAGCCAGCAGGGCGGCTTCCCTCTCCAAGGAGCGCACCCCAGGGCCAACATGATGAGGCCCCGGACAAACACCCCCAAGCAGCTCAGAATGCAGCTCCAGCAGAGGCTGCAGGGCCAGCAGGTAACAGTTGCGTCCTCTGGGTTGCCCACCTGCCTTTCTTCTGGCCTCACTGCTTTACTTGCTTTTGGATTGTGTTCCTCAGAGCTCTTTCCACTGGTTCTCTCTCTTGTCAAGTAAAGGAAATCCTCCTGTGTTAAGATTTGTAACAGATGGCTCCTTGCTTACGAGTGGCTGTTTTAGAATTGGATACCTCTTTTTTTTTTTTTTTTTTTTTCCTTAAAGATTTGTTTATTTGAAAGAGCTAGAGAGACAGGGACACACACACACACACACACACACACACACACACACAGAGAGAGAGAAGGAATCTTCCAAGGTTGAAGGCAGGAGCTTCTTCTGGGTCTCCAGTGTGGGTGTCGGGGGGTCCATCTTCCACTGCTTTCCCAGACCATTAGCAGGGAGCTGGATTGAAGAGGAGCAGCTGAGACTTGAACTGGCATCCATATGGGATTCCAGTGGTAGGGGTGGTAGCTTTACAATGCTGGCCCATGGACACCTTTCAGTAGAGCATTCCGTTGTATAGGTTCAAAAGGCACACATACCAGAAAGAATTGAGTTAGGGGGAATAATGTGTTCATTGATTTCTTAAAGGTAGGTAATTTGTTTTCTAAAAGTCCTTAATACTAGTAACCAAATATTTAAACCTTGATTTTAGCACATTTTCTGAAACTTCTGGTATCTAGAAGTTTTATAGAACTGGAGCTCTCTATTAATATCCTAGGATAAGATTTCTGTTCTGTCATTGTTTCTTTACCCCCAACTAATGTTTTAATTTTAATTAAAAGTTATTTGCCCGGCGCCACGGCTCACTTGGCTAATCCTCTGCCTGCGGTGCCGGCACACTGGGTTCTAATCCCGTTTGGGGTGCTGATTTTGTCCCGGTTGCTCCTCTTCCAGTCCAGCTCTCTGCTGTGGCCCGGGGAAGGCAGTGGAGGATGGCCCAAGTGCTTGGGTCCCTGCACCCGCATGGGAGACCAGGAGGAAGCACCTGGCTCCTGGCTTCAGATTGGTGCAGCGCCAGCCATAGCGGCCATTAGGGGAGTGAACCAACGGAAGGAAGACCTTTCTCTCTGTCTCTCTCTCACTGTCAATAACTCTACCTGTTTAAAAAAGTTAATTTGAGAGGCAGAGAGGGAGGGAGCTCCCATCCTCTGGCTCCCTTCCCTAAATGTCCACAATGGCTGGGAGGCTGAAATCAAAGGGCGGGAACCCAATCCTTGTCTCCCACTCAGATGGGGGAATCCAACCACCTGAGCCAGACTGCTCCCTCCAGGGGCTCTGTTGGCAGGAAGCTGCAGAAAGGAGTCGGAGTTGGGACTCAAACACTGCGTTCTGATGTGGGACACGCGCGTCTTACTAGGCCACGCTCCTGCCTCCCCACAAGTGCTTCAAGATTTAATTTCTACTGTCTGTGTCTTGAGTATTCTGAGTCATTAAATGTGGCAGAACTAAGCTACCTTTAGATCCGTTGAGCCCAAGACTCTCTGCCGCACGAACAATCCTAAAGTCAGCGTAGGTACTTGGGAAAGCTGTGGCAATGGGTCCATTGTATCCTTTTAGTTTTTTTTTTTATTATTTTTATTTATTTTTTATTTTTTGACAGGCAGAGTGGACAGTGAGAGAGAGAGACAGAGAGAAAGGTCTTTTCTTTTGCCATTGGTTCACCCTCCAATGGCTGCCGCGGCCGGCACACCGCGCTGATCTGAAGGCAGGAGCCAGGTACTTGTCCTGGTCTCCCATGTGGGTGTAGGGCCCAAGTACTTGGGCCATCCTCCACTGCACTACCTGGCCACAGCAGAGAGCTGGCCTGGAAGAGGGGCAACTGGGACAGAATCCGGCGCCCCAACCGGGACTAGAACCCGGTGTGCCGGCGCTGCAAGGCAGAGGATTAGCCTAGTGAATCACGGTGCCGGCCTCCTTTTACTTTTTATCTTTTTTTCCTTTTCACTAGCAGTTACTTAGGGAAAGGTAGCAGAGGAAATACTTTATTCACTATTACTCTGATCAAGTTCAACCTATTTCCTGAAGTACCTGAATGATCCTGAAGATACTCGTTATTTATTTATTTATTTTTAAGCTTTTAGTATTTATGTAGTGAGAGCAATGCACAGGAAAGGGACAGCTTTATTTCAGGGAGAAAATTATCAGGACTTAACCTGGCATGAAACTCCTGGTTTTTCCCAGGGAGTAGACCAGAGGCTGCAAGGGAGAAGGGGCCCATGGGCAGAGGAGCATGCCAGAAGACCTCCCATACCATGAGGCATGGGGACCAACCAAGTGCCTGAGTAATCCTGAAGATGCTCTTTATTTTGGGCCGGCGCTGTGGCACAGAGGGTTAAAGCCCTGGCCTGAAGCGCCGGCATCCCGTATGGGTGCCGGTTCTAGTCCCGGTTGCTCCTCTTCTGATCCAGCTCTCTGCTATGGTCTGGGATAGCAGTAGAAGATGGCCCAAGTCTTTGGGCCCCTGCACCTATGTGGGAGACCCAAAAGAAGCTCCTGGCTTCGGATTGGCACAGCTCCAGCCATTGTGGCCATCTGGGGTGTGAACCATCGGATGGAAGACCTCTCTATCTGTAACTCTTTCAAATAAATAAAAATAAATCTAAAAATATATTTGAGAGGCACACAGAGAGAGACAGAGAGAGAGAGACAGAGACAGAGACAGAGAGAGGTCTTCCATCTATTGGTTCACTCCCCAGAAGGCCGCAATGGTTGGAACTGTGCTGATCCGAAGCCAGGAGCTAGGAGCTTCTTCCGGGTCTCCCACGTGGGTGCAGGGTCCAAGGACTTGGGCCATCTCCCACTGTTTTCCCAGGCCACAGCAGAGAGCTGGATTGGAAGTGGAGCAGCCGGGACTAGAACTGGAGACCATATGGGATGCCGGCGCCGCAGGCAGAGGATTAACGCACTGCACCACAGTGCCGACCCCTTAAAGATACTCTTTAAACGGCACAATTGCACTTTGATTTTTCTCCCAATGCCAAACAGTAAGGCTTTATATACGAGGCAAGAACTTTTCATCATTAACCTTTTTTTAAATGTTTATTTTCAATTTCTTGAGTGGCCAGTGGGGAAGAAGGGGAGATGTAGATAGATCTCTGTTTTCCACGTGCTGGTCTATTTCCCAAATGCCCACAACAGCCAGGGCTGGGAAGGAGCCTGGAACTCCATCTGGGCCTCTTTGTAGGTGGTAGGGGCCCAAACACTCAGGCCATTACCTGCTGCCTCCCGGGTTACATTAAGAGGCTGGATCAGAAGCAGGAGGTGCTGGGACTTGAACCAGCACTCCGATAATAGGATGCAAGTGCCCCAAGCAGCAGCTTAATCCACTGTGCCACACACAACACCCACCTCATCATTCACCTTGTGCATGCGAAAGTGTACTGGTCCAGCTAGGTGTGGCTTAGCCACCTTAATGGATTTAGAGATGTCGTGACCTTAGGCGCTGGTGCTGAGGGTTTGGAAAGCTGTTTGGGGCTGTTAACATGCTCACTTGCATTCTAATGAACCTGCCTTGCTTCAGTTTTTGAATCAGAGCCGTCAGGCACTCGACATGAAAATGGAAAACCCAGCTGCTGGCGGTGCTGCAGTGATGAGGCCCATGGTGCAGCCCCAGGTGAACTCCCAGGTGAGCCATTTTCCACGTTCACTCAGTGCCCACCCCAGCACAGGCAGCCCATGCTTGGTGCTCAGTGCTAGAGCAATTCCAAATTTCTCCTGTAAGAAGCCATTCTGTAGCCCCATCATGCGTTTTCTCTTCCCTTCTCTCTTGCTGGTGATGACAGGCATCAGAGAAGGAGGAGGGGGTCTTCGTTAAAGTCACTGATTAGTATCTTTTAACGTATAGCAGCTATCGCTTGGCTTTTTAGGAATTTAAAATAACCTGTAAACATTTCTATGTTCCTGAATTGTGAAACCACAGGGTCATTAGGTAAAATTTTGGTAATTATAAGTATAAAGAAAGGATAAAGCTAAAAACTTGCCATGGGTGTCGCTCCCTGTCTTCGTGGAGGAACGACACAGGACCCTGCGCTGTTCTTTTGTCTGCTTGGCCCTTCCCGGGTTTGCTGCTGGTTCTTCCCGGGTTGGCTACCAACCCTTCCACCTCTGTGGAAGGGCGGTTCCCCCTGCCACTTTCCCCACTTCCGCGGGGGAGCGGCACACCGCCAGCCGGCTCTCTCGGGGGCTGCACAGGTGTTCCTTCAGATAGATGTTCCTGGTGCAGGTTGTCTCTCTCCTCCTTTATAGTCCTCTTCCACCAATCCCAACTCTGCTACCCACACGCCGAGTACGCTGCTCTCCTCCAATCAGGAGCAGGTCCTACAGTTTATTGGTTGAACTGGAGGCAGCTGTGTAGAAGCTGTTTCCTCCTCTCCCAGCGCCATATTGTGGGAGAGCAGATGCATAGAATAAGTCTTAATTCCAGTAACTTAGTCTAGTCCGAGTTGCTCCCAGTTGCTCCCCACACATGGGACTCCAAATCCCATTAAGCTGGGTGGTCCTAATGCCATCTTACATGTTCAAGTGATCATATTAAGTGTGTAACTGATCATATAGCTAGCATTAAGTGTCAAAGGGATCACAAAAATAAGACCAAGTATCTGGTAATAACAATAGATAGAATTAAAAAAGAGAGAATGAGCCAACATGGGAAGAGGCCACACAGCAGACTCAGAATGACAAACACCCTAAACAGCACTCTGACCTCAGAATTAAGGCATTTCTGGCTGAAAAGCCCATGAGAGCATTTCAGGCATGGAAAGCCAAGGCACTGTGACAAAAAATGATCTACATGAAGGATCTTTGTGAGTGAGATCCCAGTGGAAAGAATGGGCCATCAAAGAAGAAGGTACTTTTCTCCGAAGGGAGGAGAGAACTTCCACTTTGCTTATGGCCCCATCAAATAATGTTGGAGTTTGTGGACTGAAAAGGCTTCCATAGCCTTGGCAGCTCAAGACAAGAGCCGCGGGTGATTACTGACGTCATCAATAAGTATGTCAGTTGTTAAATCACCAACAGGAGTCACTGTGCACTTGCTCCCCATGTAAGACCTCTGTCCTTAATGCATTTTACTATGAGAATTAACAGTAAAACTTGTCTTCAAACAGTACTTTATACTTTGTGTGTCTGTGTGGGTGCAAACTGTTGAACTCTTTACTTAGTGTAGAGTTGGTCTTCTGTATATAAAGATAAGTAAAAATGAATCTTAATGAAGAATGGGGTGGGAGAGGGAGTAGGAGGTGGGACGGGAGTGAGAGTGGGAGGGCAGGTATGGGGGGGGGGGGAATTCCTAAAGCTGCACCTGTGAAATCTGCATTCATTCAATAAAAGCTTTCTGAAAAAAAAAAAAAAGAAAAAGAAAATGATACATAATTCCATTCTCAATGAGTCTGGGATGACCTGTTTCCCATCACGGCAGGGAATGTTAAACTCTGTGTCTGCAGCCAGTGGTGGAAAGGGTGTCCAGGTATTTTCTTAATGTGAATGAGGCAGATGACTACATGACAGTCACCTACTAGGGTGGGAAACCAAGGTGTGTGTTTTTTTTTTTAACCTGTGAAATGCTTGATTTTCACTGTCTATGCCCACTTAGAAGAGCCTCTCTATTTTCTTGATAATCAGACACCCTGTATAAGCTGTTAGGTGTCCTCTGAAAGGATGATACAAGTGTGTTTTTTGGAAATGATGCTCTCCAGTGGAAGAGTTGAGACAGCTTCAGGGTCTTCCCTGCCTCTGTTAGAAGGTTTAGAAGAGAGCGCATGAGCTGGGGCGGGTCCTCAGGAGACAGCCCTGTGCCCCCACCCCCACCCCCCGCCGCCCCTCGCTTCGCTCCTCTACCACCCAGCACACTCTCAGTCTTGCCCTTTAAGAAACAGTTTTATTTCCTGGTTTCTGAAGAGTCTGTCTTCAGATTTTATGCTAACTGTTCTGTCACTGTGAGAAGTGCTTCTAGCTACATCAAAAGCGTGACAACTTGTCTCCCTGTGTTTCCTAGCTACAAATAACCTCCAGGTCCCCCCCCCCCCCCAACAGCCTAAAAGCTTTTATCGCCAGGACTAGTGCGTAGACACTGGGTGGTTTCCTCTCTGCCCCCGACGTGGTGTGGGGGTCCCACGCGTGGGGCACTGGCTGGATTGTGCTATGCATACGTGACCGCGCTTCTCCTTGGGCGTTAGCAGGGCTTTCTGAATGCCCAGATGGTTGCCCAGCGCAGCAGAGAGCTGCTGAGTCATCACTTCCGGCAGCAGAGGGCGGCCATGTTGATGCAGCAGCAGCAGCAGCAGCAGACCCGAGCCTTCAGCCCGCCCCCTAATGTGACCGCCTCCCCCAGCATGGATGGGGTCTTGGCAGGACCTGCGATGCCACAGGCGCCACCACAGCAGTTTCCTTATCCACCAAATTACGGTAAAGTGGGCGGGGAGGGTGTGCTTTCCTGAGTGACGTTGTGGAAGACGCGAGCGTCACTGGATCGGCACACCTGAGAAGCAGGCGTCTCGCCCTGTCTCACTGCTGCCTCTGTGCCCCAGGGTGGGAACTCGGTGGTGCCGGAGGCAGGAATGGACCGTGGGGGCTTCCGAGCTCCCACCGCACGGGCGTCTCACGGTGATGCCGATTTCTCTGCTGGCCTGCCTCGAGAGGCTGTGGGACGCCAGGGGTCACAGCTTACGTTTCTGGGTGCAGCCATCTCGGGATGAGAGGGGCAGTGGTGCGACTAGAGTGAGTCCCTGGGCACAGAATCACCATGGAAACGGTGGGCCTCGTGTGCCCTAGACGGGGAGCCTTTCTGTTGTGGTGAGCCCATCACTGTGGTTGTCACCTCGGTCCAGAGCAGGAATAGGTGGGAGGCGACACCCTGTGCACTGTCGGCACCTGTTCCCGTCCCCTTCTGAGAGGATGAGAAAGTGATGCATGAGCACTTAAGTTTTTCCTGTTTTCTTTTAAGGAATGGGACAGCAGCCAGACCCAACCTTTGGAAGAGTGTCTAGTCCTCCTAATGCAATGATGTCATCGAGGATGGGTCCTTCCCAGAACCCCATGCTGCAGCACCCTCAGACTGCACCCATGTATCAGTCCTCAGAGATGAAGGGCTGGCCGTCAGGAGGCCTGGCCAGGAGCAGGTAAAGACCAGCGACTCCAGGATCCTTCACATCCCAGTGCCGCAGGCCAGGGAGTGGACGTCTCTGCGCTTTCAGCCACGCCTGGGTGGGGCGCTCAGACGGCCTGGGCTATTAGATGGTGTCGGTGGTGTCCGTTTTAAGAACCTGTCATATGGCACACAAGCCCAGTGGAGCCCCGAGTACAGGCAGCGTAAGTGGAAGAACACTGTGGGCAGGATCCTCTCCCAGTATCTCCTACCCAGTGGTCCTAACGTGGTGATGGTCTCGCCCTGTGCCCGAGCCGCTGAGTGACTCCCGAGCTAATGCCGCACTCTCCCCGCAGCTCCTTTGCCCCGCAGCAGTTCGCGCACCAGGCGAGCCCTGCAGCGTTCGGGATGGTGCACATGAACGGCAGCGCTGGCCACTTGGGACAGATGAGCATGGGCCCCGTGCCCATGGCCGGCATGCCCCTGGGTCCTGACCAGGTAAGGGCATCTGCTCCTTTTCCAGAAAGTTCCTATTTTCTGGAGAGAACCACTGCCTCCCTCCCCTGTAATCTAAAGGTCCCGTGTAGGATTTCACTCGGATGTCCTCACGTCACTTGAAGTACAGCAATTGAGAACACTTTGGCACTGGGGACCTCGGGGGTCGGAGCCCGCCAGGCCACGTTGCAGGCCATCACTGTCGACACTGGGATTTGTCTTCTGTTGTGCTGAGCGCCCGTTTTATTCCCGTTCTTTCTGGTTGTTAACAGAAGTACTGCTGACGTCTCGATACCAGGCCCTCTAAGGAGATCGGTGTACAGATGACACTGCACGTGGACTGTCGGGAGGGAAGACTCGTTCTGCGCGGGCCGACTTGAAGAAGGGGCCGGCCGTGAGCCCCGTCAAGGGAGTTCCAAGTGATGCCGTGTGAGCAGGACTGGATTGAAGCTGAAGCGCAGCACCTCCCTGTACTCCCCACCCTGTGCACCCGCGTTCGGGACAGAAGTCTCCTGACGGTCTGCCTCCGAGGGATGTAATCCTGGAGACATGGAGTGCCACTTCTTTCTGCCTTGATAGCCAAAGTCTCTCAAATAGGTGGGCCAGACAACATTGGAGAGGCAGAGGAGAACATGTGGCTTCTCTCTGCAGTGCTGGACAAAGAGCACAGTTCCCCGCGTCCTGTTTCGTCTCCAAGTGGTTCCTTTGGAATTGGCCTCTCCTGCCCTGCCCCTGGCTGGCGTGGAGCGACTCTGTCCCTTGTCTGTGTCCTGGGCTTTCTCCTCAAGACTGATCTGCCCCCATGTTCTGTAACCTTCACCTTGGGGACCTGTCACCGATGCTAGATGGCTTTCAGAAGGGAAGATGAGATGACAGTATTTAATTGCAGCAGTAGCAAAGTGTTCACATGCTCATGTGCAGCCGCGTGCACTTTATTTAGAAAGTAATGGATAAATGCAATATTCTTGCGGTCTTGAGGAATGAACCACATTCCTGGTTTTTGTCTAATCTCTTGGACAAGAACTATGATTTTTTAAAGAATATTAGTGTCACCCTTTGCCTATATGGTAGAGCAATAATGCTTTTTGAAAATAAACTCTGAAAACTCAAGGCCAGGTACTGCATTCTGAATCAGAATTTCGCAGTGTTTCTGTGAATATTTTTTTTGTAAATATGACCTTTAAGATATTGTATTATGTAAAATATGTATATACCTTTTTTTGTAGATCACAACTCATTTTTACAAAGTTTGTGAAGCGAAATATTTAACATTGTTGATTTCTGTAAGCTCAGTGTGGCGTGGCTGCTGGCACACGGGCCACCCCCCCCCCCCCCAGTTGTGCAGCGGGGGGCCGGGGGGAGGTGAAGGCAGCCTGTCCTCCGCCAGCCTTTGCCGCCTCACCCTTTTCAATCTCCCAATCTCAATGCTTTTTAAGAGATCATTTGTTTAGATGTAGGCATTTACATTTTAAATTCCTCTACCAGAACTAAGCACTTTTGTTAATTTTGGGAAAGAATGGATATGGGGAAATAAACACTTAAAGTCAGGAATTAAAAACAAGCAATTTGACTTAAAAGGAATCTCTTGGATTTTAAGCAGTCTATACCAGTAGCGATTATTATTTTTTAATTGTCTTTTCATCCATTCTAGGAGTGCACTAAGACTTTGGTTGCTAGGATCTGCATCCCACATTGAGGTCGCAGGAGTGCAAGCCTGGCGCGCTTCCTGGTGTCTGCTCCGCTGCCTTGCCATTCTGCTCACACCGCTGGCAACTGCACGCCTCTGGGTTAGAACAGTCAGGGTGACTTCCTAAGCGCCGTGTCCAGAACAGCGTTGCTGGGTTCAGAGCCACAGTCCTACTGAGCGTCCCTGCCCACCCCCTCTTCAGTCTCCTCTCTTTCCTGAGGCTGCCTCTCCTTGACACCTGTTCTAGGTCATTGGGAGTAGGGGGGAAATCAAGTTTAATTCCTTTTATCAGGGTTACTTTATTAGGTTCCAACAGTTGAATGAAATCTGGTTTTTGGAGTATCTGTGAATTTCAGATCTCTCTGCCAGCCTTGGCATCATTTTCTAGCAATAATCGAGGCAGGTAAATTTAAAAAATGTTTTAACACCTTCAGCCAACTTTGTAGATGCCTCTCTGAAGGTGTGGTCATTCAATTTCTCTGGCATGAGGACGTGAGCCCTGATGTTCCCAGAGCTACCACTGGGGGTGGGGGTGGGGGTGGGGGGGGACTTTATTTTCCCAACAATGTATAAGCATCGTGAGTTTCTTCCCCCTCGATTACACAGTCAAGCATCGTACTTGGCAGACGACACCTTCTCCCGTCCGGGGAAGGCAGAGCTGAGGCAGAGCCCGGTCGCCGGCCTGGCAGTGTCGGTGTCGAGGGGGATGGACGGGTGCTCCTCCTCCCTCACTTCCAGGACGCAGCAACAGAGACCACGGTCCTGTCTCCTCCCCAGTCCTGGCTCCAGGCTCACGGGAAGGCGCTAGCGCTCACTTTTCTATGGGGGGGGAATTACATTTATTATAAGTCTTTGTGTTTTCTACCTGTTTGTTTTACAAAAATGGTGCAAACTCGAGATTTTTGATTTGCTTTTAATCGACGCTGTCTCAGAGAATTTGCTTTTGCCTTTCTCACCCTTTGACCTGTCTTGGAGGATTTTGTGCTCCGCTGCTACCTCTCCTCACCCCCACCCCTGCACCACCCCCTTTTAAACCTAGGTATCTCTTGGGTGACCAGAATCCGTCATCTTTTCTTCTGCTTTTAGAATGTGGGATATTTCCAGTACCTACTTTTTTGCTGAATCCAAAGATATATAAATAAATATATTTTATGAAGATCAAAACAATATAAAGGATACATGTTTCTTCCTTTAAAAAACAGAAGTTGCATTGTTAATATTCACGTTAAGGCCACTTTTTAATTGCATCTGGATGACAAGGTGTAGCTACCCGTGTGCGGCGAGTCGGGAGGGTGCGGGTGCCCTAGACGCGCTCTGCCCCCAGGGCAGATGCAGCTGGGCAAAAGCCAGACTGGGTGGCTCGTGCCCCGTGCGGAGGGGTGTGTTCCCAGTAGGACGTTCTCGGGAGCGCTCCCTCCAGGGTGGCTGCAACTTCACGCCTGCTGCAGAGGGACCCGAGTTGTTCTCAGCTGCAAGGCAAACTGTGCGGTAGTGAGCATGGTGTTCTCGCTCTCCTCCCCGTCTCTCTCCAGTGTGTGGAAGTTCAAAGAAGCTAACGTCAGTCTGAGAGCAATATTCAAATTCTCAGGAATTAAGTACCAAGAATGAATTCAGTTTCAATCAAGTTTACATTAAGCACTGCTTTAAAAAATTGTTCTTTTACCCTACAGAGATTCGAAACCACAAGAGATGACTGACGACATGGGGTGGGTGGTGAACTGGGACTGCTTTGCTGGCTGTTTTAGATGTCGCTGTAAATAAAGGTTTCTACGTAAAGTTGGAGCCTAAGAGCTTTTTGCCTTTTTTTTTTTAAATCCCAGTTGGATTGAGGGTAAAAGAGAAGGTTAGGGAGGCCTATTTAAGATAATGGTAGCAACTTCTAAAGTTAAAACAAAAACCAGGGAGCCTTTGAGCCACGCCCAGCCTTGGCCATTTGTAGAGTGAATGGGTCGATGGGGTTCACGCACACCCCACCCCCAGCTTCTGCAGGAAGCCTGGGCCGTCTGTGGCGCCGCAAGGCAGAGAGGGAACCGTTTTCCAGAACGGGAGGACCTGGGATCCTCTCTGTCCGTTGTGGAGCGCCGTCAGCGGGTGCTGGCTGCCGCCTGCCACATACACAGGTTGGCTAAGGGGGCGAACTGCTGGCAGCTGGAGTAACGTGAGGCGCCCTGTGAGGCTGCCTGCCGTCTGCTACCTTTTAGTCATTGATTTGCAACCACCTGCTCCCCCTTAAAAGTTCTGTAAACCTACCGCATCTCCTTGCAAACCAGGCGCTCACTGTTGTAGCTTGGATTCTTTAACAAACACAGCAGAAAACTCCTGAGAATTAACAAAACAAGTGTTTCTTATAACTGCTGGTCATCAGCCGGGGCTTTGAACATTGTATGACAATACTCAGCTACAAAAATTCTTTACAAAACGATCTCTAAAATGTGGGACATACATACTTCATTGCTTTTCAGTACCTGAAAACACAGTTCGGGGATGGGTGACGGGGCGGGGGACGGGGTGTGGGCAGCAACGAACGGCCACAACGACGAGGGTTTCTTTGACACTGGCCACAGGGCGTTTATTGGCGCGCCACTCTTGAACACGGGGGGTTCTGCGGGTCAGTCCCCGAACGGTCCCGTGTGGGTTACAGGGCGAGAGTCACGTATGTACAGGGAAGGCAGCCGGCCAGGACGATCGTGCTCGGTCCGTGTCGCCTGTCTTGTGCCACTGACTCACGGTCTCACTGTGTGCTGTCGCAGCACCTGCCAGCTGCCCCTGCCGGTTTCTCAGTTCCTTCTTTGTGATGAATCAAAAGAATACGAGGATTTAAAACAGAGTCGTTTTCCCCCTATGATTTAAAAAAAAAAAAATTCCAGTGACTTTCACCCGTGGGGGAAATTTCCAAGAAAATCTCTGTTCTTCCCCTCGCGAGCCTCTCGAGGGTTAGTGGTGACTTCTGATCCGAGACGCATCCTGTGCGGCTGGCGAGGCAGAAGCAGGGGCGCAGGTGGGCTTCCTGAAGCTCTGCTCCCGCCGCTCATCCTCCGGAGGTCGCCGCGGTCCCCGAAAGCAGGCTGTTTCTCGGGCTGCCCGGCCCACAGCACAGGCTCCTGGAAGTCACGCACGGCCTCTGCCCACCGGGCACTCAGGCGGGGCCTCTGGGTTTCGCAGGTCCATCGCCGTTGCGTCTTAGCCTTCCCAGCCTTCCCACAGCTGCCCCCTGTGGAACAAAACATGCTCCTCTTAGCGGGACGAGGCTCCGTCCCACAGCCAAGGAAGCCGGCTGCTGGCATCTGGTTCTAGGGCCCTGGGAAGGCACGCTCGGGCTGGCAGAGGCGGTGGTTAAGATCTGGGCAGAACAAGGGCCGAGGGACGGAAACGTGAGCGAGGCACCAGAGCAACGCCTGGGAAAGCCACGTGGCTACAGATGCACACCCAGCGGTCCCACGTGACAGCTCACCCACACGGCTATGTCAGCGTTGTTGCCAGTGCTAATGAACTCTCTCTCCTACCTGCATTTTTAACTTTCTCAGTGATTTTAGGAGGTCTGGTGAGTTGTACCTCCTTCCTGCCGGGACCCAGCCAGCTGCTGGGGATCAGAGGTGACCAGGTGACCTTGGTGGCCACGGAGCCCCTGCTGGCCGCTAGTGGCACTGCAGTGGGTGTGTCGGTCCGGCCTCTTGGGAGCCTTTAATGAGGTTGCCATAGTGCTAAGGATGTGGACCAGCCACAGCCTCCCAAGATGTTGGCCGCTGTAATTCTGAAAATCTTCTCCACCTCTTACGGAACAGCTCAAGTTCAGCGGCAGTGGTCACTGAAAACACGGGATGTAGTTCACGTGTGTTATCTTCCAGGCCGGCTCACTGCTCCCCTCAGTGTGGGCACAGCACTGGTAACGGGAAGCGGCCTGCACCCAGGAAGGCCTTGGCAGAGCGAAGCCAGGCAGCCCCCAGCCCTGCCTGAAGCAGCCCCTGGACTCACAGCGACTTGGAGGACGGCCTCTTCATCTCCGGCCACTTGCGACGCTGGAACTGCCTGCGTTTCAAGTGTCAGAAGGAAAATGAACGTTAAGCACTACCGAGAAAGTCATCCCCAAAGAACCACACGGAGAAGGTATCTCAGTGACCCCCCCATCCCTGGTGGGGCCCCTCCAGGACACACTGAGGGCGGGGCCTCCCTGGGGCGTGAATGACAAAACTGAGTACCTGTACTGTTCATAGCTGCCGCCATCTTTGAGTCCTAAATGTGGGACAAATGAACAAAATAGGAACAGAGTTTAGGGCAGAAGTGGTATAAGGAGGACAAACCATAACCGTTCAGTAAACGAAACCCCCACCCCAGAAAGCGGCGGCCCCGTTCAGAGGGCAGTGGTGGGACTGCGAGGCCTCCCCGTAGATCGCCCGTGGGCCAGTGTGGCTGGGTCAGGTCCAGGCCCCTGAGCCCCTCACTCGGCACAGACCTCTGTCCCGGCAGGGCAGCCACACTGGCACGAACACCTGTGCCACAGAGCATGGCAGGCAGCAGGAGACCCCCGGGTCTGGACCCTCGGGAAGGCTTCCTGAGGACTGTGGGGGGTCAAGTGCCCAGGCTTTGGAGTCTGCCAGCCGGTTCACTGTCCTTGTCCACTAAGTGAAGGTCACGGTGATCTCAGAGGGCTGCCGTGGGGCTCCCCCGCGACGGCACACACAGCGCTCAGCACTGGGGTAGCGATGAATTCGTGCCTCTGATCACAACGGGCCTCTCCTGAGCGGCCTGGACGGGGAGGAGTCCCCAGACCGCCCTCTGTGCTTCGCTGAGGCTGGTAAGAACAACTTCCTGCTTTGTTTGTGCGCTGAAAATACCCAGTCGGCATCCTAGACTCTGTCTCCTAAAACCCAGGCGTCAACCGTGCCTCCCAGCTCCCGGGGCGGCGGTGCCCCCGTCACTGTGTCCTCCCTACAGTCCTGACCCCGGGCCTGGGCCCAGACCCGCCCTGGCTTCCTGATGGACCTGAATGCAGCCTCCAGGACGCCCCCTCCCCTGAGCCGGCCCCACCCCCTCACACTCTGACGCCCCGGGACGCCAGACCCCGCGTTTCTCTGGAGGCGGCTGCTGCCTGCTCTTCAGAACTGGGCTTGGCCGTCACTTCCTGGAGGCCCCCCCCCCCACGCCCTCCCGACATCACTCCGGTCCCAGGGAGGCTGAAGTGTCCCGGTGGACATGCGCTCCACGCGAGTCCCGGGAGTGCGGGCGCCGCTCTGCTCCCCGTAGCCAGTGTGTGCCGGGCTCGCGCGGCAGTGCCTCCTGGTTGACTGAGTAGGCGACCGGACCACAGGAAGAGGAGGAGCGGAGCGGGGGGTCCGGGTTTCCCGTGGAGGCGTCCCCAGCCAGCGTCTCGGGAGGCCAACTCCGCTGCGTGCCCCGGGCGGGGGCCTCCCTCACCCAGGGGCCTCGGCCCGCCTCCCCGGGGCCCCCGCTCACCCAGGTCCATGTTCCGAGTCCGGGGGTTGCACTGCTTGTGCCCCTTGCAGCTCCTCAGCTCCATGAGCTGCACGTGGAGCTGGTTGAGGACGTCCCTGTCCAGGGTGTTCACCGCGTTCATCAGCTGATAGGGAAGAGGTCGGCGGTCAACAAAATGAGTGCAGGGACCCCCCCCCACCCCCCGCAGCAGGGCTCCTGGCGGGCTGGGGGAAGGTGACATCTCGGCCTCTAGAGCCACCCGGTCCTCTCCTTGGGGGCGGCAATTCCTGGGACAGCACCAGCAGGTCAAGCCTCCCTGTGACGCCGGCGTGCCCCAAGCACTGCTCCACTTCCCATCCGGCTCCTGCTAATGCGCCTGGGAAGGCGGCCGCAGGGGGCCCGAGTGCTGGCCCCTGCCACCCACGCGGGAGACCTGGATGGGGTGAAACGGTGAACGGAAGACCTAACTCTGCCTTTCGAATGAATGAATAAATGAATCTCTTCAAAACCAGACAAGCCCCATCTGTGACTTCGTGTGGAACTTCAGGGCACTGGCCAGGAAACTTCCGAAGCTTGGAAAGGCGCCCTGCCGAGCCTCGGCTGTCCGCAGCCTTTCCCCACAGTCCTCTGCTCCTCGGGAGCGGAGAGCAGCCGTTGGGCGAAAGGACCGGTGAGCGGCCCGGGCCTTGCCCAGGCTGGGAGCGCCGGGCGAGCGACAGGCCACCCCTTTTGGTAGGACGGGGTGACCCCGCGTACACAAGGCAGGCAGGTGTGGCACCCAAAGCACGGAGACCCTGACATTAAAAAGCACATTTCCCGGAGAACAGTTCTCAGGCTTGGGGCTGGCGTGGCACACAGCAGCTTAAGCTGCCCCTCGTGCTGGTCCCATTCCTGGCCCTCCCTGCCAACGTGCCTGGGAAGGCAACGGATGATGACACAAGGGATTGGGTCCCTGCTGCCCACGTGGGAGACCTGGACCTGGCTGCTGGAGCCATGTGGGAAGTGAACTAGCAGATGGAAGATGTCTTCTCTCTCCAGCCCTTGACACTCTGCCTTTATTATTTACTTATTTGAAAGAGTTACACAGAGAGAGGAGGAGAGGAAGAGAGAGGTCTTCCATCCGCTGGTTCACTCCCTAATTGACCGCAACAGTTGGAGCTGCGCTGGTCTGAAGCCAGGAGCCAGGAGCTTCTTCCAGGTCTCCCATGCAGGTGCAGGGGCCCAAGGACTTGGGCCACCCTCTACTGCTTTCCCAGGCCATAGCAGAGAGCTGGATGGGAAGTGGAGCAGCTGGGACTTGAACTGGCGCCCATATGGGATGCCGGCACTGCAGGCGGCAGCCTTACCTGCTATGCTATAGCGCCGGCCCCAACATTCTGCCTTTAAATACATAAATCAATCTGTTTTAAAATGTCGGGCTTTTCTTTACAAGTTGAAGCCTGGACAGTTCCAAGGCCACACAACAGAACAGCTGGAACTCATAGTAACTGCCCCTCCTACACGCTCCTCACTCCCCGCTAGCAGGTGCACCGTGGACCCGGGCCACTTCCGCCCTGCCTCGATGGCTTACTCCTGGAATTCTCGGTGGCTTCCTCACTCACTCTTCTCGCCTCAGGGACCCAGTGGATCGGAAGAGTCTGCCGCCGCTGAGCAGGGTGGGGGCCCTGCCCGGTGCTGCCCGCATTCCCCACCCTCTGGTTACGTCCAGCCGGGGCTGTGCGCACCTGGTAGGGGTCTGTGTTGAGGTCAAAGTACTCGAGGAAGCCGGTGGCGAATTCGCAGAAGAGGAAGTTGTGGGTCTCGTTGATCGTCCTCATGCACCAGTACGTGTTGTTGTTGGCGCTGGTGCAGGCACAGAAGGGCCCCACTGCCGAGGGGAACAGAAGAGCCTGGCTGCCCGCCCACGGCCGCCAGGAGCGGCCCGGGGCAGCGGCCCCCGAGAGACCTACGGGGTCTGCTAAGGCCCTCCCACGCCGGGGCGGGGCCCGTGCTCACGCGTCCAGAGCGGGGCCGTCTGCCAGTGCTGGTTGTCGTGCGTGAAGCACGTGAGGCCGGGCATGCTGCACGTGTCGTTGTTCTGCAGCCGCTTCAGCAGCTTGCGCAGCTTCTTCTTCCGCTTCTGCTCCCGCAGCAGCCACACCTTGTCCTCCTGCAGGCCCTTCCTGCGGCACGCGGGGGCCCCGGTGAGGCCGCGGCAGGCCCGCCCTCCCCGAGGGCCGCTCACTGCTGCTCAAGGCCCAGCTGGCTCTCCTGGGTGCCCGTGGCCTGCCTTAGCCCCCGAGGGGAGGTGTGGAGGGCTCCCGGGACCCTGCTCTCGCCCATCCCTTCCCTTCCTGAGACTGGTGCGGTGCTGCTCCAGCACCTTGCCACAAGGGGGCGCCCAAGACCGGCCCGAGGTCTCTGTCCACAGCAGAGTCAGACTTCAAGGAAAAGCCGGGGCCTGGCTCCTCTGTGTCTGGCTCACGGAGGGCAGCAGTGTCTCCTGGCGGCTCTCACCTGAAAGGGTGCAGGCTGGAGCCCTTGTGCTTGAGGCGGCCACTGTGCTGGCTGTGGAAGCTGGAACAGACCCCAGCCCAGGCCTCAGCCCCTGCAGGGCCAGTGTGGCTCCTGGGGCCCCTAGGCTGCTGCCCCACCCGGTCCCACCCCCTGCCTCTCTCCCCTCCCCTCTCCCCCCGGTTGGCAGTGTGTGGGGGGGTGCCACACTCCCCAGGACAGCCGCCTCTGCCAAGTTCAAGCCAGGTGGCCCTGGTAGAAGACCTCAGGCCAGGGCAGGTGTGGCTCAGGGGCGTCCCCTCCACCCACCCACCCCATGCGTGCCAAGGGTGAAACTGGGTTGCGCAGGCTTTTCTGGGACTGCGGTTATGCTGTGCGGTCCAGGAGCCACGGCCACACGTGGCCACGCCAGTGTGGGAGAACAGAGACTTCTAGCAAACACTCCCCCCCACCCCCCAGCACGGAAGCAGCCCAGTCCCAACGACTCAGGTTCTGCGGGCAGAGCCGCTCTGGAGTTGAGTCCTTTGGGGACCCCGGAGTCCTGTGGGCAGTTTCCGAAAGGGCGGTCGGGGCAGGCGCTGGGAGCCAGCTACACAGCCCACACCCGTCTCCCGTGGGCGCTGCGGCAATCTAGGTGCTGGCCTGGCTGCCTGGGGGCGGTCCTGTGGGCCCAGCTGGCTAAGGGCTGTTACCTTGAGTGGAGAAGACTGGGCGGAAAAATAACACCAGGGGGCGCCGTGTCCCCAGGGGCGGTCCTGTGGGACAGCCAGGGCGCGCAGGGGCCCTGCGACCCCTCACCTGGGTTTCTGGCAGTCGCATTCCTCCGGCCGCTTCTTCTTCAGGTGGCCTCGGACCTCCCGGAGGTTCTTAATCTTATTCTGCAGGGTTTCGATCTGGGGGGGGGAGGGGTGGCCTTAGAACCCTGCCAGGCAGGCACAGCCCCTTGCTGGCTCCTGGCCCCGCAGTGGCAGCAGCAGCCTGCGTTCCCCAGCCCTGGGGTGCACCTGCCATCGTGGGCGCCAAGGCCACCGCCGTGGCTGCTCCTGCCGAACGAAGCCCCCTCCCCTCCAGCCAGGCTCCGGCGAAGGAACGGGGCTCTTCTTCCTGGCCCACCGAGGCTTCCACTGCCCCCGCCAGGCTTACGCAAAGGCAAGCCACAGCACAGACATCTCGCCAGGCTGCCGGGGCGCTGGCACTCGGGCCGCCCTCGGGTTGAGGGTTCTGTAGGGGTCTCCCCACCCCGCCTCGCTCACCTCGTGGTCAATGTGCAGCTTGTGGTCTTTCCACGCCTGCAGGGACCTGTACAGGTCCAGGTCACACTGGACTGTGTCGTTCTCTAGGATGTAGCACCTGCTCGAGAGAGGGGACACGTGTGGTGTCCAGGGGCCCAAGAGGTGCGGGTAGCCTGTGCCAGTATCCGCCGTGCCCGCCTCGTCCCCGGCCTCTGCCTGGACACTCACCGATGTGTCACTTTAATGGGGTTGGGGGCTGAGAAGTCTGGGAGGCCTCCAGTGCCACTGAAGTCCCCAGCGTCCTTGTCATCTTGCTCCTCAGGGGCCCCCGGCCAGTGCCTCTTGGTGAGGTTGCGGGGCTGGGAGGCGCTCGCGGGGCCCAGGTGGTACACCTTACCGCCCACGATGACGGGCACGGAGCGGATGGAGCGACTGCGTACGTAGCTGGCCTTGTACTCTGGGGGGGTAGAGGGGGAGCCAGGTTGGGGGGGCTGGTCTCCCCAGGAAGGCCCTCAGCCACAGGCTCAGGGTCATCTGAGACTTGAGGACCAGCTAGGGCGTGATCCTGTGTGTGTTGGCCCAGCAGTTAGGGTGCCCGCACCTCACGTCTGAGGGCCTGGGTTCAAATCCAAGGTCCAGTTTCCTGCTAATGTGCACCGTGGGGGCAGCTGCTGGTGGCTCAAGAGGTTGGGCCCCTGCTACCCACAGGGAGACCTGACCTGGCTCCCGGCTCCCAGCTCTGCCCCTCTGGCTCTCACGGGCATTTGGGGAGTGAGCCAGCAGGTGGAAATCAATCAATCACTCTCTCTCTCTCTCTCTCTCTGTAACTCTGCCTTTCAAATAAATAAGGAAATCTCTTAAAAAATATTTCATCAAGTCTCTGGATTTTTTAAAGGGGTGGTGGTGGGGCTGGTCACATAGGCCCCTGCAGCTCCTGAGAACGGGGCAGCCGTCCAGAGGCCCAGGGCCGTGCAGGGTCCGGACAGGCAGAGGCCCCCACAGGGGCTGGGTCTGCCCCTCTTCCCTGCTGTACACCTCTGCCACCTTCCCGTTGAAGCCCATACCCCTCAGGGGGCGGCCGCCAGTTACCGGCCCAGGCTTCTGCTGGGTCCCAGATGACCACTAGAGGGCGACCGAGGAGGACGGCCTGGGGCCTGCAGAGGTGCGCCCTCGCCCAGGCGAGTCAGGCTCTAGGGGCAGGTGCCCAGCCTCCAGGGCCCAGCCTTCTCCTCGGCCTCCTCTCCTGTGCTCCTCCGGGTCCTCTGCTCTCACTCGGTGCAGGGATTGGCCGCTTCACCTCTTCCCACCCTGCTGACCCCCAGGGGTCCCCAGCCGATGGCTGCCACCTGTGTGGGCAGACACGGTTCCCGAGGAACCCGTGGCACAGTGGAGACAAAGGCCCCACCCACACAGCCGCGACCTCCTCAGGCCCTGGACGGAGCTCTGCCCACCCCACCATGCCCCTTGCCTGGCCCACAGCCATGATCCTGGCTCTGTCCATTGTGCCCCCCCCCAAGGGTTTCCCAGCTCCCGGAAGCCCCTTCCTGCCGCACAGATGGGGCGCAGAGGGGACAGGACTCACAGCCCAGCGGCCAGCGGACTGGGTGCGAAGCCTGACCAGTGTGAGCACGGGCAGTCGGGGTCAGTTCCGATGGCTGTGTTCCCGCGTGACAGGGCTCAGGCCTGAGACAAACGGGCGACTGCTCAGCGCCAGGTGGAAGAGCCAGCGGCAGCTAGTGCTGCCGGGGCCGGGGACTTGGCAGTCGGGACATCCTCGCCCAAGGTGACCGCCTGTGTGTCTGTGACCATCTGTGTGTCCTGCAGGAAGTGACACCTGCTGGCAACTTGCCTCCATCCTGTCTCGTCCATGAGCTCAGGTCAGCGTCTGTCTCATTCACCTTGGGGGGGGGGGGGCTCGGCATCTGGCACACAGTAGGGCTCCAGGAGGTGTTGGGAGAATAAAGACCATGAACCCCCACGGTGTGCACGGCCTCTGTCCGGGGCCACCTGGCTTCCCCAGGGTGCGCACGGCCTCTGTCCCGGGCCGCCTGGCTTCCCCAGGGTGCGCACGGCCTCTGTCCCGGGCCGCCTGGCTTCCCCAGGGTGCGCACGGCCTCTGTCCGGGGCCGCCTGGCTTCCCCAGGGTGCGCACGGCCTCTGTCCCGGGCCGCCTGGCTTCCCCAGGGTGCGCACGGCCTCTGTCCCGGGCCGCCTGGCTTCCCCAGGGTGCGCACGGCCTCTGTCCGGGGCCGCCTGGCTTCCCCAGGGTGCGCACGGCCTCTGTCCCGGGCCGCCTGGCTTCCCCACGGTGTGCATGGCCTCTGTCCCGGGCCACCTGGCTTCCCCACACCGCTGCAGGGCCCCAGGGTGTCATGGCGGCCAGGGCGTGAGAGGCTGCCCTCTAGGGCCCCTTGACCCTGCACTGCTGATGCCAGGGGCTGTCCTGTGCCTCATGTGACCCGGCAGCACCCCCGTCATACACAACTGTGACGCTGCCAAGCACCCCGGGGTGGGCTCCCCCGCTGGGCTGAGCAGGAGGGAGAGACAGGGAGCATCTTGGGCGGAGTCCCTGGATGGGGTTCCTCACAGGTGGCTCCTGCCCTACTCACAGGGCTGCTGCTGGGGCTGGGGTGTAGCAGGTTAAGAATCTGCCTGTGGTGCCAGTTCGAGACCTGGCTGCTCCTGGGAAAGCAGTAGAAAATGGCTCAAGTCCTTGGGCCCCTGCACCCACATGGGAGACCTGGAAGAAGCTCCTGGCTTCCGATGGGCGCAGCTCTGGCCATTGTGGCCAGCGGACAGAAGACCTCTCACTCCCCCGGAACCAGCAGGGTTTCCTGTTTTGACTTCAGCTGGGAACGTGTGCAGAGCAATTGAGGGCAGAGCAAAGGGCTGAGTGTGCAGCGTGGGGCTGAGTGTGAACTTGGGCAGTCGCTGGCTTTGCAGACTCGGAGTCCTGGGAACATACGGGCCACAGCCGCACACGCTGCCAACTCCGCTTCAAGTCTCACCCAGAGCCCGACCACCTCCTCCACCTCACGGCCACGCCCGCAACACGCGGCTCCTCCCCACTCACCTCCTGCCTGCGCCCTGGTCCCCGCCAGCCTCCGCTCTGAACACACACACCTGACCCTCGTCTTTTTTTGTTTTTTTTTTTTTTGACAGGCAGAGTGGACAGTGAGAGAGAGAGACAGAGAGAAAGGTCTTCCTTTTCCATTGGTTCACCCTCCAATGGCCGCCGCGGCTGGCGCACTGCGGCCAGCGCACCGCGCTGATCCGATGGCAGGAGCCAGGTGCTTCTCCTGGTCTCCCATGGGGTGCAGGGCCCAAGCACCTGGGCCATCCTCCACTGCACTCCCTGGCCACAGCAGAGGGCTGGCCTGGAAGAGGGACAACCGGGACAGAATCCGGCGACCCGACCAGGACTAGAACCTGGTGTGCCGGCGCCGCTAGGCGGAGGATTAGCCTAGTGAGCTGTGGCGCCGGCCCTGACCCTCGCCTTGAGCCGAACGCCCACCACACTCCTCCTGCACAGGTGACCCCGCTGCTCCTCCCGCGCCCCACGCCACCCGAGGCCCCTGTGTCCTTTCCACTGGGCGGCTGGCGAGGGGTCCAGCTCCTAGGATGCTGCGTGCCCCGGGGCAGCCTTCGGTCCCCCCCCCCCCAGGGCCGCCACACTTACTCTTCTTGAAGAGCCTTCTGCGGCGGCCGGCCAGGCTGAGCTTGTAGTCGCGGGCGCCGTCGCAGGTGCAGGCCTCGCCGCCCCGCGCGTAGTACTTGGGCACGAGGTTGGAGACGGCCCCGCCGCCCCCGCCGCCGGACCGCACCGGGCCCTTGCATTTGTGCAGCTTCAGCTTCCCCGTGGCGTCCTCCACGCACTGCCACTTCTGCGGGACACGGCTCGCTCAGCTCCCCCGCACCGCCTGGCCCAGCACGCCCTCCCCACGCATGGCCACTTCTGCGGGACACGGCTCGCTCAGCTCCCCCGCACCGCCTGGCCCAGCACGCCCTCCCCACGCACGGCCACTTCTGCGGGACATGGCTCACTCAGCTCCCCCGCACCACCTGGCCCAGGCGCGTGCCCTCCCCACGCACGGCCACTTCTGCGGGACACGGCTCACTCAGCTCCCCCGCACCGCCTGGCCCAGGCACGCGCGCTCCCCACCGTCCCTCTGCCTGCCCCGGTGGGAGCCACCATCACCCCGGCGAGACGGCTACAGCCCCCGGCCTGCGTCCATCTGCCCCAGGAATCCTCACACACACAGCAGCTGGGGGACCACGTCACCCCTACTTACTGCCCTCCGACGCCTCCCGCCACCCTCCACGGCAGCCCCGAGCTTCCAGTCCCCATCCTGGGGCCCTGCACAGCCCCCGCCTGCTCCCTGGGCCACGTCTCCTGCCCTCGCTCATCCTCGGCCCTGTAATCTCTCTCCCCACATCCCAAGCATGCGCTGCTGCCTCAGGACCCTTGCACTCTCTTCTGTCTGCAGGACTTCTGCTCCAGCTCTGCCTGCAGCTGGAGGCCTCTCACCCCTCAGGTCTCCGCTCCAGTGTCACCTCTTCCAGGAGGCCTTCCCTGACCACCTTGTCTAAAACCCCCCTCCCCACCTTACCAGGCCCAGATAAACAGGTGCAGTTGAATGCATGCACACCAACTCAAGGCCCTGGGTCAGGAGGGTAACAGGAGCAGTGATGGACTCGCTCCTGTATCGACCCCGCGCTCGGCCCGGCGGCGCCCCTCTCCCCTCCTGTCCACCCGCTCCAGCCACGGGGGCCTGCTGTGTGCTCTGCTCCCTTGTGCTGCCCAGGGAGGGGGCCCCGACTCATCGCCTACAGCTCAGGCCACCCTGTGGGGCAGCCGCTGTCCCAGGCCACACCGCGGGGAGCAGGCGCCGGGCAGCCGGGTTCCCTGCTTGTCCAGCGCCCCTTGCGGCCAGCGCTTTGGCACTGGGAGCTCGGCGCAGGCCGGCTGAGCCTCGCTGTCTGTCTGTCCTGCTCTGCACAGTGGCGCCCTTGCACCCATGGCCCCGCCCTCGTTACAAGGCACTGCCCCTCCCGCCGGCCTCAGCAAAGCCTTGTCCGGGAGCCCCCTGCCTGCAAAAGCGACCACAGGACAAGGCCAGGGACCTCTGCAGTGGCTGCTGGCCTCCTGGGCAGGACGGGCGCTGGAGTCCAGCGGGCGAAGGCCACACCGCGGGGGCCCCGGGCAGGGCGTGGAGGGGCCGCGCCGAGCCTCACCTGCCCCAGCTGCTCGCACGCCGTCTGGTACTCGGCCCGCTGGCACAGGTCCTGCACGCGCTGGTACCTGGGCAGGAAGTTCTGCTCCTGGGCGTCCACCTTGTCGCTGTCCCGCTTGTGCAGCAGCTTGCTGTGGGGCAGGAGCAGGAGGCAGGGGCTGGCCTGGGAGCCCCGGGGCCGTGCACCCGCCCACGGGCACCCGGCGCCGGTTCATCCTCGCCGGGGCGGGGTGGGGGGCAGCAGGTGCAGCCGGACCACAGCTCTGGCTCTCAAGCGACTTGAGAGACTGCAGTTCCAGAGGGCCCTCCCCCATGGCACGCGGCGGCTGTAAGTTAGAAACCAGCCTGGACAAACCACGTGGCCTCCAGACATGGACTCCGCCCCCTGCACAGGGACAGCACGTGGGCTTCCCTCCCGGCTGGGGCTCAGGACACGGCGGCCTCGTCCTTGCCGACACCCCGGAAACGGGGGCACCACGGGCCCGGCACTCACCCCCTCTCCACCAGGAAGGAGTCCCGCCAGACCCTCATCTTCTTCTTCAAGTGGAACCTGGGAAAAAGCCCACGGGCAGCTTCTTAGCCCTGTGGGGGCCTGCACGCTGCCCACCCCCTTCCTTGCGGAGGCACTGGACTCCCACGCAGCTCCAAGCGGCTGTGCCCGTTGTCTCTGCGCCTGCAGCAAGGACACGGGGTCCCCGCGAGTCCACACCATGTGTGTGGCTGTCTGGACTTCCGGTCAATGGCCCTGCCCTCCGGGGGCCCTCTCCCCTTGACCCCTGCCCCGTGTCCTTCACGCAGGGCCATGCCATCGCTGCCACCCCCGGCCTTGCAGCGGGAGGGGACTGGCAGGGTGAGAGAGATGCTGCTTCCGTCCTGAACCCAGGGCTCCTGGGGTACTGGCTCCCAAGCTGGCGCCCCCCCCCAACCCATGGGCCTCATGGTAGGGGCGGGAGAGGCTGCCCCCTACCGCAGGTGCACAGAATCTGCCCTCGGGGAGGCCACACAGGGAGGGCTTGGCCGCAGGAGACGCAGGCCAGGGGCCACACAGCGCCTTGAAGCCAGAACCTGGGAGCAGTTACAGCGCTGGCCACCAGATGCTGCTGTGGCCATACCAGTGGCTGTGTCCCCATCTTCCCTGTCCCGGCCTGACTCAGCCACCTGCCCACCTGCTGTTTTTGTCACCATCCCTGTTCCCATGGCACCCCCTGGCTTGAAAGCCACACCCACGCCTGCTGTGAGACAGCAGCAGGTTTCTCACCCTCTCTGGGACTCCCAGTTCCAAATGCTTAGAACGGGCACCCTAGGGTGCATCTGGCACAGCTTGGGACGCCGCGTGGCGTTGCAGATCCCCTGGGCTCGAGTCCCAGGTCTGCTCCCGACGCCAGCTTCCTGCTCACGCGCACCCCGGGAGGCAGCAGGGGACGGCCCAAGTACTTGGGTCCCTGCCAACCACACGGGAGACCCAGATGGAGTTCCCGGCTCCTGGCTTTGGAAGGGAACCCAGTACATGGGAGTGTGTGCTTTTTTACTTGAAAGGCAAAGTGAGAGAGAGAGAGACACACACACACACACACGCACATGCACACACATAAAAAAAGAGGTGTTTCATCTGCTGGCTCCCTCCCCAGATGGCAGCAATGGCCAGGGATGCGCCAGGCTGAAGCCAGGAGTCCGGAACTCAAAACGGGTCTCCCACACAGGTGGCAGGGGCTCCAGTCCACGGGCATCCTCCACTGCTTTGCTAGGCGCATTAGCAGGGATTGGAGGTGGGACTGGATCCGGGCTCTCGTGGGCTGCAGGCGCCGCAGGCAGCAGCTCACCGGGCTGTGCCACCACCGGCCCCTGTGCCTTCAAATCACTGAAATTAAATAAAAACCGGGGATGCTAAGAACGCCCACCTCACTGGGAACCAGCGAGAACCAAAATGCGCCGCCCCTCGAGCAGGAACTGCTGCCAGCGTAGGACTGTGCCCTACGCTTGAAGGACACACTGGGGCCGGCCGCCACGTTTCCTGCTGTTGCTGCTGCTATTATTTCAAGTTTTGCAAACTTGAGCTCCGAGAGGCCCCTCGACCGCACACGGGAAGGCGGGACCTGGAGAGCGGCACCCATCGTTTTCATGGTGGGGCGGTGCTGGGGGTGAGGGGTGCAAGAGCCCCCGGGCCCAGGCAGCGGGACCCTGAGCTCCCACGGGTGGGGGCCCTACTGCCCCTCACCGGTTCCCTGGCCGCTCCGTGTCCAGCAGTTTGAGGATGGACTTCCCGTCCATGTCCGCGGGGATGTCCAGCCCTGCGATGTCCAAGATGGTGGGGGCCAGGTCGATGTTGAGGACGATGTGGGGGTTCCTGGGGAGGCAGAACAGTGGAGACTCAGCTCCCTGCGCGGTGGTGGCGGGGGCGGAGCCCTGCCTGGGAGAGGAGAGACGGCTCCAGGAGACACCTGCCGTCACCTCCACCTTCGGCAGCTCCGCTTGCTCGGTGCCCGCGTTCAGCAGAGCCCCAGCCTGCTGCTGGCGTGCCCTCCCCGTCTCCACGCTGACCACAGGCCGCCCCCAACCCTGACCCACAGACACAGACCCTCCCTGGGCCTCTGAGGCCATCGCTGGCCACCCTGCTGTTCCTACCCAGGCAGGGCCCAGTCCAGCCTCAGCCCTCCATCCATGCTGGTCTGTGTCTGGAACATTCTCCCCATGTCCCTCATCCACTAGGCCCGTGACAGGCTCCAAGTGGCCCCCGGGAGCACCCTCCCCGCCCCGCCACCGAGACCACACTTTCGTGAGCGTGGGCCAGGGCTGGCCTTGTAGCAAACAAGAAGACGAGGGTGGCGTGGGCCGCTGCCTCTGTGCCACACCGCCCTCGTCGCTATCCCCTCCTGCTGGCTTTGCAGAAGCCACCATGACCCCACCCCAGCAGGGACAGGCCGGCTGCGTGCGTGCGTGTGTCAAGTTCCTGTCTGCACTTGACCCGCCCTTGCCCAGCCGAGGCGCAAGGGGAGATCGCAGCCTGAGCAGCTGCGCCCCACACAGAGCCACCTGCTTCCTGAGTGGCCACTCGTCCCCTGGCACGGACACGCCCTCCAGGCTCATCCCGACGCCTCCCAGCCTGCCCTGTATCTGGCCGGCTGTCGACACGGTCCACACGGCAGGAAGCCGCCGCTGCACGCCCAGCAGGTGCAGCTGGGAACACACAGTAGGGCCTCGGTAAATATCAGGGAAGAGCTGTCACCGCCTGCCACGCTCCTGCCTCCTGTTTCCACCTGCTGCTCTCCCAGCGTGGGGGCAGCGGCTCCGGGGCTGCGCCTAGCACAGGGTCATGGGCCCCACGCTTGAAGGACACACTCGGCCCTGCAGCACGAGGGGCTGGGCCTGGGTCGCGGGGTTTCAGTCACCTGTGACCCAGCCGGTGCCCGAGAATGTCCGGGGGCCGAGTGTGCCAGAGGCCAGGGGCAGGTGCTGCACCCGAGGGGACTCTGAGGCCACGTCGCCCAGGGTGAGGGAGCTGGGGACCCCTGAGGGAGGGGCGCGGCTGAGCTGACTGCAGCCTGTGGGGAAAGAGGCCACGCCCCTGCCCTGCTCCCCCCCGGGCTAGGTGGGACGGCCAGCACCACGCCTGGCCCTGCGGCACCAGCCTCTAACCCCGGAGGAACTGCCCCGTCCCACTCAGATCTCAGCCTGGTCACACGGGGGTTTCGATCACCCTGGCCACTGTGAGGGGTTCGGGGCTTCTGCTCAAACCACTGCCTGTTTTCCAGGCTGGACGGCTGGAAGTGGGAGCTGCAACCGGCCTGGGAAGGAAGCAGGACTGAGAGATGGGGACCAAGACTTTCCTGATGGCGTCGTGTGACTGCTGGATCCAGCCACGCCTGAAGCCACAGCTAGGGTTGGCCTTTTCAGTTACTTGAGCAACTTCCATCTATCTGGGTTGAGGGTCACTTCTGCCTGTGACCCACGGAGTCCCGGCTGACAGATGCCCTGTGTCTGTAACGCCCCTGACATTAGCGCCCTCTTTCTCTCCTCCACGTTGGGGGTGGGCTTGGGTCCTAGGCACCAGTTTGCTGCCAGCAGGTGTCCTGTCCAAGGTTAGCTCAAGGGCAATGGCGGCTGAAGGCTGCGGCCCACATGGTCCCCGAGCAAGGACGGGCAGGGAGCCAGCTCAGCTGATGTCAGCTGATAACCCTGGCCCAGGCCCAGGTCTGAGTTCCGCCCTGACAATCGGCAGACCCCGCGACTGCCAAGCCCAGAACGGAAATCCAAGTGCCCTTTGTACCCCTGGGCGAGACGCGCACACGCCCCAGCTGCCTGGGCTTGGCCGGCCGCCCACACGCGTGCAGGTGTGCAGCCACTGCCGGCCCAGGCTGCCCCGCGGAGCGCTACTGCACACGCCGGAGTCCACCCCAGGGAATGCCGGCTCCTACACCGGCCCCGGGGCCCAGCGCCGGAATCGCCTCTGCCCAGGCTGCGGCTCAGGCTGCAGACGCCGAGCGGGGCCCCCGCACTTACAGAGAGCCGGCCTCCACGTTGGGGCCCCGCACGTAGAACGGGACCCTGATGTCAAACTCGTAGGGCATGGACTTGCCCTTCACCAGGCCGAACTGGCCGATGTGGTAGCCGTGGTCGGCGGTGTAGACGAGGTAGGTGTTGTCCAGCTCGCCCGTCTCCACAAGCATGTTGTAGATCTGTGACACAGGCAGTGGGTGAGGGTGCGGGGGGCCTCCTGGCACAGACCCGGGCCTGCGACCCCTCCCCCCGCTGCAGGCCTCCCCCCAGGCCACTTCCTGTCCCCTCCCACATGGCTCTTTGCAGCAGTCCTCGCCAGTGTCACCAGCACTGGCTTCTGCTGTGCAGCTTGTCTGCCCCCGAGAGGGGAGGGAAGTCCCTCGGGGTGGGATTTTGCTCCCTGCCCGTGGCCCCTGGTCGGTGGCACCCGACACGTGCTGTCCAACGAAGACGAAGCTCAACTGTGGCAGACTTTTATCGTCTCACTTTGAGAGCGAGCGAGAGACAGAAACGAGACAGAGAGACAGACAGGTGGATCTCCCATCCGTCAGTTTGCTCCCCAAATGCCCACAGGAATCAGGGCTGGGCCAGGCTGGGTCTCCCACAAAGGTGGCAGGGACTCACGCACTAGAGCCAAGCCCTGCTGCTCCCGGGGTGCCCACGAGTGAGCTGGCATCAGGAGCAGGGAGGGGCGCTGTACATGGGATGTGGGTGCCCAGCCACTGGGGCGTGTGACCCAGGGCACAGCCTCGACCCGGGGGACGTCGGTCCCTGCGCTGCCCAGGGTTTGCGAGCCAGCACTGCGCCGTCCCTGTGGCTGCCGTGAGCACGCGACACGCAGCTGGTGTGTGGGAGAGCTGACGTTTTGATTTTGTTGAATTTAATCATCGCCATGGATAACGCAGTGGGATCTGCATCCAGGCGATAGAATACTATTCTGCCGTAAAAAGGAATGAACGTTACCACCGGCCCCGCCCTGCGAGAGCCGTGCAGACGTCAGGCTGGGTGACAGCAGCGTCACACGGGCCTCACGGCGCGCGACTCGTTTGTGTGAAACACCCAGGCCCTCTGGGGGCGGGTGATCTGGGGGGGCGACGGTTTCTTCTGGGGTAATGGGAAATGTTATGGTTATGGCTGGTGAGGGCTGCACCTGCCTCCGAGTGGAAACCACTCAGTCGCACACTTTAACGGGTGAATCGTAGGGTGTGCAAATTAGACCTCAATAAAGCTGTTAAAAAAACCATCTGTGGGGGCAGGCACCTGGGCAAGCAGTTAAGACGCTGCTTGGGCCGCCCCGTCCCACGCGGGAGCTCCTCACGCCAGCTTCCTGCGTAGCCTGGGACACGGCGGGCGGCGGCTCGGGCACTTGGGTCCCTGCCACCCACGTGGGAGACCCGGATGGAGTCCGGGCTCCCGGCTGCAGCCCCGTCTCAGCCCTGGCGGTTGTGGGTGTTTGCGGAGTGAACCGGCAGATGGGAACCTGCTGCCTATCAAGTAAAAATTTGAGAAAATGCACGTGACAAAGCCCAAAATGGGGCCGCACGTCGCTATGATATTGGGTGGCATAGACCTGGAATTAGAGCTCCGAGCGGGCCGGGGTTTTGCTTGGATTGCTCTCAAGTCTAGACATGGCCCGGCGGGCGCTGCCTCCGCGTCTGTTCACCCCCAGCTGATGACGATCAGGAAAGCCCCCCAAGGGGGGGGCAGGGAACGTGGGGTCCCGGGGGGCAGGGAGCGTGGAGTCCCTGGGGGCAGGGAGCGTGGGGCCCGGGGGCAGGGAGCGTGGAGTCCCTGGGGGCAGGGAACATGGGGCCCGGGGGGCAGGGAGCGTGGGGCCCTGGGGCAGGAGGCGCCTACCGTCTCCATGGAGTCGTCCACAGACATGAGGGTCTGCAGGCGCTTGCGCTGTAGCACGTTGGTGAACTGCATGTGGATCGGCTTCATGGGCCCTGTGTAGCGCATGATCCAGTGCTTGTCTGGGTTGGGGGCATAGTTGTAGCTTGGCGTGCTGGGGAGACACACACGGGAGGGTCAGGGTGCGGGTGCGGGTGCGGGCAGGGGCCAGAGCCAGGGCCCGCCTTCAGAGAGCAGCTGTCCACAGCGAGGGGTACACGAGAGGCCTGGGGCACGGATGACCTGACCCCGGGCCCTTTGACCCCTCTCTGGGACTCACTCAGATTCTCCTCCGAAGGGGAGAGGCTCAAGTTCAGAGTCGCCCACCGCCCTGGCACTGGGCAACCGCCACGGCGGTTACGGTGGGCTACGGAGCGTGCTTTGGCAGCAGACTTTGGTTAAACGTGAACTTCACCTGCACATCAAGCAGCTCACGCGTGTGGGCAGAACCCCGAGGGCAGCCCCCAGTGCGTGCTCGCGCCATCATCGCGACCACTCTCCCAGTCACAGCTTAATCGCCCGCTCCCTGAAGCGGACACAGGGGTTCGAGAAGTCCAGGGACCCACCCTGGCTCTCGGTGAACGAGGGACGGAGCCTTGGGTTTGGTGACTGCCGTCAGGCCTGGGTCAGAGGGCTCCATTCTCCCCTTGACTCCGCCACAGTCCTGCCAGCCCTGGGCCCCGGGGCGGGGCGGTAACTTCCCAGGGGCAGAGCGGCGATCTGACGCCGGCGTGGCGACCTCATCACAGACACCTCCCGACACGCACTCGGGACCCGCCCGGCGTGCACATCACAGGTTCCCGGCAGAACCTTGGACTGAGACACACCTGCTGCGGGATGACGCAGCAGAAACACAGGTGTACCCAGGTCACGGCCTTGAACTTTCCAGATGATGCCGTAATGATCGCTAAACCAAGAGCACCCTCTGCCACACTGCCTGTGCGCGGCCTGGCTCTGAGCGACAGGGCAGAAGCCCCTGCTGAAGACCCCACCCAGTGGGGGGTCTCAGGAGCCTGGGCCCCGTGCCCCTCAGGCCTCCCTCCCTCCCATTCTTCCTTCCTTCCAGGCCGCACAGAAAATAAAGGTTGAGCTTGCACTGGCTGTGGACAAAGCTTTTCAAAATGAGTCTTATAGGGGCGGGGCGGGGTGGACAGGAGGGCACAGGGCGGACAGGAGAGCGCGGGGTGGACAGGCCTTGTTGGCGAGGGCTAAGTTCTTCCTGCTGTCCCCCACGGCAGGACGGCAGTGAAACCGAACCCCCGTGACGTGAAGCAGGACCCAGCCTCCTGCCTGTCCCCCTCAGCCCAGGGCGTCCTTGCCCGGCCTTTAGCTAGGGGAATTCCCTGGTTCCGGGGGGCGATCCAGCTGGCCCTCCAAGGGGTCGTTTGCTTCTCTGATAGATACGAACCCTGATGGCCAGTGCTGTCCTGGGGTGCTTGGTGTCGGGGAATCCCAGGGCCGGGCATGCGGTCCCCAGACCACCTGGAGCCCCCAGGGTCACCACTAATTCCCGACAGAGCCGACCCATCACAGGAAGCACCCCTGCCCACCCGGGGACACGGACGTGAGCTGATCCCGCGCCTCTCAGTCCCAACCTCTGCTCCTAAGAACCCTCGCCCCTCGCTCTCGGGCGGCCTGGGAGGAGGGTGGGACTGCCTGGCTCCCTGCTCCACGCTTTGCAGTCAACACCACCTCCCCGTGCGTGCGCAGCAGGCGAGCGGACCCGGGGTGGGGGTTCCGTAGTGACGCCTCTGCTGAGGCTGGGGCGCTCGGCAACAGGAGCAGCCTCTCAGATCTCCCCCAAGGTTCCTGTGCCGCTCCGGGCAGACGCAGTCGCTGTGCAAGGCGGGAGCTGAGCCACGGCCTCCAGACTCGGCAGTGCCCTGCCGCCTCCCGCTGCTAATTCTTCCCGGGCCCCGCTGCCGCTGCCTTCGGCTGCCTTCGATTTTCAGGATCACCGCCCTCCCCCACACCGGCTTTGCCAAGCCCACCTCCCCCTGGTGAGGTGGGGGTTGCACAGCGCAGCACATGGTGTGGGCCAAGTGCTCCTGCAGGCCCAGGGGCCCGGGGTCCAGGGTGCAATGTTTAGCGAGGACCCCTGAACCTCTGAGGAGGAGGCTGGCACCTGCTCCGGAGCCAGCGAGGGTGGTCTGCAGCCTTTCCCGGACAGGCTCCTGCAGCGGGATTCTGAGGCCAAAGGACGCTGGGTCCAGCGGGACAGAGGCCGTCCCCTCCCCCAGGACCAGAGAGGCCCCTGAGCCTCCAGGCAGATGCCACAGCGAGAACGCAGCTCCAGGGCCGAGGGGCCGAGTGCGTGAGTACGTGAGGCGTGAGTGCACCCGTGAGTGCCCGTGAGTGCGTCTGCGTGTGCTTGCATGTGTTCACGTGTGCTCACATGAGCGTGTCTGGGTGCCCGTGTGCGGAGGGGAAGGTGATGGGGCCCTGGGGTCAGGAGTGGAGTGGCCGCGGGTGGTCCCAGCCGCCTGTCAGAGTGCACAGGTCTTCCCCCATGTGGGGCACAGGGCGGGCTTGCGGGGGTGAGGACGCGCACCCCCGGGCTCCTCTTCCCCGCCTCGCGCTCAGCCTGAAGCAGCCCAGCTGTAGGTGAGCGTCCGGGCCACGAGCTCGGCACAGCGGGGACAGCGCTTTCCACGCCCTGCGAAGCCACAGGTGGACTCAACTCCCGCCCATCCTCCACTTCCGCAATTTTCCTTTCAAAGGGAAGATAAGGCCCCTGGTGGAAGCCCTGGCCAGCCCCGGGGCTGCTGGGCGCAGGAGAGGGGTGGGGGAGCGAGCAGGTGCTGCCCCACCCGCACCACCCTGGGGCGGGCACCTGGGGGAGGGGCTGGCCTGGGGGGCCAGCGGGGAGCCTTGCCCTGCAGCCCCGCGCCTGGACCATGGTTCATCATCTTCTGTCACAGCCTCAGCCCCACAGACCAGGGAGCAGGAGGTTAACGCGCGGCCTCCGCCTCCCCCGACCCTGCCAGGAGGTAATTACAGCCGCGGTGAGCAGGGCACTGCGTCCTGACGGTGATGAATATTAAACGCCCTGAATATTCAGGCAGACTCCACACTGCCCTGTCCTTGTCGCCCAGGAATGTCACAGAAGGGCTGTGCTGCGTCCCTGCTAAGCCGGAGGTGGCTGGAGGCCCAGGAAAGCGAGAGAACTTTCCAGAAGGATGTGCCAGTGGGAGGTGAGGGAGGACCGGAGGGGCAGGCAAGGCAGGCAGATGAATGCGGGGCTGCACTTGAACCCTGGCTCTTCCACGGGGCAGTGGTGGGGAGGAGGGTCTCGGGTGAGTCCACTCACCTCTCAACGCCTCAGTTCTCTCGTCTATAAAATGGTAATTCCCCGGGGGACAGGCAGCCCCCACATGGCCCCCGCGGCCACCACTTCTCTCGCCCCAGGGCGTCCCTCCCACGTGAGCCCAATCTCCCTTCCGAGATTGGGCTACTAGACTGTGCTGTCCGTCTTGGTCCCTCTTTCTCTCTGCTGGTTCTGCAGGAAGCCGCTACCCCATCGTCTTGAGGACACTCAAGCAGCCCCAGGGAGAGGCCCGGGGGCAGGTGGCACTGCCGAGCCCCAGGGGACACCCTGATTGCAGCCTTGGGCTACCGACTCGGGGTTCCACAAGGCGCTCTTTGGGCCCCGGGTAGTGGATACTCCAAGGGGTCGCTGTGAGTCCCCTGGCGCAAAGCGAGGGCTGAGAAGTGCGGCGACCGGCTGGCAGCAGGCAAAGCACGCTCTCCGTCCCCAAGTGCGTGAAATCCACAGGCTCACGGAGGAAACCGTCCCGACCCCCCTCACAGCACCTGCGGCAGGAGGACGTGGGCCCCGAGTGCCAGCCTGGCACCTGCAGCGGGCAGAGCCATGTGAGCCGAAGCCACGGCTGGGGCCCGGCCAGACCCTCCCGCCCCGGGGGCCCAGGCTTACATGTGCTGGGACGCGTTGGGGAAGAGGCGGGAGTACTGCGGGGCTGAGTCCTCGGGGCCGTGTGGGGCCGCGTGGCTGATGACCATGAGCACGGGCCGGTGCGGGTACATCTTCTTGGATGTGCGGAAGAAGCTCACACTGTCGTTGGTGATGAGGTCCGTGAGGTAGTCCTGGGGGTGCAGGGAGAGAGGGTGGTGGGTGAGCGGCCAGCTTTCCTCCCAAGCACCCGCTACCTGCTGGGCGCCGTGGAGCAGTAAGGGCCACGGGACGGCACAGGGTGCTGGGCTCCATGGAGGAAAAGAAAGGGAGGGCGGGCAGGAGCAGCAACTTGACAGAGGCTACAGGGAGGGCTCATGCCAGGGCTGTCCTGTGTTCTCTGTGTCCGCCCACGACCGTGGGAAACAGGTATCGTGAGACTCCCTGTTGTCTAGAACAGACAATGGAGGAGCAGAGAGGTTAAGTGAATCGCCCTCCGTCACACAGCTCGGATCTCCTGAATGTGAGGTTTTCCCAAGGCTCTGGGCAGGGCAGGGCATCCCTGCATCCCTGCACCCCTGCAGGGGGCGGGAGCAGCCAAACTGAGACAGTCACGAGGTGTGCCAGACGAGCCACTACGAGAGGAGCCAGGAGCAACTGGGGCTGGGCCGGGCGGTCAGGGAGGGCTTCTCTGAGGAGGTGAGCTGAGACCTGATTGAGGAGAATGGCCTGGGCAAGGAAAGGTGGGCACCTCTGGGTCTCACCCTCGGGGGCCTGCGGGAATCTCCCGGGGGCTTCGCTGACGTCTGCGCCCAGGCTGAGGCTGCGACGTGGGCAGCGTGTGATGCTGCCCAGGGCTGAGAGTCACCGAAGAAGCGGCCGAGTTCCAGGGGCGGGCATTCGGCTGAGGGCTCAGCGCATCCGTCCCACGTCCCTTACGGGGCACCTGGCTTCGACACCTGTGTCTGCCTCCGGCCCCCAGCGTCCTGCTAATGCAGACCCGGGGAGGCAGCAGGTGACGGCCCGAGGAATTGGGTTGTTGCCACCCACGCGGGAGACCTCGACGAGTTCCCTGCTCCTGCCCGCGGCCCAGTCCACTTCCGCCCTGTGCGGGCACTGTGGAGGAGTCTGAATGGCGACCCTGTCCGGGGTGCACGCTCGCTCGCTGGTGCTCTCTGTGCCCCCCCCCCCCATTATTAGAGAAAGAGTTCTAGAGAGGAGAAAGAGCGGGTAGAAGGGCTCAGGAAGGCGTGAGCTCGCCGCGTGTGCTGGGACAGCGGGCAGGTGGCAACTGGCGCCTTGGAGGGAGGGACGACGCCAGCAGGTGAGACGCGGAGGTGACAGCAAAGTGTGCAGTGCGTCTCCCGAAAAGTGAGCGGCTTCCCTTTTGTTAAGAGATCATTAAAAAAGTTATTTGAAAGTCAAGAGTTACAGAATGAGAGAGACAGAGAGAGAGAGACACAGACAGACAGACAGACAGACAAATCTTCCATCCACTCATTCACTCCCCAGATGGCTGCAATGGCCAGGTGAGAGCTAGGAGCCAGGAGCTTCATCTGGGTCTCCCACGTGGGTGCAGGGGCCCAGCACTTGGGCCATTCTCTGCCGCTTTCCCAGGCACATTAGCAGGCAGCTGGCGGAGCAGCCAGGACACGAACCATATGGGATGCTGGAGTCGCAGGCAGCAGCTTTACCTGCCAGGCCACAGCGCTGGACCCCAGCAGGGGCTGACTCACACACTGGGTGAGAAGTTAGAAGAGTTAGAGCAAAAGTAAGTGCCCAGAAACCAGGGGCTTTTTTAAAAAAATTTTTATTTTAATTTTTTATTTTTTTTTTACAGGCAGAGTGGACAGTGAGAGAGAGAGTGAGAGAGAAAGGTCTTCCTTTTGCCGTTGGTTCACCCTCCAACAGCCACCGTGGCCAGTGTGCTGCGGTCGGCACATCGCGCTGATCCGATGGCAGGAGCCAGGTGCTTCTCCTGGTCTCCCATGGGGTGCAGGGGCCAAGCACCTGGGCCATCCTCCACTGCACTCCCGGGCCACAGCAGAGAGCTGGCCTGGAAGAGGGGCAACCGGGACAGACTCTGGCGCCCTGACCGGGACTAGAACCTGGTGTGCCGGCGCCGCTAGGTGGAGGATTAGCCTAGTGAGCCGCGGCGCCGGCCAAACTGGGAGCTTTAAAAGCTCAGCTAAGATGCTGAGATCTGCCTGAACTCTCCCTAACAGTGAATCTTCAGCTGCTGATCTGGCTTGAAGGCAAAACTTTCTTGAGATTCATCCTCTGATTTCTAGAGAGCAATTCACCCACAGCTGCTGCTTTCAGAAAGATAATTGGATAAAAATAAAGGTGGAGAAAGGGCTGGAGCTTCCACCTGAAGGGTGCCCCCACCTACACGTGCTACGCTGCGTTCACGTCTACACATAC